>NC_142157.1:14067500-14675000 GCF_024610735.1 Ursus americanus | reverse complement strand
GGTAGTTTGCTGGACCCTCATGTGGAGGATAGATTGAGAGGAACCATGTAAAAGGATTAGAAGACAAAGGAAGCTTATATTTCCTTAGCCTAGTATCAGTCCAGTATGAAATTTTCACCCTACTATACTGAAGAAGTCAGGAAGCTCAATTTATTCAATTTAAAATGTAGTTCTTTTTCTAGGCTTTATGTCTTTCTCAATTTTTTTATTAAACATATTTTTAAAGATTTATTTATTTGAGAGAGAGAATAGAGCATAAGTGGTGCAGACGGGGAGAGGGAGAGGGAGTAGTAGACTATCTGCTGAGCAGGGAACCCGATGCAGGGCTCGATCCCAGGACCCTGAGACCATGACCTGGGGTGAAGGCAGACACTTAACTGATTGAGCCACCCAGGTGCCCACTTTCTAAATTCGTTTTGCTTAAAAAATTTTTGTTCATTTAAGAAATAACAATAATAGTTGGTGGCCTTTTTTTTTTGCCTCTGGCAGGGGAAATATAAAGCAGAGACAGAAAAGAGGTATAGTTAATACAATTTCATGATTCTTGAATGTGGAAAGTTAGGGGAGAGAGGAAATCTAAGAAGATTCATACGTTTCCACATTGTACACTAGCATTTAAATTGGACATGAAGAATGAGTAGGACTTTATTGGATGAAGAGAGGAGAGCAGTGGGAATAGGGAAGACCAGGTTTTGTCTATATGTTCAATTTGATGGAATATCCATGGAGCATATTTTCAGGAATTTGATAATGGAATACTAGGAGTTTCTAGGTGGAGATAGGGCTTCAAGGTTGGAGGTGCGGATTTGAAATAATCTGATTAGAATTATTAGGCAAAGTCATAGCTTGGGCCAAGATTGAGCTTGTCCATGATGGAGAACATACAGAATGAGGAGAAGGCCAGTGAACAAACCCTGGGAATACTAATATTATCAGGGGTGGACGAAGGAGTAGGAGTTGGTAGCGAAGACTGAGGAGTGGCTGGGGACACCTAGGAGAAGAATTAGGGGAAGTGATGTTGAAAAAATTAAAAAAAAAAAAGAATTTCAAGGAGGACTATTAATTGTATCAAATAAAATTACTGAAAAGAAAGTTGGATTTAACTTTTAAAAGCTCTTTGGTGGTAGCCTTTGCAAAACAACAATTTTTGAGTTGTAAGGTCTATTGTTTACATGATTGGTACTTTCTGTGTCCAAATATGGAAAAATAACACATCAAGTAAGGTCCTACCTGACTTTTTTGTTAGTATCTACCCAGACAGGGTCAAGGGAAAATGGTCTAGACTGGTGAGTAGACTTGCCAATATTTTCCTATAAATGTCAAAACCAAGGAGTCAAGGGTGACGAAAAGTGTTGTCTTTCTGACCTGTTTCTTGTGGAGATACTTGAGTTTTTCCTCAAGTCCTTGATATGCTCTTGGGATGAATACTAAAAGAAGAATCTGGGAGCAACAGGCAGGAAGCCACTGTCAGGCCCTATCTCTGATATGGAATCTTGATGCATCTGTATTTTGACAGTTTTAAATTTTGGTCAGAAATAGTTTACAGACCAGCAGTTTGGAGAAACTGACCTCTTTTAAATATTTTATTGCAGAATACTGGTATAATACCAAGGAGAAAATACAAGGTGATATGCCGAATATATTAGTTCTCATTAGTTTAGAAATTCTGTGTCAGTAAAAAAAGTCAATACCTGACTATTTTTGTTAGTGATGTCTCTCTTGATCCTCTTTTCATTTGCCTTCTTCTAATATCTCCACTTTTATGGCTCCTTTCTGAATTTCATCTCTAAAGAAAGCACTAGGGAAAATTGTGTTGAAATCTATCACTATTAGAACACATTTCTACCATATGTATGTTTGACATATGTGTGTGTTTCCTTCTAAGGTAATGGGCTACCTAATCTAAAGTGTATCTCATATTTTCTTAGTTTCTTATGCTCAACTTCTTTGTACATGTACCACAGTGACAGAGCTAGTGATGATGGTCTGCCAAGATTGAAAACATTTTCTGGATTGTCACATAGAAATTTTTATCTGATACGCTTTTAATGTGAGATGCTTTTCTGTTTTTTTCAGAAATTGGTAAACTGTGGCTTAACGACAATATGTGGCCAATT
Source organism: Ursus americanus (assembly GCF_024610735.1). Lineage (NCBI taxonomy): Eukaryota > Metazoa > Chordata > Mammalia > Carnivora > Ursidae > Ursus > Ursus americanus. The sequence continues at coordinate 14,672,883 of NC_142157.1, read as the reverse complement.
AGATTACCAAGTTTTTAACCATCTATGTATATAAGATAATTCACTTTGTTTTCCCCCAAATAAGTCCTATTGGTCTTTAATGATCAGACCCACTCTTTTCAGGGTGGAGTGGATAACATCCTATATTTTGGATGGAGAATTTTTGACTTTTTGACTAGTTTGTTAACAACTGCCTCTAATAGGGGAATTATGTTTTTAATTGTATAAGAAATTAAGAAAAAGACTGGAAACAAAAAAACTATAATCAGTAGTGTGTAATCAGTAGTTATATATTTTTCTATAATTATCCCAGTTACCTTATTGATTCAAACTACCATAAAATGAATTAAGCCCTATTTAGTTGGAGAACATTTATGTGATCTTTTCATTTTTTTACAGGAACTTTTATACTGTAGGATATTTTGATAATCATCAGGATTCTCCTTTTTCCTTATTAAAATAGGATTTTTGCTTGTTTCACATTATTTTCTGACAGCATTATTTCATCCTTTATTCAAATGGATATAGAAATATAGAAATCTCCAAGGCAAATAGTAAGAAAAACAGATTGAAGGAAAGGTGTTCTGTGACATGACCTTCTGACTGTAATCATGTATAAAACATCAACCCACATCATAAAGATTTCACATAATGCAGTTGTATTAGAGGCTCCCAAAACGACACCCAGATGTGGTTATTCACTAGAAGACCTCACAGGTCTCAGCATAGTTGTACTCATGCCTGTGGTTTATTACGGTGAAAGGATACAAAACAAAATCAGCACAGAGCAAAGGGGCATGGAGTCTAGAGGAAGCCAAGTGCAGGTTTCTATGCCTATGGATGTGCTTCATTCCTCCAGCATCAGATTATGATGACACATGTGAAACGTTGTCTGCCAATACAGGAATCTTAGAGAGACTAAATGAAGTTTTCTTTAAATGACAGTCAGGTAGGCTTCTTTCCCCTAGAATATACCAAAATTCCAGGTTCGCCGAAGGAAATCAAGTATACGGGATAAATCACCTGGTTGGTACCAAGACTTAGGCACAGCCACTCTTAGCAGTTATGGAATGGTGGGAACCCTGCCCACATCCAGGCTCCCAGATACCAACCAAGGGCCAGCCGTTCAGGTGGGATCTAACGGTGGCTGTGTTTGGCCTGCTGTATGGAATCTTTTTTGCACAGGAATTATAGCCCTGACTTACTTTTTATTCAGATTTTCTTTTAATAGGAAGTAATATGGTGATATAACATGGTACTGATTTCAGGAGCATCATCCATATTAAATTGAAGTGATGGTTACTTTTTTGACTTTTGGTGAATATTTAACAGGTTATTTGTACATAAGTTACTAGGGCAATATTAGGTAATTATAATCTGTTTTTTTATCTGATTAAACTTTCATTATGATTCTCAGATTAAACAATGATTTCTGATTTAAAGTGAGAATAGAAACTTTTAAAGTATATAGATAATACAGTTATGTTTCCTATTGTGGTGAATTGCTGTTTATAATTATAAAATATCCATTTTTATTTGTCAGTTATTTTCTTGCCTAAGTATGCAATTCAAATTCTTTGCTTTATGTATTTTCATATACTTCAGTTTGGTGGATAATACCCATATTCTGTAACTTTGGTCTTTATCTTGATTTTCAAGGTGGCTGTATCTTGCTTTAATACATGTAATAGCAGGCTCAATGGATACTTTTTTTCCCCTACAATAAATAGGCCTTCTTTTTTAGAGCATTTTCAAGTTCATAGCAAAACATAGCAGAAAGTACAGAGAGTTTCCATTTACCCCATGTTCCCATACGTGTCTAGCCTGCCCTGTTGTCAACATCCTGTACCACAGTGGTACATTGTTACATTTACATTAAGTCATCCTTGTCCCCCAAAGTCCATAGTTTACATTAGGGCTCAGTCTTGGTGTTGTACACCCAATGCACACATGTGGTATCACATAGAAGAGTTCCACTGCCTTAAAAGTCCTCCGGGCTGTGCCTATTCATCACTCCTTTTGTGGCAACCCTTTATTCCTAACTTAAAAAGTTCTACTTTTTCCAGAATGTGAAAGAGTTGCAATCATACAGTAGGTATCTTCTTGGATGTTTAAAACATTAAAATTCCAGGGGCGCCTGGGTGGCACAGCGGTTAAGCATCTGCCTTTGGCTCAGGGCGTGATCCTGGCATTATGGGATCGAGCCCCACATCAGGCTCCTCCGCTATGAGCCTGCTTCTTCCTCTCCCACTCCCCCTGCTTGTGTTCCCTCTCTCGCTGGTTGTCTCTATCTCTGTCGAATAAATAAATAAAATTTTTAAAAAAAAATTAAAATTCCAGGGTAATTGAATGGAGTGATTCAAGATAGCCTTTGTCCTTTTTTGTTTTGTTTTGTTTTCATCAGTGTAGGATCTGATGACATGTGCCTTATGGACTGAGAAAGTGTGATTTCTGTAGACATTTGTCACATAATGGGGAGGGTTGAGAACAATGACATTATGTACTACTACCTAGCCCTAACCATTGGTACCATCCTCGTCTAAGAGGTGAGTCCAGATAGACGCTCTAGCAATGAAAGTAGGTAGTATAAAGAGGTTATACTTTATTAAACCAGACGCACTAAAATCACTAACATCTTTCAAACTCACCTTGCAATTGGAAATATGGCACAAGAGTCAGTTTGCTGTGTTTTGCCATGCTGCAAAGTACCGTGGTACAGACCAAACTTTTGATGAGGTGTTTCATCGTAAACTTAACAGTCTCTGCGGAAGTGCTGGAGAAGTTCTGTTGTGTTACAGCAAAATAAATGTAGTCTCTGTTAACTGCTCCCAGTCGTGGAAGTCCAGAAGAATCATGCTATTTAAGTTTGACTTTGTCAGTCTATGATAATGATTCTGCTGATGATAGCATTTTTTGTCAGTCTCATAGGGTTTGGTTCCAATTATGGTCATTATAAACATTCACTTGCAGGTACCAAATTTTGATAAATACCATTCTTTCTTGCATTTGGTAAACGTAGAGGAGAAAGTAAGATTTCTTAATGCATTAACTGCCTACCAATAGTATGGTTAATATTCCCTCCAGTGTGGTTTCCAGGTGTGGTCCCAAAAATATACCTTTTAACAAATCATCAGTCTTATACTTTTAATCTGTATTTTTCTATTGTTGATTTAAAATGTATTTTGTTTTTTTTTTTAGCGGTGGATGAGAGTTCTGAAGACACGTTACGCAGGTAGGATTTTTATGGATTTTTAAAAATTATGTGTTGACTGAGGGAATGCAGAGAAAAGCCTTTGTGGAGAGTTGTACTCTGGGCTAGAGACTATATTATGTGCTTGATATTTATTACTTACGTAGTCATTACAATAGCTTCACAAAGTAGCTGTGCTATTATAGCCTTTTTTTTTTTACTTCAAAGTTTTAATATTTGGCAAACAAAAAAGGTTACTTCTCAAAATGAACAAACCTACAGCTCAAGCCTTTCCATTTATTTTGATATAAAAACAGGAGTTACGCATCTTATCAAAATTCTTATTTAATCAATCAATTCACTGAAGCTCAAAAATAAAATCACTGTGGATCCAGACATACTCATTGGTCTTCCTTTCCTCAAGCCTCATCAACCCTTAACCTTTTTTTTTTTTAATGATTTTTTATTATATTATGTTAGTCACCATACAGTACATCCCCGGTTTCCGATGTAAGGCTCGATGATTCATTAGTTGCGTATAACACCCAGTGCACCATGCAATACGTGCCCTCCTTACTACCCATCACCGGTCTATCCCATTCCCCCACCCCTCTCCCCTCTGAGGCCCTCAGTTTGTTTCTCATAGTCCATAGTCTCTCATGTTTCATTCCCCCTTCTGATTGCCCCCCCCTTTCTTTATCCCTTTCTTCCCCTACTGATCATCCTAGTTCTTATGTTCCATAGATGAGAGAAATCATATGATAGTTGTCTTTCTCCGCTTGACTAATTTCACTTAGCATTATCTGCTCCAGTGCCATTCTAGCCATTCTGACAGGTGTAAGGTGATAATTCATTGTGGTTAACTTTTGTACGATTAACTTTCAAACATTTCAGAGAATTCCTTGCTTGTCACTCTTACTTATGGGAACTAAGACTGGGTCTTTATTAGGTATTGCACGTATTCGGAGAGGTGGAGGCAAAACAGAGAACGAAAACCATTTAAAACCAGAGGCCAAAGTTTGAAAGACCTGTACTCTAGCAACTACAAAACATTGATGACAGAAATTGAAGATGACACAAAGAAGTGGAAAGACATCTATGCTCAAGGATGGGAAGAACACATATCGTTAAAATGTCTATAGTACCCAGCGCAATCTGCAGATTTAATGCAATGCCTATTAAAATACCAACGACATTTCTCACAGAACTAGAACAAACAGTCCTAAAATTTGTATGGAACCACTAAAGACCTCGAATAGCCAAAGCAGTATTGAAAAAGAAAAACAAATTGGAGGTATCACAATTGCAGATTTCAAGTGATAGTACAAAACTATCCTAATCCAAACAGTATGGTACTGGCATAAAAACAGAGATATAGATCAGTGGAATAAAACAGAAAACCCAGAACGAAACCCATAAGAATATGGTCAATTAATCCTTGACGAAGCAGGAAAGAATATCCAATGCGGAAAAAGCAGTCTCTTCAACAAATGGTGTTGGGAAAAGTGAACAGCTACATGCAAAAGAATGAAACTGGACAGAAAAATAAACTCAGAAATGGGTTTAAGACCTAAATGTGACACCTGAAATCATAACATACTTGAAGAGCGCACAGGCAATAATCTCTCTGATATTGGCTGTAGCAACATTTTTTTGCTAGTTCTATGACCTGAGGCAAGAGCAGTAAAAGCAAAAGTAAACTTTTGGGACATCAAGATCAAAAGGTTTTGCACAGTGACGGAATCAATACACAAAAGGAAAAGGCAACCTAGAGAATGGGAGAAGATATTTGCAGATGACATATCTGGTAAAGGGTTAGTATACAAATACGAGGTACTGATAGAACTCAACACCCAAACGCAACCCTGTTTAAAAATGATCAGAAGACAGGAGCATACATTTTTCCAAAGAAAACATACAGATGGCCAACAGGCACATAAGAAGATGCTTAACATCACTCATCGTCAGGGAAATGCGAATGAAAACTGCAACGAGATACCACTGCACACCCGTCGGAATGGCTAAAATCAAAAACACAAGACAGAAGTGTTGGTCAGAAGGCGGAGAAAAAGGAACCCTCTTGGACTGTTGGTGGGAATGCAAACTGGTACAGCCACTGTGGGAAAAAGTATGGCGTTTCCTCAAAAAGCTAAAAATAGAACTACCCTACAATCCAGTGATTGCAGTACTGGGTATTTATTCAAAAAATACAAAAACACCAATTCAAAGGGATACATGCAGCCCTATGTTTACTACAGCATTATTTGCAATAGTCAGCCCAAGTGTCCATTGACAGATGAATGGATAAAGAGGAAGTGGTATATATACACAATGGAATATTATTCAGCCATAGAAAAGAATGAAATCTTGCCGTTTATAGTGAAATGAATGGAAGTAGAGAGTATTATGCTAAGCGAAGTAATTCAGAGAAAGTCATAAAGCATATGATTTCACTCACGTAGAATTTAAGGAACAATAAAAATGAGCAAAGAAAAAAAAGAGAGACAGACAAACCCAGAAACAGCCTCTTAACTATAGAGAACAAATTGATGGTTGCCAGAGGGGAGATGGGTGGGGGAATGGCTGAAATAGGAGATAGGGAGTAAGGAATGCCCTTGTCATGAGGAGCCCTGGGTGTTGTATGGAATTGCCGAATCATTATATTGTATACACGAAACTAATATAGCACTGCATGTTAATGGTACTGGAATTAAAATAAAAACTTAGTAATAAAAACAGAGGCCAAATTTTAATTATATCAAGAAACTTCTTTCAATAAATAGATAGCTGACCTTTCACTCAATTTTTCTTTTTAATGAACTTGGTTTGTTGTATATTTTTGTCTAAAGGCTTTCTGTTTTCCGTGGTAACGATGATGCACGGCCTACATCAGTTGATGGCAACGTTAATATCAAGGTAAAGTACTCTTGTGAAATTTATTTTCCTGCTCTGAATTTAGTTTTGTCTATTATTTACTGTTAAAATTTAGCAGTGGCCTGCCTGTCATCATTTTATGTTTGTAATGGAAGGTTGGTCAGAACAAACCATTTTACAAAATTATGACAAGTTGAAAAATCTTTTTTTTTACTCTGGCAAATAGTGAAGGTGGAGGTTGAAGAAAATGGGCTGGAAAATATATAATGACAGGAAAATTATATTGGGAAAAGCTTTCGCATAATGGTGGAAATATGACATTTGGTCAAGGCTAAGGATTGTTACTGAGTTTTAAATTATCTTAACATGACTGTCTTTCTCTTTGCATGTTTCCTGCTTGCTTGCTTTCTTGCTTTCTCTTATTCTTTCTTTCTTTCTTTCTTTCTTTCTTTCTTTCTTTCTTTCTTTCTTTCTTTCTCTAGAAAACATGAATTTTATAATACTAATGCCTAAATGAAATCTTTAGTGGATCCAATTATATATTGCAGATATTTTTTCTTGGACATTTTTTATTTTGGCAGCCTGTAGTGTTATGACAGAAGATTTTTTTCCTCTGTTTCTATCCTTTGTTCTACATTCAGATTAAAATTATATTAGAAATTGTGGAAATTCAGAAATTGAAATTGTTTCTCAACATGTATATTGCGAAGGCATTCCACTGTGCTTTCAAAATGATTGCAAGGAGAGTATAGTTAAAACTCTTTATCTAAGTGAAGAATACATGTTTTGCCTAAAATAATAATCAGCTCTAGAAGCAGATGCTCTTCATACCCTTATGGTAAAATGTCCAATTTCAGAAATCTTTTATATTATAGTTTTTAAAAATATCTACTTGTAGCCTTTGTATCAGATTCTAAAACTGAAAATCTCACTCATTTTATGTTTATTTAAATATTCATTTGAAGACCCCTGCATCATTATATGCTGCTGGATGTTAGGAAACATAATTGTGCATCTCTTGGAACACCTAGAATAAAGTCTTGCTTGGAAGAGGCAATTTAATATTTTTGAATGTGAATAAATGAGCAGACAGATGGAATTCTGTATAATGGAATGTTATAAGTAATGTAATGTGTATAATTTGTCATAATTAAATACATAAATTTTAAAAAATATGGCTCAAATTTAGATTCTATTTTCATGTTTAGGCTTTATAAGTGCAAATGAATTATGTTGAGGAAACAAAGAAATAAATAAGAAGGAAGGTTACAATGTATTTTTTAGTATCCTCTAATTGTGAGCTTAGAGTTGTAGATGAAAATGCCCAACTATTTTCTTTAACCCCACCTATGTCCCATTAGATATATCCTTTCAAGGAATCCATTTCTCCTTAGAATTCTCATTACCAGTTCTTTCTCCATGTGCAAAGTTGATGTATTAGAAACATTTCTTTTTCTATTTTTTCTCTCTCTGGTAATAATTTATAGCTTTCAGATAGTGACAGATGACCACAAATTGAACAACCTATAGTGAAAAATTAAATTCTTTACTACAGTAATTATAAAGAAATAGTTGTAGAGTGAGAAAAGTCAATATTCGGATAAACTATGAACAAGAGCCTCTGTCTTATATATATTTATAATTTATTTGTAATATATATTTATAATATGTAATTGAAAAAATTTAAGAGACTTCTGTTTTTCGTATATCCATAATCATACTTACATATTCCGGAAAATACATATTTTTTCCATATACGTTTTGTACTTACATTTTTCCTTTTTTTCCTTGTCTTAAGCTTGTGCTTGATTGATCGGTCATGTCTTATTGTTTTCCTTTTTGCTTCTTCTCCCCCTGAACTCGTTTTTTTTTAATGACTTATCCCTACCCTAATTTTTCCTTGAAGAAACATTTCTTTAGAGTCTGTTCTTTCAGTCCTTCTCTTTCTGTCTCCATTGTCAATATATTTGGTTATGGCGTTGTGTTGTCTGAGTGTGGTTTTCATTCATGAATCATTAACCTACAAGGTTTATTATTAGTTTTTTCCTCTTTTCTGGAAGGAGCTGAATTTAAACAATCATTTGTCTTTAGCATTTTGACAAACAAAACCAACTTAAAGTGTAATTCCACTTACCTAAATAAGATACTACTAAAAACTAAATTTTAATATTTTCTCCTACAAGAGATATTCGTGCAAATATAAATCATGCAAACACATGTTAAAGTATAAATAATTAATCTAAATTTCTTAATGTTTGGGGTTTTTATCAATAATGCTTTCAATTACCTAGGAACAAAGTTGTGTTTTAGGTTACTTTGGTAAAGAATGTATTTAAAAATATTTAAAATTTCAATTTAATTTACATATACTGTATTCTTAGTTTTAGAGGTAGAATTCAGTGATTCATTAGTTGCACACAACACCCAGTGCTCATTAATTCAAGTACCCTCCTTAATTCCCATCACTCCTTATTCCACTCCCTGCCCCCCACTCTGCCTCCCCTCCAGCAACCCTGTTTCTTGCCTATAGTTAAGAGTCTCTTAGGGTCTGCCTCCCTCCCTGTTTTCATCTTTTTTTTTTCCTTCCCTTCCCCTATGTTCGTCTGTTTTGTTTCTTAACTTCCACATATGAGTGAAATCGTGGTAGTTGTCTTTTTCTGACTTATTTCGCTTAGCAGAATACCTTCTACTTCTATTCAAGTCATTGCAAATGGCAGGAGTTCGTTCTTTTTGATGGCTGAGTAATATTCCATTGTGTGTATATGCCACATCTTCTTTATCCATTCATCTGCCAGTGGACATCTAGGCTCTTTCCATAGTCTGGCTATTGTGGACTTGCTGCTGTTAACATTGGGGTGCAGATGCCCCTTCAGATCACTATGTTTGTATCCTTTGGAGAAATACCTAGTAGTGCAGTTGCTGGGTTGTAGGCTAGCTTTAGTTTTAAATGGTTCAGGAAGAATTTGTAGGATATTCAGGGGTAAGGAAAGTACCACTTTGGGACTAGCTATTAAATCTCTCATAATCCTCACCCCATGAGAAAATGTAGGCTAGTAAATGGCAGAACTGTGACTTGAATCTACATTTGAATGATTCCAAAAGCTGTGTTCTTTGTGTAGCGGTGCTCCTTTGATAATAGTGACTATTATGATTATTTTACCAAATGTGATACTTGCAATCCTTAAAACTATTAATTTTTGTTCTAGAATGTCCCCAAACCAAGCTTAATAAAGCTAATGGCTGCTTGTGAGAAATTCAAGAACTGTAAGCTATTTGAAGACTTGTGTTATTCACTGCAGTTTGTCCATTCTTGTGTTACTCAGTAATTCAAAATTACAGATATTTTCATGTACTCTTTATTTTGTTTTTTACTAAGTGGAAACAAAACGTGGCCTTATGACAGTAGGCGATAAGCTTTCACTTACGGACGATAATTCTGATCATAAAGATGAAGATACAAAAGTGCATGACCTTTTTTGTCCTGAAATTCCATCAGCCAACACTCTTAAAAAACCTCTCAGGCCGCTAGAAGGCCTTGGTGTTACAAAGGTAAGTTGTTTTGTCTTAAACTTTTTTCCCCGATATTTTTTTTCACATACATCCTTTTGATCCTTATAATGAAAAGAATCTTAGGAAGAAATGGAATTCCTCCAAATCATAAGAGAACACATTGTAATAACAACAGGGAGATAAGTACCGGATTGAGATTTATAAAGGTTGGTGGGAGTGAACAATTCTTTTTTTTTTTTTTTTAAAGATTTTATTTATTTATTCAACAGAGATGGAGACAGCCAGCGAGAGAGGGAACACAAGCAGGGGGAGTGGGAGAGGAAGAAGCAGGCTCATAGCAGAAGAGCCTGATGTGGGGCTCGATCCCAGATCGCCGAGATCACGCCCTGAGCCGAAGGCAGACGCTTAACCGCTGTGCCACCCAGGCGCCCCGGGAGTGAACAATTCTTAAGTATGCCAGTATGGAAGTAAAGAATTAGAAAGCAACTGGCAAGAACAGCTAGATGGAGGTGAAGATGAGGGAGGGGGTGGGGGGAAGAATTCACTTAAGAAGGGCAAGATGAATGTAAAGATTGAAGAGTTGAGAGAGATTATTACAAAAACACAATTGCAGTAGTGGGGCTAAGGGAGAGCAGATAGTCTGTATTATACAATAGGGTAGAAATTATTTTGAGTGCAAACTAAGAAAACAAAGTCAGGTAATACAAATGCTTAGACTCTTCTGAATGACTTACAGCTGATTTTCATGAAGCCTGGAAGAAAATTTTATCCCTTTAACTTTAATAAAGTGTGATATCTCATATTTAATTTAGCAAAATCTGTGTTTATAGATAATGCAAAGTGAAATCTGTGTTAGACCTTAATCAGATTTATTATGAATTTTGAATTTTTGGCCATTGTCTTCCTTCTGGTTCTTTTCTGCCTTCCTTTCTTTCTTTTTTTTGAAGATTTTATTTATTTATTTTGTGCGAGACAGTGAGAGATATTGAGAGCTGGAACACACAGAAGCAGGGGGAGGGGCAGAGGGAGAAGCAGACACCCCACTGAGCAGGGAGCCTGATTCAGGACTCGATCCCAGGACCCTGGGATCATGACCTGAGCTGAAGGCAGACACTTAACCAACTGAGCCACCCAGGTGCCCTTTCTTGTGGTTTCTAATTTAACGTACTGTGTGGTATAATCTTGGCAGGTTTTAGATCTTTTTGAGAATAAAGAGAGGAAATAAGTAAACATTTTATGTAGTCTTTTCATTAATTAAAACGGAAATTTCTGATTATGTAAGTGAAGTTCTTAATCTTTATCCAGTAAATGAAATAAATTTTAAGCTGCAACACTCTTAAAGGAGAAAATTATTTCTGGATTCTGATTTATTTATTTTTAATTATATCTGCATATAATAGATACATACAAAGACATTGAATGAATGAACTCACAATTTATAAGTTTTTTTCTAATATGAACTATTTGTCATCGTAGAGTCATAAGGAAGGAAAGGTTGCTAACAGAGTGTACAGAATTATTTCTGGAAGATGATTTTTACTTTTTCAAGTATCTCCAGTAGTGGATACATTTTATATTATTCCCAGGAAACTTTAGTATTCCTAGTTGTTAATTCTAGGGGGTTTTTTTAGGTTTTAAAAATTTTGAGTAATCTCTGTACCCAACACGGGGCTTGAACTCACAACCCTGAGATCAAGAGTCACACACCCTTCCTACTGAGCCAGCCAGGCACGCACGTAGTTGTTAAATTTAACGTGTGAATTCTTTCGAATCTGAAACTCAGAAATACTGGTGATTGGAATTTTTTGGTCCCTTTCTTCTTTCCTCATGTGAATATTGGGCCCTGCTTGATAATCATACATGTATTTGGAGTCTTTAAAACATTCAGCTTGGATGGTCATGATTATTAATTTTTTAGTACTAGGTTCTTTCTCCAGTCCTTAACTACCATCTTGTATTTCTAGATAGGAAATTAGAGCTATTAGTTTGCTAGTCACAGTTCATATAAGAAAAGCATGTGAATTTTAAAATGGGGTTTTATCTCTTTTTTCATAAATCATAGTAGTACTTAAAAATGCCTCAAAATGCTGTGATCCCATAAGTATTTCTCTTCCACAATTTAAATCTTTTAAGATTGATTTTTAAAAAGGAGTATTCTTATAAAATCTTAAATCGGTGTTTTGCGATTAAATCTTTTTATTAATTTTTAAAATGCTGTTCATTACAGAGATGAATACTTGCCTGCGTATGTTTTTTTCCTAAAGTTTTATTTATTTCAGAGCGAGAGAGAGGGAGTGTGTGGTGGGGGGAGAGGGAAGGAGGGAAAGGAAGAGAGAGGGAGAGAAGCCGACTCCCCACTGAGCATGGAGCCTGATGTGGGGCTCAGTCTCACAAACCCGAGATCATGACCTGAGCCAAAATCCAGAGTCAGATGCTTAACCAACTGAGCCACCCCGGTGCCCATTAACTTGCATATGTTAATATAAGTGTATTTTCTATCCCTGAAACTAATGTGAAGTATATAATTGAAATATTGAATCCCATGGCTTTTTCCCCCTACCTTTATTTTTGTTCTGAAAATTTCAGAGTTCTGTGTAGGTTTACATTATTTACTTATATCAATTATATTTTGTTATATTTATATTTAAATATTTGTAATTATATTAATTATATTTTCCTGAGCAATGTCATTTTTTTCCTACTTCAAATGTATTTGTCTATAACTTTCTTCTTAAGTCTCCTGGGTGCTTCAAATTTGGTATGTCCCGGATTAAAAACATCGTTTATGACCTTTCCCACTTCCCTGACTTTTTGTAATCTGCTCTGTCATTTGTTTTCCCCATGCTAGTGTATGGCACCACCGAAACACTGAAGCAGGAAAAATCCTGGACTCCAAACTTCCCCGAAATTGCTATATCCAGGGGCACTTGGGTGGCTCACTCGGTTAAGCATCTGACTCATGACTTTGGCTCAGGTCGTGTTCTCGGGGTCCTGGTATATCAAGCCCCATGTCTGGCTCCATACTCAGTAGGGAGTCGGCTTGAGGATTCTCTCTCTTCCTCTCCCTCTGCCCCTTCCCCTGCATGCGCACACTGTCTCTCTCTAAAAATAAAATAAATAAATTTTTAAAAAACAATCACCACATCTCTACCTCTGAAATCAGTAATACATTATATGTTAATTAATTGAATTTAAATTAGAAAAGCGACACCTGGCTGGCTCAGTGGGTTAAGTAAGTATCTGCCTTCAGCTCAGGTCATGATCCCAGGATCCTGGGATCCAGTCCCAGGTTGGGCTCCTTGCTCAGCGTGGAGCCGGCTTCTCTCTCTGCCTGCCACTCCTCCTGCTTGTGCTCTCTCTCTCTTTCCCTGACCAATCAATCAATCAACAAAAATCTAAAAAAGAAATAAGTTAAAAAACAAAAAAAAATTTAGCACATTCAGTCATTCACCACATTCAGTATTTTGTCCCTGCTTACCATTTTTCATATCTTATTACCATAATTCACCCCCTCACCTATAATTTTGAAATACTCTTCTGGTTTTGGTTCCTTTATGTTCATCTTTACATTGCTGTCAGAGTGACCTTTTTAAATATGTTTGTGATGCTGTAACTTCTCCGCTTATTTGGTGGATACCCATGACATGAAGGAGAAAGTTCATATTCTAGCATGACACCTTTTTGGTTCAGTCCTGATTTTCCAATTACATGTCTGTATCCCATTCCCAAAAAGTGTGTTCCAGTTTTGCCACATTCTCTAGCTATCGTTACTTCCTGTGTTATTTCATAGTTCGTCCTTTTGCTCCTCCTACCTTTTCTAGAAGGCCCTTCACACCCTCCTTGTGCACTTTGTCTGTCTTTCAAGATACAGCCCTATCTTTGCAGCACTTCCTGAGCTTCCCACATACAACTGTTTTCTCTTTTGTGCCTTCGCTGTGCTTCATTCACCTCACCTGTAGAACTAGTAAATGATACTCTGTGTTCTTATCTGTTTTCGTCCATCACTGGCCCTACTAGCATATAAGGTAGTCTCTGTCTTTTCTTTCTATTTCCAACTTGTCCCAGGATAGTGCCTATGGCTTGACGGAGACGGTATGTATTTGTCTTTCTTGAGTAAGTGAGTGAACGAGCAATTGAATTAATGTGATGTTTTCTGAAGGTGGGTTTTGTTTTGTGTTGTTTTTATAGGACGGAGAGGTGCTATCAGCAATTGGGGAAAAGGACAATGGGATTGATACGGAAAGTGCTCCACAAGAGCAAACAGTTAATGACAACTTGACTTCTGCTGATAGAGCATCCAAAAATAATGGAGATGGTGAGTGAGTGAACATCTATGAATCTTTTTCTATGCTTAAGTGCTGGTACATCACAATCTGTAAGTCTGTAGATCCAGATATGTTTTCCATTTCATTAAGGTATTTTTCTTTTGCTGTCTTTCTTTATAAGTATCCCAACGACTACCAACTTTTTCTTCTTGAAAATACTTCAGCTCTGAAAATCTTACTCCTATCCCTTTTATATTATTGGAATATTCTTAAAAACGGATAGGCTTGTATATATGTTTGAAATTCATAATGATACATGTTCTCATTAATGTACCTGTGACTATATTTTGTAGTTATGGTAATAGGATTGGGAGAAGAGGAAGATAGAGAATCACCTTGGCATTCTGAGGTACTGTTTTCTTCTTCTTGTTTTACAATATAAGCATTGAGTGATGTGAAAACATGAAAGGAATGCTTAGGCTTTACTCTCTTGTCTGTGTGTTTGCCCATAAAAAGTATTTCCTTATCCGTTTACCTGTAATTGACAAAATCATTATGTGTAAATATAATGATATAGCATAATACAGTTCTGCTAATTTGCAAGCTTAACGTAACAAAAGCTGTGTAGTATTATTGGAGAAAACTGAAGCTTAGAACTGAAAAGGAATTAGTTTGGGTTGTGAAATTAGGATATCTAAAAAACTAAAGAATTGGTCCAGGCCAGCCTAGGGCCAAATGTATGATTCTGTGGTGTATATGGTTGTGCAAAGCTGCTAATGAGATCTAGAAAGAGTTTGGATTATAGTTTTTTACAGCTTGGAACTTGAAACGATAATGCCTGGGACATGAAAGTATTATATATATACGCATTTCTAAAAGATTTTATTTATTTATTTATTTATTTATTTATTTATTTATTTATTTATTTATTTATTTATTTATTCGAGAGAGAGAGTGAGTGGGCGGGAGCGAGAGGGAGAGAGAATCTGAATCTGAATCCACGCTTGAGTGCAGAGCCCAACTGACTCGAAGAGTTCGACACTCAACCGGCTGAGCCATCCAGGGCCCCTGAAAGTATTATATTTGGATTGTCAAGTAGATTTACAAGGAGCATTGGAATTGTAATAACAATTTGGTTTAGTGGTGTTGTATTTATTTATTTTTAAACAGATTTTATTTATTTCAGAGAGAGAGGGGGAGAGAGAGAGAGAAAGAGAACATGAGCAGGGGGCGGGGAGGGGGGCAGAGGGAGAGGGAGAAGCAGGCTTCCCGCTGAGCACATGGAGCTAGATCCCAGAACCCACTGAGCCACGCAGGCGCCCCTGCTTTACTGATGTTTTAATAGCTAAAAACCATTTCAGATAGTTAAAATAGTATGCATTGAGTATCTTTGTGGCAGCCATACTTGTAGAAACAAGTATAAATTAATGATGGCCTATTCTAAGGTGATAGACTATAGAAGGGGATAAAAGGGCCTGATCTCTTAGCACAGGCAGGTGCTACACAATGGTGTGAGGACCATATTTGAAGTCAAGAGATATGCTAGCATCCTGGTTCTGTCACTTGGTAGTTGTGGGATCCCAGAGAAACTTGTTTAACCTGTTTGAATGTCAATGACCTCATTCATAGAAATGGTACTCACACCTACCTCCCTGGTATGTGTAATGAACAAATGTGGTAACAAATGTGAAAACACTTTGTAAACTGTAAAGGGTGCTATAGAAATATAAGACAAAAATGATCACAGCAGTCTTTAGTGATTTGGTGTATATTGAGGACACTTTTTTAAATGTGAAGATTTCTGAAGGACAAAAAATAAATGACATTAGTGTCAGGAGAAGAATGGGAAAGTTAGAATGGGAAAGTGGATTTCTAATTTGGGGTATGTTAAGTTTCAGTGACACCGTATAGGTATACAGTTGACCCTTGAACAAGATGGGTTTGAATTGTGTGTCCACTTACAGATTTTTTTTCCATACAGTACTGTACTGTTAATGTATTTTCTCTTCCTTATGATTTTCTTAATAGGCTTTTCTTTAGTTTCTATTGTAAGAACGCAGTATATAAGACATGTAATATACAAAATGTGTTAATTGCCTTTACGTTATTGGTAAGGTCAGCATTATTTGTATTTTTAATTAGAAATTGAATGAAATGTACATTATGTCTTAATCATATTGTTTCAATACCCATTCAGCCGATCGTTGAGGTGAAGGCTTCTGTTCGTAATAAAACAATAGAGATTAAGAAAAAAGACACATCAAAGTCAGGTAAATTTTACAATACATATTTAATGGTGGAAGGAAGTACAGTAAAATATTCAATGCTTACCCTCTTCTTATTCTGATTTTTTGGGGGGTTAATGGCAAATTTAACTGACGGATTTGACATAAATAAGGTAGATATCATTGTTGATATCCATGTTTGAACAAAAGATATTTACAAGCATAAGAAAAAGAGATTTTAAAAATGAAGTTTTAGCTCAAGTTTGTTCTTTTATGTTTTGAAATCCTAAAGTTCTAGTTTCGAATCCCTTTACTTCCTAAGGATTCCTAGAAATTATTAGTAGACTCTAAGGTTTTGCCAGTGTTCAATGTTTATATGAATTCTGATCTTTATCTAGAGTAAAGCTTCACTAGCTGTCATGTCAATTGTGTTTTAATTTTATTTCATCTTAGTGTTGTTTTGTTGGTCATCTGAAGCCAAATAGATGTTATTAGCAGACACGGTGTGTGTGTGTGTGTGTGTGTGTGTGTGTGTGTGTGTGTGTGTGTGTGTGTGTGTATGGTATCTTTGATTATTAAAAATGTGGGAAGTAGGTAGATCTTAATATTTGTCAGACACAATCTTTGAAAACAGTAATTCTGAAACTTATTGGCCTTAGGGTCCTTTTATACTATCTAAAAATTATTAGGAATTCCAAAGAATTTCTGCTTTAGTGGGTTGCATCTGTTGATATTTACAATATTAGAAATTAAAACAAACATTTAAAATACAAGCATACACAATCATACATTGTTAGCCATTCGAGCTATGACCCACTAATCATGTGACTTGTGATACTATCACGTATCATATCTTTAGAAAACTTCACTGTACACGTAATAAGAGAATGAGAGTGAAAATGTCAAATAACATTTAGCATTATTGTGAAAACAGTTTTGACCTCTTGGACCCTGTGAATGGATGGACTTTGGAACTCCGGATTCTCAGAAGACACGGGAGGACTGTTTTAAACCATACACAGGGTTCATGGATGCAAAATGATAAAGGGACCCTTGTGATGAAATGGGCATTAAGGTTTCGTTTCTGCATTTCTTGCTTTTTTCTTTCACTAGCCTTAAGAGGCTTAAATCAGACAATCTTGTTTAAAAAAAAAAGGAAAATAGTTAGTAGTGCGTACAGGCAATAAATTCAAAGTTGTTTACCTATACAATTGACTTGTTTGCTGTTACTTCTTCCTGAGCTTGGTGGATCCAAGAAGCAGGACTTTTAAGACAAAACACCTACAGGCTCCTGTAACACAGGAAGATACGAAAGAGAAAAATTAAAAAATAAATACAAGCAACTTAAAACAGTTCATGTAGATTATTTCTCTTCTCACTTGATGCCTTTTAGAAGGTAATGAGCAAAGTTAGTTCTCTAGGGATCCAAGATAGTGTGTTTATTCAATTAGTACAGATTTATTCTGTCCTGGGCCCTGATAATTTTATATCCTGATTATTTCTGGAACCATTCTGTCAGTTCAGGTGTGCTTGCTTCATCTTTATTTTGTGTTACTGTCTTCTAATTCATCTCCCATCTTTTATTACAATGCCCCTCAAATTCATCGCTCTCCGCGGCATTTAGAGTGATCTGTCTCAAATGCAAATATGATTATGAACTACTGTTGGAAAAACATTTGTGTCCGGGTATCTTAAAATTACATATAAAGCTTTCACAATCTTGAATTCTGCCAAACGCTCTGATCCTTTCTGCTGTCTGCCCTTTTCTCTGGCATTCTGAACTGCTGGTGATGTCTTCCTCTTGGATCCCTGTAGTTTAGACAAGTATTTACCCTGTTGTGGGCTTCTCTCCCTTGTCTTACTACAGCCTTGCCTACTGTCCCCATTTTCCACCTTCTAACCCCTTTGAATCTGGCTGACCTCACTGTTGTAGTCTCAGTTCAGGCATTATCTCTAGAAAAACCATTGTTTTTCTTTTTATCTGCATGCTTCTTTAAACCTGGGTGCCACCTTTTATCTGACACCTTTTATCTACATGCTTCTTTAAACCTGGGTGCCTAGCACTCAGTGGGAATTCGGTAAAAAATGACTGAGTAAAATAAAGACTGTTTACACAGAGATGATTTGAGAGATTGTCCCATACAGGGGTGCCTGGGTGGCTCAGTAGGTTGAGTGTCCAACTCTTGATTTCAGCTCAGGTCATGACCTCAGAATTGTGAGATCGAGCCCTGTTTGGGGCTCAGTGCTGGGCATGGAGCCTGGTCAAGATTCTCTCTCCCCCTCTGCTCCTCCCCCTCTCCCTCTCTGAAAAGAGAGGGAGAGAGAGATTGTTCCACACAGTGTAGGAGCAAAAGAAATAGATATATAAAGAAGTAATTAGCAGTTCAGGTGGTGAAGATACGCTAGAAAAATCTGTAAAGTACTAAGGTAGCCCCAAAGAAAGAGATACCTGTTTATCTGGGGAAGGATAGCCATAATCAAGGATGACTTTACATAGCAGTCTGTGTCCTAAAAGGTGTAAAGAAATTTGTCAAGTAGTAGAGGAAAACATTTCAGGAATGTTTACTCTCATCAGGCACATACACCCGTGGGAAGGTTGTACACTGATAGTGGCATCAAAAGTACTAGTAATTTTGGAAACCACGAATAATGTCGTTGAAGCTTAGGGTGTTGTTTCAGAGGTACTGTTATAAGGTGAAGAATATTCTGTTGAGATTTTATATGTTTCTGCTGCCTTTTCAAATTTTGTTTCTGGTTGTTTTGTTCATGGATGTTAGGTGGATGAATTTGTGAATGAATCTTTGAGATGTTTGTATGCCTTTAACCTGGTGACATTTAGGATTTCCCAAATGGTTTGTTGAAGTTTTCGATAATGAAAAGTATTTCTTCAAGTAAATATTCAGCTAAAGAGTGTAATTTAAACTCGTAATTGATAAAATGTTATTTTCTATTTTTATGAAGGTTATAACTTTTATCTAACCATCCTAAAAGTAGTCCATTTTTACTAAATATATAGACTTGTCAGCAGAACGAAACTTAGAAATGACATCAGAAGAAGAGCAAGAAAGACAGGGTGAAAGGGAAAATAACCACCTGCAGGTATGTAAAAATTTAGATTTCTGATTTTATATGGTTTTCCCTGCTTTAATAATGTAACCTAGTTCAAACGAAATTATCTTTTGAACGGACTTATTGAAGTCAACAGATTATAATTTAATATTTAGTTTTTCTAAAATTTTACAAGTTACAAAACTTAAAATATTGTTAGAATTTGTAGTAACTTACAGCTAAACTTTATCCTTGGAATTGAGACCAAAAAAATTCATGAATATTGTTTGCTTGCATTTTTGTAATTTTTACATGATAAAGAAGGTAACATCAAATTTTGAATCATCTGTGTAAGTAGTTAAATTATGAGCAGTGTGACAATAATGACTGCTGACTTAGATTCATGTAGGAGTAATTATTCTCAGTGGTTCAAAATGTGCAGTTGTGTACTGCCAGTCACTAATGACCAGATTAAAGATTTATTTTGCCTTGTGATCTCTGTGTAGTTGACTTCAGAGAGTGGGGTCATAAAATCAACACAATTGCCTATTGTAGAGTCACTCCTTCCAGGATGGGACCTTTGTGGTTGCGTAATAATAACTTTTTCAGTTATTTCATTTCAGCATAGGAAATCAGTGAGTCTTATTAAATTTTTTGTATCCACTCAGTGGGCATTACAATATATTAGAGCTGGATACAAGCAGATAATGTATAGTGACGTATAACACTATCATAGTATAGAATTTGAATTAAAATTTAGGAATTTGGTTTTCTTTCTGATTGCTGTTAATTGATTTTGGCTTCTAATAATTTAACGTTTGCCTATTCTCTAGTTATTAATCTTCAGAAAATATCCTCACATGCACTGTAGGGGCTCACTATTTAAGGTATGGTGAGATAAAGTGTTTTAAGTTTGTAGCATTAAAAATCATCTAATTCCTTTTTTGGTAGCTGTAACGTGTAATGAATTGTTTAGTTCCAAAAAACTGACAAAATGAAGTTTATGGATTTATGTTTTTCTTCTGTCTTAGGCTAGGGTGAGTTATTTCTCACTTCTTAGTGACAATCCAGTGACTTAGGAGCAGCCTAACATAGCTTAAGAAATTTAACAGTTAAATTTTAATTGTTTTCTAATTTTTCTTTGTCCATACTTGATTACATAAGGATAAAGTTATTTTACAAACATGTATCCTGGCAGAAAAGACATCTGAAAATCAGATCCATCAAGGTAACATTCCACTTTTGCATCTACAAAAAATGGCTCGAGAACCAGAAATGAATAAGAAATGTGATAGAGAGGATGATCTATCTTTATATTCAGTACATCCTTCTGTGCAAAAGTATGAGAAAATGTGGAACAGAAAAGGCAAATTAGAGTGGAAAACTAATGTAAAACCCATCACCAGTAAGTTAAAGCGGAAATTTGGTGCAATTTGTAAAAAGGACAAAATTACTACTTATCCTAAAGAAGAATCACTACATGGTAACTTTAAAGAAGGAGCAAACTTAAAGGAAATACCTTCTCATTTAACAAATGATAGACTTGGTTGTGAGAAAAAAGATGCATTTGCAGTGCCTGTCCCTGTAGTATTTCAGGCATTTCCTGAACAAAAAGAGCCTAGTCTCGAAAAGATCATTCTTTCTCGTCCAAACTCTGGGTCCTCGGCATATGCTTGCCAGTCATCTTCTAATATTTCATCCAGTGGAAATAAATCAGACTGTGAAAATGGTACACTAGACATTGAGCACGTTTTTAACAAAAATGAGAGTTTTAATAGTGATACAGAAAATAAAAACGTAAGGAACCCACTCGTTACGTTTGAAGTGAAAGAGGACCAAGAATTTGATATGCGAATGTCAGCAAGTATGAACCAAAATAGCACTAATTGTAAATTAGACGTTGGATGTATACCTCCGTCTAGTGATCTAAGAAGGCTTTTTGATTTTTGGCTTGCGTGCTTCCATGAAATGAGACAAATGGTTCAAATGAAAAGGCACAATATTTCTGCTGTCACAAACACTTGCAAGAAAACAAAAGACTCCTTTCAGAAGCCACTAAATGCAGATAATGACAGTACTAATAACTATAGAAGCATGGAACCTGAATTAGAACATGTGAGTTCTTCTCCATCATGTAGTTACAGAACATCAGAAGTCTATCGAAGTGAAGGATTACAGCCAGATATACTAAAGTGTGTGAAGGAAATAGGCCTGTTACTGGTAGAATTTGTTTCGTTGGAAAATGAGAACGTTCAACTTCAAAAAGAGGTAGAGTTCACTTTACTGCTGTTGTCTTATTTTTTCTCTTTATCATTATCTGAGCCATTTTGATTTTCCACTTATGAAAAAACTTCGTGTATAAGATGGGTTGTCTAAATATGTAATTGTGTTTGGAAATAGATTATTTCTGCTATGTAAATGATAGGAGTGCAGGAAGCATTCTTATGATTTCTTTTCCTTAAGTTTCTCTGTCAGTCTCCCAAGTGGCGTATGAACTGGGAAACTAATTTAGCTAGGTACCGTGTGACCTCATGAACCAAACTAACGGTAAAGAAAATGGCTTAAAAAATGCAGTTATCTTGAGGTGCCTGGGTGGCACAGTTGAGCATCTGACTCTTGGTTTTGGCGTGGGTCGTGATCTCAGGGTTGTGAGATCAAGCCCCGCGTTGGGCTCTGCTCTCAGTGTGGAGTCTGCTTTAGTTTCTCTCTCCTTCTCCCTCTGCCCCTCCTGCTCATGCTCTCTCTCTCTAAAATAAATAAATCTTTAAAAAACATATAATAATCTCTAGCGTGTTTTTTTAAAAGATTTATTTATTTATTTGAGAGAGAGAGAAAGCATGTTATGAGCATGAGCAGAGGGAGAGGCAGACGGAGAGAGAAAGGGAGAAGCAGACTCTGCTGAGCAGGGAGCCTGATGTGGGCCTCGATCCCACGCCCCTGGGGTCATGACCTGAGCCCAAGGCAGACTCTTAACTGCTGAGCCACCCAGGTGCCCCATCTCCGGGGTTTTTATTTTTATCTGTTGGCTTAAATATAAGTTGCATTTCCATAAACAATAAAATGGGAAAGAAGCAATGACTAAGAGAAAGGATATAAACAAATATTTGAGCTAAACCAATCTATTGCTTCTATTTATCGTTTCAGTATGTGCAATGTTCTCTGCTTTACTCACTCTTGGAACTTAGAATTCCAACACGACCACTTTGAGATATTTTTAAAAACAAATATTTGTATTTCATCACTTTTTTCCCTTTATTTTTAAACAGAATTATTTTTAAGGATTGATTCATTTATTTAGAGAGAGAGCATGAGCAGGGCGAGGGGCAAAGGGAGAGAGAGAGAGGGAGAAAAGCAGACACCCCACTGATCACAGAGCCTAATGTGGGGCTCCATCCACGACTCCGAGATCATGACCCAAGCCAAAATCAAGAGTCAGAGACCCAACTGACTGAGCCACCCAGGCACCCCCTCCACATTTTTTTTTTAATCACCATTCTCACATGTTTCTGTTGAGTCAAACCTTCGTATTGTGTTTAATAAAGTATGGTACATTTGATGTGTATGATTTTTATAATGTAGGTAGTAGCATAAACCTTCAGCAAATCTTCAGTATTTCACTTGAAGGGAGAAAACTGACTTTTGAGGTGAATTGAATTTTACAAATAGACAAAAATCTCAAGATCGCCTCCTTTAAAAGAAAAAGTAGCAAAGCACCTCGTCCCCAGTTAAGGTATTAACTTACTGTGTCAAGGTCACACTTTTAATATATCTGATTAATTTAATGAATTTGGTAACTTACCTGATTCAGCATTAAGGAATTGTATCATCTCTTTTGGTGCCATAAAATGCTAGGCAATGCCACTTTAGGAACTTTGGCCAAATCATTGAACCTTTTATGGTTTTACTCCCATTATCAGCAGAAAATGGGATTGAAGGTGATAGTTACTTTTATACCCTCTAGCTAAAAAGTGTTATGGTTATTGAATGTGGAATTTGGGGAGCATGACTCATTTCCCAAAATTCTACACTAACATCAGTTTCGCTCTGTTCTTTTTGTGTTGTGGTGACCTTTGGTTCATATATTTTAATGAACACTGTCAATTTTTGATAACCCTAGGATCCAAATGAGAAAAGAATTGTAAAAGGCAGTTGGGGAAAGAATAGCTCAGTGCAGAAAGAGGAAAGCTTCTTATTTGTGCCTGGAGCGCTACAATGTCACATCCTTTAAATCTGGCTGTTTATGCAAAATCCAGGTGGTAAAGACAGAAGATGACAAATCTTGTGTCTTTGTCTTTTTATTTCTTTGTATCTGCTGGTCAGGTGGGGTGGGGTGGGGAATGTTAGGTATCAAAGTGTGGATATGAATACAAAATGTAGAAAGCCCTTTTTAAAATTTTAGAAAATTCTGCTGTTTCCATTTTTAAATTTTATTTATTTATTTTTTAAAGATTTTATTTATTTGTCAGAGAGAGAGCGAGCGAGAGAGAGTGCACAAGCAGGGGGAGGTGGTGGCAGAGGGAGAAGCTGGCTCCCAGCTGAGCAAGGAGCTGGCTGCTGGACTCTGGACTCGATCCCTATGACCTGAGCAGAAGGCAGATGCTTAACCAACTGAGCCACCCACATGTCCCAATTACGCTGTTTTTATTCAAATAGAAATGAAGCAGAATTTATAAAAAGTGCAATTACTTGTAATGATAAAGTTAAACAAAATATTTTTATTGATTACAATTATGACAAACGAGGAGTCAAATGAATGAATTAATGAAAAAAAGTTCTGGGATGCCTGGGTGGCTCAGTCGGTTAAGCATCTGCCTTTGGCTCAGGTCATGATCCCAGGGTCCTGGGACTGGGTCCTGCATCGGGCTCCTTGCTCAGCAGGGAGCCTGCTTCTCCCTCTGCCTGCACCTCCCCCTGTTTGTGCTCTGTCTCTCTCTCTGACAAATAGATAAATAAAATCTTTAAAAAATTTATAATTAATGAAAAAGTTCTTTTTAATGAGTAAAGTAGTAACAATTATCCTTAGTATCAAACTTCCTTTAAAGATGGTTGAAGAAAGGAAGAGGCACGAAAGTGATAAATTGGCAGTATCAGAAAGCATATATGCCGCTGCTTCTCCTGGACTGATTCAACAAACAGCGAGTGGAAAAACTGATAACCACCTATGTCCTATTATGGAAGATGAAGATTCTGATGGGTAAGCCTATAGCAATATGTAAATAGTAGGTAATTACTATTTTCCTAGGAAACAAATTCTAGTTGGAGCTAACATTCATGATTAACAACTTTTTATATTTTTAGTAAGGCGATTCCATCCTGGGTGCTAATCAGAAAAATGCAAATAATGAGATACCATTTTTTGCAGTCATAGTGATAAATATTTTATTAAAAAAATAATAACCAAAATTAGCAGATGTGAGGGAAAAGGCATTCTTATACACTGCTGTTAGATGAAATTGGTAAATCCTTCCTGCAGGGTGATTTAGCAGTGTGTTTCAAAAATTTCAAATATGCTGTCCCTTTATCCCAACGGCTTCATTGCCAGGACTAGATCCTATAGGAAAACATGACTTGTGTAAACACACACACACACATACACACACACACACACACACACACACACACACACACACACATACACACATACATTCTAAGGACATTTATTATACATTATTATATGTATAAAATATGACAGATATGTTAAGGATATGTATTATAGCATTCTCATATCAAAAAGTTGGAGCTAGTCTAAATAGCCATCAATTTTCTCCCGTATAAGACAAGATAGTATGTGACCATTTGAAAAAATGAATTTAGGTCTACAGTGTACTGATTGTTTAACAAAGTATATTTAAAGTGTTTGGCTTCATGTCATGTCTTATGCAAATCTTAGAATACTGTTACTATCTGCTGAGTTGCAAGAGGAAGTTACCTGCTACACTGGTGCTCTAACATAATTACCAACAAAATTGCTAGTTACTAGGTTTTTGGTTTTGGTTCCTAATGCAGGAGTGATCAAATGTTGGGCCCTCGGATTGATCTGAATATTACCAAGAGATTTCATACAGCGATTTGTCCCATATTCTATGTAAACATTTGATTTGATGACCCCTGTGCTGTAAGCCAAGATGTTGCTAATGCAGTGAATCTTCTTTTTAAGGTTCCTTGCATGCATGCTGTTATCCTTCCCTTTTAAAGAGAATATATTTCTACATGCACCACACCAGATTTTTCAACAGTGACTTCGTATTTTATAATTGATAAAAATTTAGTTTACAAAATAGGAATATTTTCTGCATTCCAAACTCCTTTTACTTCTCTTATAGAAGTTTAATATGACTAATTATTTTGAATAGTAGACGATATCCTAGAGTTAGATGATTTTTATCAAGCATGAAACACTGCTGTTGAAACTCAACAGTTTTTCTGTGGTCTTTCTAAGCATGAGAAAAAATGACAATCGGGTTATATAATACATATCTAGAAAATTTTTAAGGAGTCTTTTGGATGTATAATTTTGTGAATTATTTAATGGCTTGGCCTGCGGTTGTTTTTTTTTTTAAGATTTTATTTATTTATATCAGAGAGAGAGAGAGCAGGGGGAGAGGGACAAGCAGACTTGGCACTGAGAGCCCAGCCCCATGCGGGGCTCGATCCCAAAACCCTGAGATCATGACCTGATCCAAAATCAAGAGTCAGAGACTTAACCGACTGAGCCACCCAGGCGTCCCCTTGGTCTGTCATTTTTTTAAGAAACACTTAATGCTACATGTATGTAATTTTAAAAACTTCAAACTGTTACAAAAATACTACATCATCATTGTGTAAGGATTGAACTAAACTAAAAAGAAAAATTATCTATGATCATTCCACTTAGCTATGATGTCCTTAAAAGAGCCGTGTACACTCACTGATCCTGATTTCCCTCCCATTTGCTCTTGAATTGTCTCTAGTAGTTTTCACTCCCACTACTCCAGAACTGATTTTTGAAAGGTTACCACTGATTTTCACTTTAATAAATCTAGATGTAATTTCTCAGATGTCATTTTATTTCAGCTGTCGTGCCTAGAAAACGTTCTAGCATATGTAGTTCTATTCAGTAAATGTTTATTGAGTGAATGGCGTTTCACCTCCATGTGTTGTTTTTAACATGATACTAATTCTCCCTTAAAGAAAAAGAAAGTTTGACAGGGGTCCGTTCTGACAATTTAACCTGCCAGTTATATGCAATTTTTTAAATTTGGGGGGCCCAATACTGTGGTTACTTGCTACTTATTTTTTTACTGGTATTTATGTTAGTTTTAATCATGATAAAATGGATCAAAGGAATAGCAAACTTCATTTATATTTTATTAAGGAAAATGAAATATGGTGGTAAATTATTATAGGGCTTTAAAAATTCTTGCCAGAGGATTATGAGCCCTCAATATCCGAAATAAAAAGATGAAGTTGGAATTTATTGCCTACTAGTAAGAGAGCTCTGCTGATCGCTTACAGTCTTTTCTGACAGAGCAGTCCGCTATTCTTATACAGGGTTTGGGAAGAGTAGAGTTTAAGGTTTGGGGGACTTCCAGAGAATTAACTGGCTTGTCATCAGCTGAAACACCATGGTAATTTGGGTGAGACTGGTCGATTGGTTGGCACTCAAGGCATGTGTATCGGAGGGATTTTGTCCCCTCTTTAGGCTTTCTTTTAGAAGGGAGGAGCTGACATTGCTTGGTTGTTGAGTGAGGCCAGCGGGCATTGATCAATTACACACATTTAAAACTGGTTGTGGTGGCTTCTTGTTACCATGGCTTCATAGTTGTGTCCCCCCCCACCCTAAGTTTGAGGTGACTGACTAGATGTTTTCTATTTAAAAGTTGTTTCTATCAGCTGTGTTCAAAATGAAAGCGATTTCATATTCTGTAATTATAGATTTCTTGTTGAAATTTGGGTCAAGAAGAATTGTTCAATAATTGCTTTCAGGAAGATCCTTCTTTTTTGGTGTTAAATTTTTTTTTTTAAGATTTTTTGTTCATTTATTTGACAGAGATAGAGACAGCCAGCGAGAGAGGGAACACAAGCAGGGGGAGTGGGAGAGGAAGAAGCAGGCTCATAGCGGAGGAGCCTGATGTGGGGCTCGATCCCGTAACGCTGGGATCACGCCCTGAGCTGAAGGCAGACGCTTAACCGCTGTGCCACCCAGGCGCCCCTTTTGGTGTTAAATTTTAACTAGGAGAGTTATATGTGTAACAGTTTTAAAACAATAATTGCTCGCTTTGTTTGTGTTTTCAGTGCTCTTAGGGGCTCATGTTCAATTCCTAAATTGATAATCTCCTGTGGGAAATTTCAGTCTTTTTGTAAATTTATGTAGCTATTTGCTAATAATATTCTCTTGCATGCATTTAGTCCGTGAAAAGGTAATTATAATTTTCTGTTGGTAAATCTAGCTTTTTATATTAGGATTAAATAGTAGGCTGAAAGTATACAAAAGTTACCAAATCATATTCTTTAAGAAAATTAAAAAAAATTTTTTTATTTATTTGTGAGAGAGAAGGAGAGAGCAGGAGCAGGAGGGAGGGGCAAAGGGAGAGGGAGAAGCTCAGCAGGGAGCCTGATGCAGGGCTAGATCCCAGGCCCTGGAGATTATGACCTGAGCTGAAGGCAGAGGCTTAACCGACCGAGCCACCCAGGCACCCCCAAATCATTTTCTTTTCAAACAAAATTAATCAGGTTATTGCAATTTTTGAGTGGTATATAATGGCATATGAGTATTTTTGAATTTTCTCCAGATTTATTGAGGTATAATTGACAGATAACTGTGTAAGTGTAAGGTATACCTGTATTAATTTAATATACTTTTATATTGTAAAATGATAATAGTGTTAATAATTCTATCACCTCACATAATTATCATTTCTTTTTTAGCAACTCTCTTAGAAACTTCCCAATGTATCATAGGGTATTGTTAATTGTAATCCGCATTCTGTACTTTAGACCCTCAGAACTTAGTAGTCCTATGACAGGAAGTTTGTACCATTGGCCCACCACCAGTCTGTAAATTTGTTTTTTTGAAGATTCCACTGTAAGTCAGATCATACAGTATCTGTCTTTCTGTGTGACTTATTTCACTTTGCATAATTCCCTCCAGGTTCATTTATGTTGTCACAAATGGCAGGGTTTCCCTCTTTTTTGTGGCTAAAAATATTCCCTTGTAAATACATACCACATTTTTTAAATCCCCGGATCCATTGATGGACACTTAGGTTGTTTCCGTGTCTTGGCTACTATAAATAATGCTGCAGTAAACATAGGCGTGCAGATACCTCTTTGAGAAATGATTTCATTTTCGTCAGATATGTTCCCATAAATGGGATTACTAGATCATATGATAGTTCCATTTTTAGTTTTTTGAGGAACCTCCACACTGTTTTGCCGAGCGGCTGTACCAGTTTACAGTCCCATAATGGTGTACAAGGATTCCCTTTTCTGTACAACGTTGCCAGTGGTATCTCTTGTCTTTTTGATGAAAGCCACTTTAACAGGTGTGAGGTGATGGGTATATCATTGTGGTTTTGATTTGCGTTTCCCTGATGAATAGTGATGTTGAGCCCTTTTTTTGGTACCATTGGCCATTTGAATATCTTCTGAGGAAAGATGCCTGTTAAGGTGCTTGGCCCAGTTTTTAATTGAATTATTTGTTTTTTGCTATCAGATTATATGAATTCCTTATATATTTTAGATATTAACCATTTTTCAGATTCATGGCTTGCAAATATTTTCATTCATTCTGTAAGTTGCCTTTTCATGATATTACTTGTTTCTTTTTTGTTTTTTAGATGTTATTTAAATTCAAGTTAGTTAACATGTATTATTGGTTTCAGGGGTAGACTTTAGTGATTCATCACTTGGATGCAACACCCAGTGCTCATCACAAGTGCCCTCCCTAGTGCCCATCACCCAGTTACACCATCTTCCCACCCATCTCCCCTCCGGCAACCCTCAGTTTGTTTCCCATAGTTAAGAGTCCCTCATGGTTTGTCTCCCCTTCTAATTTCTTTCCATTCAGTTTTCCCTCGCTTCCCCTATGATCCTCTGTGCTGTTTCTTATATTCCACAGATGAGTGAAACCATATGATAATTGCCTCTCCCTGACTGACTTATTTCACTCAGCATAATCCCCTCCAGTTCCATTCACGATGATGCAAATGGTAAGATTTCATCCTTTCTTTTTTTTTTTTTTTAATGATTTTTTATTATATTATGTTAGTCACCATACAGTACATCCCCGGTTTCCAATGTAAGGCTCAATGATTCATTAGTTCTGTATAACACCCAGTGCACCATGCAATACGTGCCCTCTTTACTACCCATCACCGGTCTATCCCATTCCCCCGCCCCCCTCCCCTCTGAAGTCCTCAGTTTGTTTCTCATAGTCCATAGTCTCTCATGTTTCATTCCCCCTTCTGATTACCCCCCCTTTCTTTATCCCTTTCTTCCCCTACTGATCATCCTAGTTCTTATGTTCCATAGATGAGAGAAATCATATGATAGTTGTCTTTCTCTGCTTGACTTATTTCACTTAGCATTATCTCCTCCAGTGCCGTCCATGTTGTAGCAAATGTTGAGAACTCGTTCTTTCTGATAGCTGAGTAATATTCCATCGTATATATGGACCACAATTTCTTAATCCAGTCATCTGTTGAAGGGCATCTCGGCTCCTTCCACGATTTAGCTATTGTGGACATTGCTGCTATGAACATTGGGGCGCATATGACCCTTCTCTTCACTACGTCTGTGTCTTTGGGGTAAATACCCAGTAGTGCAATGGCTGGATCATAGGGTAGCTCAATTTTTAACTTTTTAAGGGACCTCCACACTGTTTTCCAGAGTGGCTGTACCAACTTGCATTCCCACCAACAATGTAGGAGGGATCCCCTTTCTCCACATCCTCTCCAACAATTGTTGTTTCTTGCCTTGTCTATTTTTGCCATTCTAACTGGTGTAAGGTGGTATCTCAGTGTGGTTTTGATTTGAATTTCCTTGATGGCTAATGATTTTGAACATTTTTTCATGTGTCTGTTAGCCATTTGTATGTCTTCATTGGAAAAGTGTCTGTTCATATCTTCTGCCCATTTTTTGATTTGTTTATTTGTTTCTCGTGTATTGAGTTTGAGAAGTTCTTTGTAGATCTTGGATACCAGTCCTTTATCTGTAGTGTCATTTGCAAATATCTTCTCCCATTCCGTGGGCTGCCTCTTAGTTTTTCTGACTGTTTCCTTGGCTGTGCAGAAACTTTTAATCTTGATGAAGTCCCATAAATTCATTTTATCTTTTGTTTCTCTTGCCTTTGGGGATGTGTCATGAAAAAGGTTGCTTTGGCCGATGTCGTAGAGGTTGTTGCCTATGTTCTCCTCTAGAATTTTGATGGATTCCTGTCTCACATCGAGGTCTTTCATCCATTTGGAGTTTATTTTTGTGTATGGTGTGAGATAGTGGTCAAGTTTCATTCTCTTGCATGTAGCTGTCCAATTTTCCCAGCACCATTTATTGAAGAGACTGTCTTTTTCCCACCGGATGTTTTTTCCTGCTTTATCAAATATTAGTTGCCCAAAGAGCCGAGGGTCCATTTCTGGGCTCTCTATTCTGTTCCATTGGTCTATGTGTCTTTTTTTGTGCCAGTACCATGCTGTCTTTGTGATCACAGCTTTGTAGTACAGCTCGAAATCCGGCATTGTGATGCCCCCAGCTTTGTTTTTCCTTTTCAGCAGTTCCTTGGAGATTCGGGGCCTTTTCTGTTTCCATACAAATTTAAGGACTGTTTGTTCCAGTTCTTTGAAAAATGTCCTTGGTATTTTGATCGGGATAGCATTGAAAGTGTAGATTGCTCTGGGTAGCATGGACATTTTAACTATGTTAATTCTTCCGATCCATGAGCATGGAATATCTTTCCATCTTTTTATGTCTTCCTCAATGTCTTTCAAGAGTGATTTATAGTTTCTAGAATATAGGTCCTTTACGTCTCTGGTTAAGTTAATTCCAAGGTAACGTATGGTTTTTGGTGCTATTGTAAATGGGATGGATTCCCTAATTTCTCTTTCTTCGGTCTCGTTATTCGTGTATAGAAATGCAACTGATTTCTGAGCATTTATTTTGTATCCTGCCACGTTACTGAATTGCTCTATAACTTCTAATAATTTGGGAGTGGCTTCTTTTGGGTTTTCCATATAGAGTATCATGTCATCTGCGAAGAGAGACATTTTGACTTCTTCTTTGCCAATTTGAATACCTTTGATCCCTTTTTGTCGTCTGATTGCTGTTGCAAGGACTTCTAGTACTATGTTGATTTCATCCTTTCTGATGGCTGAGTAATACCCCATTATATATATACACCATATCGTCTTTATCCATTCATCTGTTGAAGGGCATCTCGGCTCCTTCCACAGTTTGGCTCTTGTGGATATTGCTGCTGTGATACTTTGGTACCCACTGTATTGAGAGTGTTTATCATGAAAAGATGTTGAATTTTGTCAAATGCTTGGTCTGCACATATTGAGATGATCATATAATTTTTTTCATTATATTAATGTGTATCAAACTTACTGATTTGATTTGATTTCTGAAGGATAATTTTGCTCAGTATGGTATTCTTGGTTGGCAGTTCTTTTCTTTCAGCATTTTGAATATGTAATCCCTCTGTCTCCTGGACTGTAAGGTTTCTGCTGAGAAATTGCTAATAGCCTTATGGGGGTTCAGTTGTAGGTGAAAAGCTTCTTTTCTCTTGCTGCTTTTAAGATTCTCTCTTTGGTTTTGATTCTTGACAGTTTTATTATAATGTGTTTGGGAGAATATCTCTTTAAGTTGAGTTTGTTTGGTGACGTGTGAGCTTCATAAACTTAGATGTCCAAATGTTTCCCCAGGTTTGAGTGTTTTCACCCATGACTTCTTGAAGCTTTATGTCTTTTTTTCCCCTCTCTCCTCCTTCTGGAACTGCAATAATTTACACATTGTTTCTTTTAGTGGTATTCCATAATCACATAGGCTTTTCTCACTCTTTTTCATTCTGTTTTTCTTTGTTCTCCACTGATTGGATCATTTGAAAGTTAAAATTTGAAAATTGTAAATTCACAGATTTTGGGGGGATCCATTTTCCTGTCAGTGGTTTCTGTTGTTTTTTTCATTTCCTTCCCTATATTATTCAGCTTCAGAATTTTTGTTTAGTTCTTTTTTACTATTTCCAGGTCTTTTTTAAAAAAGGATTTTATTTATTTATTAGAGAGCGGGAAAGAGAGCAAGTCAGGGGAGGGACAGAAAGAGGGAGTGAGAATCTCTAGCAGACCCGGGGCTGGATCCCAAGCCCCTGAGATCATGACCTGAGCCGAAACCAAGAGTCAGACACTTAACCGACCAAGGCATCCAGGTGCCCTTCCAACTCGTTATTAAACTTCTCCTTTTGTTCGTATAGTATTCTTCTCATTTTATTGAACTGGCTTTTTATTCTTAAGATTTTATTTATTTATTTATTTTGGAGAGAGCATGTGTGTGAGCGGGGCAAGGGGGAGTCGCAGAGGGAGAGGGACAAGCAGAATCTGCTTAACTGACTGAGCCACCCAGGCACCCCTGAGTTGGCTTTTTGTGTTTTCCTGTAGCTCATTGAGTTTCCTTAAAACTGCCATTTTGAATTCTTTTTTAGATATACATTGCAGATCTCCATGTGTTTGAGAACGATTACTGGAAGATTATTGTGATCCTTTGGTGGTGTCATATTTCCTTGACTTTTTATATTCTTTGAAGTTTTGCATTGCTGTCTTTGCATTTGAAGTAGTCTTTAATGATTACCTTTCCAGTGTGTCCAAACCTGATTTTTTTCTTTTTTTTTTCTCCAGTGGTGTGCTGAAACTTTTCTGCAGGAAATCTGGTTTTCCAAAAAAGCTCTCTCACCCATGGGTGATTATCTAAGACAGTGTTTTCCAGGGGCTCCCTGATGTGGCTGAGAGGAAGGGGCTGGAGCCAATTTATGGGCTATTGCTAGTTCCACAGCTGGGAATGTAGTTAGTGTGCCTGTTATCCGATGCATGGTAGGCAAGACTTTTTCTAGGTCCCTTGGTATATGGTGCTTGATTCCACAGCTCCTACAAAGAGGTCCATAGTAGTTTTGTCCCCACAAATGATGTTGTGTTATAATTGTATATTTATCTGTCTTTGAAGCAAGGAATGTATATTTCCTTATAAATGGTTGGACTTCATAACTGTTCTGTGAATTAATAAATGAATTGATGGGGCGCCTGGGTGGCTTAGTCCTTAAGCCTCTGCCTTCGGCTCAGGGCGTGATCCCGGGGTTGTGGTATCGAGCCCCGCATTAGGCTCCTCCACGGGAAGCCTGCTTCTTCCTCTCCCACTCCCCCTGCTTGTGTTCCCTCTCTCGCTGGCTGTCTCTCTCTCTCTCTCTCTGTCAAATAAATAAATAAATAAATCTTTAAACAAAAATAAATGAATTGAGAAGGGTAACAGGATTTTACAAAAAATTGTTTTTTTTTATTCGTTATGGTAACATTATTAGAAAACATTAGCTTGGGGCACCTGGGTAGCTCAGTCTAAGATTAAGTGTCTGCCTTCAGCTCAGGTCATGATCTCAGGGTCCTGGGATTGAGCCCCAAGTCAGGCTCTGTGCTCGGTGGGGAGTCTGCTTCTTCCTCTGCCTTCTGTTCCCCCTGCTTGTGCTCATGCTCTCTCTCTCTCTCTCAAATAAATAAATAAATAAAATCTTTTTTAAAAATTGCTTTTTAATGGCTATTTTAACTGGGTTTTTTAAAGTAGTGATCTTCGTTTGAGTATAAAGGAAGCAAGGAAAGATGAAAATGAAAAATGGACATCAGAAGAATCTCTGATTACACCACACTTTGAGAAGTTTGACTCCCCGACTTATTGTCCACTACAAGTGAATGATGACAGCCCTTTAAGTGAAATGGATCAGGATGAAGGAAGGGAAAATCTGTAAATTATTTCCCTCTGAAGGAATTCTAGCAGTGATTACTTTTTAAGGAAATAAAACACTGTAGTGTCGGTACAGGCTAAGGCAAGAAATACTCAAGTATATCAGACACACTGCTTGATAGGTTAAGATGAGGACAAGTGACTTTGACAAGGAGCAGTTTCAGTAGTCACCATGGAAGCTGGACTGTAATGAATAAGTATAAACACTCCTTAGAGAATTTTTATGGGGAAAGGTAACAGAGAAATGGATGATAACTGAAAAAGAATGTGGAATTCATGGGGATTTTCTTTCTTTTTTCATTTTAAGATGGGAGCTTTTAGAGTATGTTTGTATGCTGCTGGAAATGATCCAATAGAGATAGACATGGTTATTTAATTTAATTTTGTTGACATTTCCAAATGTTGGAAAGCTTATTGATTGTATTACATTATCTTTTAAAGATTATAGTAATTGTCCTTAGTACTCCTATTCATGTAGTTTTGGGGCAAGAAGTTGTTTATTCAGAACTGGTTCCACCGTGAAGTATTCTCATATAATCGAATGTGCAGATACTATCATTCATAGATTTTAAAAAATATATATAATAGTAAATATGCAAACACTTAGGCCCTTCTGAATAGAACTAATCATTCCTTGATGATTTCAGATATTCGGTGCCTTTGACAGTATCATGAATAGCTATGATTTTGTTAGGGACTTTGAAGTATCTGTTTATATTAAGTTAATGTTTGTTTAGATCTGGGGAAAGGGGAAAGCTTTTATTTATTTACAATTGCAAAATAAACTATTAATCTATCATAGATTATTACTTTTGGATAAAGTTCCAAATTACAAAAGCCGTGGTTCCTGTACCAACAGTGTCATTGACACATATTGTGTGCTCAGTAAGTGTGTGTTCGTGAATAAACATTTGAATGAATAAATGAATGCCCATTGATGAACTTCTTTAGAAGAAGCAAATCTTTAGTTTATTGAAAGTAGATTTTAAATATGGCCTAGTATGATGTCTTTTTATTTAAAAAAAATGTGTAAGATTCAGAAATTATTATTTATACTTAGAGGTAGGAATGGAATAATAATAGATTCATTTGCTATCATATTACTTAGAAACACTTAAATATTACTCTCACCACATATTGTAAAACACATGCTTTGAAGGCAGATATCCTGGATTTGAATTCTGGGTCTACTCCTGACCAGCTGTATGGGCTTGGGGAAGTTCCTTATTTCTGTGCCTCCTTTTCTTCCTGTGTAAAATACCTAATATAATTACCTACGTTTATAAGATTGTTGTGAGGCTTAAAATACCTAGAGACGTAGTGAAGTGTTCATAATAATGCATAGTAGCTGCACAGTAAATCCTCAAAACACTACTATCATGATTATTAAGAAAGGGATTCTTTCATATAAGAATTTAGTTTGAACCCTGCAAATAGGTTTTAGAGCCAGTAAAAGCTTGTTTTTATTGAAAATGCTAACAAAAAAGTGTGGTATATTTCTTTGTATCAAATAATGTAAGTAACATTATGATTTTCCCTTGCTCTTTGTCAATTTGATCTTAATGTTTTGTTAATATTATTAATAATATGTTTAGATATGATTTAGATATTCTTTGTATTTTAAGTATTTAATGTTTGCCTGAAAAGAATTGTTTTTTTTTTTTAGACCTGCAAAGAAAACATCTAAGGAAAAGAAAGAGGTAAAAAATATATATATATATATATATATATATATATATATATATATATATATATAATTTTATTTCATTTATTAATTTTTTAATTTTTCTTTATTGTATTATTTTGATAAATAATATTTATCAGAAATATTATTCCATGGTAAAAAATTACTCTAGGGAAGGTGTAGTGACAAAATAGAGGAATTTCTATTTGTTGTGAAAATGTTATTCAGAAACACTAGTTATTGATAAAGGTTGTTTTGAGAAAAATCAGTTCTTTAAAAAAGTACCTATGTTTTTGCTTTTATAAGAAGATGGGTATTTATCATCTCTCTACACTTAGTATATTTTATAAATATTTGGGGGACATTTTGAAATTATTATTTATTTGTAGATCAAAAAGCAAATTAATTTTACGGATGACCTTGATGACTTAACTCCATCATCTGGAACAGCTTCAGAGGATTGCAAGTTGCCTTGCTTTGATTTTAGGAGTTGCATGTTGCTAATTGAACAACTTGGCATGGATTGTAAAGGTAGGACCGTGGTATAAATATAAAGCCTTTATATGTATATTACTGTAGTAATATGTGCACATCTTGTCTAGTGCTGTACCATACAACACTGATCTGCTAAGAGCTACTCATCTCACAAATATGTTTTTTATGAAGACAGAGAACTGCTGAGTACTCTCAGCCAAAGAGCTATAATTTCCACTATACTTTTCATCATGAAAATGGCACACCGATGTGTTTGTTGACTCTGCTTCTCTTCTATGCCTTCACCCAAGGTCAGGTTACCAGTATTTTTCTCCTAGGATACTGAAATAACCTCAGGACGGTTTTCCCTGTCATTCCACCTCCCAGAATCTTGGTCTACGCTGCAACCATAATCATATATTTTTAAAAATTTATATTTCGTCACGTTACCCCCTTGCTTAAAGCTTAGCTTTTACTTCTCATTGCTCTAGCGTGAAACACCACGGTCCTCAGCTTCATCTTGTATTGTTTCATATCCTTCTTTCCATCTGTGTCTCAGCCACTAGTTTGGATGATTTTTCCTATAATAGAGCTTCCTCCCCACCCCCATAGCTTTAGTTAGGTAACTGCACATATATGAAGTGTATAATTTGATAGTTTTGACATATGTATACTCCTGTGAAACCATAACCGTGATTCAGGCAGTTAATATATCTATCACCCGTAAGTCTCATGTTTCATTATATCCCCTTATTACGAAACTACCAAATTGCTTTGTAAAGTAGTTGCACCGTTTTCCATTCCCACCAGCAGTGTATGGGAGTTCTAATTTCTCCCTGTATATTCATGAACACTTAATATTGTCAGTTTTTTAAATCTTAGCCATTCTGGTGGGCATGTAGTATATATATCATTACGGTTTTAGTATGCATTGCCCTAATAAGATAATGTTGAGCATATTTTTATGTGCTTATTTGCCATCTGTGTATTTTCTTTGAACTGTCCAAATTCTTTGTCATTTTAAAAATTAGGTTGTTTTCTGATTTGTTGAATTTTGAGAATTCTTTGTTTATTCCAGATATAGTTTATCACCTATTTTTTGGCAAAGATTTTCTCCCAGCCTGTGACTTTTCATTCTCTCAACAGTGTCTTTTGAAGAGCAGTTTTCCTTTTTGGTGAAGTCCAGTTTATGCATTTGTTCTTTTATGGATTCTTGCCTTCGGTGTTCCTATCTAAGAAATCTTTGCCTAGCACAAGGTCAGAGGTTTTCTCTCATGCTTTCTTTTAGAAGTTTTGTAGTTTAAAAGCAAAGTTTCATAGTTTCAGGTCTTAACGTTTAGATCTGTGATCCATTTTGTATTCTTTTTTTTAAAAAAGATTTATTTACTTGACAGAGAGAGAGGACAAGCAGGGGGAACAGCAGACTGAGGGTGAGGGAGAAGCAGGCTCCCTACTGCACGGAGATCTGGACATGGGACTTGATCCCAGGACCCTGGGATCATGACCTGAGCTGAAGGCAGACGCTTAACTGACTGAGCCACCCAGGCGCCCCCATTTTGTATTCTTTTTTATTTATGATGCAGAGTATGGATCCAGGTTCATTCTTTTTGCGTATGGATATCCAGTTGTCCTAGCACCGTTTGTTGAAAAGGCTGTATTGTCTTTACTTCATGCCATTTGCATCTTCGTCAGGATCAGTTGACCATATATGTGTGGGTTTATTTATGGACTCTTCTCTGTCCCATTGATCTCTTTAGCCTTCATTACACCAATATCATGCTGTTTTAATTACTACCAGTTTATAATAATTTTTGAAATCAGGTGGTTAGGGTTAGTCCTCCAGTTTTGTTCTGTCTCAGGGCTCTTTTGCTATTCTAGATCCTTTGTTTTTCGACATGAATTTTATTTATTTTATTTATTTATTTTATCCACATGCATTGTAGAATCCACTTGTCATTTTCTAAGAGAAAAAACTCTGGTGGTCTTCTGAAAATCAGGTTTGGATTATGTTGAATCTACAGATTAATTTTAACAATACTGAATTTTTCAACCCTGAACAGAGTATATCTCTCCATTTATATAAGTCTTCTTAAATTTTCTTGGTAATAGTTTATAGTTTTTTGCGTCTAGGTCTTTCTATCTTTTATGATATTACCTGTGATTATTTTTTATTTTTCAATGCAGTTTTAATTTTTAATTAATAATTAAAATTAATTTTTAATTTAAATTTTAAATTTTAAATTTTGATTGTTTATTCCTAATGAATAGAAATACAGTTGATTTTTTATAATGATTCTATATCCTCCAAACTTGATGAGTTCATTTACTAGTTCTAGAAGCTTTTTAATAAATTCTGTCAGATTTTCTACATAACCAAAATTTATCAGACTTTTTTTTGACTATTTTACTAATTTCTTAAGGTGGAGCCAAAGGTCATCAATATGAGACTTTTCTTCTTTTTTAATACATACATTCAGTGTTATAAATGTTCATATGAGTGCTAATATACCAGGATTCCAGAAATTCTAATATGTTATGTGTTCCTTTTCATTCAGTTCAGAATACTTTCTAATTTCTTTTTTCATTACTTCTTTGAGCCAGAGGTTATTTAAGGATTTTATTTATTTGAGAGAGAGAGAGACAGCATGAGCTTGGCGGGGGGAGTGGGGAGAAGACTCCCCTCTGAGCAGGTAGCCCAATGTGGGGCTTGATCCCAGGACCCTGAGATCATGACGTGAGCTGAAGACAGATGCTTAATCAACTGAGCCACCCAGGCACCCTGACCCAGGGATTATTTAGATATGTATTAATTAGTTTGCAAATATTCAAGTATTTTCCAGAGCTATTTTTATTCTTGATTTCTAATTTGATTTCTCTGTGGTTACAGAACGCACTTTTATGACTTAGTCCTTTTGACTTACTCCTCTCATTACAATTTATTTTGTGACCCAAAATATAGTCTCTTTTGTTAAATGTTCTATGGAAACTTGAGAAGAATGGTGGTGTTCAAGTCTACATTCTTGCTGATTTTCTACCTGTTGAAATCTCAGACTATAATTGTGAATTTGCCTGTTTCTCTGCAATTCTGTGGATTTTTGCTTTATGTATTTTGAACCTATTCATAGATGTGTAAACATTTAGGTTTGTTATGCTTCTTTCAGTTGACCCTTTAATCATTATAAAATGACCTTATTTATTGCTGCTAATGTTTTTTGCTTTGCTACCTATTTTGTCTGGTATTAATATAGCCACTTAGGCTCAGCCTTCTTTTGTCAAGTGTTAGTGTGGTCTATCATATTTCTGGCCTTTTAACAAATTTGTGTTAAAGTGCGTTTTTTGTTATAGGTGGCATATAATTAGGTCTTCCTTTTTTTTTTTTTAAGACTTTATTTATTTATTTATTTGATAGAGACAGCCAGCAAGAGAGGGAATACAGGCAGGGGGAGTGGGAGAGGAAGAAGCAGGCTCCCAGCGGAGGAGCCTGATGTGGGGCTCGATCCCAGGACTCCGGGATCACGCCCTGAGCCGAAGGCAGATGCTTAGGACTGAGCCACCCAGGTGCCCCTAGGTCTTCCTTTTTTATCCATTTTGAGAATCTGCCTTTTAATTGAGGCTTTTAGACCATTTTCATTTCATGTGATTGTTAATGTAGTTGTTTTGAATCTGTGGGCATGTTGTTTGACTTCCATTTGTCCTTTCTGCTGTTTGTTCCCATTCTCTTCTTTTTCTACTTTCTTTTAGATTAATCAAGTAATTTCTATGATTTAGTTTTATTTACGTGTGTGTGTGTGTGTGTGTGTGTGTGTATTTTGCTTACTCACTATAACTCTTTAGTTTTGCTATTTTAGTGATTAGGGTTTAAAGTATATGATTTAAGCATCACAATCCACCTTCAAGTAATGTTTTACCACATCATATGCATTTTAAGAAAATTATAATAGTTAACTTCCATTTCTTCTCTCCTAGTCAGATCCTTCTGGATCTGTGGGAGTATAGTTTTCATTAAGTTTAGAAAGGTTTTGGTCATTTTTCCTTTTCTTTTTTTTTTTTAAGATTTTATTCATTTATTTGAGAGAGAGAAAATGCACAAGCAGGGGGAGGGGCAGAAAGAGACGGAGATTTGCCACTAAGTAGGGAGTCCGATATGGGGCTTGATCCCAGGACCCTGAGATCATGACCTGAGCTGAAGGCAGACAGACACCCACCGACTAAGCCACCGAGGTGCCCCAGACATTTTTTGTTCAAATATTTTTTTCTGGTTCCTTTCCTCTGCCTCTTTGAGGAATTGTAGATTAGCCACTTGAAGTTTTCTCACAGTTTTCTGAGGTCAATTGCAGTCTTTTATTTTGTGATGTCTAATATGTGTTTATTCCTATCCAGTGTATTTTTCATGTCTGACATAATTTACATCTCTGTAAGTTGTATTTGGTTTTTTAAAAATAGCTTCTATGCCTCTACTTACTTTTTTATGCTTTCTTTTGAGATATAGCTAAGTTGATTACAAACAGTTTGTCCCTTTCCAGTCCTATTCTTATGAATTGTTAGGTGAATCCAGAGTAGTGCTCAGCCTAGAGCTCATTGTTCCCCACCGCTGAGGCAAGACCTACTACTGTATTCATTGTGCTACAGGTTATGAGTTTTCCCAGCATGGCTAATGGGAATCGATACTATCCCTGGTGCTGTGTGAGCACCAGCGGAGCCCTCTGCAGATCTCTAGAGTTCTTTCTTTGTTCTGCTTTCTTCTCGCCGGTGTTTTGACCTCTGATCTCTATCTGCCTTGGTTTCACCGGATTCTCAGTTCCGTCATCTCAACTCAGGGAATATGGTGGAGTCTATCTCAGTTTTTTCACCTGTGTCATGGTCGGTGGAAATTCTCCCAAGGCAGTGAGTTCGGGTATGTGTTAGGCTAACTTCTTTTGTTTTCAGGGATCATTGTCCTTCATTGACTGAAGTCTTTTGTCTTGAAAATAATTTGAAAATGTATTTTATCTTTTTGTGTTTGGCTTGTTTCAGGTAGGAAGGTAAATCAGTACCTGTTACTCCATCTTGGCCAGAAGCAGATTGCAATGGAACTTTGGCACATGCTGTAGGCTGTCTTGAATGCTCTTCTTCCTCCTTTGCTCACTTGCTTCCTGCTCCTCCTTCATTTCTCAGAATAGTTCTCTCTTCCTCGGGGAATCTTCCCTTCCCAGGGTAGATCACATTATGTTATGTGATCCTAGAACTCCGTTTCCTTATAGGAACTATCTGAATTTGTAATTGTCGTTTTATTTGTCTTTCCCTTTCACTAGACGTGAAGCTAAATAAGAGCCAGGGATCTTATCTGTTTAATCTGCAGAGCTTAGTATAATATCTTTTTGTTTTTTAAGATTT
Organism: Ursus americanus; assembly: GCF_024610735.1. Classification (NCBI taxonomy): domain Eukaryota; kingdom Metazoa; phylum Chordata; class Mammalia; order Carnivora; family Ursidae; genus Ursus; species Ursus americanus. The sequence continues at coordinate 14,631,288 of NC_142157.1, read as the reverse complement.
TTTTTTTTTAAAGGTTTTATTTATTTATTTGACAGAGAGAGAGACAGCCAGCGAGAGAGGGAACACAAGCACGGGGAGTGGGAGAGGAAGAAGCAGGCTCCCAGCAGAGGAGCCTGATGTGGGGCTCGATCCCATAACGCCGGGATCACGCCCTGAGCCGAAGGCAGGCGCTTAACCGCTGTGCCACCCAGGCGCCCCTTTTTAAGATTTTTTTATTTGAGACAGGGAGAGTGCACAAGCTGGGGGAGGGGCAGATGCAGAGGAGAAGGGAGAAGCAGACTCCCCGCTGGGTAGGAAGCACAATGCAGGGCTTGATCCCAGGAACCTGAGATCATGACCTGAGATGAAGGCAGATGCTTAACCGACTGAGCCACCCAGGTGCCTGTATAATATCTTTTATATTGAAGTCATTCAATATATATTTGTTTAATGTATGAATGAGTGAATGTGAAAGCACACAGTCCTTTATATGCAAAAAGTACTCATATTTTTTTTCTTTTTTTTTAAGATTTAAGTAATTTATTTCAGAGAGAGCATGAGCGGGGGGAGGGGGGTGAGAGAAGAACAGAGGGGGAGGGAGGGGGCGTGGAAAGAATCTCAAGCAGACTGCGTGCTGAGTGAAGAACCCCATGCGGGGCTCAATCCCAGGACTCTGAGATTATGACCTCAGCCGAAACCTGACTCGGATGTTTAACCAATTGAGCCATCCAGGCGCCCTATATATTCTGTTTCTGTTTTTTCTCTGATGTAGATTCTGTTAATTTATTAAAAATTCGGAATGCGGTTTGTTCGTTTGAAAGATTATTAGAACTTAAAAATGATCACTGTGAGCAACTTACAAGAAAAAATAAAGAATTGGAAAATTGGGTTAATGGTCTACAAAAGGAGCTATCACAAACAAAAGAAATTAAATTGCAGTTGGAGCAGCAAAAAGTGGAATGGGAACAAGAACTCTGCAGTTTGAGGTATGACGTCTTGGTTTCAAGGAAGTATTTGAACTTTTATTTTTTTATTATTTTAAATAGGCTCCACACCCAGTGTGGGGCTTGAACTCACAGCCATGAGATCAAGAGTTGCATGCTCTACCGACTGAGCCAGACAGGCACCCCTTGAGCTATTGACTTTTATACTACAGATATGTAGGAGAAGTTTTGTAGTTGCTAACTTACCTTCTAGGATTTTATAGGGAAGAAAACGTCTTTAGTATTGTGAAGTATGGGATTCTTCTGAATAATACAGCAAGTTCTTAACGGTGAATACTTCTACAAATAATTTAATGTATATTCCAAATCATAATTTTAATGACCATATAGAAGTCCATCATATGGAAACCTCATTATTTAACAAATTGAATTTTGGTCGGTTTTCGTTTTTCTATACTTTAATTAAAGCTGTAAGGAATGTCTCTTATATAAATCTGTTTCTACATTTCTGGTTAACGTACTTGGAATACATTCTTCGATATAGTATTGGTTACTTAAAGTATAAAAATTTTTAAAGAATGTCTTCGATCCTATTTTTAAATTGTTCTCAGGGAAGTTTATATTAATTCGTATGCCCGTGAACAGAGTATAACATGGCCATTTTTCTCAAGACAGAAAAATGTTTAAAAATTTATTCAGTTTTAAACATACGCAGCGATTAAAAAGTAACATGGAAAATGATTACTGCTCAAGTTGCTCAACATCTCTCTTATATGTAGGTAAAATTAATTCAAAAGTCTGTGCTGCGAGCACATATTACTCTTTATTGTTTACTTAATTAATATGGATCCTGTGTTGGTCTAGAAGGGGTTTTCAAATGATTTATAAAGTGGATAATAGGGGTTCCTGGGTGGCTCAGTTGGTTAAGTGTCTACCTTCGGCTCAGTTCATGATCCCAGGGTCCTGGGATCGAGCCCCATGTCCAGATCTCTGCTCGGCGGGGAGCCTGCTTTCCTCTGTCCCTCTGCCTGCCACTCCACCTGCTTGTGCTCTCTCTCTCTGTGTCAAATAAATAAAATCTTTGAAAAAATAAAATGAATAATAATCAACAAGGTCAACTGAGAGTATTGCAGAAGAAGAAACATAAAATGTATGGGGCAACAGATATTAGACTCCCTAGCCTAGTCCTGGATCACAGTAATCTGCAGGGGTATGTTGTGCGAATGACATCTGCAGATTCTGTCTTACACTGCAAATTATTTTTAGAGGTACCTGTGATGTTTTGTGAAGTAGAAATCTACTTCTAGTGAATTTATAAACAGTAATTTCTCTTTTTAATTAGTAACTAAATTATTCTAATGGAAGAGTAATTATGACTATGTGGGAAACGATAATTTTCAATTCTAACTTTCTTGAATAATTTCAAAATTTCTATCCGTACAATATCTACCAGAGTTATTATTGACTAAAACTTACTACTAAACTGCATAATGCTTTCTCATTGCTTCTTTTCAACTCTGTGTATCTTTTGGAAGAGATTGAAGTGAGAAATTAAAACCATGAGCCCTAGAAAGGAAAAAATTAAGAACATAGAAATTTCGGGGCGCCTGGGTGGCTCAGTCGTTAAGCGTCTGCCTTCGGCTTAGGGCGTGATCCCAGCATTCAGGGATCAAGCCCCCCATCAGGCTCCTCCACTGGGAGCCTGTTTCTTCCTCTCCCACTCCTCCTGCTTGTGTTCCCTCTCTCGCTGGCTGTCTCTCTGTCAAATAAATAAATAAAATCTTAAAAAAAAAAAAAAGGACATAGAAATTTCATTTGGACAGTAAACCAACATATGTGGAACCAGATCATGAAATGAACTTTTTATTGCTTACAAAACAAATTTTAAAATAAGTCCATTTATTTGCAGGTTTTCCTTCAAAAGGGAAAAAGAAAAAAGAAGAAATACTGATATGTTATATGAAAAAATTAAAGAGCAATTAAAAAGAAAAGTACAGCAGTATAATAAAGAAGCTGAATTGAAACAACAACTTGAAGTTACTCTTCGGACACGGGATGAGGAATTGAGGACTGTAAGAAATAATTTGAATCAGGTACATCTTTGATAAAAATTGTATATTTCCATCAATATTATTTATAATATCCCTTTGATTTAATGTATATTATTTAGATTAAAATAGATAAAAAATTCAGTTTTATCCTAATAGGAACTATGATATTTGTAGCTAAAATTAATAGCTTATTGGAATCCTTGGCTTCTCATATATGCTGTATGTATATTTTCTGAGTTAAGAGATGGAAAGTAAATTGAGATAAATGTGAATGTTGGCTCTGTTTTTTTTTTTTTTAAGATTTTATTTATTTTTAGAGAGAGAGCATAAGCAGGGGAAGAAGTAGAGGGGGAAGGAGAGGGAGGGAAAAGAATCTCAAGCCGACACTGCGCTGAGTGCAGAGCCCAACGTGGGGTTGGATCTTACAACCCTGAGATCATGACTTGAGCCAAAAGCAAGAATAGGACACTGAACCAACTGAGCCACCCAGGCACCTCAGTTTTGGATTTTTTATGTGAAAATGCAGGCTAAATCACCTTGAGACTATGATGGAACTAGTTAAATGTTTTGTAAAGAAATTTTATTTCACATACTATATGTACCTGTTTTTTTACTCTATGACAAATTTAGCTGTCATTTAAATTAAAATTGGAGTTATTCATGAGCAGGATAAAAATCCTGTCATTACAAAGGCTACTTCTTTTGAACATTTTTTTTAAGTTCTCTTAAGCTTTTGACTTTCTTTTTTAATGGTGTGATCCAAAATCCTAGTGAGAATAGGTCTCTAGGTTGTAGTAGAACAAAACGACACAAGAAACAACTTTCTCAAGAACAGAATGCCAGAATATTACAAGACGGAATTCTAAACCATCACCTTTGCAAACAAAAGGAGCTAGAAAAGGCTGATAAGAAAATGCATTCTGGGGGAGGGGGGGTGGGGTAATGGGATAGACCGGTGATGGGTAGTAAGGACGGCACCTATTGCATGGTGCACTGGGTGTTATACGCAACTAATGAATCATCGAGCTTTACATCAAAAACCGGGGATGTACTGTATGGTGACTAACATAATATAATAAAAAATCATTAATTAGAAAAAAAAAATAGAGCCAAAAAAAAAAAAATGCATTCTGGGGTATTTTCTTTAGTCATTTTGAACTACATGTGTGTATGTATTTGTATGTATACATATCTTATTTTCTGAAATTACTATTTTTTCTCCATGTATGCATATATATATATTTTAAAAACCAACAGTGTAGATCATGGAAAGTATAGAGGATTTTTAAAGCATATATATATATATATATATAAAGCATATAAATATACATATATATATACATACACACACACACACACACACACACACACACACATATGGGGGACATAAGGGGCAGTGACATTTCTGGTCCAGTGGCTAAAGTAATAGTCTCAATTTAAATGCATTTGTCTGCAAGCGTCAAATAGTGACATTCATAATGTCCTCATCCAATGGAGAGGCTTTTATTATTTTCCATAAGAATTGATGAGCTTTCCATAAGCTCAAAACTATTGCTACTGACAACATATGTTTCAGTTTTGGGGCAGTTACTTCATCACCTCTGTATTAATAGAGAGTTTAGCTTAACGCTTCCACTGACGAACAGGAGGAAAAGTGTAGCCTGTTCAGAGACTTTCTTTTGGATGTTAGTGTCCTACTTTTGAGACAAGTAGCAATTTGCTCCAAGTGGTATCCTATTTTATTACAAGGTGCTTTTGAAACAATCATATGCTAATGATAATTAATTGATGAGTATTTTATTCCTAATAAAACAGCTCAGTGTATTTCCCCCCATTTTGTATTTCTTACCATTTTAAACATCATGAAGAGGAAATAAAATTTATTGCAGCAGCAAATAATCTGATGAGTTTTCTAAGAGCTGTATACATTTTACCTTATTTACCACCAGTATTTTGAAATATAAGGCTCCTTTTGTATTGATGATTTCCACTAGAGAAGAACTGCAGTTTGGTGCAAGAGCACTAGTAGTGGAGTAAGAAGACCTAAGGAAAGTCCTGCAGCTCACTTACTATTTTTAACCTCTCCATTCTAGAATTGTGATAACTAAAAGTGGTCATTGAAGTATGTAGAAGTGTTTATAGTGCAGTGCCTGGATTTGTCGGTTGTCAGTAGATGCAATTCTTATAACTGACTATAGAAATGTTAGAAAACTGGAATTCTGTGGAATATTGTCAGGAAAAAAGAATTTTAGGAAATTTAATCTGTCCAAACATATGCAGAGCTAAGGATTTTACTGTGGGGTGGCTGTGTTAGATATCAGACTGTAAACTCAATGTTTAGTGTCGTCAGATTTATTAATCTTTTATTTCAAGCTTTCTGGGTTTGTTGTAAATCAGAGAGAGGCCTTTCAATTGTGAGATTCTTAAAAATTTTGTCGTGGTTTCTTTTTTCCTCTCATGTATTCATTTTTTTCAATTAAATTTTTGAACCTTTGGGAATTTAGGCTTGTATAACGTTTGAGGTTTGGACCCAACTTTATTTCTTTCCCGTTGGATATCCACTTACTGCAACCTGTTCGTTGTATAAACATAGGTTATTCTTTAATTTCAGAGAACATCATGATAATGTCATTTTATTGAGTTCCAGCTAAAAGTCTCCTTTGTTTCACTTAGATTTTTAATAGTCATGGAAAAGAAAAAGGTCTGTTGCATAAAAACCACAGGTGTCAGGATCAACTTGCCATGCTAAGACTGGAAATAGGCACTATAAACAATCAAAACCGGGAAAAAGAAAAGAAGTACTGTGAAGACATTGCAATTATAAAAGAGAAAAATGCCAGCCTTCGAAAGACCATAAAACTGACCGAGGAAACATTAAGAAAAACAATATTCCTGTATAGTGGACAGATTAATGCTCTGACCGCTGAGAATACAATGCTAAAGTCAAAATCGGAGGGCAAGGAGGAAAATAAGGAAAGACTGGATGCAAAAGTTGAATCATGCCGAGCTAGACTAGCTAGTGCTATACAGGATCGTGATCAAATTCAGACATCAAAGAGAGACCTAGAACTTCCTTTCCAGAGAGCAAAAGATGAATGTGTTCCTGTGCAGGAGAAATTGAATTTCGATGTGTCTAACCTGAAAGATAACAATGAGCTGCCTTCTCAGAATCTTTCGAAAGGTGAAGGTCAACTCAATACTTTAGAAATTGAGCTCCGTCACCCAAGAGATGCCCTCAGAGAAAAGACTTTGGTTTTAGAACGTGTACAGGGAGACCTAAGTCACACACAGTGTCAGAAAAAGGAAATTGAACACAAGCATCGAAATGAACAAGATAAAGTGAATAAATACGTTGGACAGCAGGAATCCTTAGAAGAGAGATTATCTCAACTACAAAGTGAAAATACGTTGCTTCAACAGCAACTAGATGATGCTTACAACAAAGCTGCCAGTAAAGAAAAGATAGTAATTAATATCCAAGACCAGTTTCAGGATATTCTAGAAAAACTTCAGGCTGAAAGTGAAAAACAAGGTCTTATGTTGGAAGAAAGAAATGAAGAGTTAATGAATGAATTTAATCTTTAAAAAAAAAGAATTTATTAGTATGAAAAGGAGAAAGTAGAAAGGGAAGTATCCAGAAAGATAAATATTTTTCAAGCTTCCTGAGAGAAAATTCAAAGTAATATTTGATTATGGATTATTATTATCATTATTTTCTTTTTAGAGAGAAAGAGTGCACCTGCACATGAATGGGGGTGGGGCAAAGGGAGAGGAAGAGAGAAACCCAAGAGGGCTCCACATTGGAGAACTCCTCCTCAGGACCCCAAGATCATGACCTGAATGATTATGGCTGAATTTTGAATCTAGTTGAAAATATAAAATATATAGACTATAAGCCAGGGTTAACTTGTATCTAGCAAATAAAAATTAGACTTGAGAAGTGCTCTAATCTGAATAAAATTGTTGTGCCATCTATGAAAGTTTAAGAGGTTAAGTTATAATTGCTGATAGATAGTAGGCTAATATTAATAATTTAGTTTTGTACTGCTAAAATAATACTTTTAATCTTTGTCATCACATTTTAATACCATGATGAACAGATAAATGGAAATGCACATACCTAAAATGGGCATTTTGAAATTGAGATTCAATTAAGTGGATTAACTTGACAGTTAACTCCTGACTTCCCACATGAACTGAGATGCTGTATCTCAGTACTTTTCCTTTGGTAGCTCTTTATAAATTTTAGGTTGGCATAACTTTATTTTTACTTACATAAATTTGAAGTTTTAGTCTGAAATCATGTATTCTTATGACCTTTTACCTCTTTGAAGGCACTTACTTTTCATTAAATCATAATTTGGGACAACTGTGGTGAGCTTTAGCAAAACTGTGTTTGATTTAATCTTCCCAGTGCTATTTATAATTTTTTAAAGCAATTTTACACGTAATTTGGTCATTTCAGAGCACAATTACTATGATCTGGGCATAAGTTTGTCCAATACAAAGAGAACTATATCTCTGTAATTCGTTAATTTGGCATTGGATCTCCATTTTCAGATTAATGAGGGATGGCAGGATTCTTGTGTAGCAGAAATGGCGGTCAGGGAGGGAGGTGCAAGCCAGGTTATCTAGGGCCTTGAAAGCCATTAGAATGACTTCCCTTTTGTCCCGAGATAGTAATCTATTAGAAGGATTTGAGCAGAGGATTGAATATGTGAGGAACTTTGACATTAATTGAAGCCTCTAATAAAAAAGAGGGAAAACATATCATGATGTAGAATTTACCACTGCTAGTCCCACCTATATACCCATTTCTTTTTGAGACTTCAGTAGGTTGGGAAGCTTTCCAAATTCATCAACAAGGAATGGGTAGTGGGGCTGAATTAATTATCTAAGTAACATAATACTGACTGGGCAAGATGATAACACCTTTTTGTGTCTTTAACCAAATTCAGTAAACAGCAATGTGTACATATTAGGAAAAGAAGGTGAATTGACATATGTGGCGATATTTTTCAAAGGACGTATGTTAGAGTTACATATTATTAACACAACTTAAGAGTAAGATGACTTATAAAATCAGTAGCAGAAATGTCTTATTAGGTAGCTATGACACAGCTTCAACTAGAACTGGCTGATACCCTAAAAAAACAATCTATGTCAGAGGCATCACTAGAGGTTACATCACGTTGTCATATTAATTTAGAAGATGAGGCACAGGATTTAAAGGAGAAATTAAGTCACATCAGAAGTCAAGTATGTATTAAATGGAACATGTTAATGGTTAATCTGTAGCTGATTAAATAATATAAAATGTTTTAGGATGCTGATTTCCACGGACCACTTTCTTTTGTATTTTCATTATAGTTGATTTAGTATAATTTTAGTATCTTCGCAGTGCACTTATTTCTTAAACTTTGACTTTCATTCTGCTGTTTGTATTATACATTTTTTCTTATACTATTTACGCTTAGGGAAGTTGAGACTTAACGCATCATTCCTCACAGAAATTGAGGGACTTTTTTTTCTTCCAAACCGTTTTTTTTTTTAAATATTTATTTATTTATTTGAGAGAGAGAGAGCACATGCACATGCACACGTGTGCCTGAGTAAGGGGAGAGGAGAGGGAGAGGGAGAGAGTCTGAGGCAGACTCCCTGACCAGCGCAGAGCCCCATGCCAGCTTGATTCTGTGACCCATGAGATCATGACCTGAGCTGAAATCATGAGTTGGATGCTTAACCAACTGAGCCACCCAGGTGCCCTAAACACTGTTTTTTAATGATATCTCTGGTGCCATGATGAGGTGAGCCATATAAAATCAGAAGATAGTGTTTAATGGAATGTTTCAGAGAATTCTTATTTCTCATCCTCACTTTTATGAATGGATAGAGAATCTGTACTGATTTCAGGATAACTTGTACAGAAAAGTCATTTCACAAACCAGTTGAACTTAGGCATTTCCTTCATTTTTGTTTCCTTTCAGATACATTGTAAATGCATAGAAATATTCAGATCATGTATAGTATATACACCCAAAAGAGAGAATTAAGAAAATTATCTAGGTCCTGCCTTTAGATTTGTTTAAAGCCTTATTGAGGTAAAATACACATACCATACAATTCACCCATTTAACATGTGTAGTTCATGGTTTCTGAATATATTCATAGAGTTGTGCAACTGTCACTGCCATCAAGTAGAACATTTTCATCACCCTGAAAAGAAATCCTTAGCCCTTGCCCGGAGCCTCAGGCAACCACCAGCTACTTCCGGCCTCTATAGAGTTGCCTGTTCTGAATATTTCACATAAAGAGGATCAGACAGTGTGCGGTCCTTTTTGACTAGCTTCTTTGACTTAATGTTTTCAGGGTTCATCTGTGTTATAGCATATGTCAGTGCTCCATTTCTTTTTATTGTCAAACGTGCTCCATTGTGGGCTAAAACCCTGTTCATTCATCGCTTGATGCACCTTTGGGTTGTTTGCACTTTTTCGCCATTAATAATGCTGCTGTGAGCGTTCATTTAGTTATTTCCCTGCCATCAGATTTTATCCTCTGAGTTAATTGGGGTGATGTCACCATCTCTCAGGCTTTTACTCCTGCTGTCCTTTCTGTCCTTTTAGGTTCCCTTCCTCTTGCCTAATCCTACACTATTCAGACCTGGCTCATAGTCTCTCATTCTCCATGGAGCTCTCTCCGACTATTCTAATTCCCACTGACCTTACTCTCTTCACACTTGTCATTTAGTCTGTGCAGAACAATTTAGTCCTTCGTTTTACATTGTTTTTATTTTTCTCATGCGAGATGATTTTGTCTAAGTATGCATTTATCTAAGTGGGAAAATATGGGTTATGTATGGTACCTATCCTTGTATAAATTGAAAATATTTTAACTTAACAGTTTTTAGGATAAAATTAAGTGCTTTATACCATATCAATAATTTCTTATTGAAGACATTGACATAACAAAGCTTTTATTTTCTAAATGTATTTTAAGCAATTAAATGTAAAATTGAAAGCATTTAATCTGGCAGAGGAGAAGTGTTCAATCAAATGGTTGTCCCCCTCCCCCCCAACTATGGAAAAACAGCCTAAATTTGCTTTTCTTCATTTTGCAGGCAGAACTGAGATTTACAGCTTTTAACACTTTACGAACTATAAAGCTCTGGGGACAGCTTTTCTTTTTTCTTTCTTTTTTTCCTTCCTTTTTTAGAGTTTGTTTGTTTATGTAATTTCTACACCCATGTGGGGCTTGAACTCATGACTCCAAGGTCAAGAGTTGCATGTTCTTCTGACTGAGCCAGCCAGGTGCCCCTGGGGACAGCTTTTCTGATATGCCATATAGCATGTAGCCTTAATCTATTCATCAGAGTACTTGCTAAAGCAGTGTAACTTAAACAGTTGCTAAAATAAACAATATAAACATGAAATGATTTGGGAACATTGATTTAGCAAGGGTCCATTATTTCCACGTCAGTGGCTTTCCCTTGCCTCTGATGTTCATGTAAATTATTTATTACTCAGTCTAGGAGGTACTATTGGCACTGTAGTCCATGAGCATTGTCCACTGAGTAGTACAGAGAGGGAGTAAGTTAAAATAATTATAAGTGGAAAAAAAGTACTGTTGGCTGGTGGAATTGGTGCGAGTTTTTTGAAGTACTGAGGATATATTCTGGGCCTCGTGCTCCCCATTTGCTGCCACTTTCAGTGATACGAAGAACGATTCAGTATAACTTGTAGATGAGACCACTTTTGTGGTCTCATCTGCCTAAAATATCAAATATGATTAGAACATAACATGCAGCAACAATAATAATGCTAATTGCAGACACTTAGAATTTGGTGTGTGCTACATCCCCTTCTAAAGAGTTCATGCATATTTCCTAATTTAATCTTCCCAACATCCCAGTGTGGTAGATACTATTATTTTCTTCATTTCACAGAAGAAGAAACTGAGACACAGAAATTTTAAGTAATTTGTTCCAGGTCACACAGCTAATAATACCCAGTGGTGTTGGGAATTCGGACCGTAGGCATTCTGGTTCCTACGAAGATACTGCCTCTCATACTATTCCGTGAAATACCTGGTTGTCACTGAAAGCAGCATGTTAGCTTCTATAATCACTGGAATAGCCGTGGTCATTCACATACATGAATGTTTACAATTATAGTTGATGTGGTGCTTGGAATACAAAAATAGAAATGTTTCCCATAAGGTTATTTTCTGTCTTTCCCCCTTTGACCAATATGTACATTTGTAGGTTTAGCTGATAAAATAAAATTTAAAAACATGAAAAGTGTTACGTTTTAGCACTAGAGAAGTCAGTAAACTTTTCTGTAAGGAGTTTGTAAATATTTTATTTTAACATTTTATTTATTTATTTGAGAAAGAGAGAGAGAACAAGCAGTGGGGAAGGGCAGAGGGAGAGAGAAGCAGACTCCCTGTAAATATTTGAGGCTTTGTAGGCCATAGGTCTCTGTTGCAGCAGCTCAACTCTGCTGTAGTCATGAATCAGTATGTAGAGGAGAGTGTGGTTGTGTCCAATAACATTTTATTTACAAAAATAGCTGATGGTGGTTTTATAGTAGATTGCCAATAGTTAAAAGTGTTTCTTTCTTTTCTTTTTTAGTTGCAAGAAGCACAAGATCGACATGCAGAGGCTGTAAGATGTATTGAGAAGTCAAAAGATCACGTGCAAAAGTACAATTTAAAGCAGCACAGAAAATAGCTTGAGTATTTATAAAGCAGATAAGCTGTGTAGTATGAGAAATATATCAGTGATGACAATAAATACATCATTGTTAAGCTAGATAAAAATTTCAGCTTTGTGCTCTATTGAAATGTATGATTTTTGCATATTATCTTTAAATTTTGCACATTACAAAACCAGAAAATGGCACAGTTGCCAAATCTTCTACTTTTTAAATTTTTAAGAATTTATGTAACATCTTCAGATGTCTGTTTAGAAATTATACGGTACTTTTAAAATTTGTGTGTGAGAATAATTTTAAAATACACATTTTAGGCCTGAAGTTGAAAATGCCGAGTTAAAAGATAGAGTCAAAAAGCAAGCGGGCGGAATTGAAGAGCTTCAGGAAAACCTGTTAAGTACAAGTTCGGTAAGTCAGTCTCTTAATTTCTGTCCTACCGAAAAGGAATTTTTATTTCTCTAGTAGTAGTGTATAAGAATATTTTGGATAATATGAAAATTTTCACTGATAAAAATGTTTGTTCATATTTTTGCTACTGACTACTAGTAGTATAATTCCTCTTTATAGATGAAGTTGACTGAATTAAAAAATTAATAATTTTTATAGCAAGATTGTAATAAAAAAGATTGTGAATAGTCTAAGAAAAGCAATATTTTATACCTACCACATTTTGTTGATCTGTCAGTGGACAATTGGGTTTTTCCACCTTTTGGCTGTTAGTAATGCTGCCGTGATTATTGGTATACAGATGTCTGAGTCCCTGCTAATATTTTTCAATATGTTTAAAAATTCCCAAACTTTGAGTAATAATTTGATCTTGAATTCTGACTTTCTCTTGTAATCTAAACCCTTTAATGAGATTTGAGGGTGAATTACCTTAATGATAATTTGTTGTGATTTGTAATCAAAAATGTGTAATTTGTTGTCCTCATCAAGAATGACTACTAGGTCATTATGCAAACGTTTTTCTCAAAGGAATATCTTTTTCTCTTTGTTGGATTTTGAAAAGGAAAAGAGATGCCAGTGAAAAAGTAGAAATGAGTGCTCAATCAGGGCCTTACATAGTAACAGTACTCCTAGCATTCATTGCAAGTTCTGCAGCTCATTTCTTTTCATTCACTTGAATTAATCAGCCTTTCAGAGATTTAACAATCGAATCTCAGAAAAAATTAATGTGCAATCCCCAATTCCAACTTATTGATCCGTAGTGAAAACGATATAACTATTTACCAAGCAGAACCAGATTCTCGTGCCATTTACACCCTCCTTTGTAGGAGAGGCTACCAATGATGTAAGATGAGAGGACTGCATTGTGAGTCCTAACTTGGAACAATGAGGTAGATGCACCTACCACTAGTTTCTTTAGTCACAAAAGCTGCATACTTTCAAATTTCATTATACAGCTATACCTATGAGGGGAACTGGCACATTCTGTTGACTGGTTCTTTCCGTGGCCCAAGAAACATCGAAAATTATTTTTTTTCTAGATTTCATATAAATTAGTCACATTGGATTACTGTGCTTTTCATTGAGCGTCAGTAACATGACAATATGTTGATAAAGAGTCTTCTGTGAATGAGAATGCCAGGGTTTGTCCCCCTCCAGTGTCATACAGAAATCTATTAAGGAAGGTATCAAATATTGTAAGGTTTTTAAGAATATCTGTAGCTCTTCTGTAGATTCCAATGGAAATGAATTAGGGTTATGACAGAAAATTATTAGCCACTTTAAGGTCTACCCTGTGAAACAAAAACTTAGCTTTCAACCAACTCAGTCCATAGTCCTGACTTCTCTAGAAGGATTTAGCTCACGAATCCCCAGGCCAGAGACTACCTGGGTTAAGATATTCGATGGACACAGTTTTGAGGTGAAGAATCTGGATTGGGAAGAAGAGATATATCCCTCTAGGCTGACTTAAGCTACCAAACAACATAGTCAAGTATGTTTCTGAAAAGAACTCCAGAAGACTTCCCTAAGATCAAATCTCTACGGAATAGGAAATTATTCAAAAGAAAACAAAGGTGAAAAGTTGATAATCTGACCCTTGTGAAAAACCTTTGCATCATAAAAGAAAAGCAAGACAAAGTATGGTGGTCAGCATCCTAAGGGTAAGGGTGCCCCCTGAGATGATAAAATAACAATATACTTGAAGTAATACCAAAAAGAGTCAACATAAACTGTAGAAGATTAGCTGTCTAGGGGCACCTGGTGGCTCAGTCAGTTAAGCTCCTGCTTTCAGCTCAGACCATGAGCTCAGGGTCTTGGGATTGAGCCCTGCACCGGGCTCCCTGCTCCCTCTCCCTCTGCTCCTTCCCCCATTCATGCATTCTCTCTCTATTTCAAATAAATAATTTTTTTTAAAAAACTAGCTGATGTAGTCCACATCAGGTAACGGTTTTTGAGTGTGTGGTTTTGAATATTGTCTGTGAGGAACTAGAAGGAAGATCAAAAGGACAAATGACCTCAGTACAGGGGTCAAGGCTGGAAATGTAGATTAGAGAATCCGGTTTTGAAGCCTTGAGATTTAAACAACTTGGAGAGGATTTGAAGAGAGGAAGAGCAAGGGTCAGGGACTAAATGTTAGCGGTTGCTGTCATTTAGAAATAAAATGGGATTAGAAGAGAGGGGAGGGTGTGGTCATTGTTTTCAGGGGCTGCTGAGAAGTAAAGTGGATAAGGACTTTAAAAAAAAGATCCTTGATGACCCTCAAAATTTTTTAGTGGAATTCCAGGATGGAAGCTCAGATTTTAGTGAAAAGAAGAAAAGTGATGAAAAGTTGAATCTGTGGATGAAAGGACACATTAAATAAAGAATGTTCAAGGCCAGCGAAAGGGGAGAAGCAGGATGATAGTAAAAGCTGCAGGAGTTAAGCAAAAGTTTTTCTATAATATCGAGAAGACTTAAACTTTATTTAAAGAGAAAAGTAGTTAATAGAAAAGAAGAAATTGAAATTTTGCAGAGAATGCTTGAAATGCTTGCAGAGAATGAGAGTATCTCATCCTAAAGTCAGATGATCATCAAAACTGTAATGGGGACTGCATAGGAATTTTTCAGAGGTTATCTTAGAAAGGTGTGATCTCACAGAACGCAGAGTATCTTAAGCTATGGATGAAAATGCTTCTAGGGTATCGTCAGAAAGTAAAATGTAAGTATAGCCACTTTTAAAATGTTTTCATTAACACTTAGTATTAATATGGGTAAGAACCTCTGTATTTCACAAGTAAATTTTGGCAATTTAAATTCTAGAAAAAATAATGATGACAGTGTAAAATCAGTTTAAGCTGTTTGAAGAAAGTTCCTTACATTTGAAATTTGTTTTTATTGGCATCAGGTTTGTAAAACTACATTAGATAAAATTTAAAATCATAAATTTTAAACTACATTATATACATTTAAAATTAAAGTTAATTATAAACCATTTATATAATGATAAAACATACAATTATAAATTTTAATTTATAAAATTTATAAAATGTAGTTTATAAAACTGTCTACACATGTCTTAGTCATGAATTCATGAGAAATAATATTTTATGAAAGAAGAATGAGTATCTAGATTTTTAAAGATAATTTTCTTTAAAATGTTTTTTCAAAGTGTGATGATAAAAGGGGAGAGATGAAGAAATTTATTGAGTTAAAACAATCTCTGGAATATTGTTTGGATCAAGAAGTGAAGAAAAATGGTCAATTAGAAAAAGAGATTACTAGGTAAGACTGTAATATTTCAGATCATTTTAACCATTAATTAATTGATTTAACTATCATTTTACTTTATTAAAACCTAAATACAAATTCTTGCCAAAATATTATACTTACACTTTAATTAGATTCCTTAAATAGTAACAATAGTTCCCTTAACAATAGCAACTGCACTTTTCATCGTCCACCTTGAATAGTTTCTGCAAGATATCTTTGTTCTTTGGTAATCTTTCCTTTTAATAGTGTTCTTCCCTTCAAACCAATATTTTAGTATCTAAAAACCTCTCTGTGTCATTGTTTAATCACCTCAAAAGTTATCTTGGTTTGGCTTCTATATTCTTATTTTGTATTATTGTTTAATTTAAATTCAATTCATCAACCTATGGTGTATTATTAGTTTCAGAGGAAGAGTTCAGGGATTCATCAGTTTATATAACACCCTGTCCTGATCACATCAGGTGCCCTCCTTCATGTCCATCATCCAGTTACCCTATCCTCCCACCCTCCTCCCCTCCAGCAACCCTCCGTTTGTTTCCTATGATTGAGAGTTTCTTATGATTTGTCTCCTGCTCCGATTTCATCTGCTTTTATTTTTTCCTCCCTTCCCTTAGGCTCCTCAGTTTTGTTTCTTAAATTCTACATACCAGTGAACTCAAATGATAATTCTCTTTCTGATTGAATTATTTCACTTAGCATAATACCCTCTAGTACCATCCACATCACGGCAAATGGTACAATTTCATTTTTTTGGTGGCTGAGTAATATTCCATTGTGTATATATATACGCACACACACACACACACACACACCACATCTTTATCTGTTCATCTGTCATTGGACATCTGGGCTTTTTCCATAGTTTGGCTATTGTGGACATTGCTGCTATAAACATTGGGGTGCAGATGCCCCTTCGGATCGCTACATTTGTATCTTTGGGGTAAATCCCTAGTAGTGCTATTTCTGGGTCTTTGGGTAGCTCTGTTTTCAACTTTTTGAGGAACCTGCATACTGTTTTCCAGAGTGGCCGTACCAGCTTGCATTCCCACCAACAGTGTAAGAGGGTTCCCTTCCTCTGCATCCCTGCCAACATCTGTCATTTCTTGACTTGTTCATTTTAGCATTTTGACTGGTGTGAAGTGATATCTCGTGGTGGTCTTGATTTGTATTCATTTCCCTGATGCCGAGTGATGGTGAGCATTTTTCACGTGTCCGTTGGCCATTTATATGTCTTCTTTGGAGAAATGTGTGTTCATGTCTTCCACCCATTTCTTGCCCGGATTATTTGTTTTTTGGGTGTTGAGTTTGATAAGTTCTTTATAGATTTTGGATACTAGCCCTCTAACTGATATGTCGTTTGCAAATATCGTCTCCCATTCCGTGGTTGTCTTTTGGTGTCGGCGACTGCTTCCGTTGCTGTGCAAAAGCTTTTTATCTTGATGAAGTCTTTGTTTCCCTTGCCTTTGGAGACATGTCTAGCAAGCAGTTGCTGCGGCTGAGGTCACAGAGGTGGCTGCCTATGTTCTCCTCTAGGATTTTGACGGGTTCCTGTCTCCCACTTAGGTCTTCCATCCAGTTTGAGTCTATTTTTGTGTATGGTGTAAGAAAATGGTCCCGTTTCATTCTTCTGCATGTGGCTGTCCAATTTTCCCAACACCATTTGTTGAAGAGACTGTCTTTTTTCCACTGGCTGTTCTTTCCTGCTTTGTCAAAGATTAGTTGACCATAGAGTTGAGGGTCCATTTCTGGGGTCTCTATTGTGTTTCATTGGCCAAAGAAACAGAATGTTTTTGTGCCAGTACCATACTGTCTTGATGATTACAGCTTTGTCATAGAGCTTGAAATCCGGAATTATGATGCCACGAGCTTTGGTTTTCTTTTTCAACATTCCTTTGGCTATGCAGGTTCTTTTCTGGTTCCATACAAATTTTAGGATTATTTGTTCCAGCTCTGTGAAAAAAGTTGATGGTATCTTGATAGGGATTGGATTGAAGGTATAGACTGCTCTAGGTAACATAGCATTTCAACAATATTTGTTCTTCCAGTCCATGAGCGTGGAATGTTTTTCCATTTCTTTGTAGTTTCCTCAGTTTCTCTCATGAGTGTTGTAGAGTTTTCAGAGTACAGAGCCTTTGCCTCTTTGGTTAGGTTTCTTTCTTTTTTTTTTTAATTTTTTTTAATTTTATTATGTTAGTCACCATACAGTACATCCCCGGTTTCCGATGTAAAGTTCGATGATTCATTACTTGCGTATAACACCCAGTGCACCATGTAATATGTTAGGTTTATTTCTGATTTCTAATCTTACGGTTTTTGGTGCAATTGTAAATGGGTTTGACTCCTTAATTTCTCTTTCTTCTGTCTCATCGTTAGTCTATAGAAATGCAACTGATGTCTGTGCACTGATTTTTCTATCCTGCCAGCTTGCAGAATTCCTGTATGAGTTCTAACAAGTTTGGGGTGGAGTCTTGTTCCACCATATTCCATATTGTGGAGTCTTGTTCCACCATATTCCATAATGTTCCATATTCCATACATAGAGTATTACGTCTGCGAAGAGAGTTTGACTTCTTCTTTGCGGATTCGGATGCCTTTTGTTTCTTTTTGTTATCTGATTGCTGAGGCTAGGACTTCTAGTACTATGGTGAACAACAGTGGTGAGAGTGGACATCCCTGCCATGCTCCTGGCCTTAGAGGAAAAGCCCTCGGTTTTTCCCCATGGAGAATGATATTCCCTGTGGGCTTTTTGAAGATGGCTTTTATGATATTGAGGTTCTGTTCCATCTATCCCTGCACCGTGAAGAGTTTTAATCAAGAAAGGATGCTGTACTTTATCAGTTGCTTTTTCTGTGTCTATCGAGAGGATCATGTGGTCCTTGTCCTTTCTTTCCTTAAAGTAGCATATCACATTGATTGATTTGCAGATGTTGAACCACCCTTGCAGCCCAGAAATAAATCCCACTTGGTTGTGGTGAATAATCATTTTAATGTACTGATGGATCCTGTTGGCTAGTATCTTGGTGAGAGTTTTTGCATCCGTGTTCATCAGGAATATTGGTCTGTAATTCTCCTTTTTGGTGGGGTGTTTGTCTGGTTTGGGGATCAAGGTAATGCTGGCATCATAGGAAGAGTTTGGAAGTTTTCCTCCCATTTCTATATTTTTGAAACTGCTTCAGAAGAATAGGTATTAATTCCTCTTTAAATGTTTGGTAGAACTCCCCAAGGAAGCCATCGCCTTGGAGTTTTGTTTGTTGGGAGAGTTTTGATAACTGCTTCAATTTTCCTTGCTGGTTACGGGTCTGTCCAGGTTTTCTGTTTCTTCCTGTTTCAGTTTTGGTAGTTTATACGTCTCTAGGAATGTATCCATTTCTTCCAGATTGCCTAGTTTGTTGGCCTATAGTTGTTCCTACTATGTTCCTTAAAATTGTTTGTATTTCCTTGGTGCTGGTTGTGATCTCTCCTCTTTCATTCGTGATTTTATTTATTTGGATCCTTTCTCTCTTCTTTTTGCTAAGTCTGGCCAGGGGTTTATCGATCTTACTAATTCTTAACCAGCTCCCAGTTTCGTTGCTGTGTTCTACTGTTCTTTTGGTTTCAATTTCATTGATTTCTGCTCTGGTCGTTATTAATTCTCTTCTCCTGCTGCATTTGGGCTTTAATTGCTGTTCTTTCTCCAGCTCCTTTAGGTGTAAGGTTAGGTTGTGTATTTAGACCTTTCTTGTTTCTTGAGAAAGACCTGCATTGCTTTGTGCTTCCCTCTGAGAACCGCTTTTGCTGCATCTCACGGGTTTTGAACAGTTGTGTTTTCATTTTCCTTTGTTTCCATGAATTCTTTTAATTCTTCTTTAATTTCCTGGTTGACCCATTCATTCTTTAGTAGGATGCTCTTGAACCTCCATATATTTGTGTCCTTCCAATTTTATTCTTGTGACTGAGTGCAAGTTTTAAAGCACTGTATTCTAAAAATATGCATGGCATAATCTCCATCTTTTTGCCCTGGTTGAGTCCTGATTTGTGACCCAGTGTGTGATCTACTCTGGAGAGTGTTCCATGTGCACCTGAGAAGAATGTGTATCCTGTGGCTTTAGGATGAAATGCTCTGAATATATCCGTGAAGTCCATCTGGTCCAGTGTGTCATTCAAAGCCCTTGTTCTTTGTTATCTTTTGCTTAGGTGATCTATCCATTGCAGCGGGTGGGGCGTTAAAGTCCCCTACCTACTATTATTGTATCATCATTGATGTGTTTATTTACTTTTGTTATTAATTGGTTTATATAATAGGTTGCCCCCATGTTAGGGGCATAAATATTTACAATTGTTAGATCTTCTTGTTGGATAGACCCTTTAATTATGATAGTGTCCTTCCTCATCTCTTATTACAGTCTTTGGTTTAAAATCTAATTTGTCTGACTTAAGGATTGCTACCCCAGCTTTCTTTTGATGACCATTAGCATGATAAATGGTTTTGCACTTCCTCACTTTCAATCTGGAGGTGTCCTTGGGTCTAAAACGAGTCTCTTGCAGAGAGCCTATCAATGGGCCTTGCTTTTTTATCCAATCTGATACCCTGTGTCTGTTGATTGGGGCTTTTGACCCATTTACATTCAGGGTCACTGTTGAAAGATATGAATTTAGTGCCATTGTATTATCTGTAATGTCACTGTTTCTGTATATTGTCTCTGTTCCTTTCTGGTCTGTGTTACTTTGTGGCTCTCACTTGGCTTCAAGGATCCCCTTTAATATTTCTTGCAGGGCTCGTTTAGCGCTCACAAATTTTCTAGGTTCTGTTTGTCCTGGAAACTCTGTATCTCTTCTTCTATTTTGAATGAGAGCCTTGCTGGATGAAGTATTCTTGGCTGCATATTTTTACCATTTAGCACATTGAATATATCATGCCAGTCCTTTCTGGCCTGCCAGCTCTGTGTGGACAGGCCTGCCCACCAGCTTTATGTTTTCATCCTTGTCGGTTAAGGACCTCTTGTCCCAAGCTGCTTTCAGGATTTTCTCTTTGTCTCTGAAATTTGCAAGCTTCACTACTGTATGTCAAGGTGTTGACCTACTTTTATTGATGTTGGAGGGGATTCTCTGTGCCTCCTGGATTTGAATACCTGTTTCCTTCCCAGATTAGGGAAGTTCTCTGCTATAATTTCTCAAATACAGCTTCTACCACCCCCCCTTTCCTCTCCTACTGGGATCCCAATTATTCTAATATTGTTTTGCTTTATGGTATCACTTATCTCTCGAATTCTCCCCTTGTGATCCAGTAGTTTATCTCTCTTCTTTCTCAGCTTCTTTATTCTCCCTCATTTTGTCTTCTGTATCACTATTTCTCCTTTCTGCCTTCTTTATTCTAGCAGTTAGTACCTCCTTTTTTTATTGCATGTCATTAACATCGTTTTTGATATCGACTTGATTAGATTTTAGTTCATTTCTCCAGAAAGTAATTCTTTAGTGTCTTCTATGCTCTTTTCAAGCCCCGCTAGTATCTTTGTACTTGTTATTCTGAACTCTAGTTCCAACATCTTATAGCCAAAATAATTAGTTCCTTGGCAGTCATTACTGTCTCTTGTTCTCTTATTTGAGGTGAGTTTTTCCATCTTGTCATTCTGTCCAGAGAAAAATGGATGAATGAGAGAACAAAATACTAAAATGGCAACCAGAACTCCAGAAAAATACACACTAAACAAATCAGAAGAGACCCAAAACCCAAAAGAAAGAAAATTAAAATTAAGAAAACAAAGAATATAATCAGAGAGGTGAACAGAACAGAATAATACACTGGATCCCGTGTGTATTTTGGTCTGTTAGAAAACTACATCCCAAAATTGTAAAGAAAGAAAAACTTTTATATATAAAAATAAAATTAAGTATAATGAAAGGATAGCATGTAGCCATAAAAATGAAAATTAACAAAGACTTGCAGAAAGTGGTCGCTTTTCTTTTTTCTTTTTTTGATTATTAACATATAAAGTATTACTTGTTTCGGGGTGCAGGTCTGTGATTCATCAGTGTTACATAATACACAGTGCTCAACACAACACATACCCTCCCCAAAGGTGGTCACTTTTCCATTTGTAGAATTGCAGCCGTTATTTTCTTAGATCTCTGGTTGATTTCACACGTGTTCAGAATGGTTTGATAAGCTATCTAGTGAGTTCTGGACCAGATAAAACTAAGCAATCCTACTCCTCTGCCATCTTTTCTAATTCAACTGGCTTATATTTTCTTTCTGCATTTTTAAATTATAAAATATACATAGAAAAATATATGTGTGACTCAAAGAAGAATAAAATGAGCAGTCGTGTTTTTACCACTAAGATAAAAAAAAAAAAAAGTCTTTGCAGTGTCTCTGTAGCTCCCACAGGGCTTCCTTTCTGTTTATTTGCTGAGTGCTTAAGTTTGTTCTCTGGTTTTCATCAATACTTTTCTTTCATTTAACTCTCTTTCTCTGCATTGTTTTGTATCCCTTTCGCTTTGCTAACAGTGTCCTAGCTAAGACATGTAGATTTTTTTTTCTGAAACAGTCTCATAGACCATCACACATTATCTCTTTGCTGATTTCCTTTCTTCTAAAGCTCTGTCTCTTCCTTCTCCCTCTCAAATCAGACTTTAAAGATTTTTTTTTCTTTTTTCTCCCTTTTGAATTATCTCCCTTGATGTGTTTTATATGTATTTTCTAGTTGGAGACTGTGGTTAGTAGGTACCAAAATGTATTTTTGTGTCTTTTTAAGACATTCATACATAAGTAGGCTTTTGTTCTTCACCTTAGATACTAGTCTCTGGTTTATAGTCACTGTTTAATAATAGATTATTATATTAATATACTGAAAATAGATATTAATAATAACATATATAAGAACTCTTAATGTAGTTACAGTTTTAACTCTTTGACTGCCATATGTGTGATAAAAATTTTCTCCATATTTTTTACCTAAGATTATTATTTAGTATGTTCTCAAACAGTGTGAGATTGGGTCAATTGAGAGATCATAATTTATAGATTTGTTTATGTGATAGAACATAGTATCTATTTAAATAATTATTAAATATTTACTCTTAAAGAACCTGACTTACTCATTCTATCCCTTCTGCAGACTTAAGAAACTTTTAAGCATGACAAGAAGCGAGGTAAGTGAATATGAAAATGGAGAGCTTAGTTTCCATGGAGATTTAAAAAACAATTAAACTGAAATGGATACTCAGATTAATATGATAAAGCATAAGGTAATTTTTAATTAGTTTTGGGACTCTGAAATCATTTAATTTTGGCAAATAAGTCACTCAGTGCTTTGAGCAGTGAAATACAGATTTTCCTGTTAATTTTATATACTCGCTACATTTTTTTTTGTAACAGCTTTATTGAGATAAATGAACATAACATGCATATTCAAAGAGTACCACAGTCAATTTTAGAACATTTTGTCACCCTAGAAAGAAACCCTGTACCTTTTACCTGTCACCCTATGCTAGTTTCCCCTTCCCTACTCTTCTTAGCCCTAGGGAACCAGTACTCTACTCTCTGTTTCTATAGATTTGCCTATTTTGGACATTTCATATCAACGGAATCACACAATATGTGTTCCTTCGTGACTGCCTTCTTTCATTTAGCATAATGTTTTCAAGGTATACCTATTTTGTAGCATGTGTCAGTACTTTATTTCTGTTTATTGCTGAATAGTATCCCACTATGTGGACAGACCACATTTTATTTATTCCTTTATCAGTTGGTGGGCCTTTGGTTTGTTTTGCTTTTTGACTGTTGTTAATAATGCTGTTGTAGACACACATGTACAAGTTTGTATGTGAACATTTTCATTTCTCTTGGGTATATACTTATAAATGGAATTGCTGGGTCACATGGTTACTCTCTTTAACCTTTTTTTTTTTTTTTTTTTTTTTTTAACATTTAAGGAACTGCCACACTTTTCCAACATGGCTGCACCATTTTACATTTTCATCAGCAGTGTTTGAGGGTTCTCATTTTTCCTGACTTTTGCCAATGTTTGTCATTATCTGTTGTTTTTATTATAGCCATCCTGGTGGGTGTGCTGTGTCATCTTATGGGTTTTTTTGTTTGTTTGTTTCAAGTTTCTATTTAAATTCTAGTTAATTAACATATTGGTTTCAGAAGTAGAATTTAGTGATTGATCACTTATATACAACACCCAGTGCTCATCACAACAAGTGCCCTCCTTAATACCCGTCATTCATCTAGCCCACCCCCAACCCACCTCCCTCCACTACAGCAACACTTAGTTTTTTCTCTGTAGTTAAGAGTCTTTTATGGTTTGCCTCCCTTTCTCTTCTTTTTTTCACCCTTCTGCTGTGTTCATCTGTTTTGTTTCTTAAATTTCACATATGAGGCAAATCATATGGTACTTATTTTTCTCTGACTGACTTGTTTAGCTTAGCATAATACACTTGATGAGTTCCATCGATCTTGTGGTTTTGATTTGTATTTTTCTTGAAACTAATGATGTTGAGGGGTGCCTGGGTGGCTCAGTAGGTTAAGTGTCTGCCTTCTGCTCAGGTCATGCTCCCAGGGTCCTGGGATCACGAGCCCCACGTCGATCTCTGTGCTCAGCAGGGAGCCTGCTTCTCCCTCTCCCTCTGTACCTCCCCTTGCTTGTGCGTGCGCGCTCTCTCTCTGTCAAATAAACAAATAAAGTCTTAAAAAAAAAACCAAACTAATGATGTTGAGCATCTCATCTGTTTATGTGGTTATTATCCATTTTTTTTATTTTTAAAGATTTTATTTATTTATTTGACAGAGATAGAGACAGCCAGCGAGAGAGGGAACACAAGCAGGGGGAGTGGGAGAGGAAGAGGCAGGCTCATAGCGGAGGAGACTGATGTGGGGCTCGATCCCACAACATCGGGATCACGCCCTGAGCTGAAGGCAGACGCTTAACTGCTGTGCCACCCAGGCGCCCCGGTTATTATCCATTTTTATATCTTCCTTAAAGAACAAATCAGTCCTTTTGCCCATTTATTTATTGGATTGTCTTTTCATTATTGTTAGAGTTATTTATATATCCTAAATACAAATCCCTTATCAGATATAGGATTTTCAAATATTTTCTCTTATTCAGTAGCTTGCCTTTGCACTTTCTTGGTGGTGATATTTGAAGCAAAGAAGTTTTTAATTTGGATGAAATATACTTAATCTGCTTTTGTCTTTTGGTGTCCTATCAAAGAAACTGTTGCCAAATCCAGTCACAAATGATACACTTATGTTTTTTTCCTAAGAGTTTTATAATTTTAGCTCTTATATTTTGAGTTAATTTTGTATATATGCTGTGAGGTAGAGGTGTAACTTTATTACTTTGCATGTGCATATCCATTTGTCTCAGTAGCTTTTGTTAAAAAGACTATTCTTACTCCATTTAATTGTCTGACACCCTTGTTGAAAATCAGTTCACCATAATGTGACAGTTTATTTTTAGATTGTCAATTCTAATACACTGATCTATCTGTTTATCCTTATGTCACTCCTCAATCAAATTTTATGAGAATTCTTCCCTGCTCGTCTTGTAAATTACCACTCACTTATGTAATAATAAAAAGTCAGTGTAGTAGAACTTAACTTTACTCCTGTAGAAATTTTTTGCTTCTCGAGGAAGCCTTTTACCAGCTTATGCCTTGCTGACTCCATGATATGATGTGAAGTTAGGCTCAAAAAGATAGAGTCCTGTTTCTTTTCTCCATTCATATCTTAAGTCTGTCACTCAGTGCTTCCCACGTCCATTTCCATCAAATCTTGGTTGTAGGATCTGCTGTCTACTCTTTACTTCATTATGTTTTATTAACTTGTGATAAAGCATAGACTCATCCATAAATTTCACCATCTAGGAAGGAAAAGATGAACTGTGGGCCGTCGGCTTTCCTGTGTTCAAATCTTGCTAATCCATCATCTTGCAACTCACAGATACTTTTTCACTTGGTTCTTGTGTATAACACTGGTGCTGATCCTGTTCTTGGCACAGATCCTACGTTCTCAGAAAACACAGTTGTCTGTATCCATCTTCTTGGACTTTAAATAGAAAGATAAGGTATTGTAATAGCTCAATACATAATTAATGGAATAAACATTTCATTATATTATTTCAAGAATACAGCTGTAAAATATCAGGTAGTGTTTAACTGAGTTATCAGAGGCAAATGGATTAGCAATTTGAATTCCAAAAACATTTCAAAGCCAGTTTGTATGATAAGGGGAAGCATTGTGGTACAACATAAAGATGAGATGGTCTTACTTACCTCCCCACACAAATAAGCTTGGAGTAAGAGAAAGGAGAAATTATATTTAATTTAAATAGTGCCAAAGGACAGTTCATTTGGTTTGCTACTGAAAAGATTAAAAAGGATTCCATAATGTTCTCTTTATTTCCTCACTGATGAAAGTAGAATGAAGATTGAGTATTCGATTGATTAAAAAATACTCAAGGCTGCCTATTTCTTTTAGAATTTCAGTTAATGGAGATCAGGTAAAAGGTCCAATTTTGGTTTAAACTATTTCTGGTTTCTCAGCTGTTCTACTTCAAATCATACTCTCTCTCTGCTTGCCAGTCTTTCTTCTCCCCTAACTTGAGGGGAAATTCTATAGAGGCATTCCTGCCTAGTCGTAGTAATTTGTAATTGAAGGGACTCCTAGAAAAATGTCTTAAGAGAAAGGAAGATGGTGGCAGAGTACGAGGAGCCTAGGTTCACCTCCTACCTAAAGACTGACAGAACAAACTCTACAACTAAGGAGAGAGAAGAGACCGCATCGGAGAAGGTAGGAAGCACAGAGATGTGGTTTAGGAGAGCAACAGATCCTGGCTGCTGCAGAGGGGAGGGAGTCGTGGTCATGGAGAAGGCAGGAGAAAGGAGTACATGGGAATGCACAAAGAGAACGTTTCCCCATAGGCACTGGCTTGGAAAATGAGAGGGGCTGAATTTCACAAGTGCTTACAACTAGGGGGGCTTAAAGCCTGGAGTTCTAAAGGTCATTGAGCTTGGCTGGGCTAGAGCCTGTAGGGCACTGTGCTGCTCTTGGAGAGGAGGCAGGCAAACAACCCGGGAGCATGCAGCATGGAAACAGCAATCTGAACAATGCCTGGGGCATACAGTGGGGAGATTACTTGCTCTTTTCAGAGCACATCCCTGCGAGGCGGTGTTCATGGAGACACCTCTCTGGGAGCAAAGGAACCAGCTGGCGCCATTTCCCTCCACTGGCCCTCAGCACAAACAGAGAGCCACCTGTGGGGAGCAGTGTAGCTCTGACACTGGCTGCCTAGTTTGCTTGCACCAGCAACATCCCCTTGCACTCCAGTGGAGCTGCCTGCTCAGTCATTCTTGCCTCAGTTCCAGCACAGCAGGCCTTACCTCCAGAAGACCAGCACAAGCCCCTGCCCACACCATGTCTCCTGACCAGATTTGGGAGGGCCTCAGTTCCATTGGAGGGGGTGACAGATCTTATTTCACAAGCACACCAGAGCACACTTAGTTAAAAGTTGCTACATTGAGGCCAGGTACCAAACACTGCCAACAGCAGGTAGGGAGATCCTCTACCGATAACTGGCCTGAAGGATAGAGCAGCCAGAACACAATAGCAGAGTCCATGTAGCACACACTGGAGACACTCCCCTAAGTGCCAGACCCTGGGCACTACATGGCATCTTTTTCATAAGTCCATTACTTTCAGGAGCAGGTGACATAACTGGCTTTTCTAACACAGAGAAGCTGGTAGAGACTTAGACAAAATGAGAAAACAGAGAAATTAATCTCAAATGAAAGAACAGCATAAGGCCACGGGACCAGAGATTTAAGTGAGACAGTTATAAATATCATGCCTGATGGAGGATTTAAAGCAGTGATCATAAGGATACTCACTGGACTTGAGAAAAGAATGGAAGACATCAGTGAGACCCTCACAACAGAGATAAAAGAGTTAAAAAAGAATCAGAGATGCAGAGTGCAATCGGTGAGATGAGAAACACACCTGATGCAATGGACAGCAGGCTGGAGGAAGAGGAACAGATTATGACCTAGAGGACAAATTAATGGAAAGCACTGAAGCTGAAGAAGGGAGAGAAAGAAGAATTATGCCAAATGAGACTAGACCTGGGGGGCTCAGTGACTCCATCAAATGTAATAACATTCATGTTATAGGAATCCCAGTAGAAGAAGAGAGAGAAAAAGGGTAAGAAAATTTATTTCAACAAATAATAGCAGAAAACTTCCCTAATCTGCAGAAGGCAACAGACATCAAGATCCAGGAGGCAGAGAAAAGTCCCATCGAAATCAACAAAAGCAGGCCAACACCAAGACATATTGTAATTAAATTTGCAGTGTATACTGATGAAGATAACATCTTAAAAGCAGGAAAACAAGGCAGTAACTTCCAGGGGAAGCCCCTTAAGGCTAGCAGGAATTTTTTCAACAGAAACTTTGCAAGCCAGAAGGGAGTGGCATGATATATTCAACGTGGTGAACGGAAAAAATCTGTAGCCATGAAGACTCCATCCAGCAAGCCTATGACTCAGAATAGAAGGAGAGAGAGAGTTTCCCAGACACAAACTAAAGGAGTTTGTGACCACTAAACTAACCCTGCAAGAAATATTAACGGGGACTCTTTGAGTGGAAAGAAGAGACCAAAAGTGACAGTATCAAGGCAGGACACAAACAAGTAGCAAAAATGAACATTTATGTAAAACCTAAGGAACACAGAAAAAAAGGATATAAAATATAATACCTTATCTAAAGCATAGGGAGAAGAAAAGAATGGGTTCAAACTTAAATGAGCAGCAACTTAAGATAAGACTGCTATACGCAGAAGAGGTTATATACAAATCATATATCAAAAACCACTAATAGGGGTGCCTGGGTGGCTTAGACAGTTAAGCATCTGACTCTTCGGGACGCCTGGGTGGCACAGCGGTTAAGCGTCTGCCTTCGGCTCAGGGCATGATCCCGGTGTTACGGGATCGAGCCCCACATCAGGCTCCTCTGCTATGAGCCTGCTTCTTCCTCTCCCACTCCCCCTGCTTGTGTTCCCTCTCTCGCTGGCTGTCTCTATCTCTGTCAACTAAATAAATAAAATCTTTAAAAAAAAAAAAAACATCTGACTCTTCATTTCAGCTCAGGTCATGATCTCCAGGTTGTGAGATTGAGCCCCACAATGGGCTCCATGCTGGGCATGGAGTCTGCTTAACATTCTCTCTTTCCCTCTCCCCACCCCACTCATGCTGTCTCTAAAAAGAAAACCAAAAACAAAACCATTACTAGATATGCAAAGAGGAGAAAGAAACCCAAATATATCACTAAGGAAAATCAGCAAAGCATCAAAAACACAAAAAAGGATCAGAGAAAATCTCCAGAAACGACCACAAAACAAGTAGTAAAATGACAAATACATATCTATCCATACTGACTTTGGATATACATAGGCTAAATGCTCCAATCAGAAGACATAGGATGTCAGAATGGATAAAAAAGAAAAAAAAAAAAAGGCTCATCTCTATGCTGCCTACAAGAGACTCATTTTTGACATATGGACACCTGCAGGTTGAAAGTGAGGGGATGGAGAAACATGTATCATGCAAATGGACATCAAAAGAAAGCCAGAATAGCAATACTTACATTGGACAAAATAGAGTTTAAAACAAAGACTGTAACAAGAGACAAGGGCACTACATCATAATAAAGAGGACAATCTGACAGGAAGATCTATCAATTGTAAATGTTTATGACCCAACATGGGACCAGCCAAATACATAAGATTATTAAAGACAAACATAAAAGAACTAATCGATAATAATACAATAATACTAGGTTACTTTATTTTATATATATATATATTTATTATATATGTTATATTTATACTTATATAAATATTTATATTTATATATTTTAATGGAATATATTTTCATGGAATTAGTTGCTTTTATTCCTAATTACAAAAGTATCCATGAACACAATGTACAATTTGGAT
Source organism: Ursus americanus (assembly GCF_024610735.1). Lineage (NCBI taxonomy): Eukaryota > Metazoa > Chordata > Mammalia > Carnivora > Ursidae > Ursus > Ursus americanus. The sequence continues at coordinate 14,601,932 of NC_142157.1, read as the reverse complement.
TTTTTCAGAAGGAATAGAAATAATCAATAGTTGGGTACTTTAACACCCCACTTACATCAATGGACAGATCAAACTAAACAGAAAGTCAACAGGGAAACAGTGGTTTTATATGACACATTGGACTAGATGGACTAAAGAGATATATTCAAAATAGTCCATCCTTAAACAGCAGAATACACATTCTGGAACATTCTCTAGAATAGATGACGTATTAGGCCATGAAACAAGCCTGAATAAATACAAAAAGATTGTATTTATTTTCTGACCACAATACTATAAAACTTGAAGTCAGCCACAAGAAACAATCTGAAAGACCACAAATAAATGTTGGCTAAGTAACATTCTGCTTAACAACGAATGGACCAACCAGGAAATATGAAATTTAAAAATACATGAAAGCAAATGAAAATGAAAAACCAGTTGCCCAAACTTTTGAGATACAGCAAAAGTGGTTCTAAGAGGGAAGTATATAACAATACAGGCCTACCTCAAGAAGCAAGAAAAATCTCAATCAGCTTAATATTACACCTAAAGAAGCTAAAAGAGGAAGAACAAATGAAGGAAGGAAATAATAAAAATTAGAACAGAAATAGGGGCACCTGGGTGGCTCAGTTGGTTAAGTGGCTAACTCTCGATTTCAGCTCAGGTCATGATCTCAGTGTCCTGGGATTGAGCCCTGCTTCAGGGTCCACACTCAGCGAGGGGTCTACTTGAGGATTCTCTCACTCCTTCTCCATTTGCCCCCCTCCCCACTCTCTCTCTCTCAAATAAACAAATCTTCAAAAAAATTAGAGCAGAAGTAAATGATATGGAAGCTTAAAAAAAGTAAAAATAGAAGAGATCAGGGGTGCCTGGGTAGCGCAGTCGTTAAGAGTCTGCCTTCGGCCCAGGGCATGATCCCGGCATTCCAGGATCGAGTCCCACATCGCGCTCTTCCGCTGGGAGCCTGCTTCTTCCTCTCCCACTCCCTGCTGTGTTGGCTGTCTCTCTCTCTTGTTGGCTGTCTCTCTGTCACATAAATAAATAAAATCTTTAAAAAAAATAGAAGAGATCAATGAAACCAGTAGCTGGTTCTTTGAAAAAATTAATAAAACTGATAAGGCTCTAGCCAGAGTTATCAGAAAGGAAAGAGAAAGGACCCAAATAAATAAAATCACAAATGAGAGAGGAGAAATAACAACCAACACCACAGAAATGCAGAGTTCTAAGAGAATATTATGAAAAACTCTATGCCAACAAATTGGACAATCTAGAAGAAATGGATAAATTCCTAGAAACATATAAATTACCAAAACTGTGAAACAGGAAGAAAGAAAAAAATTGGGGCGCCTGGGTGGCACAGCGGTTAAGCGTCTGCCTTCGGCTCAGGGCGTGATCCCGGCGTTCTGGGATCGAGCCCCACATCAGGCTCTTCTGCTACGAGCCTGCTTCTTCCTCTCCCACTCCCCCTGCTTGTGTTCCCTCTCTTGCTGGCTGTCTCTGTCTCTGTCGAATAAATAAATAAAAAAAAAATCTTAAAAAAAAAAAAAAGGAAGAAAGAAAATTTGAAGACTGATAACCAGCAAAGAAATTGAATCGTAATAAAAAAACTCCAAAAAAAAAAAAAAACCAAGTCCAGGACCGGATGGCTTCAGAGGCAAATTCTACCAAGCATTTCAAGGAAGAGTTAGTACCTATTCTTCTCAAACTGTTCCAAAAAACAGAAAAGGAAGAAAAACTTCCAAATGCATTCTATGAGGCCAGTATTACCCTGATACCAAAACCAGATAAAGACACTGCAAAGAGAACTACAGGCCACTATCTCTTATGAACATAGATGCAAAAATCCTCAACAAAATACTAGCACACTGAATTTTTTATTTTATTTTATTTTTTATGACTATGTTCGTCACCATACAGTACATCTTTAGCTATTGATATAGTGTTCCCTGATTCATTGTTTGCGTATAATACCCAGTACTGCATGCGATATGTGCCCTTCTTAATACCCTTCACCAGGCTAGCCCATCCCCTCATCCCCCTCCTCCCTAAAGCCCTCAGTTTGTTTCCCGTAGTCCATAGTCTCTCATCGTTCATCTCCCTCACTGCTATCCCCCCCTTTCATTTTTTCCTTCCTTCTCCTACCGATTTCCCTGCTATTCCTTATGTTCCACAAATGAGTGAAACCATGTGATAATTGTCTTTCTCTGCTTATTTCACTCAGCATAATCTCCTCCAGTCCCATCCATGTTGATGCAAATGTTGGGTGATCATTCTTTCTGATGGCTGAGTAATAGTCCATTGTATATATGGACTACATCTTCTTTATCCATTCGTCTGTTGGAGGGCATCTTGGCTCCTTCCACAGTTTGGCTCTTGTGGACATTGCTGCTATGAACATTTGGGTGCATATGGCCCTTCTTTTCACTACATCTGTTATCTTTGGGGGAAATACCTAATAGTGCAATTGTCAGGTCGTAGGGTAGCTATTTTTAACATCTTGAGGAACTTCCATACTGCAAAACCATAGTCTTTAAAACATTGTTGATCTGTTTATGTCAGTCAGATTTTTAAAAGTTGTATTACAATGGAGCTTTAATTTGCATTTTCATTAATTAATACAGAGTGAAATTAAATATCTTTTCCTATATTAAAAGAAAAAGACTTCCTGTAGTCATTAATCACACCTGTATCTTTGGTCGTAAATACCCATTAGTGCAATTGCTGGGTTGTAGGGTAGCTCTGTTTTTAACTTTTTGAGCAAACTGAATTTAACAATACATTAAAAAAATAATCACCATGATCAAATGGGATTTATGCCTGGGTTGCAGTGGTGGTTCAACATCTGCAAATCAATCAATGTGATACACCACATTAATAAAAGAAAGAAGAAGGATCATCTGATCATTTCAATAGATGTAGAAAAAGCATTTGACGAAGTACAGCATCCATTCATGATGAAAACCCTCAACAAAGTAGGTTTAGAAGGAACGTACCTCAACATAATAAAGGTCATATATAAAGAATGCACAGGTAATGTCATCCTAAGTGGGGGAAAATGGAGAGAAAAACTGATTAGATCTTGCTTCTAGTTATGTGCTGCTTCTCATTAGCACTGTTTGTCATTAATAAATTAATCTTAACATTTATTACTTTCCACTTTAATGGAGACCAATTCTTCTATATATGTATCTTATTCACTCTTTTTATCGCCCATTTTTCTCTTTGTCTTTTTTGTCTTTTCTTAACAAACTCCCCAAAGTTTAGTGGCTTAAAGAAATAACATTTATTTTGTTCACAAATCTACTGTTAGGAAAAGTGTGGCCAGGACAGCTTGTTTCTGTTCCCCTGGCTTCAGGTGGGGCAGCTGAAAGGTTTGGGGCTGGAACTGTTTGAAGAGTTGTTCACTCATGTCTGGTGGTGTTGATCCTGGGTGTTGCCTAGGACTATAGTTAGGGCAGGCAGCTGAAGCACTTATTACACTGGCACAACGAGACTCTCTTTGTGGCCTGAGCCACCTCACAAGATGGGGGGCTAAATTCCAGCAAGCAGCCTAACATACAGAGCAAGGCAGAAGCTCTATGGCCTTTTGTAACCTAGCCTTGGAATATACACACAGCATGACATTTACCGTATTCTGTTTGTGAGGAGAAAGTCACTAAGGTTGACCCATAGTCTTTAATTTTTTTAATGGAATGAATATTTAAAAACCTATGGACACATTTAAAAATCAGTGTAATTTACCCACCAGCCACAATTTTTTGTATTCCTCCCACATAAAAAATACACTCACCTCCTCCCAATACCTCCCACAAATCTCAGTTATCATGGCATCAGGTTCAGGCTCGAGTCCAAGATCTTACCATCTTAATCAGTTGCAGCGGGGATAAGGTGCCTAAAGTATAGTCCCTTGAGTACATGTCCTCTCAATGTGAAGACTTGGAAATTAAAGAGACCGTTCTCTACCACTCAAAATGCAACATTCTGGAAACCTGCTAAGGACTCTCCCATTCAGAATGAAGATGGGAAGCATTCAAGTCCATAGCAGTTTTCAAATACAGCCTGAAGCGTGCTCAGTTCTTCAGTTAGGACTTAGTCCTAACCATGGGAATGCTTCTCCATGGCTCTTTGCTTTCCTCTTTGAGCTCTCGGTTCTGTCCTTTTCATAAGGAATGACCTGTGTTTGTAGCTGTTTTTTAGCCTGCTTCTTCCTGGTGGGACTTCTAAGACCCAAAGGCCTAGTTTCTGTTTGTACTATCTTGGTCTCTTTTAGTCCAAGCTCGCAAGCAGTGTTTTGGTACTATAATTCTCTTCAGTTTTTGAGTTTTCTGTGAATATTAATGATTTTCATGCCATTAGAAAAGCCATTCTCCCGGATCTTTTTGAGATAAGCTTTTCACCTCAGGTTTCCTGTGAAGCTCTTATTTGACAGTGCCTTTAAAATTCTCATACTCTGAAGATCCTTAAAGAAATTCGAGGCGCACCTTACATCCTTCCAAGTTCTTAATAAAGGGTTTTATAGTCTTGGCTTCATCCATAGGCCATGTTTTCCTGGATTTGCTCTTAACCCAGAAGCCATTTCTTTATTTTAGCATTGTTTGACAATTCAGCATGTAGAGAGGCTGTAAATGAGGAGCAGCTACTTGAACCCAGTAAGTCCTGGTTGCTTCGTATCGAATAGTCTTTCTGTAGCTTATCTCTCCTATCATTTTTACTTTCAAGTGTTTGTGGCACGAGTTCCTTTCCCTGTAGTGTCATTTTCTTCACTTGTCTAGAAACCTTTGCTGTAAGCCTCTTTAAGGGCTGTCAGGTTTCCACTAGCAGTCTCTTGGAAGCCCTTTTGGTTCTCAATCTTCTCTACGTCCTTTCAGGTTCCACTTCCTGGTTCAAAGGAGGTTTCGTTTTAGTTTAGTTTAGTTTTTTTTTTTTTAATGGCAGCACCCCATTTTTGATATCAGTATCTGTACCAATTATTTATTGCTGCAAAATAAACCATCTCAAAACCCAGTGGCTCAAAACAACATTTATCTTGTTCACAAATCTTTAGACAAGGCTGAATAAGGCCAACTCATTTCTTCTTCATTTGGCATCACCTGGGATGACTGGAAGCTGGGAACTAGAATCACCTAAAACCTTGTTCGTGCACATGTTTGTCTGTTGAGGCTGGCTTTTGGCTAGGATGGTAGCTGGGGCAGTCTCAGCTAGAATATCTACATGAAGACTCAGTGGGTGGCCTGGGCTTTCCCACAACAGCTAGATTCTAAGGGTGAGCTTCCCTAGAAAAAGAAAGTGAGATGGAGGCTATATCACATTTTCTAACCTAGCCTTCAAAATCACATAGCAGACCCTATGACCCAGCAATTGCACTACTGGGTATTTACCCCAAAGACACAGATGTAGTGAAGAGAAGGGCCATATGCACCCCAGTGTTCCTAGCAGCATTGTCCACAATAGCTAAACTGTGGAAGGAGCTGAGATGTCCATCAACAGACGAATGATAAAGAAGATGTGGTCCATATATACAATGGACTATTAGCCATCAGAAAGGATGAATACCCAACATTTGCATCAACATGGATGGGACTGAAGGAGATTATGCTGAGTGAAATAAGTCAAGCAGAGAAAGACACTTATCATATGGTTTTCACTCATTTGTGGAACATAAGGAATAGCAGGGAGATCGGTAGGAGAAGGAAGGGGCAAATGAAGGGGGGTAAACAGGGGGAAATGAACCATGAGAGACTATAGACAAACTGAGGGTTTTGGGGGTGGGATGGGCCAGCCCGGTGATGGGTATTAAGGAGGGCACGTATTGCATGGAGCACCGGGTGTATACTCAAACAATGAATCATGGAACACTATATCAAAAACTAATGATGTACTGTGTGGTCACTAACATATCATAATAAAAAGAAATCACATAGCAGTCCGCCATATTCTATTCACTAGAAACCAGTTGCTAAGGCAAGCACATATTAAGGGGAGGGATTGTCATAGGAGAAGTGTCAAGGAATTTATAAAACCACCACATCCACTCACCTTGTCTTACCAATCATATCTAAAGGAAAGAAGTTCTTCCCAACTCAGCATCACTGAAACTCCAGCAAGTTTTTTGGTTGTTTTTGTTGCTTAGTATGTTCTCTTATTTTGTGGGAAGTAACAAAGGATTGTAGCACTGTTGAATTAAGGTTTTTTGTTTTTTGTGTTCTTTATGGTCCAAAAATATGTGGATCATCTCACTAAATTTTTTTTACCTAGAGATGTGATTTCTTAACCCTGCGAATCATTTCTCCTCAGACTGCAATTCAGATTAGCATAAAACATTTGTAATTTAGAAAAAGCCTTTGGGGGCACCTGGGTGGCTCAGTCGTTAAGCATCTGCCTTCCAGTCTGGGCGTGATCCCAGCGTTCTGGGATTGAGCCCCGCATCAGACTCCCTGCTCTGCTGGGAGCCTGCTTCTTCCTCTCCCACTCACCCTGCTTGTGTTCCCTCTCTCGCTGTCTGTCTCTCTCCCTGTCATTCAATAAATAAAATCTTAGAAAAGAAAAGAAGAGAAAAGAAAAGAAAAAGGCTTATGGTATTAGAGTCAGTATTTATAGATTCATTAATTAGAGTCTTATTTTCAAAGTCTTATTTTGATAAGCATTTATTGGCTCAGACCTACATAAGTCAATATGATATTCCTAAAACTTCTTTAAAAATTATGGAGTACCAGGGCACGTGGGTGTCTCAGTCAGTTAAGTGTCTGCCTTTGGCTTGGGTCGTGATCCTGGCATGCTGGGACTAATGATGTACTGTGGCACGCCAGGCTCCCTGCTCAGTGAGGAGGCTGCTTCTCCCTCCCCTTGCTCTTGTGCTCTCACTCTCTCTCCCTCTCAAATACATAAATAAAATCTTTTAAAAAAATTATGAAGTGTTAAGGTGAGGGGGAAGAGTCAAGCGACTTTGTACTAAGACGTGACTTACAGTTATTTTATGCAGGAAAGATCTGAAACAATCATAGAGAAATAAAAGTATAAAATCAAGTACAAATGGGTGGCAAAGAGAACGATAGCAGACATCTCTTTTAGTAACTCCTAGTGGTTTTAATTTTGTTCCTGATTTCCTGAGTTATTCAAGGTTCCACATTCCAAGACTCTGCTACAGTATAGATAACATTTTGTTGAAAATGAGTTTAATTTAAAATTTGAGCACCTGGCTGGCTCAGTCAGTAGAGCATGTGACTCTTGACCTTGGGGTTGTGAGTTTGAGCCCCATGTTGGGTGTAGAGACTTAAAAATAAAATCTTCAAAAAAATTTTTGGTCATAGTTTTGCATTAGACTGTTTTCACTCTACTTCCAAACTGTATTATTTTATTTATTCAGGTTGATGATCTTACAGCAAAACTAGAAACTGCATCTTCAAAATGTCTACAACTGGATGAAAAAAACCAGGTTCTCTCTCAGAAGTTATTATCTATGAAGGAACTACAGAAAAAATGTGAAAAACTAGAGAAGGATAAAAAGAAGTTGGAACAACAAGTAGTAAACCTGAAGAGTCATGCAGAACTCAATATGGCAGAATACAGTAGAATAGAACAATATAAACGGGAACTGGACAAAAGGGCAAGGCTGGATATGGAGGAAAAATTAAGAGAAGTCAATCTGTTTTTACAGGTTAATTTATTGATCTGTAATATGCTTTAATTCATTTCACTGCAAATTACATTTTGGTTATATGCATTGTATAGTTTTCCTCTACTTCCTTTATAGCAATTTGGTAAATTTCTGGAAGCATTTGTTCCTTCCCTTTAAAAATTTCAGTTTTCATCATCATTCTCACTAAATTGGTCTTTCGGAATGATTCATAGTAGAGAATCATTTTATTTCTTAAGACCAGTTGGTATAAAACAAGACTGTTGAGAGGAAAAGAAAAAATTGTGCTCTAAAAATTTGAACTTTGGGGTGCCTGGGTGTCTCAGTTGGTTGACCAGCTCAGGTCTTGGTCTCAGGCTCATGAAATCAAGCCCCTCATTGGGCTCCATGCTGGGCATGGAGCCTACTTAAAAGCAAAATTGTAGCATACTTGGGTTTTTTTTTTTTTTTCTTTTAAGATCTTATTTGTTTGTTTGTTTGTTTAGAAAGCATGAGCACGGGGGATGGACAGAGGGAGAAAGAGAATTTCAGACAGACTCCATGCTGAGTATGACACAAGGCTTTATCTCAGGACCCTGAGATCACGATCTGAGCAGAAACCAAGAGTCGGGCGCTCAACCGACTGACCCCACCAGGAGCCCCATGTACTTGGATTATTCTTAAGTTGTATTGTTCACTTTTTAAAATTTTTAAATGATTCTCTTATTCTTTGAATTATCATATTGCGTGAGTTCTAATATAAGAATGATTGAACTTTATCATTCAGATTTAATTCAGTCGACATTGATGATAAATATCTTACACTGCAGCTTTTTTCACATTTAAAATTGCTCTCTGAATCATTGACTCAAAACTAAAGGAAAGAAATATACTATAATCACCCAGGTTATAACTGTTTTAAAACAATGTTTTTCATTTGCTTTAGGCACAAGTAGCGTCTCAAGAAAGCTTAGGACAGTTAAGAGACAGTAATAATGCTTTAATAAGTAGTCAGATGGAACTCAGAGTGAAAGATCTGGAATTTGAACTATCCAAAATGAAAAGTTCTCAAGAACATTCTAATAAAACAGAGTTGGAAAAATACAAGGAATTGTATTTCGAAGAAGTAAAAGTTCGAACGTCATTGACAAATGAACTGAACAGGTAATTTAAAACAGAATCATAGAAAATAGATGTAGCTTATTAATTTGCCTCTAAAGCATAATTTTTATGGAGCCAGGTTCATGAGATGAGTAATAAGTGAAAGTCAACTGGATAGCATAATTTTGGAAAATGATGTTTATAAATGAACTGTGAGATGTTAGGCCAAGACAGTTTGCATCGCTCCTCCTTTTTCAGTTTTACATGATTTTATTTTTTTTCCCCTCAATATTTTCAGTTAATCTGATCGCCTAGTGTTTAAGCTAATTGTTTGAAGCTTTATAATTTAGACAGACAGCATATTATTATAAAATTGTTTGTCAGAATTACCCTAAATAGAAATGAGTTTATTAATATTAGGGAGTTTATTTGTGGAAGATTACATCTTTAACCCAAAAGGTCAAGTACCAATACTGCACATCCTCACAGCTTGGTAGATTTAGTTTTTTGATTGTGATCTTTGGTATTCTTAACTAGAGGGTGCTTTGAAACAAACTATTCTTTATAGTTTTTCTACTTTACATAAGGGTATATACATACAGAAAGATTCACCTAGGGGTGAAAGGCAGTGTAATTCCCAAAGTGGCTAAAAATAGCACCATGGTGGACATGACAAGGAGGTGTGTGGAAGACAGAAAGGGCAGATTCCACCTCCAGTACCTTGGTAACTGTGTTATAACCTAATCGCATCTGGAGCTGTTTTAGTTCTTTCTGATCACGACTCTGCCATCTACTTCTCCCCTAGCAATTGTTGGTCTAAATTATTCCTCAGTTGCCAAATGCTCAATTTCTCTGAGGTAATGAGTGAAATGTACAAGAGTGGTGAAAGCAAATGCTTGAAAATGTCTTTGAGGGATGGCTTGTTTGTAGTTTTATTTTCTTTTAAAGATTTATGTATTTATTTGACAGAGAGCGAGTGAGTGAGCACAAGAAGGGGGAGCAGCAGGCAGAGAGTGAGGGAGAAGCAGGCTTCCCGCTGAGCAGGGAGCCTGACGTGGGGCTCGATCTCAGGACTCTGGGGTCATGACCTGAGCCGAAGGCAGATGGTTAACTGACTGAGCCCCCCAGCCCCCTGGGGTGGTTTATTTTTATATCCCTAAAGTGTTTACTAAATATAAGTATGTGTGATGGCTTCCTCAAGAGTCTCATAAGTACTGCCATTCTGGAGGGCAGCAATTATTACCTATTAAGCCGTGTATATCACTGATAGCCATTTCTCTCCCTCCTTATTTTGAATTACTTGTTAGTTAGGAGTCCCAAGAAATATATGTACTTATTTAGAACAATTTTAAACCTATAATATATATAGTAGGTCTTCTCTGTCACATTTTCAGTGTTAAAACACCATTTAAGGGCATGTTCTGTTTACTATTATGGAAACTTAAAAAAAATACAAGTCATTTAGGAGTGATTTGGGGAGAAATGAAATACTAAGCATTGTGTTTTGTAATCTTAACAGGACTAATGAGAGGCTGGCAGAGATCAGAACCAAACTTCTAGTGGAAAAACAGCAGAAAAGGAACTTCCTTCACACTGTTACTATGAGTCCTGTCTTGGAACTGCCTTACGTCAGAAATATCAGTAATAGATTACCTCTCGATAGATATGTTGCTCCAAGAGAGAATGTCGTGATTCCACCCTCAAGCTCGTGTCCTTCAAATAATGGCATCGAGAGTTACTTATTGAAGGTTAGTTATATAGTCTTATCTTTTTTTCCTTGGGTTTCAGATTTCTGATATAATTTTTATTTTTAATTTGGTGAAATCCTGAGTTGTTTAACTGACTTATACACACTAGTAAAAGACATAATTATTTGTGCTAATAAGGAAATGAGACAGAAAATTTGTGATTTTTTTGTTGTTGTTGTTCCTGGAGCTCTTACTTTCAAGAGATAACTTTATTCAATAAATATAATTAAACTGACATATTTTATTATTGTTTTAAAGATTTTATTTATTTTAGAGAGAGAGTGCACAAGAGGGAGAGAGAGAGTGAGACTCTCAAGCAGACTCCCCGCTGAGCATGGAACCCTATGTAGGGCTCAGTCTCACGACCCTGAGATCATGACCTGAGCTGAAATCAAGAGTCGGACACTTGGGGCACCTGGGTGGCTTAGTCATTAAGCATCTGCCTTCGGCTCAGGGCGTGATCCCGGGGTTCTGGGATTGAGACCCACATTGGGCTCCATGCTCTTCTGGGAGCCTGCTTCTTCCTCTCCCACTCCCCCTGCTTGTGTTCCCTCTCTCACTGGCTGTCCCTCTCTGTGTCAAATAAATAAATAAAATCTTAAAAAAAAAGTGTCGGACTCTTAACCGATTGAGCCACCCCAAAAGTGACACATTTTATATTTCTTGAAAAGTTACACTGAAATTCAATTTTAGAAAGTAAATATTATTGCTCATTAACCAAATGTACACTTAGATACCTTGACTTATTTTCTGGTTGACAATGGTTTATAACAATTTTAAAGTTTGCTGTTACCAATTTTTTCCACCCATATGCGTAAGTGAATGATTAGAGTCCAAACAATCCCATATGGATGTTAATTATTTAGAAGAATCCATGAAAAGTTCTTTTATGAATTACATAAACTTATAATCCTAAAAAGATTAATTTTTCTTTTTAAGTTAAAATTTTTGGCATTTTCTTACAGGAGAGTACATCCTTTATTGCTTTCTTACTTACAGCATCTTTTTTTACTTATAGCACTTGTTTCAATTTTTACAAAATGTCTTGCTGAGCAATTGTAGAGCATTTTCTAAATAGCTAAATCAAGCAAATATTTGATTTTTTTTTTAAAGGAGAGAATGGCAGTGCAAGCACGGGGTGAGGGGCAGAGGGTAAGCAGGCTCCATGGTCAGTGAGGAGCCTGATGCACGGCTCAGTCTCACGACCCTGAGATCATGACCGGAGCCAAAATCAAGAGTCAGACGCTTAACTGACTGAGCTACCCAGGTGCCCCACAATTTGAATTTTTAAAATGAAGTTCACACGTATCTACCTTGCCATCACTTAAGTTGGTGATTGATGACTAAGATGAGTATGATAGGGAGTCTTTAAATAGCAGCTAGTTTCCATTGTGTATCATTGTTATTAAAATATCCATTTCAATCAATGCACATAGGTTTATGGTTTTGATGGTATATTCATGGTCTTATTGATGTGGACAAAAGTAGCATAGGCTCAGGATAAATGAGGCCTCAATCTTGGTCTTTCATTCGGCTTCCTTATTGTCTTGCTCTCTTCCCTTCTAATTTGAGGACTTTCTTTAGTGTTATGCTTGGATGCCTTTCTTTTTCTTTTTTGTTTATCGATTATAGATTTTTGGTTTGTGATCACCATGAAGTTCATATGTAACATCCTATGTATATAGCGGTCTCTTTTAAGTTGATGTTTAAGTTCAAACTCATTTTATAAACACTAAATTTTACACCCCTCCTTGTTTTATGTATTTGATGTCTTAGTTTACATCTTTTTATTTTGTGTGTCCCTAAGCTAATTACTGTAGATATAATTGATATTACTACTTTTGTCTTTTAACCTTCATACTGGCTTTATAAAAGTGATTGCTCTATTACCTTTACTGTATGTTTGCTTGTACCAATAAAACTCTTTCTCTTGTAATTTTCTTACTTAAAGTTATGGCCTTTTCTTTTCTTTTCTTGTTTATTTTTGAGAGAGAGAGAGCAGAGCAAGTGAGAGCAAACACAAGTGGGAGGGGAGGGCCAGAGGGAGAGGGAGAGGGAGAAGTAGGCTCCCTGAGCAGGGGACCTGATGCGGGGCGTGATTCTAGGAGGTCCCTTAACCTATCCTCATTTCTAAAATTCTTTTTTCTTTTTGGCTTGGATCGTTTCTACTACCCTATCTTGCAGATCACTCATCTGTTCTTCTGCAGCTTTTACTCTGCTGGTGATTCCCTCTGGTGTATTTTTCATTGCAGTTATTGTATTCTTCAGCTCTGATTGGTTCTTCTTTATATTTTCTCTTTCTTGGAGTTCTCACTGAATCCATCCATTCTTCTCCCAAGTTTGCTGAGCATCTTTATGACCATTACTTTGAACTCTATCAGGTAGATAACCTATCTCTTTTTCATTTAGTTATTTTTCTGAAGCCTTGTATTGGTCTTTCATTTGGCACATATTCCTCTGTCTCCTCATTCTGTCTGACTTTCTATGTTTGCTTCAGAAATTGTTCTTGTCAACTTTTTCCCTCTTTAAAGTATGTGGCTTTGAACAATGAATGTTCGTTATGAAGTCAAGGAAGAAAGCATTTCTAAGTGTTGTCTGGCCATTTTTCTTGGAACTGTGGTGGGGTAGGTGGCAGATGGCGTTGCTCTTCTTTTTCTAAGTTGAGAACACAGGAGTCAGGCAGATGGAGATAAGCTTAGTAACTTTATTACTGATACATACTAACAAATTGGAGGATGTGGTTTAGGCATGTAGCCACAGTGAGCTTCCCAATACTTTATCCCAAATTAGGCACTTCCGCACACAGTTGTAAACGGGGGGAACAAATGTTAGATGCCCATCCCAAAAAGATGAGAACAGGCCTGAATTGATGTTACTGTGGCAGGCACATCTTTTCAGAGAAGAGATTTGCAACCACGTACACACTGCTTAGTGCCTTCTCCCAAATTCGCCCATTAGGTACATCTCCCTTCCTGTCGTGAGGAAGGTAGAGAAAAGTCCTCACATGGAAATGAAGATTTACCTATAATTTCTGACTGGACTTCAATTGTAATTAAAGTTAGTCATGTCTTTTGTACATACCAACTAATGATGAGAGGTCGGACAGGGCATGCTAGATGGTAAGGAGAAATCTGTTTTGTGTTTTAAATTTTGCTATAAATAACTCACAACACAGGTAACTCATTTATTGGTTGATTTTGCTAAAACCAAGTTTTATTTGAAGGAAATGAATAATTCTTTCAAGGAAGAATTTCCTCAGCTTCAGGTTCTTTGGTTCAACTAAAGATTTTCTCCTTCAAGTTCCCTGTCCTGTGGTTAAAAAACTTTGTGCTTATAAATTGAGTATATTGACTGTTACTAATAGGAGTTAAGATAACTTCTGTTCTTTTATGTTTGTTCATGACTTCAACATTTATAATTTAGTTAGAAAGTTATGTTGTGCCTAATGCCTGAACGTTATTGAGCCACATGACAAAGTTTTATATATTCATTTTCTCTGAGTTATCCTTAAAAACACATGTGTTTTTCCTGACTATGAGGAAGTAATTGGCATAAAACTCTAGGCTCAGTAAGACCTAAATTAGCACATTCCTGGCCTGCAACTAGGTGGGTTTTTGACCTCAGGCAAACTACAATCTCTCTGAGGCCTTTTTGTCTCCTCTGTGAAATTAGGAACTTTGACTAAGTTAGTGACTTCCATACCATTGGAAAAAAATTTTTTTTCAAAGAATAGAACTTAATTTTTTTTTGCATTAAACTGTATTATATAAAACAGAGACAAGTAGAGCTCTTTAGCTAAAGGAGAGATGAGACTACACCTGTAGACTTCCTTGTCCCTCAATCCTGCTGTGTCCCCAGTGGAACCTTAGATTTCTATGGGCGATAGTTTGAAAACTGACACTTATGAGAAAATCCTTCTAGTTAATAATTCTTTGGATTAAAATTTGCTGATACATTGTACATTGTTTTTCTGTGTATACTTTTCTTAACCTCCTATGTTTTTGATAAATGGAAAAGTATAAATAAAATTGCAAATGTGTTCTCTTTATTAATGGACCTCAAGCTGTTTCTACCATCTAAACACAGTTCTCACCTGGAAATAAACACAGGTCCCAGAAGTAAATATTTAGGAAAAGAGCTTTTGGGGGAAAAGATAATAACATTACCTTGATAGTTCTTTAAGTCACACCGTATAAAAAGTGGTTTATATCTTACATAGTATTTATTAATGGTATTATAAAATTGCTTCAATAAAAGCTTCTCCCATCAAGTGGTATTGAGTTACTAATTTTACAAGGCCTGTCTTGTAATGTTGTCAGATTATTCATTTTATAAGGCCGGAATATAATGTTATGGTCAAAAAGTGTTACGGTTTCTCAAAAAATTAAAAATAGAAATACAGTACAATTCAGTAATTCCACTACTGGCATTTACCCAAAGAAAATGAAAACACTAATTCGAAAAGTTGTACGCACCCCTATGTTTTTTTGAAACATTATTTACAATAAGCAAAGGATGGAGGCAACCTCAGTGTCCATCAACAGATGAATGGATAAAGAAGATGTGTTATATGTATACAGTGAAATATTAGTCAGCTATAAAAAAGAATGGGATCTTCCCATTTGTGACATTGGTAGAACTAGTATTATGCTTGTGGGATCGAGCCCCACATCAGGCTTCTCCACCATGAGCCTGCTTCTTCCTCTCCCACTCCTTCTGCTTGTGTTCCCTCTCTCGCTGGCTGTCTCTATCTCTGTCGAATAAATAAATTAAAAAAATCTTAAAAAAAAAATAAGAACTAGTATTATGCTAAGTGAGATAACTCAGAGAAAGGTAAATACCATATGATTTCCCTTACACGTGGAACCCAAAAAACTAAACTACTAATAGCCTACTGGTGACTGGAAGCCTTACCGATAACATAAATAGTCCATTAACCCATGTTTTGTACATTACATGTGTTATATACTATATTCTCACCCTAAAATAAACTAGAGAAAAAAATGTTACTGGGAAAAACAGCAGGAAGAGAAAATACACTAATACATATTGTATCAAAAAAAGTCTACGTGTAAGTCGAGTAGACCTGCACAGTTCAAACCCATGTTGGTCAAGGATCAACTGTATATTACAAGTATTCCCATCTAGAATATTCTTTCTTAGACCTTTCTTATAAAAGGTATCCTCTCATTGAATGCCCAAAATGAGGTCTAAAGTAGGGTACTGGGGTTCCTGGGGACTCAGTCAGTTGAGTGCCTGCCTTCAGCTCAGGTCATAATTCCAGGGTCCTGGGATAGAGCCCCGCCCACTTCAGGCTGTCTGCTCAGTGGGAAGTCTGCTGCTTCCACTCCCTCTGTTCCTCCTCCCACTTGTGCTCCCGCTCTCTCTCTCTTTATCTCTCAAAATAAAATTGCTGCTATAAACATTGGGGTGCAGGTGCCCCTTCAGATCATTACATTTGTATCTTTGGGATAAATCCCTACTAGTGCAATTGCTGGGTCGTTGGGTAGCTCTATTTTCAACTTTCTGAGGAACCTCCATACTGTTTTCCAGAGTGGCCGTGCCAGCTTGCATTCCCACCAACAGTGTAAGAGGGTTCCCTTCTTCTGCATCCCTGCCAACATCTGTCGTTTCCTGACTTGCTCATTTTAGCCATTCTGACTGGTGTGAAGTGAAATCTCATTCTGGTTTTGATTTGTATTCATTTCCCCGATGCCGAGTGATGGTGAGCATTTTTTCATGTGTCTTTTGGCCATTTGTATGTCTTCTTTGGAGAAATGTGTGTTCACGTCTTCCACCCATTTCTTGCCCGGATTATTTGTTTTTTGGGTGTTGAGTTTGATAAGTTCTTTATAGATTTTGGATACTAGCCCTCTAACTGATATGTCGTTTGCAAATATCGTCTCCCATTCCGTGGTTGTCTTTTGGTGCCAGCGACTGCTTCCATTGCTGTGCAAAAGCTTTTTATCTTGATGAAGTCTTTGTTTCCCTTGCCTTTGGAGACATGTCTAGCAAGAAGTTGCTGCGGCTGAGGTCACAGAGGTGGCTGCCTATGTTCTCCTCTAGGATTTTGATGGGTTCCTGTCTCCCACTTAGGTCTTCCATCCAGTTTGAGTCTATTTTTGTGTATGGTGTAAGAAAATGGTCCCGTTTCATTCTTCTGCATGTGGCTGTCCAATTTTCCCAACACCATTTGTTGAAGAGACTGTCTTTTTTCCACTGGCTGTTCTTTCCTGCTTTGTCAAAGATTAGTTGACCATAGAGTTGAGGGTCCATTTCTGGGGTCTCTATTGTGTTTCATTGGCCAAAGAAACAGAATGTTTTTGTGCCAGTACCATGCTGTCTTGATGATTACAGCTTTGTCACAGAGCTTGAAATCCGGAATTGTGATGCCACGAGCTTTGGTTTTCTTTTTCAACATTCCTTTGGCTATGCAGGTTCTTTTCTGGTTCCATACAAATTTTAGGATTATTTGTTCCAGCTCTGTGAAAAAAGTTGATGGTATCTTGATAGGGATTGGATTGAAGGTATAGACTGCTCTAGGTGGCATAGCATTTTAACAATATTTGTTCTTCCAGTCCATGAGCGAGGAATGTATTTCCATTTCTTTGTGGTTTCCTCAGTTTCTCTCATGAGTGTTCTAGAGTTTTGAGAGTACAGAGCCTTTGCCTCTTTGGTTAGGTTTATTTCTGATTTCTAATCTTATGGGTTTTGGTGCAATTGTAAATGGGTTTGACTCCTTAATTTCTCTTTCTTCTGTCTCTTCGTTAGTCTATAGAAATGCAACTGATGTCTGTGCACTGA
Source organism: Ursus americanus (assembly GCF_024610735.1). Taxonomy (NCBI): domain Eukaryota; kingdom Metazoa; phylum Chordata; class Mammalia; order Carnivora; family Ursidae; genus Ursus; species Ursus americanus. The sequence goes on along the minus strand of NC_142157.1, from coordinate 14,584,685 downwards.
TTTTCTATCCTGCCAGTTTGCAGAATTCCTGTATGAGTTCTAACAAGTTTGGGGTGGAGTCTTTGGGTTTTCCACATAGAGTATTACGTCGTCTGCGAAGAGTGCGAGTTTGACTTCTTTGCGGATTCGGATGCCTTTTATTTCTTTTTGTTATCTGATTGCTGAGGCTAGGACTTCTAGTACTATGTTGAACAACAGTGGTGAGAGTGGACATCCCTGCCGTGCTCCCGACCTTAGGGAAAAGCCCTCGTTTCTTCCCCATGGAGAATGATATTCCCTGTGGGCTTTTTGAAGATGGCTTTTATGATATTGAGGTTCTGTTCCATCTATCCCCGCACCGTGAAGAGTTTTTTTTTTTTTTAAAGATTTTATTTATTTATTTGACAGAGATAGAGACAGCCAGCGAGAGAGGGAACACAAGCAGTGGGAGTGGGAGAGGAAGAAGCAGGCTCATCGCGGAGGAACCTGATGTGGGGCTCGATCCCAGAATGCCGGGATCACGCCCTGAGCCGAAGGCGGACGCTTAACCGCTGTGCCACCCAGGCACCCCCGTGAAGAATTTTAATCAAGAAAGGATGCTGTACTTTGTCAGTTGCTTTTTTGTGTCTATCGAGAGGATCAAGTGGTCCTTGTCCTTTCTTTCCTTAAAGTAGCATATCACATTGATTGATTTGCGGATGTTGAACCATCCTTGCAGCCCAGGAATAAATCCCACTTGGTTGTGGTGAATAATCCTTTTAATGTACTGATGGATCCTGTTGGCTAGTATCTTGGTGAGAGTTTTTGCGTCCGTGTTCATCAGGGATATTGGTCTGTAATTTTCCTTTTTGGTGGGGTGTTTGTCTGGTTTGGGGATCAAGGTAATGCTGGTGTCATAGGAAGAGTTTGGAAGTTTTCCTCCCATTTCTATATTTTTGAAACGGCTTCAGAAGAATAGGTATTAATTCCTCTTTAAATGTTTGGTAGAACTCCCCAAGGAAGCCATCAGCCTTGGAGTTTTGTTTGTTGGGAGATTTTTAATAACTGCTTCAATTTTCCTTGCTGGTTACGGGACTGTTCAGGTTTTCTGTTTCTTCCTGTTTCAGTTTTGGTAGTTTATACGTCTCTAGGAATGAATCCATTTCTTCCAGATTGCCTAGTTTGTTGGCCTATAGTTGTTCCTACTATGTTCCTTAAAATTGTTTGTATTTCCTTGGTGCTGGTTGTGATCTCTCCTCTTTCATTCGTGATTTATTTATTTGGATCCTTTCTCTCTTCTTTTTGCTAAGTCTGGCCAGGGGTTTATCAATCTTACTAATTCTTTTTTTTTTTTTAAGATTTTATTTATTTGACAGAGATAGAGACAGCCAGCGAGAGAGGGAATACAAGCAGGGGGAGTGGGAGAGGAAGAAGCAGGCTCATAGCAGAGGAGCCTGATGTGGGGCTCGATCCCACAACGCTGGGATCACGCCCTGAGCCGAAGGCAGACGCTTAACCACTGTGCCACGCAGGAGCCCCGATTTTACTAATTCTTAACCAGCTCCCAGTTTTGTTGCTGTGTTCTACTGTTCTTTTGGTTTCAATTTCATTGATTTCTGCTCTGGTCGTTATTAATTCTCTTCTCCTGCTGCATTTAGGCTTTAATTGCTGTTTTTTCTCCAGCTCCTTTAGGTGTAAGGTTAGGTTGTGTATTTAGGACCTTTCTTGTTGCTTGAGAAAGACCTGCATTGCTCTGTGCTTCCCTCTGAGAACCGCTTTTGCTGCATCCCATGGGTTTTGAACAGTTGTGTTATCATTTTCCTTTGTTTCCATGAATTCTTTTCATTCTTCTTTAATTTCCTGGTTGACCCATTCATTGTTTAGTAGGATGCTCTTGAACCTCCATGTATTTGTGTCCTTCCAAATTTTTTCTTCTGACCGAGTTCAAATTTTAAAGCATTGTGTTCTGAAAATATGCATGGCATAATCTCCATCATTTTGCCCTGGTTGAGTCCTGATTTGAATCCAGTGTGTGATCTACTCTGCAGAGTGTTCCATGTGCACCTGAGAAGAATGTGTATCCTGTTGCTTTAGGATGAAATGCTCTGAATATATCCGTGAAGTCCATCTGGTCCAGTGTGTCATTCAAAGCCCTTGTTCTTTGTTATCTTTTGCTTAGGTGATCTATCCATTGCAGCGGGTGGGGCGTTAAAGTCCCCTACCTACTATTATTGTATCATCATTGATGTGTTTCTCTAATTTTGTTATTAATTGGTTTATATAATAGGTTGCCCCCATGTTAGGGGCATAAATATTTACAATTGTTAGATCTTCTTGTTGGATAGACCCTTTAATTATGATAGTGTCCTTCCTCATCTCTTATTACAGTCTTTGGTTTAAAATCTAATTTGTCTGACTTAAGGATTGCTACCCCAGCTTTCTTTTGATGACCATTAGCATGATAAATGGTTTTGCACTTCCTCACTTTCAATCTGGAGGTGTCCTTGGGTCTAAAACGAGTCTCTTGCAGAGAGCCTATCAATGGGCCTTGCTTTTTTATCCAATCTGATACCCTGTGTCTATTGATTGGGGCTTTTGACCCATTTACATTCAGGGTCACTGTTGAAAGATATGAATTTAGTGCCATTGTATTATCTGTAATGTCACTGTTTCTGTATATTGTCTCTGTTCCTTTCTGGTCTGTGTTACTTTGTTGCTCTCACTTGGCTTCAAGGATCCCCTTTAATATTTCTTGCAGGGCTGGTTTAGTGCTCACAAATTTTCTAGGTTCTGTTTGTCCTGTATCTCTCCTTCTATTTTGAATGAGAGCCTTGCTGGATAATGTGTTCCTGGCTGCATATTTTTACCATTTAGCACATTGAATATATCATGCCCGTCCTTTCTGGCCTGCCAGCTCTGTGTGGACAGGCCTGCCCACCAGCCTTATGTTTTCACCCTTGTTGGTAAAGGACCTCTTGTCCCGAGCTGCTTTCAGGATTTTCTCTTTGTCTCTGAAATTTGCAAGCTTCACTACTGTATGTCGAGCTGTTGACCTATTTTTATTGATGTTGGAGGGGGTTCTCTGTGCCTCCTGGATTTAAATACCTGTTTCCTTCCCAGATTAGGGAAGTTCTCTGCTATAATTTCTCAAATATACCTTCTGCCACCCCCTCTTTCCTCTTCTGGGATCCCAAGTATTCTAATATTGTTTTGCTTTATGGTATCACTTATCTCTCGAATTCTCCCCTCGTGATCCAGTCGTTTCTTTTTTCTCAGCTTCTTTATTCTCCCTCATTTTGTCCTCATATTACTACTTCTCCTTTCTGCCTCATTTCTCCTAACAGTTACAGCCTCCAATTTTTAAAATTTTAAATATATCATTTTTGTTAGTTAATTATAGCTCAAAAAGTCTGGAAAAGATAAGCAAATAGTGTTTTATTTCACCTTACCCATTATGTATGTGATAAATTTTTTTAAAATTTCTATTCAGTTATCTGACACATGATATATCATTAGTTTCAGATGTAGTGTTCAGTTAATTATCAGTTGTGTTTAACACCCAGTGCTCTACACATCACGTGCCCTCCTTCATGCCCCATCACCCAGTTACCCCAACCTCCACCCACCTCCCCTCCAGCAAATCTCAGTTTGTTTCCTATAGTTAAGAGTCTCTCATGGTTTGTCTCCCTCTCTGATTTCTTGCCATTTAGTTTTCCCTCCCTTCCCCTATGATCCTCGGCACTGTTTCTCATATACCACATAGGTAGGAAACCATATGATAATTGTCTTTCTCTGATTGACTTATTTCTCTCAGGATAATACCCTCCATTTCCATCTACATCAAGTAAATTGTAAGATTTCATGGTTTTTCATGGCTGAGTACTATTCCATTATATTTATATATACCACATCTTCTTTATCCATTCATCTGTTGATGGACATTTGGGCTGTTTCCACAGTTTGGCTGTTGTGGACATTGCTGCTGTAGACATTGGTGTCCAGGTGCCCCTTCAGATCCCTACGTTTGCATCTTTGGGGTAAATCCTTGTCGTACCATGACTGGGTCATATGGTAGCTCTATTTTTAACGTCTTGAGGAACCTCCATACGGTTTTCCCGAAGTAGAGCCTCCATTTATGATTGCGTCTCATTAATGGCCTTTTGATTTCGATTTCTTAAGATTTTATTTCTTTTATTTCTCCAGAAAGGGATTCCCTAGTGTCTTCTGTGCGTTTTTCAAGCCCAGCTAGTATCTTTATAATTGTTATTTTGAAGTCTAGTTCCACCATCTTACTTATATCCGTACTGATTAGGTCCCTGACAGTCAGTACTGCCTCTTGTTCTCTTCTTTGAGGTGAGTTTTTCCATCTAGTCATTCTGTCCATAGCAGAATAGATGAACGAGAGCACAAAATACTAAACTAGCAACAATGACCCCAGAGAAATATACTCCTAATAAATCAGAAGAGACCTGAAACCAAAGAAGTAAATAAAATAAAAATTAAAAAAGGGAAAGAATATAATCAGGTAGGAGATGAGAACAGAGTAATACACTAGACTCTGGGTGTATTTTGGTCTGTTTGTGAGGAGAAACTACATATGCAAAAATAAAGTTAAATACAATGAAAGGATAGAACGTAAGTATAAAAATGAAAATTTAAAAAGTTGGGAAAAAAACGAGTTGCCAAAATAAGAAAATGAAAAGGAAATAGAGAATTAAAGTGGAAAGATTAAGGAATCATGAGAAAAAGCCAGGAATTCTTTATAGCATTTTCCCCTCGTGCTGGAGTTCTGCAGTTCCGTGTGCTCTGTAAACTTGGTCTTACTGGGATGTTCTTGCTGGTTTTCTGAGGGAAGGGCCTGCTGCGCTGATTCTCAGGGGTCGTTTCGCCGGCTGTATTGCACTGCCCTTGCCAGGGGGGCCGGGCTGAGTCATCTGCTCCGGATTGCTCTATGTGGCTTTTGTTCCCTGAAGGCTTTCCGCACCACTTTAGAGCATGAGAATGGAAATGTCAGCCTCCCAGTGTCCAGCCCTGGAGCTGGATGCTGGCACCCTCTACTCTTCAGTGTGCCCTCACGGAGAAGCTGTCAGACACTTCTGTCTCCCTGGTTTCTGTCTGCACTCTGTGTACCCCCAGCCTGTGACCGAGCATTTTTATCTCAGCCCCGCCACCCCCTTTGGAGTTTCCAAACTTTGTTGCCTCCTGTGGCATGCATTCACACCGCTCCTCCAGGGGGTGGGAGGGAGGTCTTGCCCTGGTTCTGCCGCTTGTTGGGCCACCACTCTGAGAGCAGTCGCCCAACCCTTGGCAGTTGGTGGTTTATGGCAACACCCAGCTGAAAGCCCCCTCCTCCGCTCACTGGTTGCAGCCGGCTTCCCTGCTCAGAGGCCTGGGAACTCTCCCACACTCAGACAGCCATGTTCTTTCTGTGATTCCGGGGATCCTGAGCCCAGGCTGTCCCACCTAGGATTCCACCCTGTTTCTCCACCTGAGTGCCTTTCAAGCAGGGATGTCCCTCACCGGAGCAGACTTCTAAAAGTTCCGATTTGCACGCGACTGCTATATCACTTTCTGAAAGCTGGCTTATGGATGCTCCCTCCCCTTACGGTTTATCTTCCCATATATCCCCTCGCATTCGCATCTCCGCACCTCCTACCTTGCAGAAAGTGGTCTCTTTTCTATCTGTAGAATTGCAACCGTTCTTTTCTTAGATCTCAGGTTGAGCTCACAGGCGTTAAGAGTCATTTGAAAGCTATCTAGCTGAATTCCACGGAGTGGACGAAACAATGGTCCCCTCCTCCTCCGCCATCTTCCTCCTCTTCCAGAATTCTGTGTATTCAATAGACCAATATTAAAGGTACTTTTTATCAGATTCATCTAAATAGCATTCCATATGTTTCTTCTCAGTTACCTAAGATTAAAATAAGTAGGGATTTATTTTATTTTATTTACGTGATTATTTTTCTATTTAAGCAATCCCTAATTTAGTTGTAGTCTCTGCAAGTGTTATTTGAAGACCACATTTCATAAGATATATATAGCTCCTAAAATAATATCCCTTGTTTAACATGACATTCTAAATAATATTTGACTTATTTCAGGTGCAGAAGGAGTTCGAAAAAAGAATATCTAGAGAACTAAAGGCAGGTATGTTGCCAAATTTATGAATTAAGATGGTCATCGATTTCTGAAATAAACTATGAATAGTCAATGGCATCTCTTTCCATTGTTTGGGTAATAGGTACTACATTAATGTTTTTTATGTATATCTAATAAAAAATGTAAGACATAACCATACTGAAGAACATACTTATTCCTCATTTAGTCATCGTGTTTCAGACTTTTAAAAAAAAATCCCCAAATGTCTATGTATCTGTTATTATTTCTGGCTATACTCTTCCTTCACTTCTTCCATTCCTGTGGAACTGTCACCCTGAATATGTGGGCTTTCTCAAATTCTTGTTTCTGCTAGTGGTATAAGACCAAAAAAACCAGACTGTCTTAGTAACACTTAGTGAAGCAATTATAGTTCATATTGTAGTTCATATAGCTGTCACTTGACAGGTGACATTTAAATCTCCAGTGATTGATTTGTCATTGGTTGACCTTTTGCCATTGGGTAAAATTCCAAGTTCCTTACGTAGAATAAAAACACTCAGATCAATTTGGTTCTTGCCAGATTATTCAGCCTTCTCTTTTGCTGCTTACCCTACTGTGCTGCTTTGCTCTAGCGCCTCTTCAGCGTAGACTGCTTGCAACTCCACAAGTGTTCTTCCTCACTCTTTGTGTATGTTCTTTGTATATGCGTCTTCCCTCTACCTGGCACCCTTTTTCCTCGTCCTTCAGGTATCAGCTTACATGTCACCTCCACCAAAAGCAGACAATATTGGTAGAAAACTAGGATGTCCCTTTTGTGTGCTCTTACAGTGTCTTATTTTATACCTGTCATGGTATATTCAACGCTGCAAATTGCCTGTTAGATTTTTCAGTTCATAGTATATGATTGTTCAGGGGTGGGCTCTGTCATCACCTTGTCATTTCCTCTTGTAATGAGAAAGCCAGAAGCTCTGATATTTATCCACAATAGCAATTAACTCAGTGGCAACCATGAGCAAAATATATTTAAAAGGAATCTTGTATTTTATATTGTAGCTGTATGTAGATATTTTTCATTATTCTTAACACTCATAAAGCTTCAACTTTGTTTTTTACTAACTTGTAGTTAACCACGAAGTATTTTAGATAAAGAATAGAATTCTTTTTCTTTTCAGCTGCTGCTGAATTGGAATCAGATTCATCCTATTATACCTCGTCTTTCTTCTGAATCACATCTAAATCAAGTTCTATGGAAAACATCAGAAGGCTTTTTACAGAATTCGAGGAGCCGTTATAGGATCTGAAAGATAAATAGTAAAAATGTATTTACTGGATGTTTATATAACATTATACGTGTTTCCTATTAAACGTATGCTGTGCAAACATCTTTATTAAAGGAAGATGTTTTGAACCATGTGTGTAATGAAAGTTTATATAATATTTTAAGCTGTGTTTCTTGGCACCTAATGAACTTTTAAGCAGATTTTGTGCATGGAAACCAGCACTATTGGGTTTTACATTTTTCAAGCTTCCCAAATACCAGCTTTTTAAACAGCACCCAACCAACCAAGTTGTCATTAATACTTCAGTGGTGTTAACTGATAGCTTTTTTGTATTTTCCAATTCTTATTACTACATATGGACCTGGGGATTTAGACAGACATCATTTTGATATATTGCTGCTAAGGCTATTGTCAATGTTTGTATGCATTACAATTTTTATAGTGCCATAAAACCTATGCATAATTTTAAGTTTAAATACTGATTCATAGCTCTTTCCTCATGGTGAAAGAAGATTTGCCTAAGGCTTTTTACCTTTTCTGTTTATTTTTTATTTACTTTTTGAGAACAGTCTTAAAATTAGAGAAAAGAAAAATTAGAGTGAAAAAAATAATTTTTCCCCCAGAACCATTTGCAAGTAAATTGTTACATTATGCCTGATTCCCATAGCATTTATATCCTACAAGTCAGTACATTCCACATAATTACCATACAACCCTGACAAACAGACAATGAACTCTAATACAATTGACCCTTGAATGATGGGGGGTTAGGGGCACTGACCGTTTGCAGTCAGAAATACATGAATAACTTTTGACTCCCAAAGCACTTAACTACTAATAATCTGCTGTTGACCGGATAACTTACTGGTACCAGAACAGTTGATTAACCTGTGTTTTCTATGTTATATGTATTCCATACTATAATCTTACAATAAAGTAAGCTAGAGAAAAGAAAAGGTTATTAAAATCATAAGGAAGAGAAAATACATTTACAGTACTGTCATGTATTTATTGAAAAAAATCTGCGTATAAGTGCACCCATTCAAGCCGTGTCCACTGTATATTCTTTTTTTTTTTTTTAAGATTTTATTTCTTTATTTGGCAGAGAGAGAGACAGCGAGAGCACAAGTAGGCAGAGCGGCAGGCAGAGGGAGAGGGAGAAGCAGGCTCCCTGCTGAACAGAGAGCCTGATGCGGGTCTTGATGCCAGGACTCTGGGATCATGACCTGAGCCGAAGGCAGATGCTTAACCAACTGAGCCACCCAGGCGCCCTATACGTTCTATCATTTAATCCTCATATTCTTTTTAAGTCTTGTTACTTGTCTGTAATATCCTTTCTAGCAAGGAAGGTCCTGTTCAGAGCCATGTATTTAATTCAGATGTGTGTCTTAGTCTCTTTCAGTTTAGAAGGGTTCCTTAGTCTTTCCTTGATTTTCATGACTTTTAATCTTTTGAGGAGTTAATTGCAGTAATGTAGAATGTCTTTCAATGTGGGTTTTTCTTGTGTTTCCTTGTGATAAAATTCAGATCAGGGACATCTGGGTGGCTCAGTTGGTTAAGCGGCTGCCTTCAGCTCAGGTCATGATCCCAGAGTCCTGGGATCAAGTCCCGCATCAGGCTCCTAGCTCAGTGAGGAGCCTGCTTCTCCCTCTGCCTACTGCTCCCCCTGTTTGTTTGTTTTTTTTCTCTCTCCTTTCTCTCTCTGACAAATTTAAAAAAATCTTTAAAAATTTCGGATCACACATTTTTAGCAAGGGTATGACTGAAGTGGCCCTCTACTCATTGCATCCTCTCATGTGACCTACAATTTTGATTTGTCCCGTTGTTGGTGATGTTAATGTTGATCACTGGAGGTAGTATCTGCCAGGTTTCTCCTCTGGACTGTTAACTTTCTACTTTACAATTCATTAGTATTTTATGCAGAAGTACTTTGAGACGTGTAACTATCTCCTTTCTCAGACACTCTGTGCCAGGCCACCTCTTCTGCAGATTTACTGCCCCCACACGGCTCTGAAAACCCATGCTGGGCTGTTGTTTCCCTTCAGTCTGTGATACCACATTCTATGTTGTTGACCTTTCAGGGATGTTCCAACACTGTGCAGGGTGGCTCTCCCACATTTATGCCTTCCCCATTCTCTCCAGGCTCCAACACCTCACTGTGGGCCACCAGGCTCCCTGTTCCTGTTTCTATGCTTTTGAACTGAAAAATTGGGAATACAAAGAAGAAAGGGGGAAAGGGCTCCATAGGTCTTTTATAATCAACTTGTCAAGCTTTACAAAGCCAAGATTCTGATTGGAATTGCATTGAATCTATGAATAGTTTATAGGGAAAAGACATTTAGAATACTGAGTTTTCCAAACAATATTTTAATTGATTAACTCTCAATGTTTAAAAATGTTTCTATAAAGGTCTTGCAGATATTTTTTAGATTTATTTCCAGTTATTTGATAATTTTGATCCTAATTATAAATATTTAAAATCAATTTCATTTCCTGTTTGTTGCTAGCTTATAGAAATAAAATTATTTTGCATATTGAGCTTAAATTCACCCGTCTTGCTAAACTGTCTTAGTATATCGTTTCTCACAGTTCTGGAGGCTGGGAAGTCCAAAATCAAGGCACTGGCAGATTCAGTGTCCAGTGAGGGCCTGCTTCCTGGTTCATGGATGCTGGTCTTCCTCCTGTTTCCTCATAAGGCACAGGGCCAGGGGAGCTCTCTCAGGACTCCTTTAGAAGGGCACTAATCCCATTCATGAGGGTTCCACCTTCATGACTTAATCACTTCCCCAAGCCCCCACCTCCAAACACTATTACATTGAACATTCAGATTTAACACATGAATTTGGGAGTGAGGGGACAGAGATGTTCAGTCTATAGCAATGCTGTTCCTTGTTCTCAGCCATGTAGGCTTCCTCAATATGGCTGCTTGCTTCATGAGGACAAGAAGGAGAATTTTGCTGCAGAGAGCGCTGAGTCCTCTTTCAAGGGTTTCATCTGCTTAAGTCAGGCATACATAGAATAATCACCTCAAATAACGAAGAGGTAAATATTGCCAAGAGAATACTGAAAGAGAAGATTAGGAAGGGGAACTATAGATCTGTAATGGATATCAAAACATATTTTATAAAGAAGTTAAAATAGTAGAGTACCGACACAAGAGGAAGACTACCAGTCAACTGAACAGAACACAAAACCCAGAAACAGAAAAAACCATACCTGAGAATTTAATAACGGTGAAGTGGAATTTTGAATTAGGTGAGAAAAGATGGATTAGGTATGAGAAGCAAAGAACTATCTTTTATTTTTTAGACAGTTCTTAAAGTTGGAGCACCTGGGTTAGGCATCTGACTCTTCATTTCAGCTTGGGTTATGATGTCAGGGCCCTGAGATCAATTCCCGCTCTCCCCAGCCCCCCCTCTGTGCTTGGGGTGGAGCCTGCTTAAGACTCTCCTCCCTCTCCCACTCCCGCTGCCCACCCCCGCTCCGCCATTATCTCCGCCATTCTCTCTGAAACACCTCCCCCATCAAAAAAAAAAAAAAAAACAAAAAACCTTATATGTAGCACCATGCTCCAAAATAAATCTTGGACTGATTAAAGACTTAATTGGGAAGTAGCAGCAGAAAACAAAAGTAAAGAAAATGTAAACGTAAGGCTGGGCCAAATGGGAGGATTAAGAGGCATGCAGAAACGCGTTTTCATTTCGCCTGGAGAATGTGCATAGTTTTCCCCTCATAAGTTTGCACTTGATGATACATATTGCTGAAGTCTCTGACCATGAAAACAGATTTCTTTCTTTCCTTTTTTTTTTTTTTTTAACGATTTTATTTATTTGACAGAGAGAGAGAGAGCACAAGCAGGCGGAGCATCAGGCAGAGAGGAAGGAGAAGCAGGGCCCCACTGCACCGCGAGCCCCACGGGGCCTTGATCCCATGACCCTGGGTTCATGCACAGGGAAGGCAGACACCCAACCAGCTGAGCTGCTGAAAACGCATATTACTGCATCTGCTCAACTCCCTGGAGACAGGCTGGCGCCCAGAAGGACAGGGAAGAGGAGTAAACCGAGGGAGAGTTTGTTTTAGGAAGTTTTCTGGGGGATGAGGCATTCAGCATCCTGAAGATCCATGCACTCTAGCCGCAGTAGTATACAAAGACTGCTTTTCCACACTGGCGAGTCTAACTTCTGCAAAGGTGCAGAAACGCTCAGCCAGCTCCCACCAGCGTTTGAAGGGACCCCAGCCCGGTTCCCAGGCAATCGCTGAGAGTTGAGAGGCTTGGGCCTCGCACATGTGCTTTGGGCACCTTTGGCCACAGGCCCCTTGTGCGCTCCCGCAGCGACAACTGCCTCTGAAGTGCGCAAGCGCGTTTGTGTTTAGCACCATTGCTTGGTTACGCTCAAGGGTAGCAACCCCGGAGCTTTGCTACTGTGATGTAATGGTGAGGTCAGTTTGCCTATCTCTACAGCTAGTGTTGGGTTGTAGAGGTAGTGAAAAGCCGAGCATTTGCGAAGTGCAAAAAAATGAAGAAGCTTTTTAGCTTTGGGGATAAGTCGTCCCTGCCCGTTACCAGCTCCGTGAGGGACGGCTTCGGCCTCCTCAGGCGGGAGAAAAGAACTGTGGCCCGCAGCTCCCGGGAGGGGTACACCATCCGGGACAAAGACCTTAGAAACATTCATAGAGCTGCCTGCCTGGGCGACGTAGAGAAAGTGCGTCATCTTGCTGTGGTCAAGAAAAACAGCATAAACTCTCGAGATAAAATGCACAGGTAATAGGGACTTGGAGGCCGGCGGCCCGAGACCCCGGGGAGGAGGTGGGGCGGGCCGCGAGAAGCGCGCACCTTCCGGGGCCCAGCCTGTGGAGCCGAGCCCTCCTGTCACCGAGGGCGCTTGGCCTCTTTGCTCCGGAGGCCCGGCACCATGGGCTCTAGCGCCCAGGCTGTCTGAGCAACAAACAAAAGCTTCAGCTGCCTTTGGACCCACTCATAATTCCCCGCATGGTCCACTTTACAGACAGTTTTGGCGTGATTTAACCAAAGTTCAGTAGTAATAGAAAAGAAATTAAGTGTGTATTTTATTTTTAATGGATGTCTTTTAATACAATAATGTTGTAAAAAAGATCTATTCCATAATAGAGCATGACCTGAGCCAAAAGCAAGAGTCGGACACTCAGGGAACTGAGCCACCCAGGTTCCCCTAAGATGAGAAATTTTAAATTGAAGTATTAGGACTCAATCTCAATTGAAGCTGTGCCTCCTTCCTTTAAAACGAAAATGTTTCTGAAGATAGGAAATTGTAGAAATTAACCTTTAACTGCCCTTTTGATATTTATAATAGTATTAAATATTCATATTGGTAATTGGTTAATACTTGATTTTCATACGATCTATAAATCTAAATATTTTTTTAAAAGATTTTATTTATTTAATCGACAGAGATAGAGACAGCCAGCGAGAGAGGGAACACAAGCAGGGGGAGTGGGAGAGGAAGAAGCAGGCTCATAGCGGAAGAGCCTGATGTGGGGCTTGATCCCATAACACCAGGATCAAGCCCTGAGCCGAAGGCGGACGCTTAACCGCTGTGCCACCCAGGAGCCCCTATAAATCTAAATATTTAATAAAATGAGTTGTCGCTGTTTATTTGAATCCTGAGTTTCCTTTGGCTGAAAGTTTATTAAAAATCAGAGTAAGAATTAGTTTTAAAAAAATCATTATTTTAGTCCTCTTTTCCCGTAATGCTTTCAAGAACTAAAATTCCTTTAAATGCCAACCATATGACTAGAACTGCAACAGACCTCTTGTATATATCATTATTTCATTTAATGTAAGGCACCATAGAGTGTATGATGCCCCACTATTTTATGTACCAATAAGAAATTTGAAAAAATTCTGCCAATTATACTTGTAAGACATTTTGAATTATAAATTGCATTCTAATGTCAGACATATTAAAAGGTGACAGAATGAGCCTCTTAGAATCACTGCAATATAGTATTCTTGGGAATCCTTAAAACGTATCTGCAAAGTAGGCATAATTGTATCACTTTACCTAATTGGAGTGTTGTCTTTGTATAGTAGTAGTAACGGTAATAGTTATCATAATATTATGTAACAATTTTTGAGATGCTATTTGTGGTAGGAACTGTTCTTTTTTTTTTTTTTTGATGACTTTTTTATTATATTATGTTAGTCACCATACAGTACATCCCCGGTTTCCGATGTAAGGCTCGATGATTCATTAGTTGTGTATAACACCCAGTGCACCATGCAATACGTGCCCTCCTTACTACCCATCACCGGTCTATCCCATTCCCCCACCCTCCTCCCCTCTAAAGTCCTCAGTTTGTTTCTCATAGTCCATAGTCTCTCATGTTTCATTCCCCCTTCTAATTACCCCCCCTTTCTTTATCCCTTTCTTCCCCTACTGATCATCCTAGTTCTTATGTTCCATAGATGAGAGAAATCATATGATAGTTGTCTTTCTCTGCTTGACTTATTTCACTTAGCATTATCTCCTCCAGGGCCATCCATGTTGTAGCAAATGTTGAGAACTCGTTCTTTCTGATAGCTGAGTAATATTCCATTGTATATATGGACCACAACTTCTTAATCCAGTCATCTGTTGAAGGGCATCTCGGCTCCTTCCACGATTTAGCTATTGTGGACATTGCTGCTATGAACATTGGGGTGCATATGGCCCTTCTCTTCACTACGTCTGTATCTTTGGGGTAAATACCCAGTAGTGCAATGGCTGGATCATAGGGTAGCTCAATTTTTAACTTTTTAAGGGACCTCCACACTGTTTTCCAGAGTGGCTGTACCAACTTGCATTCCCACCAACAATGTAGGAGGGATCCCCTTTCTCCACATCCTCTCCAACAATTGTTGTTTCTTGCCTTGTCTATTTTTGCCATTCTAACTGGCGTAAGGTGGTATCTCAGTGTGGTTTTGATTTGAATTTCCTTGATGGCTAATGATTTTGAACATTTTTTCATGTGTCTGTTAGCCATTTGCATGTCTTCATTGGAAAAGTGTCTGTTCATATCTTCTGCCCATTTTTTGATTTGTTTATTTGTTTCTCGTGTATTGAGTTTGAGAAGTTCTTTGTAGATCTTGGATACCAGTCCTTTATCTGTAGTGTCATTTGCAAATATATTCTCCCATTCCGTGGGCTGCCTCTTAGTTTTTCTGACTGTTTCCTTGGCTGTGCAGAAGCTTTTAATCTTGATGAAGTCCCATAAATTCATTTTATCTTTTGTTTCTCTTGCCTTTGGGGATGTGTCATGAAAAAGGTTGCTTTGGCCGATGTCGTAGAGGTTGTTGCCTATGTTCTCCTCTAGAATTTTGATGGATTCCTGTCTCACATCGAGGTCTTTCATCCATTTGGAGTTTATTTTTGTGTATGGTGTGAGATAGTGGTCAAGTTTCATTCTCTTGCATGTAGCTGTCCAATTTTCCCAGCACCATTTATTGAAGAGACTGTCTTTTTCCCACCGGATGTTTTTTCCTGCTTTATCAAATATTAGTTGCCCAAAGAGCCGAGGGTCCATTTCTGGGCTCTCTATTCTGTTCCATTGGTCTATGTGTCTGTTTTTGTGCCAGTATCATTCTGTCTTTGTGATCACAGCTTTGTAGTACAGCTCGAAATCCGGCATTGTGATGCCCCCAGCTTTGTTTTTCCTTTTCAACAGTTCCTTGGAGATTCGGGGCCTTTTCTGTTTCCATACAAATTTAAGGACTGTTTGTTCCAGTTCTTTGAAAAATGTCCTCGGTATTTTGATCGGGATAGCATTGAAAGTGTAGATTGCTCTGGGTAGCATGGACATTTTAACTATGTTAATTCTTCCGATCCATGAGCATGGAATATCTTTCCATCTTTTTATGTCTTCCTCAATGTCTTTCAAGAGTGATTTATAGTTTCTAGAATATAGGTCTTTTACGTCTCTGGTTAAGTTAATTCCAAGGTAACGTATGGTTTTTGGTGCTACTGTAAATGGGATGGATTCCCTAATTTCTCTTTCTTCGGTCTCATTATTCGTGTATAGAAATGCAACTGATTTCTGAGCATTGATTTTGTGTCCCGCCACATTACTTAATTGCTCTATAACTTCTAGTAGTTTGGGAGTGGCTTCTTTTGGGTTTTCCATATAGAGTATCATGTCATCTGCGAAGAGAGACATTTTGACTTCTTCTATGCCGATTTGGATACCTTTGATCCCTTTTTGTCGTCTGATTGCTGTTGCAAGGACTTTTAGTACTATGTTGAATAATAGTGGCGAGAGTGGGCATCCTTGCCGAGTTCCTGATCTTAAGGGAAAGGCTTCCAGCTTTTCCCCATTGAGAATAATATTTGCAGTAGGCTTTTCATAGATGGCTTTTATGAGATTGATAAATGTACGCTCTATTCCTACAGTCTGAAGGGTTTTAATCAGGAAAGGATGCTGTATTTTGTCAAATGCTTTTTCAGCATCAATTGAGAGGATCATATGGTTCCTGAGTCTTTTCTTGTTGATATGATGTATCACGCTGATTGATTTGCGAATATTGAACCACGCTTGCATCCCAGGTATGAATCCCACTTGATCATGATGGATAATCCTTTTAATGTACTGTTGGATTCTATTAGCAGGTATCTTGTTGAGGATTTTGGCGTCCATATTCATTAGGGAAATCGGTCTGTAATTCTCCTTTTTGAGGGGGTCTTTGCCTGGTTTGGGGATCAAGGTAATATTGGCTTCATAGAATGAGTTTGGTAGCTTTCCTTCTGTTTCTATTTTTTGAAATAGCTTTAGGAGAATAGGTATTATTTGTTTTTTGAATGTTTGGTAGAATTCCCCAGGAAAACCATCCGGGCCTGGAGTTTTGTTATTTGGAAGGTTGTTTATCACTGACTCAATTTCTTCATAATTAATTGGCCTGTTTAAGAAATCAATTTCTTCCTGTTTCAATCTTGGTAGTTTATAGGTTTCCAGGAAGGATTCCATCTCTTCCAGATTTCTTAGTTTATTGGCATATAGCTGTTGATAAAAATTTCTAATAATCCTTCCAATTTCAATGGTGTTCGTCGTGACCTCTCCTTTTTCATTCATAATTTTAATAATCTGGGTCCTTTCTCTTTTCTTTTGGATAAGTCTTGCCAGTGGTCTGTCAATTTTATTGATTCTCTCAAAGAACCAGCTTCTTGTCCTGTTGATCTGCTCTACTGTACTTCTGGTTTCTGCTTGATTGATTTCAGCTCTAATTTTGGTCAACAGCTTCCTGGTGTGTGGATTAGGCCTGTCCCTCTGTTGCTGTTCCAGCTTCTTGAGGTGAGAATATAAAAACTGCATTTTAGATTTTTCTATTCTTTTGAGTGAGGCTTGGATGGCTATGTATTTCCCCCTTAGGACTGCCTTTGCAGTATCCCATAGGTTTTGGACTGTTGTATTTTCATTCTCATTGTTTTCCATAAATTGTTTAATTTGATTTTTGATTTCCTGGTTTATTGAGTCATTCCTGAGCAGGATGGTTCTTAGTCTCCAAGTGTTTGAGTTTCTTCCAATTTTTTCCTTGTGGTTGAGTTCCAATTTCAGAGCATTGTGGTCTGAGAATATGCAGGGGATAATTTAAATCTTTTGGTATCGGTTGAGACCTGTTTTGTGTCCCAGAACATGGTCTATTCTTGAAAATGTTCCATGGGCATTAGAATAGAATGAGTATTCTTTGGTTCTGGGGTGTAAGAGGTCCAACTCGTCGAGTATGGCATTCAAAGCCTTTGATTCTTTGCTTAGTTTTTGCCAGGGTGTTCTGTCTATTGCTGATAGTGGAGTGTTGAGGTCCCCTACTATTAATGTATTTTTATTTATATGTCTCTTTATTCTGGTTAAGAGTTGGCTTGTGTATCTTGCTGCTCCCCTGTTGGGGGCATATATATTTATAATTGTCATATCCACTTGTTGAATACTTCCCTTAAGAATAATATAGTGCCCTTCTGCATCTCTAACTATAGTCTGTAGTTTAAAATCCAATTTATCTGATATGAGAATTGCTACCCCAGCTTTCTTTTGAGGTCCATTTGCGTGAAAGATGGTACTCCATCCCCTTACTCTCAGTCTGAATGCATCTTTGGGTTCGAAATGAGTCTTTTGTAGACAGCAAATGGATGGGTCATTTCTTTTTATCCAATCTGCAACCCTGTGGCGCTTTATGGGATGGTTCAAACTATTTACATTAAGACTGATTACTGAGAGATATGATTTTAATAATGCCATGTTGCCAGTAAAGTCTTTGTTTGTATTGGCTGTAACTTTCTGATCTGTATCACTCTTGGGGCCTTTTTACTTTTATAGAACCCCCCGTAATATCTCCTGTAGGCTGGTTTCGTGGTTACAAAATTGGTTAGTGACTGGCGATTCTGAAATGTCTTTATTTCTCCATCAATTCTGAATGACAGCCTTGCTGGATAAAGGATCCTTGGCTGCATGTTTTTCTCTGAAAGAGCTTTAAATATGCTCCCCCAACCCTTTCTCTCATTCCAGGTCTGTGTAGACAGGTCTGACGTAATTCTGATGCCTTTGCCTTGGTATGTGAGAAATTTCTTTGCCCTGGCCGCTTTCAATACTGTATCCTTGCATCTAATATTTGCGAAATGCACTATGACGTGACGTGGCGTAGGTTTGTCGTGGTTGAGCTTGGGAGGGGTCCTCTTTGCCTCTTGGACACGAATGTTTGTTTCCCTCGCTAGATTAGGTAAGTTTTCAGCTACAATTTGTTCAAATATCTCTTCTAGACCTCTGTTTTTCTCCACCCCCTCGGGGATGCCAATGATTCTAACATTGGATCGTTTCATTGAGTCAGTAATCTCCCGTAACCTACATTCATGGGCGTGGATTTTTTTAAGACCATCTTCTATTTTCATTTTTTCCTCTATTAACCCATCCGCCAATTCACTAACCCGTTCCTCTGCTTCTGCGACCCTGGCTGTCAGAGCCTCTAGTTTTGCCTGCATTTGGCTCATAGAATTTTTAATTTCTGTCAGATTCGTTCTCATTTCTGTCCTTAGGGATTCTATATTCTCAGTAACCTTTTCGTTAATAGTTTTTTCAATTCTACTCATCATTTTGACCATTGTTACTCTGAATTCCATTTCTGATACTTTGGTTACATCCATATCCATTATTTCTGTGGCAGAGGCCACAGACTCACTGTCTTTTCTTTGCTGGGGGGGGCTTCTCCTTCTTGTCATTCTGATGAGGAGAGGTTGAGGGGTTTCCAGAGCCCAAATTATTGACTGGGTCCCAGGCCGTGCCCCTTGTTTTATAGTGATCTTAGGGATGTGGGCTTCTTCTTTAAAGATTTTATTTATTTATTTATGTGGCAGCCAACCAGCGAGAGAGGGAACAGAAGCAGCAGGAGTGGGAGAGGAAGAAGCAGGCTCCCAGTGGAGGAGCCCGATGAGGGACTCCTTTCCCGAATGCCGGGATCACGCCCTAAGCCAAAGGCAGGCGCTCAATGACTGCGCCACCCAGGCGCCCGGGTTGTGGGCTTCTTGATTTTTCAGCCTGCCTTCTGTGTTCTGGGGGAGGGGCCTGCCGCGCCGATACTCAGGCAACCCTGTTTGGGTAGAGTCTCCGCGTCCCAGGGATGGGGATGGGCACGCTGTGAGCCGGTATTTCCAGGCTTTTGTTCTCTGGCGGCTTTCCCTGGCGGTTTGCTGTGCCTCTTCTGAGAGTCAGAGCAGCAGCGGCCAAATTTCAGCCTCTGTCACAGAACAGAGGGATTGCGGCCCGTTCTCTACTAATGTTCTGGCCAATTTAACTCTGCTACTGTTGGTGCTGCTCAACCCTGCAGCGTCCCGGGATGTGCGCCCCACACCCGGCATCCCAGCCCTCACTTCCAGGGCCTGCGCGTCTCTGTCCTTTGTGTTTCTAACGCCACCAGCCGCCAGCTGCCCCGCGCGCTCCTGGAGCTCCCGATCTCAGTCTGGATCCGGTGAGCGCACCGGGATTCCGGTGTTCTGCGAGATGCCTGGTGGCGCGCGCACCCGGCTCACGGTCTCAGTCTGATGTTTTGCGGGTGCCGTCCTCGAGCCCACCAGCTCCCCCGTGCAAGTGGCTGCCGCTTCCTGGCGCCCAAACGCGGCGGCTCCCTCCCCCTTCCGTTTATCTTCCGATATCTGTGCACAGTTTCATGGCTCCCCGCTTCGTACCTCAATACTCAGCGCTGGAGATGTTCATTTGTAGAGATCCAGATGCGTCTTCCTGCGTCTCAGGCTGGTTCCGTGGTTGTTTAGGCTGGTCTGGTACCTATCCAGCTCGACTCGGGGGATCGGCTGAAAACGGTGTCTCCTACTCCTCCGCCATCTTAACTCCCTATTCTTCGGTAGGAACTGTTCTAAACACTTTGCATAGATGAGATCACTACTCTTTATTTTATTTATTTATTATTATTATTTTTTAGTAATCTCTATACCCAACATGGGGCTCAAATTCACGACCCTCAAGATCAAGAGTCACATGATCTTCAGACTGAGCCAGGCAGGGAACCTGAGATAACTATCTTTATCCCCATTTTGTTGATGAGGAAATTGAGGATAAGGCTAAGCGACAACTATGAAGTGACAGAATTAAAGTAGAATTCAAACCCAAGTTGAGCTGAATCCTGAGGTCATGTTCTACCTAATCAGAGAGGCTGCTCTTTTATTACTGTGGTGAATGATCACTAATAAATATTGTCCTTTCTTCAAAAGAAAACTAAGTCTTTGTTTTGGAGTTATAGGAATAAGATGCTATTTCACGTTTACAATTACATGAATTAATTGCATGCTTTGAAATAGTGCACTGTAATTTCCTAAAAAGTTCCTTCACTTTCATAGGACGGCTCTCCATTTGGCCTGTGCCACTGGCCATCCAGATGTGGTGAGTTTTCTAGCAGACAGGAATTGCCAGCTTAACCTCTATGATCAAGAAGCTAGGACCCCGCTAATGAAGGTATATTGTAGCCGCTGTGTCTGCCTGAGATGGATTTGATTTAATTACTTAGAATGAAAATGTATTGCATTTAAACATAACTAATTGGTGAAACTTGTGGCATGTTTACTTTAAATTCTCAGAATTTACACTCTCTTTATCGGTATAATACTGACAGGCCGTGCAGTGCCAAGAGGAGAGCTGTGTAACCATCCTTTTAGAACATGGCGCTGATCCAAATTGTATGGACTATAATGGCAATACTGCTCTCCACTATGCTGCTGCTGGTCAGAACGTCTCAATAGTAGAGAAGCTGCTCTCATACAATGTAGATATTGAAGGAAGAAACAAGGTACAGATCAAGTTTACATATAAAGTATTTGAAAGTATATATATATATATATATATATGTATATATATAAATTATTTAGCCACATTTTATTTACATATTTATTCATATATATAATATATATACTGAATTCTATACATCAAGTTCTGTCATCATGGAAACAACTCCAAGGCCAGGGCAGGGAGGGCTAGAGAAAGGTAATGCCCACGGAAAGGGCAAAGTTCTGTCTCCCAGCCACCCTTCCACCCCAGAACAAAATCTTCCCATTAGCGCTTGGGAGTGGATGGTGGGCTCGGAGCCCACAAAGGATTGAAGGGCTAGAGGGGAGGGAGGAGATGATGGAGGCTGGGTACTGTGCAGGGGCTTAGGAAATGGGTGCTGCTGGGGATGGGTGGGAGACCGTGCGTGACCCAGCGGGGTAACTTGGGTGAGTGCGTGTGGGAGGAGAAAGCAGCAGGTGAAGGTTCTGAAGATGAGAGCAAGGGGATCAGGTCATGACATCCTATAGGGGCATGTCCTTGTGCTCACAGCTACTCTGCCCACCATGTAGCACACTGGGCTCTCCCATTTTAGAGAGTAGCTCCTGCTCAGCCTTGTGTAGCTCCTCAGTGGGGTGGTAGCTGTACATGGGGAGTAGTTGATAACCACACTTACCAGTCCACCTGCTGTTTCTATGACATGCATTACCTTCTACCACTGCTCTTACAGAAACACTGTTGGTTGACCTAGGTAGGTCAATTTTTCATATTTGGAAGCTTGAGCATGCCCTGAATGAAAATATTTTGAAATAGCTGTCTAAGATTTCACTTTGATGATGTATTTTTTTATAGATTTTATTTCTTTGAGAGAGAGCATGAAGGAGAGAGAAGAAACATGAGTAGGGAGGAAGGGCAGAGGGAGAGGGAGAGGGAGAAGCAGGGGAGCCTGATGCAGGGCTGGATCCCAGGACCCTGGGATCATGACCTGAGCCAAAGGCAGATGCTTCACTGACTGAGCCACCCAGGTGCCCCAAAGCTCTCTTTTAATTCAGAGTCCATCTCCTTAGTGACCCATTTGGAGCTTTATGTTGACATAAAGAGTGCTTTATGTTGACATCTGGGATCCTGATGCCATTGACAGAAGAGAATCAAGCACATTTGTATAACCGGGAGAAAACCTTCACCTTTATTGAAAAGCTCTCAAAACTATATCCCTCAAACTCTAATTTCTCAAATGTTAATGTTTGCCACAAAAAAAGTATTGTCAAATGGCGATAAGCAAACTTAAACGGATTTCTTTTGCGGTAGGTATGTAGTGCAGTTTTGTAGTATTTCTCAAACATAGATGATCATTGAGTCTTTCTACTGGGGCACAGTACTTACCTTCCAGCAAAGAATATGTTCTTTGGAATATAATTTAAGGAACACTACTCCAGAGATAATCATTTAGGTTGTTAACTCAATAAAAATACTTAAAACATTTACTGCTATGTTGTAGAGTTTGGAGATACAGAGATAAAAAATAATCCCTTTCCTCAAGAAGCTCTTGGTTTAGATGGGGTGCGATAAAATAACTAGAGTATACCATGAGAAATACTGTGATAGAAGCCAAGATTCTTGGAACCAGTCAATGTTTGAAGTGAGTTTTGGAGAATGACTGCAGTGAAGCTGTTGAAGAGGTGTAGGAGGACTACTTAATTTAATTTATTTTAGTTTTTTTTTAAAAGATTGTATTTATTTATTCGACAGAGATAGAGACAGCCAGCGAGAGAGGGAACACAAGCAGGGGGAGTGGGAGAGGAAGAAGCAGGCTCCCAGTGGAGGAGCCCAATGTGGGGCTTGATCCCAGAGCAGCACCGGGATCACGCCCTGAGCCGAAGGAAGACGCCCAACGACTGTGCCACCCAGGCGCCCCATTTTTAATTTATTTTAGTTTTTAAAGAATATTTTATTTATTTATTTGAGAGAGAGAGTGGGAGAGAGAGCAGGAGCAGAGGGGTGGGGCAGAGAGAGAGGGAGAAGCTGATTCCCCTCTGAGCAGGGAGCCTGACTTGGGGTTGGATCCCAGGACCTTGGGATCATGACCTGAGCCGACCTGAGCCCAAGGCAGACGCTTAACCAACTGAGCCACCCAGGCCACCTGAGAAGGGGTATTTTAAAGAGAAGGCGGAGCTGGTGAAAGCACAGGGGGTGAGAGTACTTTCTATGTTATATGTTTAAGTTTAGAGGATCCTTTATAAGTTTTAAAATTCAGTATGGAAATATGTACTTTTGTAAAGTATAAATTGCTTTTGCACTTTTACAGGAAGACCTCACACCAATTTTAGTTGCTGTAGCTGGAAACAAACAGCAAATAGTACAGTTTTTATTGGAAAGAGGAGCAAACATACATGCAATTGATATATATAAGAGGTACACCAGTTTTGGGGTTTTTTTTTAAACTGTATATTGTTCTAGAGTGGTAACAATTACTCAAGTCAGAAAGATTAACTTAATAAGAAGAGGATTAATTTATAATTATATAGTGAAAATGTCAACATGACATTAGTTAGGCATAAAGCAATTATTCTGTTGGGGCAACATGAAGAACAGTATATGGCAGAATTTATATTCCTTCATATTATTAACTGATGTCATTTACAGCCTTTTTTTGGTATGATTATATATTAGCTAAAAGGGTTTCATATTAGTTTTACTAGCTTTATAAAGTGTGGACGCCTAACTTTTCTTTTACTTATGACACAATTTTGAACTTTTTAACCCTTTTATAGTATTTTTTGAAACTTCTACTTCATATATATTTTCCTTAAAAGATGCATATTAAACATAAATAGGAGTTGTTTTGTCTTTTGGATGACTCTTTGTTTTAAAATGTTTTTTTTAAAGAATATTGATATTAGATGATCCCTGAGTGGTTATTAATTACTATTACCAGATACTATGG
The DNA here is from genome assembly GCF_024610735.1 of Ursus americanus. Classification (NCBI taxonomy): domain Eukaryota; kingdom Metazoa; phylum Chordata; class Mammalia; order Carnivora; family Ursidae; genus Ursus; species Ursus americanus. Next base: position 14,561,138 of record NC_142157.1, on the reverse strand, counting down.
GCTCATCATCCTTTTTCATGTTCAGTATATATATATTTTTTGTTTTCATTGGGAAGGGTAGAAGGACGAACGATAACGTTAATTGAATAGACTTTTCCTTTAATGAGGACAAATCATAGGTGGGTGATAAAGAGAAAAGAGATGGGCTTTAGACTGACACAGGAGTCGGTTTAATTCCTAGCTTTCCTACTTGCTGGGTGTGTGACTTTGGACACATTACTCATCATCACCAGATACATTTCCTGATATGAAAAGGAGGATAATAATGTATCCTTCAAGGGTGGTTGTGTGTAAATAATATTTTATATAGATAGCATTTAGTTTAGTGCCTACCACAGGCTTATCCTAGCATCCATAACTGCAAGCATGACTATTTTGTTACCATTACTATGAACACCGTTATTTTAAGACTGCAGATAGCTTTTTAATTTTTTATTTTTAAAGATCTTATTTATTTGAGAGAGAGAGAGAGAGTATGAGCAGGGGGAGGGGCTAGAGCAGGGAAGCAGATGTGGGGCTGTGTCCCAAGACCCTGAGATCATGCCTGAGCTGAAGGCAGACACTTCAATGACTGAGTCACACAGGCACCCTCACAAATAGCTTTTATACGGACCTGGCCTCTAGATGACTTGGAAGTTCACACTATCAGATTGAGAAAGAAATGGGGAATTCTTTCTTAAAATCTTCACCTATTCAGACAAGTGACCTCAGCATAGTTTTTTGTTCATCCAAGGACATTAAAATAGCAACTTCTACTCTACCCGAGTGGGAAAAGAGGCTCCTTTTTTGTCCTTTCATTTTCGCCATGGAGGTAATTTACAAAGGTGAACACTTGAAAATGTTAATGGTTAATTCTGTACTGGCAGGCAAGATATTAACCTGATAAAGTATATCAAATTAGCAGTTTAAATAACTCTTAAGTTCCTAAGGGTGAAGTTATCTCTCTGTCATTTTAGAACAGCCCTCATGCTTGCTGTAACTTATGAATGTACAGATATAGTCAAGCTTCTTCTTCAGAAAGGTATTAATATCTTTTTGGAAGCTGAATGGGGATGGACTGCAGAAGAATATGCTACTATTAATGGTTTTAATGTGTAAGTGTTTACATTAAAATGTTATTACTAAACTGAAGTTTCAAATAATTTAACTGTTAGTTCTTACATAACATGAGAGTTCATAGTTTGATTCAGGCACTTTTGGGATGGCACAGAGTTGGCCCACGTCATTTGCCAGAAACCAAGAAACAGGCTAGACTAGTAACAAGTAGTAATGGGTACACGATTCTTTATCTCAGCACTATTGAGACCTTTTTCCTTAGGGATCCTAAATGTTCCTGTTTCATTGCAAGTATAACCGTTATGCATGGGGTACAAATAATATTACATCTCTGTTTTTTCTCTTTTCTTTCTTTTTGTAGATTTTATTTATTTATTTGAGAGCGAGCATGGGCAGGGTTGGGACAGAGGGAGAAGCAGATTCCCAGCTGAGCCAGGAGCCTGACGTGGGGCTCGATCCGTGACCTGAGCTGAAGGCAGACGCTTAACTGACTGAGCCACCCAGGCACCCCAACATCTTTGTTTTTTCTAACTAGTTACATGGGTCTAGAGATGTTCCGTGTAGTAGAAAATCCTATACTTTCCCTTGAGTGCTATCTCCTATACTCCCCCCTTGAATTTTCCTAGAACCTAAGGAGTTCCCTAAGACCAAAGAGACCATCCGCTTTCATAGGTCGTTTGGAGGGATAAAAGGACATTATTATCGTTCCCTTGTTTCCTCTGAGTCTATGGCTGCGGCATTGCTATTGAAACTGATTCTGCAGTCGGGTCAGGATTGCCCTTTGCTCCCAGCAAGGGCATGATCCACATTCCTCAGTATTCATGGTGATCCACAGTTAGACTTCAAAGTTCCGACTTTTTTTAGTTTACTACGTGTGCTTATACGCTCAGCTGCTGTTCCAAAGCACCAGCAACCTGTTCTGGCAGCTGAGCCTCCTGGCTTTAGCCACACACACCCTTCCCTTCACACCCCAAAACCTTAACATGAAGCCCATATGTTAGCCCAGACCTTCATGATGAATTACCCTTTGAGGATTTTGCTTGTCTTTTCCGCTAGCAGATGATAGTCGGGGCCATTCTAAGCTGTGAAAGAGGTTCAAATAATGCTGCAGGAAGAGACTGGACTTTCCTTTCTCCTTTGTTACTAGACCTATATCCCAAGCCTGCTTTATACCCTGTGGAGTGCCTTTTCTTACTAGGTGATGAAAGGTCTCATGTTGCCCTTCCCGTAGTAGCGGGCCTCACCTTTCCCGAGAGGGTATAATATTTCATTAAATCCTCTTAACAACTTCGTAAGTAAGGCAGCAAGATGCCTGTTTTACAGAGGAAGACTTTGAGCCAAAGAGAAGCGGCTTGTCCTAGAACAAATAACTGTTGGTTATAGAGTTAGGACTTCTGAATTCAAGACATTCCATTATGGCAAGCTGACTCTAATTTACTAAGCCATAATGCCCTCACCTCATGACCGGTTCACCTTACTTGTTTTTCTCCTTTAATTACATGGTTGATAAAAAGTTTATAGAACTTACAAATTTGAAGTATATGGGGTAATTTAAGCTTTGATATTAGCTCTGATATTATTTGAAATACTCATGAATATGATATATGTGGTAAATGGTTCTCATATCAGTATTAAAATAGTAACATTGCTTATCACCCTTTTTTTATACGTAGCATTCGCCAGCTAATTGCCGAACATAGAGAAGCAATAAGACCTAAAAATTGTTCACAAAATAGGAACCCAGGTAAGACTTTTCAGAGTGAATTACTTTTGGTGGTCCTAACATAGATGAAATCAGAGTAAGGAAGTTTTGATAATGAAAGAGCAATGGAAAACAAGGAAACAAACCAACCCAATGTGTAAATTGCATATTATTTATTTATTTATTTATTTATTTATTTATTTATTTATGTAACGATTTTATTTATTTACTTGACAGACAACACAAGCAGGGGCAGTGGCAGGCAGAGGGAGGGGGAGAAGCAGGTAACCCACTGAGCAGGGAGCCTGATGTGGGGCTTGATCCTAGGGTCGGGGGATGCTTAACCAACTGAGCCACTGAGGCGCCCCTATTTTTTTTTTTCATTCTTAATATTCTAGTATTCAGAATTATTTAAGAAGTTAATTGTAGGTATTACTGTCATGAACGATGGAAAGAAATCAGAGTGAGAGACAAACCATGAGAGAGACTGGACTCCGGGAATCAAACTGAGGGCTAAAGAAGGAAGGGGGGTGGGCGGATGGGGTAAGTGGGTGATGAGTATTAAGGAGGGCTTGTGTAGTGATGAGCACTGGGTGTTACACACAAATAATGAATCGCTGAACACTGCATCAAAAACTTATGATGTACTGTAAGCTGGCTAACTGGACAGAATAAAAAAACATAAAGTACCTCAATGTGAACAACAACAACAAAAGTCAATTGTAGGTAATTTAAAATATGAGGCAGTATTGTCTGAAAAGAAATTCATTATTTTAGTTATGACCCCTAAAATCCCATATGATATCTTTGTGTAAATAAGAAAAAGAGATTTTTAAGTTAGTATGTTTTATCTTTCCTCTATAAGCATATTATAACAAATCAAACTTGTTATGAAAATGGATCTTTCAATTTTTACAAGTAGATTGCATTGAGTAAATATTATGACCTAGTGATTTGTCTCATTAAAAAAGGAGCTATCCTTAAAACTGGGAACTCCACAGTACCATCCTGGTACTGTAGACAAATGGCAAACAATAAGAACTGCAAAACTTAGCTAGTGTGTAGCAATACCAATGAGACTGTTTTTGTGTGGGTGTGTGTGTTTTTAAGGTAACTGTCTATGGTACAGAAGTCAGAAAAGATATGCCTTGTCGAGAAGCATAGGTTGTTTTACGTATTGTTGTGTCAACAAGATCTCACCATTAACAACTTCATTTCTCAGGAGTGAAACAGAATGAGATGTTGACTTCATTAGAACAATGTTTTCTGCTGTTTGTTGCATAATTGTCACGATACCGTAATTTTGTTAGAACAAGATATTCTGTTGCCATTAGTCAAAACATTAGCATAATAAATATTCAAATGGGGCAACTGAGGCTCAACGGATTATAATAAAAGCACAAAAATGGTTCGCAATAACTAAAATGCTACCATTGCTCCCTGGGTGTGTCACCTAGTGCATTGTACAATCTGAAACGTATGAAGAAATCTTTAACTTAGTAGCCTTTTGTTAAAGAAATTCTGTAGGTTGGTTTGGTTTTGCAATTTACTCATTTTCATTTGTTCACTTAACAAATAGCTATCAAGTGTCTTTTAGCTCCTAAGTGTTATTCCGATGTTGTAGAATACAAACATTCAAAAACACACTCCCCGCCCTCCAGGAGTTTGTTATTACCGTTGTAATTTTTATTATTTACTTTATTCAGCGCTTACTATGTGCCAGAGTCCCCTAGTGCTTATAATTATCATTGTTATTTTTTTAGTGCTATTTAATATGTTCCAGATACTGTAAGTCCACATGAGGAATTAGAGTTTTAGGAGAGTGGGTAGAATTTAAGGTAAGTATGCAGACTGAGTAGTAAGTTTGCCAGGTAAAGAGGCAGAAAGACGATGTTTGGCAGGAGGAACATCCGTCAAGATTACGTGTTTTGCCGAGGGAACAGCAGTGCAAAGGCTAAGATGTACGAGTGAACTTTGGAAGATTTATGAGCAGATCAGTTTTGCTGGTATTAAAAGTGTGCTATGGGAATGGTTGGAATGAGGTGAATACTTACCTAAGGCAAGCTTATGAAAGTTTTTGGTACTATGGAAAGGAGTAGATCTTACCCTGTAGACCTTGGGAAATTAGGTAGAATGCTCTTAGCTGCAAATAGTAGGTGGCTTGTAATAGTGACTAAAATGGGGCACCTGGGTGGCTTAGTCAGTTAAACGTCGACTCTTGGTTTTAGCTCAGGTCACAATCTCATGGGTCATGAGATCAAGCCCCACATCCCGTCGGGCTCCGTGCCCAGCATGGAGACTGCTTGAAGATTCTCTTCTTCTGCCCTTCCCCCATTTGTGCACTCTCTCTTGCACGCTCTCTCTCTCTCTCTCTACTCAAATAAATAAATAAATCTAAAAAAACTGAAACAAAACAGTGACTAAAAAAAATAGGAACCAGAGTTGTTTTGATGATGTAGTGATGTCATCAGGATCCCAGTTGTGTCTTTTTCAGCTTTGAGGTTGGCAGTATTTTGTGTCTCCTTTTCTGATTGGCTAATTAGCAACAGCTCCAGGCATATTCTCACATGAGAATATCCATGGACTGGAAGGACTGTTTTCCTTTATATGTTTCTTTTAAACAGGAAGAAAACTCAGAGGCTTGCAGTAAATTTCCTCTAACATGTTATAGGCTAGATTATATCACATGCTTGTTCCTAAACCAGTCACTGGTAAATCAGGTATTGTGAGTAGCTTAGACTAATCATTTCTCCTTTTGAAGCAGGGGTGAGGCCACCTTCTTTGTGTATGGGGACAATAAATATCCAGATAAAGTTGTGGTTCTCCAGCAAGAATGAAGAATATGGAATGGCTATTGGGGAGGGAGCCAGTGGTATTTGATGCAGGGATTCCTTGGAGAATTTGAAGCAGAAGGCTAATAAGATTGGATTTGAATTAGAGCATAAAATAGGGATCAGCAGGCTTTTTCTATAAAGGGCCGGACAGTGAATATTTTAGGCCGTGTGGTTTCTCAACTACATTTACCATTGTAGTATGAAAGCAGCCATAGCAATATGTAGGTGAGTAGATGTGACTGTGCTCCAATAAAACTTTATTTACAGCACGAGATGGCCGGTCAGACTTGGCCTGTGGTGGTAGTTTGCTGGACCCTCATGTGGAGGATAGATTGAGAGGAACCATGTAAAAGGATTAGAAGACAAGGGAAGCTTATATTTCCTTAGCCTAGTATCAGTCCATTATGAAATTTTCACCCTACTATACTGAAAAAGTCAGGAGGCTCAATTTAAAATGTAGTTCTTTTTCTAGGCTTTATGTCTTTCTCAATTTTTTTAATGAAAAATTTTTTAAAGATTTTATTTATTTATTTATTTATTTATTTATTTATTTATTTGAGAGAGAGAATAGAGCACAAGTGGTGCAGATGGGCGGACTGAGAGAGAGAAGCAGACTCCCCACTGAGCAGGGAGCCCGATGCAGGGCTTGATCCCAGGACCCTGAGACCATGACCTGGGGTGAAGGCAGACACTTAACTGATTGAGCCACCCAGGTGCCCCCTTTCTCATTCGTTTTGCTTAAAAATTTTTTGTTCATTTAAGAAATAACAATAACAGTTGGTGGCCTTTTTTTTTTTTTTGCCTCTGGCAGCGGAAATATAAAGCAGAGACAGAAAAGAGGTATAGTTAATACAATTTCATGATTCTTGAATGTGGAGAGTTAGGGGGAGAGGAAATCTAAGAAGATTCATACGTTTCCACATTGTACACTAGCATTTAAATTGGACATGAAGAATGAGTAGGACTTTATTGGATGAAGAGAGGAGAGCAGTGGGAATAGGGAAGACCAGGTTTTTGTCTATATGTTCAATTTGATGGAATATCCATGGAGCATATTTTCAGGAATTGGATAATGGAATACTAGGAGTTTCTAGCTGGAGATGTGCTTCAGGTTGGAGGTGCGGATTTGAAATAATCTGATTAGAATTATTAGGCAAAGTCATAGCTTGGGCCAAGATTGAGCTTGTCCATGATGGAGAACATACAGAATGAGGAGAAGGCCAGTGAACAAACCCTGGGAATACCAATATTATCAGGGGTGGACGGAGGAGTAGGAGTGGTAGAGAAGACTGAGGAGTGGCTGGGGACTCGTAGGAGAGGAATTAGAGGAAGTGATGTTGAAAAAATTTAAAAAAAAAAAGAATTTCAAGGAGGACTATTAATTGTATCAAATAAAATTACTGAAAAGAAAGTTGGATTTAACTTTTAAAAGCTCTTTGGTGGTAGCCTTTGCAAAACAACAATTTTTGAGTTGTAAGGTCTATTGTTTACATGATTGGTACTTTCTGTGTCCAAATATGGAAAAACAACACATCAAGTAAGGTCCTACCTGACTTTTTTGTTAGTATCTACCCAGACAGGGTCAAGGGAAAATGTTCTAGACTGGTGAGTAGACTTGCCAACATTTTCCTATAAATGTCAAAACCAAAGAGTCAAGGGTGACGAAAAGTGTTGTCTTTCTTACCTGTTTCTTGTGGAGATACTTGAGTTTTTCCTCAAGTCCTTGATATGCTCTTGGGATGAATACTAAAACAAGAATCTGGGAGCAACAGGCAGGAAGCCACTGTCAGGCCCTATCTCTGATATGGAATCTTGATGCATCTGTATTTTGACAGTTTTAAATTTTGGTCAGAAATAGTTTACAGACCAGCAGTTTGGAGAAACTGACCTCTTTTAAATATTTTATTGCAGAATACTGGTATAATACCAAGGAGAAAATACAAGGTGATATGCCGAATATATTAATTCTCACTACTTTAGAAATTCTGTGTCAGTAAAAAAAGTCAATACCTGACTATTTTTGTTAGTGATGTCTCTCTTGATCCTCTTTTCATTTGCCTTCTTCTAATATCTCCACTTTTATGGCTCCTTTTTGAATTTCATCTCTAAAGAAAGCGCTAGGGGAAATTGTGTTGGAATCTATCACTATTAGAACACATTTCTACCATATGTATGTTTGACATATGTATTTCCTTCTAAGGTAATGGGCTACCTAATCTAAAGTGTATCTCATATTTTCTTAGTTCCTTATGCTCAACTTCTTTGTACATGTACCACAGTGACAGAGCTAGTGATGATGGTCTGCCAAGATTGAAAATATTTTCTGGATTGTCACATAGAAATTTTTATCTGATACGCTTTTAATGTGACATGCTTTTCTGTTTTTTTCAGAAATTGGTAAACTGTGGCTTAACGACAATATGTGGCCAATTAGATTACCAAGTTTTTAACCCTCTATGTATATAAGATAATTCACTTTGTTTTCCCCCAAATGAGTCCTATTGGTCTTTAAGGATCAGATCCACTATTTTCAGGGTGGAGTGAATAACTCATCTTATAATTTGGATGGAGAATTTTTGACTTTTTGACCAGTTTGTTAACAACTGCCTTTAATAGGTAAATTATGTCTTTAATTCTATAAGAAATTAAGAAAAAGAATGGAAACAAAAAACTATAATCAGTAGTGTGTAATCAGTAGTTATATATTTTTCTGTAATTATCCCAGTTACCTTATTGATTCATAACTACCATAAAAATGAATTAAGCCCTATTTAGTTGGAGAACATTTATGTGATCTTTTCATTTTTTTACAGGAACTTTTATACTGTAGAACATATTGATAATCATCAGGATTCTCTTTTTTTCCTGATTAAAATAGGATTGTTGCTTGTTTCACATTATTTTCTGACATCATTATTTCTCATATTCCTTTTATGCCTTTATTCATATGGATATAGAAATACGGAAATCTCCAAGGCAGATAGTAAGAAAAACAGATTGAAGGAAAGGTGTTCTGTGACATGACCTTCTGACTGTAATCATGTACAAAACATCAACCCAAATCATAAAGATTCCACATAATGCAGTTGTATTAGAGGCTCCCAAAACGACACCCAGATGTGTTTTTTCACTAGAAGACCTCACAGGTCTCAGCATAGTTGTACTCATGCCTGTGGTTTATTACGGTGAAAGGATACAAAACAAAATCAGCACAGAGCAAAGGGGCATGGAGTGAAGTCTAGAGGAAGCCAAGTGCAGGTTTCTATGCGTATGGATGTGCTTCATTCCTCCAGCATCACATTATGATGACACATGTGAAACGTTGTCTGCCAATACAGGAATCTTCGAGAGACTAAATGAAGTTTTCTTTAAATGACAGTCAGGTAGGCATCTTTCCCCTAGCATATACCAAAATTCCAGGTTCGCAGAAGGAAATCAAGTATACGGGATAAATCACCTGGTTGGTACCAAGACTTAGGCAGAGCCACTCTTAGCAGTTATGGAATGGTGGGAACACTGCCCACATCCAGGCTCCCAGATACCAACCAAGGGCCAGCCGTTCAGGTGGGATCTAACGGTGGCTGTCTTTGGCCTGCTGTATGGAATCTTTTCTGCACAGGAATTATAGCCCTGACTTACTTTTTAGTCAGATTTTCTTTCAATAGCAAGTAATATGGTGATATAACATGGTACTGATCTCAGTAGCATCATCCATATTAAATTGAAGTGACGGTTACTTTTTTGACTTTTATTTGTACATAAATTACAAGGGCAACATTAGGTAATTATAATCTGTTTTTTTTATCTGATTAAACTTTCATTATGATTCTCAGATTAAACAATGATTTCTGATTTAAAGTGAGAATAGAAACTTTTAAGTATATAGATAATGCAGTTTTGTTTCCTATTGTGGTGAATCCCTGTTTATAATTATAAAATATTCAGTTTTATTTGTCAGTTTTTTTCTTGCCTAAGTTTGCAATTCAAATTCTTTGCTTTATGTATTTTCATATAGTTCAGTTTGGTGGATAATACCCATATTCTGTAACTTTGGTCTTTATCTTGATTTTCAAGGTGGCTGTATCTTGCTTTAATACATGGTAATAGCAGACTCAATGGATACTTTTTTTCCCCCTACAATAAATAGGCCTCCTTTTTTAGAGCATTTTCAACTTCATAGCAAAACATAGCAGAAAGTACAGAGAGTTTCCATTTACCCCACGTTCCCATACGTGTCTAGCCTGCCCTGTTGTCAACATCCTGTACCACGGTGGTACATTGTTACATTTACATTAAGTCATCCTTGTCCCCCAAAGTCCATAGTTTACATTAGGGCTCAGTCTTGGTGTTGTACACCCAATGCACCCATGTGGTGTCACATAGAAGAGTTCCACTGCCTCAAAAGTCCTCCGGGCTGTGCCTATTCATCCCTCCTTTTGTGGCAACCCTTTATTCCTAACTTAAAAAAGTTTTAGTTTTTCCAGAATGTGAAAGAGTTGCAATCATACAGTAGGTATCTTCTTGGATGTTTAAAACATTAAAATTCCAAGGTAATTGAATGTAGTGATTCAAGATTGCGTTTGTCCTTTGTTTTTTCTGTTTTTTTTTCATCAGTGTAGGATCTGATGACCTGTGCCTTACGGACTGAGAAAGTGTGATTTCTGTGGACATTTGTCACATAATGGGGAGGGCTGAGAACAATGACATTATGTACTACTACCTAGCACTAACCATTGGTACCATCCTCGTCTAAGAGGTGAGTCCAGATAGACTCTCTAGCAATGAAAGTAGGTAGTCTCAAGAGGTTATGCTTTATTAAACCAGATGCACTAAAATCACTAACTTTCATACTTACCTTGCAATTGGAGATAAGGCGCGAGAGAGTCTGTTTGCTGTGTTTTGCCATGCTGCAAAGTACCGTGGTACAGACCAAACTTTGTGATGAGGTGTTTCATCGTATACCTAACAGTCTCTGCTGAAGTGCTGGAGAAGTTCTGCTGTGTTACAGCAATATAAATACAGTCTCTTTTAACTGCTCCTAGTCGTGCAAGTCCGGAAGAATCATGCTATTTAAGTTTGACTTTGTCATCTGTGATAATGATTCTGCTGATGATAGCATTTTCTGTCAGTCTCATAGGGTTTGGTTCCAATTATGGTCATTATAAACATTCACTTACAGGTACCAAATTTTGATAAATACCATTCTTTTTTTGCATTTGGTAAACGTAGAGGAGAAAGTAAGATTTCTTAATGCATTAACTGCCTACCAATAGTGTAGTTAATATTCCCTCCAGTGTGGTTTCCAGGTGTGTTCCCAAAGGAATAATTTTTAACAAATCATCAGTCTTATACTTTTAATCTGTATTTTTCTATTGTTGATTTAAAATGTATTTTGGTTTTTTCTTTAGTGGTGGATGAGAGTTCTGAAGACACATCAAGCAGGTAGGATTTTTATGGATTTTTTTAAAATTATGTGTTGACTGAGGGAATGCAGAAATGCAGAGAAAAGCCTTTGTGGAGAGTTCTACTCTGGGCTAGAGACTATATTATGTGCTGGACATTTATTACTTACGTAGTCATTACAATAGCTTCACAAAGTAGCTGTGCTATTATAGCCTATTTTTTATTAATTAGTCATCTGTGGTTCAGGGAGGTTGATTAATTGACCCATGATTCCATAGTTAATGAGTAGCAGAGCCATGATGTGACTGTCAGCCTGTGTGACTCCCACACCCATTCTTCTGTTCCTCAGCAGCACTGGGATTAAGATACCAATCCTAGTCAGATCAACTCAGAAAGTCAAATGTCGTCATGTGTTACCTCGGATTTAGAGTTTTCTTAAGAAACCAGGTTAGTCCAAGCATTTGTTCTAGTATATTTGACAACTAGTGATAACTAGAGGCAATTAGTGCAGTGGTAACTAGTCTCTTATTTTTACATATCAAAGATTTTGGGGTGGATCTCAGTAACCTATAGCCACAGTACATAGCTTTTACATAAGCAAGACCTAATCACGCAAGTTCTTAGCTGTAGTGATGTCTGCTCTCCTTGAGATGAATGATTTTTCCAGAAGTGAAGGATATGTAATCTAGGTGTAGACCATGTTACGTTAATTAAATTTATCATCTATTTAGAGGATCTTTCTAAACGGTTCTCTATTTACTGATTCCCAGTCTAGTTTTCTCTTTAGGCTAGTACCCTTCACTACTTCGTTGAAGCTTTTTCTTTTTTTGTAGACTTTTTTCCTTTTCTCCATGACTTTTCTATAATCTTTTCTTGATTTTTTTTTTTTTTTTTTTTTTACTTTCTTCTCTGCTTTTCTTGGTGCTAGATGTATGGCCCAAGGTAGTGGTCTCCTCCATCCACCTCTTTTCCTAATTCTTTGATGCCCTTCCATGTACATGTAGGGTTTGGTGGGGTGGGACTGGGTGTCATATCCATAACAGAGCTTCATTTGGGTAGTTGGTGACATGTCTACGTTGAGATGACTCCATGGATGACTGAAACTCCGTGTAGCTTGTTCTCCAGGAGCAGCAAATGGCTCCTACTGTTGGTCATTTGAGCTGATCCTTGTTTTGGGGGCCTGTGCTTTCATAGTCTAGAGATTGAAAAGTTGGAGAGTACGGCTGAGCCCTGCAGAAGAGTGATCTAGGAGTGGGAGCTCACAGAAAGAAACTATTAGGCAGTGTCTAGGGAAATAGAGGCACGATTACCTGGACTTTATTTTTTATAGCAGTCTCTCTTCTTGGGTATCTGAGTGCCTATGAAGGTTTTTAAGGTCTTGCTAGTTTATATAAGGCAGGACCTGTGTAGGAAAGAAGTTGGACCTTCTAATGTTTAATCTTTTATTCTCTCTGGGAAGAGTATTCACACTAATAACATAAATTTGTGTATTTATTTATTTTTTAAATTGAAGCATAGTTGATACACAGTGTTGTGTTAGTTTCAGGTGTACAACATAGTGATTCAACAACTCTGTATGTTACACCATGCTTAGCACAAGTGTAGCTACTATCTGTTACTGCATAATGCTATTACAGTACCATTGACTGTATACCCTATGCTGTACTTGTATCCCTGTGACTTACTATAACTGGAATCCTGAACCTCCCATTCCCCTTCTCCCATGTTGTCTGTTTGCCACCCCCTTACTTTCTGACCATACAGAATTCTCTGTATTTCTGGATCTGTTTCTGTTTTTTGTTTGTTCATTTGTTCTGCTTTCTAGATTCTACATATAAGTGGAATCATGTAGTATTTGTCTATCTCTGTCTGACATATTTCACTTAGCATAATATCCTCTAGGTACATCTACATTGTTGCAGATGGCAAGATCTCCTCCTTTTTTATGGCTAGGTAACATTCCTCTGTGTGTGTGTGTGTGTGTGTGTGTGTGTGTGTGTGTGTGTGTGAGAGAGAGAGAGAGAGAGAGAGAGAAAGAGAGAGAGAGAGAGAGGGAGAGAGAGGTACATCTGTTGATGGACACTTGGGTTGTTTCCATATCTTGGCTGTTGTAAAGAATGCTGCAATAAACATGGGTGTGCATATATCTTTTCAAATTAGTGTGTTCATTTCTTTGGGGATATATTAAATAACCAGTAGTGGAATTACTGGATCATATGGTATTTCTATTTTTAATTTTTCAAGGCACCCCCATACTGTTTTTCACAGTGGCTGCTCCAGTTTCTATCCGCAACACCAGCACACAAGGGTTCCTTTTTCTCCACATCCTCGCCAATACTTGTTTTTTGTGTTTTTGATTTTAGCCATTCTGACAGGTGTAAGGTGATAATTCATTGTGGTTAACTTTTGTATGATTAACTTCCAAACATTTCAGAGAGTTCTTTGCTTGTCACTCTTACTTATGGGAACTAAGACTGTTTAAAACCAGAGGCCAAAGTTTGAAAGACCTGTACTCTAGCAACTATAAAACATTGATGACAGAAATTGAAGATGACACAAAGAAGTGGAAAGACATTCTATGCTCATGGATGGGAAGAACATATATCGTTAAAATGTCTATAGTACCCAATGCAATCTGCAGATTTAATGCAATGCCTATTAAAATACCAACGACATTTCTTACAGAACTAGAACAAACAGTCCTAAAATTTGTATGGAACCACTGAAGACCTCGAATAGCCAAAGCAGTATTGAAAAAGAAAAACAAATTGGAGGTATCACAATTGCAGATTTCAAGTGATAATACAAAGCTATCCTAATCCAAACAGTATGGTACTGGCATAAAAACAGAGATATAGATCAGTGGAATAAAACAGAAAACCCAGAACGAAACCCATAAGAATATGGTCAATTAATCCTTGACGAAGCAGGAAAGAATATCCTATGGGGAAAAAGCAGTCTCTTCAACAAATGATGTTGGGAAAAGTGAACAGCTACATGCAAAAGAACGAAACTGGACAGAAAAATAAACTCAGAAATGGGTTTAAGACCTAAATATGACACCTGAAATCATAACATACTTGAAGAGCGCACAGGCAATAATCTCTGGTATTGGCTGAAGCAACATTTTTTTGCTAGTTCTATGACCTGAGGCAAGAGCAGTAAAAGCAAAAATAAACTGGTGGGACGACATCAAGATCAAAAGGTTTTGCACAGTGACGGAATCAATACACAAAACGAAAAGGTAACCTAGAGAATGGGAGAAGATATTTGCAGATGACATATCTGATAAAGGGTTAGTATACAAATATGAAGTACTGATAGAACTCAAGACCCAAAACACAGCCCTGTTTAAAAATGATCAGAAGACATGAGCAGACATTTTTCCAAAGAAAACATACAGATGGCCAACAGGCACATAAGAACATGCTTAACATCACTCATCGTCAGGGAAATGTAAATCAAAACTGCAGCAAGATACCACCGCACACCCGTCGGAATGGCTAAAATCAAAAACACAAGACACAAGTGTTGGCCAGGAGGCGGAGAAAAAGGAACCCTCTTGGACTGTTGGTGGGAATGCAAACTGGTACAGCCACTGTGGGAAAAAGTATGGCGTTTCCTCAAAAAGCTAAAAATAGAACTACCCTACAATCCAGTGATTACACCACTTGGTATTTATCCAAAAAATACAAAAACACCAATTCAAAGGGATACATGTACCCCTATATTTACTACAGCATTATTTGCAATAGTCAGCCCAAGTGTCCGTTGACAGATGAATGGATAAAGAGGAAGTGGTATATATACACAACGGAATATTATTTAGCCATAGAAAAGAATGAAATCTTGCCATTTACAATGAAATGGATGGAAGTAGAGAGTATTATGCTAAGCGAAGCAAGTCAGAGAAAGACATGAACCATATGATTTCGCTCATGTAGAATTTAAGGAACAATAAAAATGAGCAAAAGAAAAAAAAGAGAGAGACAAACTCAGAAACAGCCTCTTAACTATAGAGAACAAATTGATGGTTGCCAGAGGGGAGATGGGTGGGGGAATGGCTGAAATAGGAGATAGGGAGTAAGGAATGCCCTTGTCATGAGGAGCCCTGGGTGATGTATGTAATTCCGGAATCATTATATCGTATACACGAAACTAATATAGCACTGCATGTTAATGGTACTGGAATTAAAATAAAAACTTAGTAACAAAAACAGAGGCCAAATTTTAATTATATCAACAAACTTCTTTCAATAAACAGATAGCTGACCTTTCACTCAATTTTTCTTTTTAATGAACTTCGTTTTGTTGTATATTTTTGCCCTAAAGTCTTTCTGTTTACCGTGGTGCCGATGATTCATGGCCTACATCAGATGATGACTTTAATATCAAGGTAAAGTACTCTCTTGTGAAATTAATTTTCCTGCTCTGAATTTAGTTTCGTCTATTATTTACTGTTAAAATTTAGCAGTGGTCTGCCTGTCATCATTTTATGTTTGTAATGGAAAGTTGGTCAGAACAAACCATTTTACAGAAATATGACAAGTTGACAATTTTTTTTTTTACTCTGGGAAATACTGAAGGTGGAGGTTGAAGAAAATGGGCTGGAAAATATATAATGATAGGAACAGTACATTGGGAAAAGCTTTCCCATAATGGTGGAAATAGGACATTTGGTCAAGTATGAGGATTTTTTGTTTTTCACTTTAGTGTTTATTCTTTTTGGCGGTCGGACTCTAAGTTGCTCCTGAGGCGCGGCAGGGTTGCCATGGGGACCAGCGGAAACTTTTTAGCGCGGGTCCAGGGAGGGAGGCCACTGGGGAATCGGGTGGCCTGGAGGCATCTCGCATTTTCTGCCAGCCCACCGCCTCAGCCTCTGGCGAGCCCGCAGTGCCCGGCCGGTCCTAACAGTCCTTGTCCGACAGCCTCTTCCCCTGGGCTGCTCAGGGGCCGCCGCGCCACTGGGGAGCGGAGCCGCCCCAGGTAAGCGGGCGCCAGCCCGGGTCCTTGCGCCGCCTCCCCGCCCCCCGCGCGGCTCGGCCTCCGTGGCGGGCTTAGCGTTTCTGTGCTCGCGGGCGGCTGGGGTCTCCCAACTCGGCGCGGTGCTGCTCTGCGGGAGGCCGGGACCCCTGCCCCCGCCTCGTCGCCGCCATCAGGTAGACGCGGCCACCACCAGCGCCGTGGCAGGACGGGCTGGCAGGGTGGGCTGGGGTGGGGGGTGAGCCGGGGCTGGCGGCTGCGGGGTCGACGTGAGGAGGGGGACGTAAAGACGGAAACATTTGGGTGCCCCCGCCGCAGCCCCAGGTGATGGTCACTGCAGAGCCCCCAGCTCACGGGTTTCTCAAGGATAAGGATTTTTACTGTGAGTTTTAGATTATCTTAACATGACTCTCTTTCATTCTTTTCCTTCCTTCCTTCCTTCCTTCCTTCCTTCCTTCCTTCCTTCCTTCCTTTCTCTAGAAAACATGAATTTTATTTTTTATTTTTATTTTTTTAGAACAAAAAATATTTTAGTAAAACAGAAGATCTACAGATATTTCCAGACAAGCCATACAAAATGGTCACAAGCTTTTTCTTGAAGGAAGGATTCTACACCTGACAGCAAAGTCACAATGTTATTAGTGAGGGCTGTGATGTTCCTTTAATGTTCCCATTTTGGTTCAAACAATCAAGTTTGTCCATCTATAGCGTCTAAATAAAGTGCCATGTACTAGCATGGGGAAAACAAATGACAGAGATTACAAAAAGTCAGGGAAGTGGGAAAGGTCATAAACGATGTTTTCAATCCGGGACATACCAAATTTGAAGCACCCAGGAGACTTAAGAAGAAAGTTATAGACAAATACATTTGAAGTAGGAAAAAAATGACATCGCTCAGGAAAATATAATTAATATAATTATACATATTTAAATATAAATATAACAAAATATAATTGATATAATTACATAATGTGAACCTACACAAAACTCTGAAATTTTCAGAACAAAAATAAAAGCGGGGGGAAAAAGCCATGGGATTCAATATTTCAATTGTATACTTCATATTAGTCTCAAGGATAGAAAATACACTTTTATTAACCTAGGCAAGTTAACCTAGGCACCTGGGTGGCTCAGTTGGTTAAGCATCTGACTCTGGATTTTGTCTCAGGTCATGATCTCAGGTTTGAGAGACTGAGCCCAACATCAGGCTATGGCCATGCTCAGTGGGGAGTGGCCTTCTCTCCCTCTCTCTTCCTCTCCCTCTTACCCTCTCCCCCCACCACTCTCTCTCTCTCGCTCGCTCTGAAATAAATAAAACTTTAGGAAAAAAACATATGCAGGCAAGTATTCATCTCTGTAATGAACAGCATTTTTAAGATTAATAAAAAGTTTTGATCGCAAAACACCGATTTAAGATTTTGTAAGAATACTCCTTTTTAAAAATCAATCTTAAAAGATTTAAATCGTGGAAGAGAAATACTTATGGGATCATAGCATTTGGGGGCATTTTTAAGTACTACTATGATTTATGAAAAAAAGATAAATCCCATTTTAAAATTCATATGGTTTTCTTCTGTGAACTGTGACTAGCAAACTAATAGCTCTAATTTCCTATCTACGAATACAAGACGGTAGTTAAGGACTGGAGAAAGAACCTAGTACTAAAAAATTAATAATCATGACCATCCAAGCTGAATGTTTTAAAGACTCCAAATACATGTATGATTATCATGCAGGGCCCAATATTCACATGAGGAAAGAAGAAAGGGACCAAAAAAATCCAATCACCAGTATTTCTGAGTTTCAGATTCGAAAGAATTCACACGTTAAATTTAACAACTACGTGCGTGCCTTGCTGGCTCAGTCGGAAGGGTGTGTGACTCTTGATCTCAGGGTTGTGAGTTCAAGGCCCGTGTTGGGTATAGAGATTACTCAAAATTTTTAAAACCTAAAAAAACCCCCAAGAATTAACAACTAGGAATACTAAAGTTTCCTGAGAATAATATAAAATGCATCCACTATTGGAGATACTTGAAAAAGTAAAAATCATCTTCCAGAAATAATTCTGTACACTCTGTTGGCAACCTTTCCTTCCTTATGACTCTACGATGACAAATAGTTCATATTAGAAAAAAACTTATAAATTGTGAGTTCATTCATTCGATGTCTGTGTATGTATCTATTATATGCAGATATAATTAAAAATAAATCAGAATCCAGAAACAATTTTCTTCTTTAGGAGTGTTGCCGCTTAAAATTTATTTCATTTACTGGATAAAGATTAAGAACCTCACTTACATAATCAGAAATTTCCGTTTTAATTAATGAAAAGACTACATAATGTTTACTTATTTCCTCTCTTTATTCTCAAAATTAAAAATTGTAAATGCTTAGCACCTTCAGCTTTAGACACCCAAAAAATATGGCAATCCAATATTGTGAATGATCCTATTGGTAGGGATAGAATGAATAACAAGTTTTTTATGAAGGCAGAGAGATCACAGGTACTGAGCTTTGGAATGGTGGGTCACTGAGGATAATGCTGTATCTTTATTTATTTCAGGTTTTGTTTTTGCACCTTTAAGATAGGGGCTATGATGAGAGCAGCTATTGCTGCTTTTTATTATCTGTTTGTCTCTTTATGTAAAAGTCCTATTTCCCCAACTAGTTCTACATGACCTTCAAATGCAAGGACCACATTTTATGACTTCCCACATTCAATGCCTCTGGAAATTGTCTTGCAAATTTCAGGGAGGCAGTACAGAATAGTGTCTAGGAGGAAGGGTTTGGGGATTAAAAACCTACCCTAGAACTTCCACTTTGGCTTACTGTGTGACACTGGGCAAGTTACTTGACTCTTTCTATGTCTTTATTTTGAAAGGGTGTAGAGTACCTCTCATTGTTGTAAAGAGTAAACAATCATATAGATAAAGAGTTTAGGATAATGTATGGAATGTACTATTCTTTTAAGAAACATTATATAGTATATAACATGTGTCTGGCTAGGGCTATAGATGCTGGGGATATAATAGTGAAAACGACAGATAAAAATCCCTATCCTCATGGACATGTTTTTGTGGGGGTGGGGAGAGACAGATGATCAGCAAGCAAAATAAATACAATAAATAATTCTTGATAGAAACAAGTGCTATAAGGATATGAATAGATAATAAGATAAAGAACAGCTGAGAGTTAGGGTAGGTTGCATTAATTAGGGTGGTCAGGAAAGACCTCTGAGTTAAGAAATGAAGGATAAGGAAGAGACAGCCATGGAACAAGTTGAGGTAATCATGTTCTAAATAGGAAAGAGTAAAAACAAAGGCCTTGAGGCGGGAATGAGCTTCAAGAATAGAGATAGAATAGATTAGCTTCAAGAATAGAAAGAAAGTGTTACTGGAAGGTACTGAGAGGTGGTAATGACATAGAAGATGAGTGTAAGAGACACAGAAGGTGTTCAATAAGTGGTTAAAATATTGTAATATAGAAACATACTAAGTACTTTAAAAATTTCTACCCCATAGCAATCTGTAAATTGTGGATACATTTGCACTGTTTTCCCATGGATGGTTTTACTGAAGTGTTATTTTATTTTGGTGCCTGTTTCTCTTTCCTCCTTTTAGTCTTGGCCTTCTTGTCACTAGCTCCCTTAGCTCTAGGAGCTTGAGTTTTCCAGTCTCTCTGATAAGATTTCAGTCAAAGAATAAGCTATTCCTAGTTGCTCCATTCTCAAATGTGAATGAATAAATTGGAATTTGAGAGGCAAGGGAGGTGGAAACCGAAAATCCAAAATTTCTTGCAAAAATAAGTTGGGTGCTTTTCTTGCTCTCTGGCTCAAACCTGTAAGGGAAGCATTTTCCAGATGCAGACAGCAGGAGAGTAAGGGCAGAGGCACAGCAGGTTAACTCATGGGCAAAGCATTTTTTTTTCCTCACCAGCATGCTTGGAATGACACCCTGTGGGTCCCTGACTTCTTTCAAGCTGGTAGCTGGCAGGTCTTGTCATCTGCCATTTCTTGACACTCTTAGTTGTCCTTTATGGTGAGGTCTTAGATGCAGAGGTCAGGGGAGGCCTGAAAAACTGCCAGTGAGAGGCATAAGGCCTAGACGTGAGATTGGAAGAGCCAGAAGAGAGACCACAAACATTTGGACATGAATTTGAAAGTCGACTTTGCATGACAGGAAGTATAGGTAGGAATATACCTCTAATGAGGAACATAAAAATGGAAAATAGGGATTATGGGTTTTAGGAAATAAAATAATCATCATGAGCTTCTCGAATGTGACAAATGTGGGATTTAGCTTTTTTATATTTCATTTTTTTCTTTCCCTACTCTCTTCCTTGTTTCATTAATTATATTTTTAATTATTCTACTGGTTACCTTGATTTTTGCATCCATAAATTTTAAATAGTGTCTTCTATTTTTTACTTTTCTTTCTTTGTCCTCCTACTTCTCTTGCTATTCCTGTATTTTTAGAAATTGAAGATGGTGGCATTTATAACCTGTCACTGCAGTAAAAAACCAAAACCCCCCAAAAAGTCTGTGCTTTGTCTATTCGTTGCCTGTAAGAAATGAACCTTGAATAACTGAATCTGTGCATTTTCAGAATGTTCCAAATTTCAAGGACCAATGGATTATCTCTCTCTAGATCGGTTGCTCAAAACCATGCTTCCTTTAGTTTGCATATGTCTGCATGGAGACTTTTCACATATTGCTCCCCTGCCTTTGGGATTGACATCTGCTTTCCTTTTTCATGATAAAGAGATAAAAAGGAACGATATATTTTACTTATTTCTAAAATCATCTAACTTTTTAATCCAACATACTATTTGTTATAGAAAATTTCACATTTTTGTTGAAGGCATTCTTGTTGGAGTCCCATAATTTGTACAAGTTGCTTTGGGTCTTCTGGAGACTAACCATCATGGAAATCTTTTCAAATTATTGGAATTTTGAATCCAACAGTATGTTGGATACAGGTCCTCTTATTTCTAGAATTCTCATTTTTTTCATCCCCTGGAGTATAATTTCAAATACTTTCTAAGCATTTCAGGTACTTTCTAAGTAAAATTTCTAAGTCTTCCCATGTCTGAGAACATGTCTTTGTGCATGATTGATTGTTTGTCAGAATACAGAGTTATAGGTTCAAAGTAATTTCGCCCTCAGAATTTTAAAGACATTGTTTTCAGCATTCATTGATGCCGGCAAAAAAAATTTTGATATTAACCTGATTTATTACACTTTTGTTGGTACTCGTTTCTTTTCTCTTCATAGAAACTTCTAACATCTTTTCTTTTTCCTTGGGGTTCTGAATATTCATGATGATGTGCTTAGATGCGATTCTTTTTATTCATCAACCTTACCACTTAGTTGGCCCTTTTAGATTTTCCCACTCAGAAATTTCTTTTATGATTGCTTAAAATTACTTTCTCCTATCCGTTTGTCTTTCTGGAGCTCCTAATAGTGACATACTTGACTTTCCAGATTGATCTCCATATTACTTAACTTTTCTCTCGTTTTTTCATCTTTTTCTCTTTACTTTCCCTTGTAGGAAATTTTCTTATTTTTTCCTTTTTAGTAAATTAGTTTTCATCTGGCAATCTCTTTTAATTTCTATGAACTCTTTCTTGCTCCAATTGTTTTTCATAATTGTATGTTCATTTTCTTAAATCTCTTTGAGAAAATTAAAATACTTATTAAGTTGTCTTCTGTTGCCTGCATTATTGCTGTTTGTTCCTGGTCTGGTTGTTTTACTTTTTCCTACCAGATCTTCTTCTTTATGGTACCAGTTTATCTCAAATGTGATCCTTAGTCATCAATTTTCTGACTGAAGGGCTAGGTTAATTTTCATAGCTAGAGGACAGGGAACCTTGGGTCAGATGTGTAGGCCTAGTTCCTCAGTAGACCTCTTCCTTGATTGTTAGGCTTCAATCACTTTAGGATGCCTGAGAAGGAAGTTGGTAGTCTCTGGCCCACCCTAGACCTCTACTCTGGGAGAACTAATGGCCAATTTTAGAAGTTTTAGCTCTTCCCAGGTATTTCTTTTCATCTACTTACAGAATCGTCCTTGGTTTTCAGTTTGGGAAAAAATATCCTTACTGCCCACAAGGAGAGATGCGCCAACTTGTGTAACTGAAGGAAGTCCTTCAATTTATCACCTTGATGTCTGTCTCATTTTCTACTTCCGCTCTTGATACCAATTAACTTTGAGCTTAAAATCTTTCTGAAAAGTCTGCTGGAAAAGCAGTTTTCACCTCTCTTCAAGCCCTGTCCTGCTCATGTCCTCGACTCAGCTCTCACAACTCTGGCTTATCGACAGTATAGTCCCAGAGAATCCTGTCAAATCTCCAGTCAGTCATTTTGCCTCATTCCCTTTTATACTTATTTACACCATTACAGTTGGATGTGGAGGGATGAGGTAGAGAAATATATGCTCAACTCACCAACTTGAACAAGAACTCAAACTTAGGTCTTTTGACAGTCTTCTTACCAAGGATATGCACATCATATTCAGCTCTTTTCCTTATTAGGTGTGTGTCCTTAGGCAACCCATTTCACCTCTTTTTGTCCCAAATTTCTTAACTATTATTTAGGGGAAATGATATTGAAAATACATAGTAATATAAACTGGGGAAATAATATCAGTCATATAGAGTTTCAGTGAGGATGTTTTAAGGGTATCTAGCATAATGGCTGACACATATGAGCACCGAATAAATGATAACTTAAAACACAGGGTTCAAAGCATACAAGTAAAACCTATATTTAGTTCACATCTTGGGTACCTAACCAAGGCTACTTATTTTAATTTCAGTGGGAACACTTTTTTATTTACTTTATGGCCTTATTTACTGTTACTACTTCTGGATCAGACGTGGCCATTGTCACAAGCTGTATCTTTTTCCGTGAAAAATTACTATTCACAGATGACTTATTTTTATTGTATTAAATATTGGGGTCTAGAAAAAAGTCATTTAGAATGAAAAACTAGGCAGATTATCAGGTGGGTAATTTGACTTGAAAATCTATATGAATAAGAGCCAACAGAAAAAAGAGTGAGAAATTCAGTCATTTGAGAAATGATTAACAAAAAGATATTTTCATTTAGATATTATAGTCAAACACTAACATAAATGGCTTTTTAATTTAATCAACAGCAAACTGAAGGTATGAGATCATTTTATATTTTAAGACAGATTACAGAGTTCACATTAAACATTTATTTTCCTTGACAGATATACTTTGTCATTTTTTTCCTCCCTAGACATTAAAAAAGTAGGACTTTGGACATATTATATAACTTATCTGAACCTTATTTTCCTCAGCCATAAAATGAGAAAGTACTTCCTCTTTTATAGGATTATTATTTGAAAAAAATGAATCAATATAGGTGATCTCTTTGTCCTACGTTCCCTGACAAGGAATTGTCCTACCCCATTCAGAAAAGATACGGGTGGTACAAGGAACACTGTGGATGTGTTTGATAACATAAATTGTCCTCTTGTTATTTAAAATTGAAATAAAATGAAGCTCAAAACTATCCCAGTGAAGGAAAACCACAAAATGAGACATTAGTCTGCTACCTCTATAAAAGTAGCAGACTGAAAATATACTTTTCAGAGGAACAGTCATCTATTATCCAACTTTAAACCCTAGCACTTTTAAGAGATGCGCTGCACTTAATTTTGAAAGAAGTATCACCTTGAGAAGACCCACAATACAAAGACTGTATATGTAGATGGAGAATAGATGTTCCTCCTGATTGACCTTTCTTCCCTCCTGATTGACCTTACTTCATTTTATATTTATTGGTTCTCTTTTTTTAAAAGTCAGACTTATTTATTTTTTCCCACACAAAATGTACAGATCTGCCCAAGAAGGTGTGACCTCATTGCCAAAAAACCTTCCAAGAACAAGAAGCCAGACAGATGCAAGACGTTTGTCACTATGTAAAGTTTGGCAAGCTTTCTCTGGACATGTCTGCTGCAAAGTAGTGTGGGGGAGGAGAACATTTACTTGCTTTAAGACAGACTGTTGTCAAATTCTTCTAGATGTTCTAGAGGGCATGAGACTAGGTTTTTGGTTCTTTTGCATTTATTGCAGTTATATGCTTGAGCTAAATGATACCAGGCTGGGTGCTTTTGCAGGGATGTCTTCTGAGGATGAGATGCCCCAAGTGAAGGAATTATACAAAGATTATTTAAGTCACTGAAACATGAATCTAGACTCTTTTATAGTTAGATGGGAACAGAAAGGAAATAGTTCTTCTTCCCCTTAAAAAAAAATCTTTCCACTTTCCTCGATCCCATCCCGTTTGCAACTAACCTGTGAAGTGTGTGCTTCTGTTTGTATGCTATTTGTGTGCAAATATTTTAATTAAATACTTGCTATATAGCTTATTATTCCGCTTACTTTTTATTCACACAACTGTTTTAAAGATCACTTCATGTTGCTACATGAACAAGCAGTCCATTTCTCTATTGCAATATAGTACTCTACCACTGCATAGTGTGTAGAAACTGTCCAGTCCCAGGGATGGGCACCCAGAATGTCTTCAATTCTTTGCCATTACAATAACACTGTGGTACGTTTATATGCCCCTTTATAAACCTGAATGAGAATTTCTTTGAAAGAGCAGGATTTCTGGGTCATAGAGAGGGGCAAATGTATTTTATAAAATATTGCAAGATTCTCTCTTGATAGGTTGCGCCAGTCTACATACTTACCAGCAGAGCGTGAAGGATCCTGGAGCTTTACATTACTGCCAACACTTGGCATTATATGGCTTTCTAATTTTTTGCCAGTTTAATGAATGGAAAGCGATATCTCACTATTGTTTCAATTTGCTTAAGCATCTCTTCATGTGCTTGTAAACCTGTTGGGTTTACTTTTCTGTAAACTGCTTGTTTATATCCTTTGTCTTTTTCCTATTATGGTTCCTCTATTTTTTTTTTTAAAGATTTTATTTATTTATTTGACAGAGATAGAGACAGCCAGCGAGAGAGGGAACACAAGCAGGGGGAGTGGGAGAGGAAGAAGCAGGCTCATAGTGGAGGAGCCTGATGTGGGGCTCGATCCCATAACGCCGGGATCACGCCCTGAGCCGAAGGCAGACGCTTAACCGCTGTGCCACCCAGGCGCCCCTGGTTCCTCTATTTTTATTGTATTGCAAGGAATCCTGGTATATTATAGATACTACTTCTGTATCAATTTTAGACATTGTACTATCACCCAATCTGTTACCTTTCACTTAACTTTGTTCATAATCTTTTCCCTTGAACAGAGTTTTCAAAAATTTCTGATGTTATTAAAAATTTGCCCTACAGTTTATGCTCTATGGTTTAAGAATTCTTTCAGTACCTTGTCAAAAAATATTCTCTTATGTTATCAACTACCAACTTTAAAGTTTTTCCTTTCACAGTTCAGTTTTTAACATTTGGAGTTACCCTTGTACATGGTATTAGGTAGGGACTGAGGTATTATTTTTGTTCACTTAGTGAGCCAGATTCCCAACACTATCATCTTTAGCATAAGTGTAAGTGCCTTACATACTATATCCATATGTGTTTCAGAATTCTCTGTTTTGTTCCACTGCTTCCCATGTCTGTTTTTCTGTCAATACTATGTTTTATTGCCATGGTTGGGCAGTACGTCTTACTAATTGCTTGGGCAAGGCCTACGTCTTTTCTTTTCACAGCTTACATTTATTATGCTGCTTAGAGCAAGCGATTGAGTTTCTCAAAAATCTATATGGAATTGTAGTTGGTTCTGCATTAAATTTATAGCTGCATTTAATACTTCACATTTTTAATACAGTAAATTATTCCTTCTTAGAGCATGGAATATCTCTCCATATTATTCAGATTTTGTCCTTCATTAGAGTTTCAAAATTTCTCCGTAGAGGTTTTGTGTATTCTAGATTAACTTAATTACTACAGAATTTATGGGTTCTGATGGTATTTTAAATGCATCTTTTTAGTTACAATTTTTTGTTGGAGATTGTTGGCATAGATAAATGCTATTGATTTTTGTATATTGATTTGCTGTCCATCAACCTTGCCGAACTTTCTTATTATTCTCATATTTGTATGTTGATTTTATTGTCAGATAAATGATCATCTACAAATAATGATGGTTTAATCTCTTCTGAACTTTACGTATCATTTTTTTCTTTATAGAATTAGTTGTGACTTTCAGTCTATATTAAACAGCATTAGAGATAGTAAGCAATCTTGACTTAAAGGGAACATCTTAAAAAGTTTCTCCTTTAAATATATTGTTGATAGAAGGAAGCTTTATCAAGTTAAGAAAGTTTTATTTCTAGTTTATCGTTACAGCAGAACTTTGTAAAATGTTCTTTTATCTTGATTAATCAGATAATTTTTCTCATTCTATTAATGCTGTGAATTTCATTGATATATTTTCTTTTATTTTTTTGGTTTTTTAAGTTTTTCTTTTAATTCCAGTTAACATATAGTGTTCTATCAGTTTCAGGTATACAATATAGTGATTCAACATTTCCATACATCCCTAGTGCTCATCACAAGTGTACTCCTTAATCCCCATCACCTATTTAACCCATCACCCATACTCCCTCCCCTCTGCTAACCATCAGTTTGTTCCTATAGTTAAGAGTCTATTTCTTGATTTGTCTCTCTCTCACTCTTTTGTCCCCCTCTGTTCATGTTTTGTTTCTTAAATTTCACATATGAGTGAATCATATGGTCTTTGTCTTTCTCTCGCTGGCTTATTATTATTTTATCTCTAATTCCATCCATGTTGTTGCAAATAACAAGATTTCATTCTTTTTATGGCTGAGTAATATTCCATTGTGTGATTTTATATATATATATAATACCACTTTTTCTTTATCCACTCATCAATTGATGGGCACCTGACCTTCTTCCATACCTTGTCTATTATAAATAATACAGCTATAAACATAGGGGTGCATGTATTCTTTGGGTAAATACCCAGTAGTGTGATTCACTTTTTGAGGAACCTCCATACTGTTTTGCACAGTGGCTGCACCAGTTTGCATTCCCACCTACAGTGCACTTTAACCAACACCGGTTGTTTCTTGTGTTGTTGATTTTAGCCATTCTAACAGGTGGGAGGTGACATCTCATTGTAGATTTGATTTGCATTTCCCTGACACCAAGTGATGATGAACACCTTTTCATGCATCTGTTGGCTCTCTGTATGTCTTCTTTGGAGAAATATGTGTTCATGTCTTCTGCCAATTTTTAATTGGATTATTGGGGGGTTTTTGATGTTGAGTTGTATAAGTTATTATGTATTTTGGATACTAACCCTTTATCAAGTTATATCATTTGCAAATATCTTCTCCTATTCAGTAGGTTGCCTTTTAGTTTTGTTGAGTTTTTCCTTCATTGTGCAAAACCTTTCAATTTTGATGTAGTCCCTATAGTTTATTTTCGCTTTTGTTTCCCTTGCCTCAGGAGACACATCTAGAAAAACGTTGCTATGGCTGATGTTCAAGAGATTATTGCTTGTTTTCTCTTCTAGGATTTTTATGGTTTCAGGTCCCACATTTAGATCTTTATCACATTTTGAATTTATTTTTGTGTATGGTGTAAAAAAGTGCTTCAGTTTCATTCTTTTGAGTGTTGCTATCCAGTTTTCCCAATACTACTTGAAGAGATGTTCCCATTGGATATTCTTTCCTCTTTTGTCAAAGGTTAATTGACCATATAATTGTGGGTTTATTTCCGGATTTTCTATTCTCTTCTATTGATCTATATGTCTATTTTTGTGCCAGTACCATACTGTCTTGATCACTACAGCTTTGTAATATAACTTGGAAGTCTGGAGTTGTGATGCCTCCAGGTTTGGTTTTCTTTTTCAAGAAAAAGAAATTTTCTTGAAAGGCTATTCGGGGGTCTTTGTGGTTCCATATAAATTTTAGAGTTGTTTGTTCAAGCTCATGCAAAATGCTGTCATTATTTTGTTAGGGATTGAATTAAATGTGTAGGTTGCTTTGAGTAGTATAGACATTTTAACAGTATTTGTTCTTCTAATCCATAGGCATGGAATATCTTTCCATATCTTTGTGTTGTCTTCAATTTCTTTCATCAGTGTTTTACAGTTTTTAGAGTATACGTCTCTTATCTCTTTGGTTAGGTTTATTCCTAGGTATCTTATTTTCGGTGCAAATATAAATGGGATCGTTTTATTAATTTTCTCCTTCTGCATCATTATTGGTGTATAGAAGTGCAACAGATTTCTGTACATTGATTTTGTATCCTGAGACTTTATTGAATTATCAGTTCTAGCAAGTTTTTAGTAGAGTCTTTTGGGTTTCTATATATAGTACCATGTCATCTGCAAATAGTGTAAGTTTACTTCTTCTTTACCAATTTGAATGCCTTTTCTTTCTTTTATTGTCTGATTGCTGAGTCTAGGACTTCCAGTACTATGTTGAATCAAGTGATAAGAGTGGACATCTTTGTCTGGTTCCTGACTTTAGGGGAAGAACTTTCAGCTTTCTGTATTGAGGATGATGTTAGCTGTCAGTTTTTCATGTATGGCCTTCATTATGTTGAGGTTTGTTCCCTCTAAACCTACTTCGTTTAGAGTTTTTCTCATGAACGGATGTTGTACTTTGTCAAATGCTTTTCCTGTGCCTGTTGAAATAATCATATGGTTCTTATCCTTTCTCCTATTGATATGATATTGATTTATTTGTGAATACTGAACCACCCTTGTTACCCAGGAATAATCCCACTTGAACGTGGTGAATGATTTTTTTTAATGCATTGTTGAATTCAGTTTGCTAGTATTTAGTTGAGGATTTTTGCACCTATATTCATTAGCCTATAGTTCTCTTTTTTATCAATGTCATTATCTGGTTTTACTATTAGGATATTGCTGGCCTTGTAGAAAGAAACTGGAAGTTTTCCTTCCTTTTCTGTTTTTTGAAATAGTTTAAGAAGAACAGATATTAACTCTTTTTAAAATGCTTGATAGAATCCACCTGTGAAGCTTTCTGGTCCTGGACTTTTGTCTGTTGGGAGCTTTTTGATTACTGACTCAATTTCTTTATTGGTTATTGGTCTGTTCAAATTTTCTATTTCTTCCTGTTTCAGTTTTGATAGTTGCTATGTTTATAGGAATTTATCCATTTCTTCCAGGTTGTCCAATTTCTTGGCATATAGTTTTTCAAAATATCCTCTTATAATTGTATTTCTGTGATGTTGGTTATGTCTCCTCTCTCATTTGTGATTGTGACTGAGTCCTTTCTCTTTTTTTCTTGATAAGTCTGGCTCGATGAATCAATTTTATTGATTTGTTCAAAGAACCAGCTCCTGGTTTCATTGGTCTGTTCCACTGTTTTTTTTTTTAGTTTCTGTATCATTTATTTCTGCTCTAATCATTTCCTTCCTTCTGATGGTTTTAGGTTTTGTTTGTTCTTCTTTTTCTAGCTCCCTTAGGTGTAAGGTTAGATTGTTTATTTGAAAATTTTCTTGCTTCTTGAGGTAGACCTGCATTGCTATGAATTTCCCTCTTAGAATTGCTTTTGCTGTACCCCAAGGATTTTGAACCATTGTGTTTTCATTTTCATTTTTTTTCCATGTACTTTTTAATTTCTTCTTTTATTTCCTGGTTGACCCATTCATTGTTTAGCAGTATATTATTTAACTTCCATGTATTTGTGGTCTTCCCAATTTTTTTCTTATGGTTGACTTCTAGTTTCATAACATTGTGGTCAGAAAAGATGCATGGTATGACTTTGATCTTCTTGAATTTGTTGAGGCTTGTTCTGTGGACTAATATGTGGTCTATTCTGGAGAATGTTCCATGTGCATTTGAAAAGAATGTATATTCTGCTTAGGATGGAATGTTTTGGATATATATCTCTTAAACCACTTGTTCCAGTGTGTCATTCAAAGCCATTGTTTCTTTGCTGATTTTCTGTTAAGATGATCTGTTCATTGATGTAAGTGGGGTGTGAAAGTTCCCTACTATCATTGTAATATTATTAATTCCTCTACGTTTGTTATTAACTGTTTTAAGTATTTTGGTGCTCCTATGTTAGGTGCATAAAAATTTACAATCGTTATATCTTCGCTTGTTGGATTGTCCCCTTTATTACTATATAGTGTCCTCCTTTCTCTCTTATTACAGTCTTTGTTTTAAAGTCTATTTTGTCTGATTTAAGTACTGCTATTCCAGCTTTCTTTTCACATCTATTTGCAGGACAGATGTTTCTCCATCCACTCACTTTCAACCTACAGGTGGCTTTAGGTCTAAAATGAGTCCCTTGTAGGCAGTATATACATAGGTTTTGTTATTTTATCCATTCGCACATATCTTTTGCCGTGTTTAGTCCATTTATATTCAAAGTTATTACTGATAGATATGAATTTGTTGTTATTTTATTATTTGTTTTGTTGTTGTTTCTGAAGATATTCTCTGATCCTTTCTTGTCGTTCTCTGTTTCATGGTTTGCTGATTTTCATTAATGATATTTGGATTTCTTTCACTTTATTGTTTGCATATTTATTAGTGGTTTTTGATATATTGGTACCAATAGGTTTGTATATAACCTCTCCTACATACAGAAATCTATATTAAGTTGATGTTCATTTAATTTTTTCTTCCCCTCCCCATGATTTAGGTATTTATTTTTATATTTTACATCCTTTTATCTTGTGAGTTCCTTGGCTGATTTTTTACAGAAATATTCGTTTTTACTTTTTTTGTGTTTCCTACCTTTATCCTTAGGTCCAGTTGTCTGCAGAGGCTCTGTTTGCCTGTTGTGGGCAACGTTTGGTCGCAGGCCTCAAGATGGCATGTTTTAACTAGGTGTGCTCTGGTATGTTTGTGAAAGGAGACCTGTTGCCACCACTGCAGGAACTGAGGCTCCACAAAACTCCCACATTGGGAGATGCGGTGTTTGCAGGGGCTTGGTCTGGTATTCTTGGGGGAAAGGCCCACCTACAATGAGACTGAGGCATGACTGGGAAGGGTAGGTTCACTGGAGCATGGTGCAGTGGGGTTTGGTATAAGCAATTTAGGTAGTGAGTGTCAGAGCTGCACTAGTTCCCACAGGTGGCCCTAGCTTACGCAGAGGGCAGGGGAGAAAAATGGCACTAGCCAATTCCTTTGTTCCTGGAGGGGAGTACGTGCTCTAAGAAGAGCAAATAACCTTCCCACTGTGTGCCCCAGATGCTCTTCAGACTCTTGTTTCTATGCTGTGTGTCCATGGATTGTTTGCCTGCCTGCTTTCCAAGAGCAGTTCAGTGCCCTTGGGGCTCTATCACAGCCAAGCCCGATGACCTTTATAACTCCAGGCTTTATGCCATACTGGTTGTCAGAAGACATGAAATTGGGGCCCTCTCACCTTCCAAGCCAATTGCTATGGGGTTTCACTTTCCCATTCAGTCCCCTTTGTGCTAGTTTGTCTATCATTCTTCTCTAATACCACTCCAGCAGCCATAACCTGTTTCTCTCCCAAACCCTGCATCCACACTTAGACCTTCTTCAATGTGACCTCTTCACAACCTTTAGTTGTGGAGTTTGCTCTGCCAGTCTTCAGGTCAATCTCTGGGATATTTAGGATGATTTGATAGTTATCTAGTTATAATCGCGGGATGAGTCAAGCCTGTGGTCCACCTACTCTGACACCACCTTCCCTCACTGATATGTTTTCTGATATTAAAATATCCTTTCATTCTTGAGATCTACTCCAGTGGATCATGCTGTATAATTATTTTAAGATATTTTAACATTTTATTTAGCCAATGTTTCCTTTAGGATTCTTGGATCTACATGTAGTTAAAAAGGGGGCTACAATTTTTTTTAGGTATTGTTCTCATGTGGTTTCAAATCAAAATCACATAAAATGCATTGTTTTGTTATATTTTTATTTTAAAGACTTGTAAAAATATAAGAACTATTCCCTAAAGGTTTGGTAGAATTCATAGACAAATCATGTTAAGTCTGAAGCTTTTCTGGGAAGTGAAAGATTTAATTTTTTTATGCTTATTGTCTTATTCAAGATTTATATTCCTTCTTGGGCAAGTTTGCGATTTTATATTTTCTACCAATTTATCCTTTATTCATTAACTCTAGTTTTTAAAAGCTTATTAGAGAATCATTAATCATAATACTGTTTTTTAAAGCATCCCTTTGTATTTTTCATTATGTATATATTTGCCTATTTTTTATTTGCATATTTATTTTTAATAATTCAGTCTCTTATTCATCTTTTCAAAGAACTTTAACTTTTTTTATCCCTGAAAAGTTTTAACTATTTTGAAATAATTTTAGATTTTAAGAAGATTAGCAAAGATAGTATAGAAAGTTTCCACATACTGTTCACTCAAATGTCCAGTAACATTAACATCTTATGTAACCATGGTAAAACTATCAAAACTAAGAAAGTAATGTTAGTACAACACTGTTAATTATCTACAGATCTTGGGATACCTGGATGGCTGACTTGGTTAAGCTTGGCTGAGGTCATGATCCCAGAGTCCTAGGATCGAGTCCCACATCTGGCTTCTTCCTCGGCAGGGAACCTGCTTCTCCCTTTCCCTGCCACTCCCCTGCTTGTGTACTCGTGCATGCTCTCTCTCTCTCTCATTCTGATAAATAAATAAATAAATAAATAAATAAATAAATAAATAAATAAAATCTTAAAAAAAAAAAACCTTACAGATCTGAATTAGATTTCCTTAGTTTTTCTACTAATGTCCCATTTCTTTTCCAGGATCCAAAGCAGGATACCATATGTTATGGTATCTGAATTGTGTTTCCCCAAAATTCGTATGTTGAAGTCCTAATGCCCCCAGTACCTCATAAAGTGACTGTATTTGGAGACAAGGTCTTTAAAGAGGTAATTAAGTTAAAATGAAGAGGGACCCTCATCCAAAATGACTGGTCTCCTTACAAGATTAGGGCACAGGCATGTACAAAGGGAAGACCATGTGAAGACACAGAGAAGATGGCCATCGACAAGAAAAAGACAGAGGCGTCAGAAGAAATCAACCCTGCTGACACCTTGATTGTGGACTTCTGGACTTCAGAAATATGGGAAAATGAATTTCTGTTGTTAAACCACCCAGTCTGTGGTACTTTGTTATGGCAACCTTAACAAAACAAACATTATCATTTAGTTGTCATGTTTCCTTAGTTTCCTCCAATCTGTGAGAGTTTCTCAGCCCTTCCTTGTCCTTTAAAGATGTTTTCTTATATTATGAACCATTAGTTGATACTTTTGAGTGCTAGCATCGTATTCTGTTGAATGTCCTTTAGCTTGGATTTGTCTGATGGTGTCTCACGATTGGACTGAGGTTATGGACTTTGGGGAAGAATAAAATGGAGAGGAACTACCTTTCTCATTATATCATATCACAGAGTACATAATATCAATATGTTTTACCACAGGTGGTGTTGACCATGATCACTTGGTTAATGTAGAGATCATGTGAAGACACGTTGTTTGCCAGGTTTCTCTATGCTAAAGTTACTGTTGTTCTCTTTTTCTTAAGTGAATTATCAAATTAAGCCCACCAAGGGGAGGTGAAGTAATTTCCTCTTCATGGAGAGAGTAGTGTCAAATAATTTTGGAAATATCTTAATATCAATATAGTAATGAATAAATAAATGGTTGGGGGGAGATGCTTTGAAGTTATTCAAATATCCTGTTTCTTTTTAAAGTCTTTCACACTAATTCTAGGACTTATCAGCAGATCTTGTCTGCAACAATTATTAATGTGGTATTCCAATGATGATTTTCTATTTCCCTAATTCTTTCTCAATTTATCAGCTGGAATTCTTACGTTAATGGAGTTGTCTCTTTTTCCTCATTTATTTAGTCACTTATTTCAGTATGGACTTAAAGACACTGATTTTTGGGGTCGAATCCAATATTATCATTATTTATTTTCCTGCTCAAATTGCTCCAACTTTGGCAATTGGGAAGTCTCTTAAGTTGGTTCATATGTCCATTTTGACATGCTCTTGTCCTATTTTCTGAAGATGATGCTTTGTTTTCCCTGTCCAGGCCTGTGATCACTCATGACTCTAAGGGACCCTTATTCATTACTAGAAAATGGTATTTAGAAACCAGGATATGGGTGCCAAAGAACGAATTTGTGGTTTTGTTTTTTTCCCCTCCATCACTTTGTTGTTCTTCGTTTCATTGACTTGCGTTCTCTCTTTGTTATTCATTTATTCTGAATCTTTGTATTTTCTCTGGTGCTTTCTCACTTCCACCTTCTTGAATTAAATATTTAGATTTTTAAAATATCTTGTTTCCTTACAAATGTATAGTATTTAAAGTAACAAAATTTCCTTCCAGTTTTATCTATGTTCCATAGTTTCTTTATTTGTAATATTTTCATTGCCATTCAATTCTGAGTATTCATTAATTTATTTTTCAACCTAAGCGTTATTTGGTAATTTGCTTCTATTTTCCAAACATACGAGAGGTATTTAAGGTATCCTTTTAAGAAACTTAATTTATAATTTCATGGATTATGATTAAAAGACATAGTTATATGACATTGTTCCTTTGGAGTTTGAGGTTCCCTTTGGGAGATAATCTCTAGTTTATTTTGGACAAATATTTGCTAAGTATTCTTGATATAAAACAAAAAAGTCAATTATCTGTCATGTGAAGAGTTCTGTATATGCCAAACAGCTTAAGTCTACTAATTATAATGTTTAGATACTTGCTAAAATTGCTTCTTTTTATTTGATCTATTAGTTTCTCAGAGAGGTATGTCAGAATTTCCAACTACAACTGTTGAGCAATTTATTTCTCTCTTAAGTTATACAAATTATTGATAAACATACACGTATGTGTGCACACACTTAGGTGCATATATGTTCTTGGTGACTATATCTTCTAAATCTACTGTTCCTTTAACCAATATAGGACATCTATGTTGGTTAGATGTCCCAGTTACATACTTTTGCATAACAAATTTACTGTACAATCTAGGGGCATAAAACAAACGTTTTTTTTTTTTTTTTTTTTTTTACAATTCTGAGGGTCACAAATTTGGGGAGTACTTGGCTGGGTGGTTTGTTTCTGATGTATATGATATCAGTTGGGGTGGCTGGGGCTGGAAGATCTACTTCTAAGATGGCTTCTCACTCATTTTTCTGGCAAGTGGGCTGGGATGTTTCAAGTAGCTGGGAACTTCTTGGTAAACTCTCTTTCCACATTCACTCTTCCTGGTATCTTGCATTTCCTCATAGCAGGATAATCTCAGGGTAGTTGGAATTCTTTTACACAGAATACACTTACCCCCCTCACACTCCTCACCCCCAAAGTCTCCTTTCATTGTGGTATTGTCTTAAAGTCAGGGTTTAGCCATTTGAATGAAGTCTAGATGAGCGTGAGTGTTATGTACATGGCTCCTCTAGTATAAACCTCTCAATCTGAAGACCTGTCAAGAAATATTATCTGTCCCCTTCCTCTGTTATCCCCCCCCCCCCCATATATGATTGTGGTAAAGGGATAGCACAACTACGGTAACACTGCAGTTAAAAAAGCAGGGGAACGAGATACACATAGCAGCTACTAGATCATGGCAATTTTGAAATCCACTTCAATGTATATCACCAATTCCTTGATAATGATCTAATCCTGCTCCCTGGGAATAATTCTCTGAAGGTCCTGGCTTTATCCTCTCAGCTCTTGATTCTGTCCTCTGAACCATCTTTCCTTTTCCCTAAGAAATTGATTTATGTCTGCAGCTGAGTGGACTTCTTAGCTTGCTTTTTGCTGACAGAAGCGTGGGGAGGAGGAAGTATCTTTTTTCTTTTGTGCTGTTTCTTTTCTTTTAATTTAAAATGACAGTGCTCCCACTTCGTTATTCATTGAAAAATGTTCTGGGTTTTCTATGAATCTTACTGGGTTTCATTCTATTAGACAGGAGTCTGATTTTTAAATCTCTTTAAGATAGGTAATTTTCTAAATCGGGCCCTGTGGCTACTGTGCAATAAAGTCTTAAGAATCTTAGAATCCCTATTGTTTAACACAGAGGGTCTATGAGGCATACCCATAAGACCATTAGGATTCCTTTAATCTAGCTAAGAGGGTCTAGAAACACTGTCTTACACCCTTCTGAGGTTTCAATAAATGATTTTACAGACCCGCTCTGAAGTGGTTCTTTGCCCTAAGCCCTTTCATATTCCAAGAATCTTTTGCTAGAAGAGATTGGATATGTGCAATAGTTTTGTTGTTGTTGTTGTTGTTGGTTGTTTGTTTTTTTCCAAATTCTGGCTCCTTAATATTTCCTCTTAACTTTACTCAAAAACCAAACAGCTCCATAGTGGCATTATTCATAATAACCAAAAGGTGGAAACAATTCAGTGTCTCTCATCAAAGGAATGATTAAACAAAATGTGGTTTATAAATACATTATAATACTATTCCACTAAAAAGGAAGGAAATTCTGACACCTGCTACAACATGGATGAGCCTGGAGTACATTAAACTGAGTGAAATAAGCCAGCCACAAAAAGACACATAACTGTATGATTCTGCTTGTATGAGGTACCTGGTGTAGCCAAATTCTTAGAGATATAAATTAGAATAATGGTTCCACTCAAGGGGCTAGGCAGCGTAGGAAAAGAAAATTATCGTTTAAGGGGTAGAGATGAAAAGAGTTCTGGAGGTTGGTTGCACAACAATATGAATGTACTTCACACTACTGAACTTCACACTTTTAAGATGTTAAGACAGCTAAAATGGTACATTTTGTGTTATGTATATTTTACCACAATTAAAAATTTTTTAAATTCAAAAACAAAACTAAGTAGGTCCTTCTTTAGTCCATGCTTTTCTTTCTATATTCTATCATAGCCAGGAAGGATCAGATAGTACTTTCTGCATTTGGCCTAGAAACTTCCTTCACTAGATCCCCAAGTTCAATTGTTCACAGGTGAGTGTTGCCAACTTCCCATATATTATGTACCAAAGGTTCTTTTTTTTCTCTGCCTCCAATAGTATTTTCCTTATTGTCCTTTAAAGCTCTCCAACATATTCCCACTTTTATTAACCATCTCTCTGAGGCCTTTCCAGCTTCTGCCTCTGCCTGGTGCCCCATGTTTTAGGTTTTTGTTATGTCAGCAACCCATTTCTAGGCACCACATTCTGTTGTGGTAGCTATTTTAGGAGTAGATGACTGGTGGCAGCTGATCTACCAGCACCTGTTTTTATCAACTTTTTTGGCAGAACTTCTTCCCTTGTACCCCATCAATATTGATTATACGGGCTATTAATGTCAATTTATTTTTGTAGTGACAGAGGAGGAAATTACTATGTAAGGTAAAAGAGGAAGAAGCAAAAGCTGAATTTAAAAACTTTCCTTCAGCCTATCCAGTCTTTCTGTCCATCTATACACCCACAGTAGTTCACTACAGTTTTCAGTTTGCTTGGGTATCTCTCTCCTTTTTGGAGGGGAGAATGTCATTATTACTTTAGCTACTTCTTGCTGCTTTCTAGTATCTGCGGTTTCTTGAAGGTTAATTTTGGAGGTGGACTGATTTAGGAGATGGGGGAATTTTTTTTTTTAATGTTTCAATTTAAATTCCAGTTAGTGGGGTGCCTCAGTGACTCACTTGGTTAAACATCTGACTCATGTCATGATCTCAGGGTCGTGAGATGGAGCCCCTCATCAGGCTCTGCACCGAGCAGGAAGCCTGCTTAAGATTCTCTCTCTCACTCTCCCTCTGCTTCTCCCCCACCCAGCTCATGCTGGATCTCTCTTTAAAAAAATAAATTCCAGTTACTTAACATACAGTGTAATATTAGTTTCAGGTGTACAATTTAGTGATTCACTACTTATATACAACACCTGGTGCTCATCACAAGTGGTCTCCTAAATCCTCATCACCTATTTAACCCATCCCCCCCTTACCCTCTGGTAACCACTTTGTTCTCTATAGTTAAAAGTCTGTTTCTTGGTTTTCCTCTCCCCGCCCCATGTTCATTTATTTTGTTTTTTAAATTACACGTATGAGTGAAATCATATGGTATTAGTTTTTCTATGACCGAATTATTTCACTTAGCACAATAGTCTCTAGCTTCATCCACATCATTGCAAATGGCAAGATTTCATTCTTATGTATTTGCCCAAATAATACAAAGTACTAATTCAAAGGGATACATGGACCGCGATGTTATAGCAGCATTACCAACAACAGCCAAATTATGAAAAGAGCTCAAATGTCCACTGACTAATGAGGGGATAAAGAAGACACAGTATGTATACACACACACACACACACACACACACACACACACAGGAGCTAGGAGAAATATTACAAAGACATGGGCTATGGAAATTTTAGTCTGGTGGGGAAAACAGATCATTAAAGTATGAAGAAGGTAAGTACAATGTATTATGGTGAGAATAGGGAAGTAGCTTCTAAATCAGAGTTTATGGAAGGCTTCATGAAGTCAGGTAGGAGCTATGACTGTTAAAGCACAGATTGGGCAAAGGGACTTCAGGTATAAAGGCATGTGTAAAAGAATGGTTTTCTGAGCTAGTGTAAGTTTCTAAGGACACCACATGTAATTGTGAATTGTTTGGAACAAAGAATGTATGCAGAAGAGCGGTTGGAGACAGTAGTAGGAGGAGGGGCCTGAATATAACGTTATACCAAAGAGCTTGGATTTTATTCTTTAGGACAGTGGGAAATACTGACTTTAAGCAGGGAATTGTTAGGATCAGATTGATATATTTCAAAGATTACATAGCAGAGTGTGATGCTTAAGCTCCAGTGTCCTTTGCTTTCATGGAAACCTTCTAGAGTCCTGGAATGAACACTAGCAATGAGTTTTCTGGTCAACTGTTTTCTGTAAAATTTGAAAAAGGAGGATTTTTTAACTGCAATGGTCTCTTTCTACTTTAACTTGCTTCTAATACATTTTCCCTAGGCTGTGGGCATTTTGGAAACCAGCTAAGGGAAAGTTCAGGATTATTTAGTAATATATATATAATATTTATTTATTTGAGAGAGAGACAGACAGCATGAGTGGGAGGGGCAGAGGGAGAGAGAGAGAGAATCTTAAGCTGACTCCCCACTGAGCCTGGGGACTGAGGTGTGGGGCTGGATCCCAGGACACTGAGACCACCACCTGGGCAGAAACCAAGAGCAGAATGCTTAATATACTGTGCCACCCAGGCGCCCCGAGTAATATATATTAGTTTGCAGTTACATCTACGCATAGCTAAGTTATTGCTACCCATCCTGGTATAGAAATAGCTTCGGGTAATGATCTTACTACTCACACTAGGGTTAAAAGGCAAAGATATAGGGCCAAAGGTCATATTGTGATATGTATATTCATGATTTTGTGTCTGTTTCTTAACGAAGGACCCTAAATCATATAAACTTCAGGACCAGGATCTTTACCTGGAGCAATACGAGACAGGCCTAAATCAGTAAGTTATTGTAAAAATTTTTTAGCTCGTGAGAGAGGAAGACCTGAACCAAGGCAGTGAGAGCAGAAATGGCGGGGAAAGGTTAAGAAGCAAGAAGTATCCAGGGGGTACAATTTAGGGAACTTGGCAATTGTTTTGATTTGGGGGTTGATTTCACAACAGATTATCGACTTGGATGACTGGAAGGATCAGTCATGGACAAAGAGCATCAGGGGAACTGAAAGTTTGGGTGGAGGATGAATCCCATTTTGGGCTTATTGCGTTTCAGGCGTCAAATAGACAAAAATGCACATCTGCAGCTCAGCTAAGCACCCAGGTGTTGGGGGATATAACTTGCTATTACTTGCTTCTCTGGAGGCCACTTACCAGGCTTTTTTGGCCCTCGCTTTCCAGTCAGCCCAGGAAACCGCAGCCACTTACACACCCTCAGAGCTTCCCAGTGGCGCCTGCTCACCGGATGTGCAAGCGGCACTTCCGCCCCCAGAGGCACGCGCTCAGGGGACGCTCTGCGCCAGCGCCGCCAGGCTCTTTGCTTGGCCCAACCTCTGCCGGTTCAGGGCGGCTCATGAGTGGTTCTCCTCTGCGTGGTTTTCAGCAGGGTACCTTTCTCCACGGAGAGACCGTTCTCTTCCCACTTAAACCCCCAAGCCTCCACTTCCCCCTCCGGAAGTCAGCGGCCCCTCCCCGAGGGCTTTGTAGGTCTCCAGGCACCGAGGCAGCAACGCCAATGAAGATGAGTCAGCGCTGATTTCCCAGCTGGTAAACTCACGACTCATTACCTTTGGTGGTTTTGCACAAAGCCCAGAAAGCTTCGTGAGCCGAGGTTAAGGTCTGCAGTCACTTTTGGTTCTTCTATATGAACCTCGAATTAAGAGGGACAATTCTTAGTGATTAAGATACCGGTTTCTTAAGCTAGTGTCCCCAGGAAAGGGACCAGAGTAATTGCAGCCTCCTGGAATCCCAAAGTGGCTCCTGTACCTGAGCAAGCCGGAAGCTTTGCACTCTCTTGTGACTAAACTCTTTGAGCATAGTGGGATAGTTGAGGGAAACTTGACCTCGTTATTACTGACAGATGTGGAACAAATAAAATCGTATAGTTTTACTAGTTTATTACTTACAAACGCATTCTAAATAAGCCATTCACGGCAGAATACCAAAATGTAGTGGACAGCAGTAGTCCAGTGGGAAATTTTGTGTTAGTGAAGATGACTGATAATTTAGAATGTGATATGAATCTGCTGTAATTATACCTTGAGCCATTGGTTGAGTTAGAAATCAGTCCACTCTTGGGGGGGGGGGGGGGGAGAAGCTTAACCATTCCCCTCACTTGCTTGAAGTTTTTTTTCTCCATTGCACTTTTTACTTTGTCATATATAGTATAATTTACTTACTTGTTATAGCCATCATCTATTGTTTGTCCCACACCAGAGTTAAGCTCGATGAAGGCAGAAACTTTTTTTTCTGCTTACTATTGTGTTTCAAAGGCCAAGAACAGTTTTGGCCCAAAGTAAGCACTCAACATACACTTATTGAATGAATGAACAAAATGAGTATGTTATTTTTCAAAGAGCATGAAGTAGAGCCGAGAGTCGGCTTGCATGATTGACAGGACCTATGTGGAACATAGTTTTGTCCAAAGCCCTGTTAGTAAAGGTAGTCAAAATATGAACAAATGTTTATGGAATATCTACTGTACCCCAAATGATAACTTTTCAAATTTCCCAGATTTTACCATCTCTTCTCCATTAAACATTCTGACATTTTTATATTTGGGCCTATGCGGTTCACCTCCATCGCATCTCTTTTGGTGGTATGATCATACCAGATAACGAATATTTGTTGAAAGAGCAAGGGAGTGAACTGGATTAAGGCATGAGGTTACCTGGGAATTCATTTATTTATCACATGAACAGACACTTGTTTTATAGAATTATGGCCCACAATAGTAGCATTTTGCAAATTGAGGTCTATTTCTCTAAAGGATTTGTAAGTTCTCTATGATAATTTTTAGGTTTTCATTTCAGTGGTCCTCTGAAACTTTAACCTACATATGTTCTGAGCTATCTGGATAACCAAATACTATCAGGCGGTGTCTTTGTTTTGTATCTCTTTTGAGCATGTTAGCACTACTTAGTGTAGTGTTTTTCAGCAGGTTAGTAAGAAAAAATCAGAGGCATCTTTTAAAATGTAAAAGACTTATTCACCTTAAATGAAGCACAAACGACAGTAAGCTACTCTGTCAGAAGATTTCACAGTAGTTAAAAGGAGAAAAGAGAGAAATGAGCATAGCATGTAATAAAATAGGCTTGCTAAAGTCTGTACCGTATTCCTGTTCTGACAGGTGATTGAGTTTGGCAAAGCAGAATCATTGGTGTTTGTAAATTAATATTTTAAATTTAAATTTTGTTGACTTTATAGTTTTGTTTGTGCTTATTTTATAATTTTGTGGGTGTTTTTTTGTAGCTACAAAAAGTATAATATAAAGAATTTGAACCCAATTTTATATTTGTACATATTTAATAATACATAATGAAAGTAGTTTAAATTACAAACAGGAGACCTAAAAAACGTGTTTTTACTTTTAGTGGATTTTAATGAGGTGTTTATACTTTACTCAAGTTTGTGAAAATGACATTACAAAGCTTTGGGCTTTAGGGCCAGGACACAGAGTTTACTTTAATCGAGTACAGGTGTGACAGTCCACTGTAGAAAAGATGTTTCTGTTGCTAGTAGTGCTCATG
Organism: Ursus americanus; assembly: GCF_024610735.1. Taxonomy (NCBI): domain Eukaryota; kingdom Metazoa; phylum Chordata; class Mammalia; order Carnivora; family Ursidae; genus Ursus; species Ursus americanus. The sequence continues at coordinate 14,518,986 of NC_142157.1, read as the reverse complement.
GTGCTGAAAAATAGAAGCAACGGATCTTAGGAAAATGTAGGAAGATTGGTTGGAGAAGATGGAGAAATTTGAGATAAAATTGGAGCTTTCTTTGCAGTTTTGCTTTTGGCTCTGAATCCGTGAGTTCTCATTCTTAGTGATTTTTCTCAAATGGCTAAGTGAAATGCAGTGTTTGTGTTTCCACATTTAAGAGAAGAAAAATGCTAATCAGCACTTCTGTAGATGGTGCAAATCTCTGGTGTGGAACACTGGGAGACCTAAAGTGCTGTTTAAAGTCATTGTGATAGAAGATCAGAGGAAAGAGATGCTATCCCCCCACCCCACTCCATCCCTGGTCCTGCATTGGGAAATAGGAATAGAAAGAAAGGAGGTGGAGGCTTTGCTTTGACTTACTTTAATGAAAGGGGTACTGGGAGCAGGTGTTATTTTAGGGTCAATTTTGCTGCCATGTCCAGAGCAACACTATCTAGAGTTCAGTCAGTCCACAGACATTTCTTGAGCATCTCTATGTGCCAGGCATTGTGTAGGGAGCTGAAGACAGTGAACAATACAGGGTCCATGCCTTTGGGACTTAGGTAAAGCTAATCCTTGTTGATTCTGTTGTATCACGTCCCTGTATTCACTTGGTACAATTTAGTTGAATATGAGTGGGCAATGTGGACATTTTTAGTGCAGTCTTTATGTTGATTTGCGTAATTTCTGGGATGGAATACACAATTAGAAACTGTAAAGGCTCAGATTAATTTGTTCTTATCTTTCTCTGTTTTTAAGGGGTGTTATGAAAGTTGGCATAAATCTTCAGAAAGTGGACATTGACCAATGTTCAAGTGATGGCTGGTTTTCAGGAACTCACAAATGTCACCTTAACAATTCAGAGGTAAGAACGTGAAGATAAAATCCTCTGAAATCAGAAACGAACAAATGTATAACTTTAGAATTATATTGTATTTATGTGGGTAAGTGAACAAGATGCATCTTACTGGGAAAGAAAAGTGTCGTATACAGTTCTGAATTGTTGCCAAATGAACTGAAAGGGGTAGAAAATTTTGTGCTGATTTGGGGACTAAGAGAAAGCTGAAGCTAAAAATATGTCCGGAGTTTGGCGTTAATCAACAGCCGAGCCTAATCTTCAAAATGGGCTAGAAATTCAAATAGCAATAAAGTGAGAAACCCAGGAGGGGTCAACCGGATTATGCACATTTTTATGCAGTATGATGCTTGTTGAAACACTGTGCTGTGCATTCAGACACGCTGCCATCTGCTAGAAACGTGATCAGGTATGGCAGGGCAATTTGGAAAACAAAGAGAAAACCATTCAGGGACCTGGATAAGGAATATGTATATTTGTGTATGTTTTTCCGATTTTTAGCTCCTCTGTGCTCGATTTCATTGGACTCTGGTTGGTAAAAAACAGGCATCGAGATCATACTTCTGGAAATAAGACTGTTACTTGTCTTTCGTAGTTTCAAAGAGGAAATGGGATGACATCCTGATTTCATTTTCAGTAATCCATCTCTCAGGTCCCCAAATGCTGTGAAACAACTGTACAATGAAACTCCTGATCTTAAATAAATACTTGGGCTGTCCTAACTTTGAGTCCATGAATTTGTGAGGAAAGTCAACTTAATTTATTTAAAATACAGGGGAGATTGCCATAAATGTAGTAATTTAAATCTTCGATTTTAATTTTTGTCCTTGCAAAAGATGGTTTTATATAGTGCATCTTTTTTTCTGTCTGATACGATGCTCTTTATTTTTTATTTTAATTTTATTTTAATTTCGGCAGAGTTAATATACAGTGTTATATTAGTTTCAGGTGTACGGTACAATGATTCAATACGTAGTGCTCCACCACAATATTCTTCAACCCTCCTACCCCCTAAAACTCTCAGAACTCCCCACATCCCTCTAAATCCATCATACATCCCTACCATATCCCTGTGACTCCCGCTTCCTTAGTACCTCCTGTACATTCCCACACACCCCCATAACCCCTCCCACATTTCTGTACATATCCACATAGGCAACCCTCAACACAGCCCTCACTTCCTTCACTCCCCCACCCCCACATTGGGACTCAAATTATGTAAGTGAAATGTTTCGGTCTTGTCAAGTCATAGAAGTTAAGGTCCCCTTTTTGCTTCCTTTCACTCTTTGTTCTTTTGATTTTGAACTTTTCTGAGTTTCTCCTTCCCTTTGGATGAATCTGGCATTTCTAAAGATAGGAATTTCAATCACTGCTCTAGTGAACGTCTTTAGTCTGATTATTATCTCTATGCCAATAGCATATAACTATTTAGGCTTGTCTTTTAGCCAGGGTGGAAGTTTTTTGCATGGATGTTGTAGTGTTGATATTGGTGTGTATGTGCTCCTTTCTGTACAGCCTTGTGTCAGTGGTGCTCCTGGGTGGTTTGGAAAAGCAGTCTGTCTACAAACAAGGAGGCATTTACTTTTCAGTTTGTTACAGTTGCTGCTTGCCTCTTATAATCTTGCTGTAGTTCCCCCCCCCCTTATAGCACATCTATTTGACTAGATGGTTATATTGCAAGAATCTCTTTCTCCTTCTGGAAGATTGATTTATTTTCATTTTACCAGGATTATTAATTTTCTGGGTGGTGTGTCTTTTTAAAGCTTTCAAATATACTAAGTTATTTCAAGATAAAAATTTATCCTCTGTTCTGGTTAAGAAGGATTACATTGAAATATGTAACATTTTGAATTGTATATGGGAGCATTATATTTTTCAGATTCCTGTAGGAAAAACTGGGAAAACATATCCTACAAGACTACTGACAGTTCAATGAATCTCATTTGAAAATGGTATCAAAAGAGGCTCAATGATCAAAAATAACATTCATAAACAGTGAATGTACAAAATGCATATTTTGACTTAGGCTCCATCTGTCTCCACCTTCTTCCCTTGCCAGGTGCTAGAATTGGAAGTGGGACACCGTGGTGTCCTGGGCTGGGCCCTGGAGGCCATTGGTGGGTAGTCTGACTCACACAGGGCCGCTGTGGAGCTCTTCACACTGTTTTGTTGGGCTTCTCTAAGGTCCTGTAGTTGGCGCTGGTCACTCTAAGCATCTAAAACAATTCCATACCACATCTTCAGTCTAGGGACTGGCAGTGGTCTTTCAGTCCTTTCCTGTACTAATGTGAGTTGGAGATGAAGAACTGGCTTCTCTTGACCTTTTTATTGCTTGGGAAAACAAAGAAAAATCACTTGTTTGGGGTATATTTCATCTACACTGGCTCACCTTTGTTCACCTGTTTTCTGTTATGGACCCCAAGGATCACTGTGTAAAGTGGCTTACTTTGGGAAGTAGTTAATGTGATATCTGTAGGGTGTAGGGGCCTATCTTTATGAATATCCATATCATTAGAAACAGAGATACTCATCATGTGTATTGTGGGTTTTATCTTGCCAGTGTTTACCATTCTTCTCATACAAATACTAGTGGAAGTCACACATTTTAGTTATATTGAGGCAAACTTTTCACTTTTAAAATGTTTCTGGTGTGTTGAATTTTTAGCCGTCAGGGTATCTTAAGCCAGAACAGTGAGTCTGATGTTGGAAACAGGTAAGTGGCATGTGGCCAATCACAAAAGCCGCAGGAGCATTTTAGGAAGGCATGGAATGATTTGTGAGGAAAATAATTTCTCCGTGAGCTTGGGTCCTTCTGGGAACTAGGAGGCCACTAAGTATTTTTCGAAGGGCATAGTAAAACAGGATCTGAACCGACATCCTGAACTGGATTGCAGGATTATTCTGGCTGTTTTTATAAGTGATCCAGATCGTTGCAACAGGGACGTGATCATGTTGTCAGTATTCATTTAAATAATTCTGGGCTGATTTTCCTATCATTGTTTGCGCTGAGTACACAAAATCCTCTCACAGAACAGTTTATTAAAAACATTAAAATAAATCGATATTCATTTTTGTTTTAAAGGTTTTCTTTTGCTTTGTTTCCATTATAAGATTTTTTAAAAATCACTATTTAGAGTAGGACAGTGGCCTTGAAAGTTTTTGATTGTATTCTATTAGTAAAAATGTTCTGAGTATCCACCCATAGTGTATGTGTATTTCTAATCTAGAAAGTATGAGTTTTTTCTTGTATTTATGTATTCTATATATTATAAATTATAAAACCTGGGTTGAGATAAAGATAAAATAATATTTTAATGTAGCTTATGTATTAAAGTATTATATCTTTAATAAGAATAATTGATTCACAGTTATGCTTCATCATTTTTTAAAATCTTAGTTTAATACTTAGTAATGCAATGATTCAGAGGTCTTTACATTCAGTTTATTTTTATACTTTGTTTTAATGTCCGTCGTGGTTGAAAATATGCCTCACAAGGATATGTCATTCCAAATTGAAGAAATAATTTGTTGACTGTGTTTGCTAAATGACAGTGTTCATTTTTCAGTTCCATGTACCAGTTTTGCACAGGTTTTTGCAAAATGAGCTGGCAGTCTTTCATCTAAACTGATGTCGGTTGGTCCTTATAAAGTATTTGGAAAGCTGGGAATTTTAGTATTTTCAGTGACTAGCTTAAAAAGTCCACTTACACTTTTGTGAGGAGTATTTCCAAACAGATTAGGAAATTTTATTCCAAACTTTAAACTATATGGTTAATGAGTATTTATAGTTTTTTGGCAATGAACACCACATAATACCGAAAACATTTTCAAATACGCATTTTCAAAATGCTCACTTCAGAAGGCTTTCTCACGGATGATTAAACTGTCGCTTTTACTTTGAAGGAACAGCTTATATGTATTTTTGAAAATACCTGCTTCACAGGCCGTATCGACAACCACTTGTCATCATAGAGCAGGTCAGCAAATTTGGAGCATTTTCTTTTTCTTTCTTTCTTTGTTTCTTTTTTTTTTTTAAGACTCTATTTTATTTATTTGTCAGAGAGAGAGAGACAGAGAGAGCGAGAGAACACTAGCAGGGGAGCGTCAGGCAGACAGAGAAGCAGGCTCCCCGCCCAGCAAGGAGCCCGACTAGGCACTGGATCCCAGGATCCTGGGATCACGACCGAAGCCGAAAGCAGACACCTAAATGACTGAGCCACCCACGCGTCCCATCTTTTTTTTTTTTTTTTTAAGAGTAATGCATAACTAGTCTTTGAGTTTAGAAACAGTAGTTCCCTTTGAGATAATCAGAAAATCTTTGTGTGGGGAAAAGGTTTTCCAGGTCACACACCATCTCATTTTGAAGAATTGTAAGTATTTTACAATTTAAAATAATATACTCTGTAAATCCACTTAGATGGTCAGATGTAAATGGTAGTACATTGAAATTTGAAAGTAGATGAAGGGACCAGTTAACCACCATCGATACTGGTGCCTCGGAACTCCTAGTTTTCCCTCAGGATACCTCAAGTGACTTACCAGTATTGTGGTCATTTGACATGTGGACTGAGTAAGAGCATTAATGTCTATCCAATCTTAAGTTAGTAAAGCTTGATTTCTTATTTTTTTTTAATAAAAAGGTTAAATATAAGTAGAAGTTCTATTTTCTTTTCACATGCCAATTTACCTCTTGTGTCCTCTGCTTTGGAGACTACGTCTTGAGGTTGTCAGATTTGCTATTCTACCTAGAATCACCTGAACGGTCGTGTTGTCAGCTCAGCCAATGGTTTCATGTAGTTCTAAGAGAGTTTTCTGATCTCTCTTTTTTCCTACTGTTAGATGGGAATCCACTTGTAACTTTTTACGACTCCATTAGATCTAAGTTAACAATCTCTAAAGATATAATTTTAGGAAGTTAAAAATGTAAGAAAAGGTGTCATTTAGTGTGCAAGAAAAGAAATTAAGTGCAAAAATGTAAGGAAAGCAGAAGGAGTTAATCATTGTCTTTTGGAAGCTGTCTTATATGCAGAATATAGCTTACTCATTTGTCTGCAATAGGATTTAGAGTACTTTTCCCGAGATCTCTTACTGAATTCAGTGACGGAGTGAAATTGCATAGAAACAGCTGTATGTTAGTTCTCATCTTGTGGCTGTAATCGCACCAATCTCTTCTTTTCTCTTTAATCTCTTCTTTTCTCTAGAAAGGTTCTGCTTTACAAATGTTATTGTTGGGGAGCATGTGGAGAAAGGGGAACCCTCTTACACTGTTGATGGGAAGTAAGTTGGTACAGCCACTTTGGAAAACAGTATGGAGGTTCCTCAAAAAGTTAAAAATAGAGCTACCCTATGACCCAGCAATTGCACTACTGGGTATTTACCCCAAAGATACAGACATAGTGAAGAGAAGGGCCATATGCACCCCAATGTTCATAGCAGCAATGTCCACAACAGCCAAACTCTGGAAGGAGCTGAGATGCCCTTCAAAAGACAAATGGATAAAGAAGATGTGGTTCATATATACAATGGAATATTACTCAGCCATCAGAAAGGATGAATACCCACCATTTGCATTGACATTGATGGAACTGGAGGGGGATTATGCTAAGTGAAATAAGGCAGAGAAAGACAAATATATGGTTTAACTTATATGTGGAACATAAGGAATAGCATGGAGGACATTAGGAGAAGGAAGAGAAAAATGAAGGGGGGGGGGATCAGAGGGGGAGATGAACCATGAGAGACTATGGACTCTGGGAAACAAACTGAGGGTTTTAGAGGGGAGGGGGATGGGGGGATGGGTTAGCCTGGTGATGGGTCTTAAGGAGGGCACGTATTGCAATGGGCACTGGGTGTTGTACACAAACGATGAATCATGGAGCACTACATCGGGAACTAATGAAGTAGTGTATGTTGACTAACATAATAAAAAAATATTGTTCTCCTGTCTTTAGAACTCTGCTATTTTCTACAATGGTCACTAGCCACATGATGGCTACTGAAATGCAAAGCAGTTAAAATGAAACAAAATGAAGAATTCAGGTCCTTCCTAGCCTGATTTCAAATGTCTAGTAGCCACGTGTAACTAAGGCTACCATATTGAACAGTGCAGTGGATAGCTGTGCTCTAGAATACGGTCCAGCTTATAGTGTAGTCGAAACACACAGATTATTGAAACCTTTCAACTCTTTGAATTTCCTCTGATAGTAACACTGCCTTCAAATCCACTAAGGGACGTTTAAGGACAAACTTGAAATGAATTTTGGCTTATGATCTACTGTATTATCTCAGTTGAAAATAAATATTGAGAAACTTGCACACCGTTTTTAATGCCATTATTTTACACTGAAAACTGTAAAAATCTTTCAGTAAATGGAGAAAAGTATAAGCAATCTTTTAGACATTTAAATTTCTTCTGCATTTGTAGTAAAACTTCTCTTTCCCTTCATTACTAACACAAAATTGGTTAAGGTGAAGTCATACCCTCCTACTAGAATACAGGGCAATGATCAGGTGTTCACTGGCGCTTAGCAGTATCTGACACATTTGTTGCATTAATGGAGGCAGCCCACTCTGTTGCTAGATGGCCTCGCTATAACATACAGCCACTGCTTTTGATTTCTACCACTGGAATTGCCCAAAAATAGAGTTAAAACTTTTTTCTTCCTACTAGTCATTCATTCAGATATTTGAAGATTGCTGTCAGTCTGCTTCTAAGTCTTCTTTCTAGGCTAAATATTCCCTGGTTTAGTCAAGTATCCTTGCTTTACTAGACTTAACAAAAAAAGGCCATACCACTACTATATGGATCCCCATTTGTTTCTGAAGTTCATAGAGCCCTAACTTGTTTGGGTTTTGTTACATAGTCCTTCTTTCTTAAATTATTAGAAACTGATTATATTTGCCAGAGTTTTTCAGTATGCTCCTGAGAGTTATTTGGACTAGATATTCTGGAATTGTTCCCAAAGTAGGGTTGCTATTCCCAAATAACAGTACCAGGGTACCTAAAAAGTCAGTTAAGGGAAAGCTGGTTTTCTCAGTTACAGAAAGATGTTTTCAGCAACTGAGCCAGGAGTTCCACAGTGGCTATCGCCATCTTGTGGTTGGGGGAAAGAGAGAGGCAGGGACAGGGACAAGGACAGGGACAGAGACAAGAGGGAGAAGGAGAGGAAGGGAGTCACTGATAGGAAAATCTAAAATCGCTATCGGAATACTGTATGTTTTTCCTTATGCCTAGTTGAAAGCTGGTTTGTATGTTAGGTCCCGGTCAAGTCTTGGACTGCTGTTTCAAACATTGCCTCATGCTATCCAGTTCTGACTCTAAATAGGTATCCTAGGCTTCTCTGTTTGAGGCCTGCTTTAAAAGTTTGCTGAACAATTATTCTTATTGATACTTATTATTGTAATTAACAAGACAGGTTTTTTAAACATGGTACATGTTTTCTAATACATTACCTCAAATTCATTGTTTTCATTCATTCAATGTGTATTTATTAGCACCTGCTTTATACCAGGCACCGTTTCAGTGTCTTGAGATACACAATGGTATACACAGAGGAAGTCCATAATTTAAAAGAAATCATTTCATTCTAGAGGGAAGCAGAGAACTTAAAAATATATCAATTGACTTTAACTTTTTAAAATACTAACTTTGCTAAGGGACTAAAATACTGCCCATTAATTTTTGAGACACAGGAATGAATCATCCCTATCATAAAAGACAAGTTTTTACACATCTTCCAGAAGTGCAAGACTTTACGTATTGAATTAGCAAATAGTAAAAAAAATTACAATGCTCAGTGTTGGTGAGGTTTTTGCAAAATGGACATTCTCGTGCATTATTGTGCAAATTTTTCTCAAACTTTCTGGAAATATGGTAAAAATGGGTCACCATTAAGAATGTCATTCTTCTTTGTCCCATATGTCCTTTTTCTTTCACCTTACAGGACCTATCAGCAGCACCGGATGCGGTTGATCCCTCTCTTTCAGAATCTTTACTTGGCTCCCAAGCTACCGCCCTCTGTTGATTTTCCTCTTACTTGACATCTCCCTCTCTTGACTGGCTCCTCCCTTTATAAGGGAGTACCAAGGCTCAGTCTTTGACCTCTCCTTTGCCATCGCATTATTTTTCTTTCTTTCTTTTTAAGATTTTATTTATATATTTATTTGAGAGAGAGAGAGAACAGGAGCAAGGTAGAGGGAGAAGCAGGCTCCCCCCTGAGCAGGGATCTGGGATCATGACCTGAGCCGAAGGCAGACGCTTAACCGACTGAGCCACCCAGGCACTCCTCTGCATTTTCTTCTAATGTGATCTCATACAGTCGCATGGCTTGAAGTACAGCAAATGTGCCAAGTATTGAATTGGTATTGAATGCCATGTTTATACCCCAGGCTGGACAGCTCCCCTGAACTCTATACTCATATTCAATTCCTTTGCAACCTTAACATGTAGCATGAACAAGAAATTCATTTTTATTTTAAGCCGCTGAGAATTTGGGGTTGTTCCTGAAACATAAACACGGCTAAACTGACTGCTACAGAACACTGGCCAAACGCCCATGATCTCTTGGCTAGCTACTTGAATTCACTTGCTAAATAGCTTTCCTGCTTCCAATCTTCCCCCCCCCCCCCCAAACTACCCTTTCCACCAGCCAGCTTGATTCATGGGAAAGCTACTCCTCTATTCAAATCCCGCAAAGGCCTCACTTTTCTAAGTGTAAAAGTCAAAGTCCTTATAAGAGCCTACTAACTCCTCTCTAGCCCCTCACGTCTCTGATCTTTCTTGACCCGTTTCTGTCCTGCACTCCTGTCTGATCACAACGGACACCCCACTTTTTCAAACATCCCAGCTCAAGGTCTTTGCACTGGCTCTTCCCCCAAATGCCCACATGGCTCTCTCTCTGCTCCTTACACTGCTCAAACTGACTTGTCATAGGGCCTAACCTGCCCACCACCTTCCCTAGGACCCCCAACCCCTAATGCTGACCTACTTGTTTCCCCCACAGCATTTATCACTTTCGCATAGAACTCATTTAAATATCTTGGGCTTTTCTGCTTCCCTAACTGAAATACGAACAGGGGTTTTGTTTTGTGCACTGATGTAGTTTCAGTGGGTGTTGGGGGGGTGGTGGTGAAAGTCCCGCTAGAGTGGTTGTCAGGAAACAAGGGTGGTAGTCCCCAAAGTCCTCATGCCCTGGGGTGCCTGTTTCGGAATGAGCTGGACCAATTTGTTCAGCCGCCAGCACATCACCATACCTCAACTAAGCAGCTTGAGAACTGGGGAAGGTTGTGGTAGCCTGAGGATGGGCTGTGTGGGGAAACCCCAGGCCACTGTGGTCCTCAGCTGGACCCTGTGAGGAGGAGGTGGTGGGTGGCCAGGGAGGAAGGAGGGCGGGCAGGTGCCCAGGTCCTATAGGCGCTCGGCTCCGCAGCCCCTACTCCGCAGCGCCTCCCAACCCGCGTCTCCTGCCGGTTGTCCTGCGGATGGGGGCAAGTCCCGCAGAAACCCCAACTAGCAGGGCCCTCCCGCGCACCCCTCCACGAGGGGGTGGCGCGCGGGGTCGAAAGTCGCACAGTGCGGGTCGCAGGGTCCGGCCTGGGGATGCGAGACCGGGGGCCGCCAGGCTGGTCGCGGGGCCAGGAGCCAGGTGCGGGGTCTGGGGTTGCGCATGGGGTCCAGCGCCGGTCCGAGCCTAGATCAGGCAGCAGGGAGCAAGGAGCGGACTGCGGCCTCCAGCACAAAGCTTCCCGGAAACTGATGTAGGGCGGGGCGGCCGCGCCACCACCGCCCCCGGCTGCGCCCCGCCCCCAGCCCCGCCCCTCCCCCCGCCCCCAGCCCCGCCCCTCCCCCCCGCCCTCCCTCCGATCCTCAATGCGCCCGGCGCAGTCTCCCTCCTCCCATTGGCCACGGCGTGGCGTCGCGCGCCCTGGGATTGGCGGGTCGGTGGCGGGCGGGGGTGTGTCCGCAACCCGCCTCCGGCTCGGCTCAAGGTGGTGCCCCCGGCGGCGGCGGCAGAAGAGGCGGCAGCGGAGCGTGGCAAGTCCGGCGAGGCGGCGGCTGCAGCGCGTGGCAGGTCTGGCGGGCGCGCGGCGGTGGTGCGTGGCAGGTATGGCGGGCACATGGCTGCGGCGCATGGCAGGTCTGGTAGGCGTGTGGCTGGTCCGGTGGGCGCGAGGCGGCGGCGGCTGCGGCGGCCCGAGCCCGGCCCAGCCTCGTCCTGCCTAGCCCCGACCCCGGCGCCTCCCGAGGGAGCGGCGCCGCCGGCCGAGCGCAGGCCCGGCCTTGACCGACTTCAAATTGGGCATCGTGCGGCTCGTCTGGGTGGCAGGGAGGTGAGCGGTGCGGGGCCGCGGGCCGGGGCGCTGGGCCAGGGCCGCAGCCTCCGGGTCAGGGGGATGCGGGGCCGGGCGGGCGGGCGGGCTGGCTGGCGGCGGGTCCCCGCGGGCTAGGAGGGGGCTGGCGGCTGCGGGCAGCGCAGCGCCCTTCGCAGGCGGCCCGCTCGCTCTTTGGCAGGACAGTCTGCGTGCGTCTCTGTGCCTGGCAGTCCGTAGTGGAACTTCGCGCAGGGTTCACGCTGCCAGACACGGACGAGCCTCAGTGGGTCTCCCAGAGCAGGGCCTCCCTCTGCTTCTCTACCTTACCTGGCCCCGCCCTCGGCGTGTTGGAGACTGGGGCTTCCTGGCACCTGTGGGCATTGAGGCTTGGCTGTTTCCAGGAGCCGCCGGCCGGCCGCGTAGCTGCACCAGCCACGGACCTTACCCTGGATGGGAACAGTTCCCATCCCCAGCGCCGGAAGTTTCTGGTGGGAGAGAGGAGCAGAGGCAGTCAGATGAAGGTAAAACCAACTTAGATCTTAGAAAGAGGCTTTCCAAGCAAGAATGAGACTAATCCGTTTGGGGGACTGTTTCCTGCCTTTCGTGCAAGAGGAATGTGGCTTTTTACCTAGGGAAGGGTGGGCTCCCCCGTCAGCTCTGAGACCCCTTCTAACTCAGTGACTAGTTATAGTAATGTCATCCCTTAAAACTCTTTATTTGGAACATTTCAGACAGAAAGCTGAACAAACAAGGGGCAGTTTCTGTCTGTTACTAATACTTTACTGTGACCCTGAACCTAATGTTTTGAAACATGGTTAATTTCCAGACCGAGTACACGATGAGCAAGATATCCCACTGGTGGAGGGCTACTCCTATGAGGTAAGGGTGACTGTTCCTCTGCTGGCCTGCTTTCAGTCAAGTGCCTGGGGAGGGTCGTGAGGGATGGGTTTTATCCGGTGAGGGCAACCTGGCTTTCACTGTCCAGTGGAGCCTCACCACCACCACTGTGATGTTGATCCTCCCCCACTTTCACCTGGTGGCTGACTCTTCCTGAAAACAGGTCAAATGGTGTCATGTTTGTGATCGAATGTTCAATTGGACAAGCCCTGGCTCCCTGGGAGACTGTCCAGTGCCACCTCACCTTTCCGCTGGCCTGGCCTCAGCGCCCCTCCTGTGCCCTCCATTCTCTCATCTTCCTGAGCTCCCTTGCCTTCCGCTGTTCTCTGCTTGATGAGTTTCTGTTCACCTGCCAGTCCTCACCTACCGGCTCCTCCCCTTCGGAAATCCTCCAGGAGTCTGTGGACCCACTACACTTTCATCTCGGCCCTTTGCGCTTTTACAGTACAGATGACTCTGGAACAACACGAGTTTGAACTGCACAGGTTAACTTAGATATGGTTTTGGTTCTTTTGTTTTTGGGGTTTTTTTTTTGATAACTAGTGCAGTACTGTAATGGTATTTTTTTCCTTATGACTTTCTTAAAAATGTTTTCTTTTCTCCAGCCTTAGCTTATTGTAAGGATATAGCATATGATACGTCTAACGTACAAAGTACGTGTTAATCGGCTGTCTCTGTAATCGGTAAGGTTTCTAGTCAAGAACAAGCTATCAGTAAAGTATCCCAAAGTGAGAAGTCATATATGGATTTTCAGCTGTGTGGGGGTTCAGTGATAAAGCAGAGCCTAGAATAGGTTATACAAAAACATACAGCTAGTAAATAGTACAGCTGAGATTTAAATCTCAATCCGTTAGAATTCAATTTTGTTTTCTTTTTCAAGATATCCTCACACTAGACCGTCCATACAGACTTCTGCTAATAAATTTGCCTCCTTAAATGTGAATTTCACAGCCTACCACCAAACAGTGTTCTGCTGGAGCCTGTAAGAGGAGACTTGACTCATAGGAACATGTATAGTTTATGGTTTTCCTAATTAACCCAATTAACCAATATCTTACATTGGTTCCTCAGAATGGATGAGTAAAAGACCATGATGCATCTCCATGTGAACAAGTAATAATAAGTCAAAACCCATTTCCTACTGATATCATCTTAGTAGCGTCATCTGCACATTCAAAAGCTTGTATATATCATTTTTATGTAATGCTTAAAGTTGAGAGTCATGAGTCCCTGGGTGGCTCAGTTGGTTAAGCATCTGCCTTTGGCTCAGGTCGTGATTCCAGGGTCCTGAGATAGAGCCCTGCATTGGGCTCCTTGCTGAGTGGAGAACCCACTTCTACCTCTCTGCTGCTTGTGTTCTCTCTCTCTCTTGCTCTATCTCAAATAAATAAATAAAATCCTTTAAAATAAAGGTGAGAGTCACATATTGGTATGCTAGAGGATTTTTACTCTGTAGCCAATGTGCACCTTTTTTTTGGTTGTTAAAAGAATTCAAAAAATGGCATGATAAATATTTTAGCTACAGTTTCAAAAGATATCAAAATTATGACTGTTCCAAAATAATTTCTGGGTCCGGTGTTTCTGGATTTATGATCAGCTAGAACGTGTTCTATAAATGAATCCTTATCATAGGAGCCTACCATAGAAACCTGCCTCTCACAGGGCAGACACAGGGTTTTGACTGTCTGGAATGACCCATGAGTAAGGCTAAGCCACAGAGTAACAATGAAATATATCACTGTTGTACATTAACCTTTCTTGTTAATAGAAACCAATTCTTTATCATCATGCTGTGAAACATCAATGTCTCCCAATCTCCCACGCAACTTTCCATAAATGAGGCATGCCTGGGAACCATGTCTTCTCACTATTGGAATGGGAGTCCTTACCTTTAAATGTTTTCTTCCTCTGCTTATCATTTGAAAATGAGAAACATTAAGGTGAGCTGTTGATATCATGTGCCTATCAACTAAATTCTGGAAAATTCTTCCTAAATAGTATTTCTTGAATATTTAAGTAAATGAAAAAAGATATCTTGTGTGCCAATCAATTTATACACCAACGTTTATACATTCTCTTATAGCTAAATGGATCTAAAAAGCATGCCACTTGAAGGGAAAAGCTACCGAATATGGAATTTTGGTCAAGTATAACGTGGAAACATTCAACGTTAGAGTAAAGAAGAGAATTGGAAATTAGTCTATGAAGGGCTAATTGTCACTCAACAACATTCCAATGTTTTAATGCAACTGTTCACATAATTCAAACCACACATTTGCATTGCCTTTATAAAATCCATGGCATGAATAAGCTCTGTGAAAGGACAGTGGCAGCAGCCAGAGTGTACAGTGAGATCAAATGTTTCATTCTTTAAAATTACAAACCCTTCAGACAGTTGGCATAACGTCTTGCATAGAAAAAGTGCTAAGTAAATCTTTGCTAGATTTGAATCAAAGATTGATCATACCAAAGAATGCATTGTTTTCGGAAAAGTTACGTAGAACTTGACCGCTCGATTCTCCAGGTTGGCCGCTCCTGTGATGACTCCAACTATTACTATTGCTAATACTCTCATGTCCTAGGGCATTGTACTTCTGACCCTTAGAGTGAAGTCGTGTCAAAAATCAGCACATAATTAAATGCCTGGTCAATGGCAGCCAATAAGCATTGTCCAATACCTGAATTATGCACATGAGTAAATAGATGACTTAAAACTTCTCTAGTACTCCATTAGGACAGATTTAAACAGTTCAAATTGAAGTAGAAACTTCAAATTACTTTTCAATTGTATGTAATGTCATAAAAACTCCCTTAGATGTAAGAAATGGGAAATAGTGTCTTATTACTGTGTACCTGTTAGGAAAATGATCAACAAATAGAAAAGGAAATGTACTCACTAGTTGATATCAAAACCAATACTCTGTGGTTACATGTATGGAGCAGGCTTGTAAACCGGTTCCTGAGTCTAATTCAAGAACATGTGACAATGAACCTGGTGATTCCTAGATACTCCCAGAAGGGAGACTCTGGACATCCAACACTCAAGCAAATAGGAGTTGGAGACATTGGGATTATGAAGTTAAAATCATTGATTGTTAGATTATTGTTCCATATCTGCATGGTCACTCCTTCAATTCCTTCAGACCTCTTTGTTTAAATGGCCCTTAGTGAGACATCTTTATTGACCACACTTTTATCTCTATCTAGCTCCCCAGTCTGTTAACTTTATTCTCTTTCTTCTTACTCTGTTTTAATTTTCTTATTAGCACTTATACCACCTAACATAGTGTATATTTACACTGATCTGTTAATTTCATGAGCATGGAATTTGGTTCATCCACTTCCATATCTCTAGTACTTAGAACAGAAGCACATAATAGGTGTTCTATCAATCATTCAACCAATCCATATTAATATATATATATAATTGAATATATGGATGAATTGCTATCTATATACTATGTGCTCTGAACTAAGCATCAGGTATAGTAAAGAACTGGCTGTCTTCATGGAGTTTACCGTTTCGTGGGATGATCAGCGAAGCTAAAATGCTCAGTTTTCTCAATAACCTGTCTCTCTATACTCTTTATTCCTCCTTACAAAACCTAGCATTCTTGCCAAGGAAATAGTGCCCTTCACAGGTTCACAGACCCTCAGGCTGTCTTTATGACTTTTCCTTTTGAACTTCAAAACTGTCTTTGATGTTCATAATAGTGTCTGAAGAAAGCTAGCACATGGTGAGCTTTGCCCTCACATCTGTTTGGCTGACCTTATTGTTCTGTGCTCTCTCAGGCCAAAGGACACATAAAAGACAATGACTGTATCTAAGAGATGAAATATTTTCCTGACCTTTTCCTCTCACAGAACATCCTGGCTCACCTAAATGTCTTGCGTCTGGGGTAAAACTATTCTGATGACATGGTCTGGAAAATTTCTGAGCAGTTTCTCAGAAGGCAGAGGTACTTCTCTTCCCTAACACCACTATTCTTTCCCTAGAAAATACATAGTACAACTTATTCCACCTGGAAACACGAAAACATTAGGCTTACCAGAATAGAATCAGATAGAAGTTCGGTGCTATTGGGGCGGCATGGCACAACTGAGAAGAAAAGCAACTGAAAGGCCAGAGGACATAAATTTGAATCTAGGTTCCACCACTTGGCCAGCTCTGTAACCTTGGGCATTTAACCTCTCCAAGCTTCCGTTTCCTCTGTTGAATAAATGCTGAGGGTAATAGCAATACTTATCTTCTATGAAAGCTTTGAGGGTTAAATAAGAGAACGTATGTAAAACGTACTAAGCACTTGTTAGGTATCTCATTCAAAATTTTGCTGTCATTAACATTAGAATAACAGCCCAGACTTCATAATATGCGACATTTAGAATAAAGTCTAATGTAAATGCTAGATTCCAGACTAACTCAAGCAGCATTTTTATTTAGATTTAAATTGCAGGGTTTAAAATGAGAGATCTGTTTTGCGTCTTCCACTGTCAGTACATGTCTGTAGGTACTCCTTTAGAATACACATTTTATATTTGTATGTGAACATACATATCAATGAATCGATCAGTTGATCAATTGAGAGAGGTTTATATTCTGACTTTCCTAATCAAGTAAAACAATTCTCACGAACTTTCTGCGTCTGCCATCTCCATATGTCTCCACACCCCAGTGCCCACAGTATGCCCTTCCTGCTTCCTAGAACTATAAACACAAGACCACAAATTCCTCCACATTTATACATATTAAATAAAATTAAAAGAGAACCACTGATTGAAATCTCCTAAATTTTAAAGTTTTCCATTTTCTGACTTGAAGTGACCAGTGTTCCAGAGAGAAAGTTTATACTTGGCCCTTAAGTATATGTTTAATTAGAAGCCTGCCCCTGGGGCTGCAGCTCTAGGGGCACGTGGGTGCCTCAGTCAGTTGAGTGTCTGCCTTCGGCTCAGATCATGATCTCAGGGTCATGGGATCATGTACCCCATCAGGCTCCACGTTCAACACAGAGTCTGCTTATCCTTCTCCCTCTGCTCCTCCCCACCTCCCACCCCCCACCCCACTCTCTCTCTTTCAAGTAAATAAAATCTTTTAAAAAGAAAAACAGGAAAAGGAAAAAAAAAAGATAGTGCCTACTGGTTTGTTTCAGCAAGGCAGGGAGAGAGAGAGCAGGAAGATGGCACCTACCAGCCCCCATTCCTGAAGAGTGTCTCAGCAGGCCCCTTCCCCTCAGACCAATGCCTCAAAATTAGGAAATGAGACTCTTTCACACAAAGTCTGGGCTCTTTTAAAAGGCTGCCTCAGTACTGGGCCCTGGAGCACGTGACTCTGTGTGGGTGAGCCCTTTAGGAGCCATTCCAGAGTTCACCACAGCCCCATGGGTCTCGTGAGCACAAGCCTCATTGGTCTTCAAAGCCAGATGTTTTGGAGGCTTGTCTCTCAGGTGCCAGTCTTAAAGGTTGGAGTGCCTCATGTCGGGTATGAACCTTTCACTCCTCAGGTGGAAACTCCTGGTTTTGAATTTGCTCCCAAATGTGAATTGCCGCATGAGCACTGGGGCTTATGGCAAGACTGTGTCTCCGCCTTTCCTTCTTGCTTTGATGTGGTTTCCCTTTTATATGCCGAGTGTGAAGGGGTCACTCCTCTAGATTTTTAGGTGTTTTCTTTTCCCTCCAGAGGAAATTGTCCCATATATAGCTGTAAATTTGGTGTGTGCATGCAAGGAAGTGAGTTTAGGATCATCCCACATCACCATTTTGAACTGGAGCCCTTATTTATTTTTTTACATAAATTATTTTGGGTTAAAAATAAATTATTGGAAAGTAAGAGTCACAGTAGTGGCAAGCTTTTGCAAAATCCAACTGTTCAAGTGGAATCAAAATAGCATTCCATCGTGAAGTGTGCACTTTGTACTCTTGACTGTCTGGCCATCAGATATCGAGTCTCTTAAGGAAGACAGAACAAAGTACTAGAGTCCTTGTGGGATGAAATAAGTCAGATAGATGTTGAGGTGGACATGAAGTAATAATCAGGAGTTTCACTGCTAAGCAAAATCAATTTAGATTATGAGAGCTTGAACTTGGCAGTCAGAAGGTATAACTGCTGAGAACTTTCCATGATCGTGAACCCATCATTTGACCTCTTGCCCACATTTCCCATTCTAGGAACTAGAACATGAGAATTAGGAATCTGGGAACTAGAAAAATTAGTCAGCACTTCTGAAGCTACCAGAATATAAAATAGTTCTTGGTAAATATTACTTTAGTTATTTATATTAGAGGAAAGAAAATGAAAAGATTCTTATCACCACTCTGATGGTTCTATTATGTATCGAAAGTTCATTTAAATCCTCCACCTACCCCAGTTATTCTAGGATTTATCATTGGGAACATGACCGTGTTTTCGTTATTAAATCACTGAATTTAGGAGTGAGAAGACTTGGATTTAAGTTCTTGTATGCCAGGACTATCGGAAAGGCATTTAATTCTTCTAAGTTTTCTCATCTTAAAAACGAAGGTAACAGTACCTCCCGTAGAGAGCTATTGAGCGTTTTAAATGAGGTAATTTGTGGGGGAACATTTTATAGCATTTAGTGGAGCAGAAAGAGCCCAGACTTGGGAACCAGAGAGACATTGTTTCAAATTCTCACCCACCTCTTCTCATCCAGAAGACCATGGGACCATAAATTACACAGTGTGGATCTGTTTTTTCAGCTGTGAAAGGGGGATAAACTACCTTTTAAAAGTAAGGTAAAAAGAATAATGTCTAAAATTTCCCATGATAAATTTGGCCGCAGAAAATTCATTCTTCGAAACAATAAATATAATCACCTGTAGAAATTATAATGGTGCAAGGAAACTCAATTTTTTTTTACTTTTAAAAATTAAATATTTAATAACAAGAAAATATTGCACGCATGTGTAAAATATTAAGAATAACAATAAAATTGACATGTGTACTGGCCATAGATTTAAGAGATATAAATTACTTTGCAAATATCTTTGAGATCTCCTGTGGGCCACTACTTAATCCCATCTTATCTCCTTCCACCTAAAGTAACAATAGTCCTAAATTTGGAGTTCCTCTTTTTACTATATATGCAAGTATTTTCAGACATATTTTAGTTAAAATATTTTTGTATTAATTTTTATCATGTGATTATTTCTCTGACTTCTTGACTCAACATTATGTTTGTAAGATTCATCCATATTGTTTAGCTACAGATGAGTCATTTTCACTGCTATGTTACTTCATCATATAAATATACCACAATTTATTCATCCATTCTTCCATTAATGGATATTTGGGTTTTTTCCCATTGTTTTGATAATACAAACAGTGCTGCTATGTATATTCTTGTGATTTTTCTTTTGGATATGCATATAGGAATGGAACTGCTGGTTTATAGTTTACATATCTTCACCTTTACTAAAAATTGTCAAATTGCTTTAAAAAGAGGTTATACCAACTTAGACTCTCAAAAATAATATATAAGGAGCCTAATACAAAGCCTAATATCCGGGCACCTGGGTGGCTGTCGGTTGACCATCTGACTATTGGTTTTGGTTCAGGTCATGATTTCAGGGTTGTGAGAGCAAGCCCAGTGTCAGTCTCCACGCTCAGTGAAGAGTCTGCTTGAGATTCTTTCCCCCTCTCTCTCCCTTTGCTCCTCTCCTTGCTCGTGTGCTCTCTCTCTCTCTCTCAAATAAGTAAATAAAATCTTAAAAAAAAAAAAAAGCCGAAAAGCCTAATACTCAGTGGGAGCTCCAAATATATTTATTGTGTTGAAGTGGGGAGTAATATGTTTAAGTGTTAATAATCTAAGTTACTTACCCTAATATGGATTACTTTATCAGATTTTGTACTGAGATTTGATAGGGATGGGGAAAAAATAAGAGTATTTGGTGCCTTGCAGAATGGGAGATGAGGGTTACTGAGTTGGTATAGAAGCACAAAAAGCCAAAGAATAGAGACAAGTTTCTTATTTGATAGTTTTCGTAAGGCCAGCTTTATTTCCTACCCTTCTTCTTGACACATCTAACCTACCTCAGCTTTTGGCCCAACTGTTCAACCAATTTAAAAAATTTTATATACAATTTTCTACAAATATTTTTGTGTATCTCTTCCAATTAGAGAGACAGAAAAGAGAATAGCTAATTATCTTCCTCTTAATAAACACACTTCATCATGTGCTTGGGAACCATGTGTGAAGAAGCTCTTTTCTAAGCTAAGCAAGAGCAGTTGCTTTCCCCATCTGATGTATTTTTCAATAACTGAACATGTTTATCATTTTCCTTTGGGATTGCTTCCAAACCTCGCTCTTCTTTGCAGTGTGAGGCTCCAGACTGTCTCCATTATTCTAATGTGAGCCTCGCTCAACGCCAAATATAGGACTTACAAGGATAACCCAATTTTGTTTTTATATTCATTTCATTATGATGTGCACAGAATGTAAGGTTTGTGATTTATCTTTAGATAATTTTAAGCATCTGTAGGTGTGGTTTTGCCATACTGGGCAATAAATAATAAGTGGGTAAAAGCCCTCCTTTCTAAGAAACAAAAATAAATCAGACAATATGATTTAAAAGACCCATAAAAATGAGAAATTTTAAACGGTATATGAAATAGAAGGTTACAGAGTAGCAAACCTCAAAATTAAGAACTTATTAAGTATAATATATGAAAAATAAAATAAAATTTCTCTTTTACCTTTAACAAACAACTTCCCCCACTTCATATAGGGATAGTTAATATTAATAGGAATGAGTAAGATTTAGAATACAGTTTCAAGACATTGGAAAATAAGGAAATTAGAGGAGTATTTATTAAATGCATTTATCATAATCTTTTCTGTTTCTTTCCTAACTTATTTCACAAAGAAAACATTTCAAAAAATGTGTAAGGCTTAAAGTGAAATAATTATAATTGTAAATTATAGTAACAATTTCTTAAATAACAAAAACATTAACATATTTTTTCTAGCTTTATTGAAATATAATGGACATTTAACATTGTGTAAATAATGTTAACATACTTTAAGTTGAGATTTCTCCCTTTTGGAGGTATTAACAGCACAGGAAGTAAAACAAAAAAATGTTTTATCTATTGTTTAAATAAATATTTTGTTTATGTTGTCATAAGGAAGACAGAAGTCTTTTATCCAAGGTTTCCAACATTTGGATCTCACTTAAAAAGACTTAAAATCCCAGAAAGAGAAGTCGTGTTAGAACAATGGCTACGTTGGATGAACTCATTTCAGTGTTTGAAGACCAAGGCGCAGAGAGATTTCTTGTCCACAGCAAGGATAGGACACACACAAGGAAAATGAGGGTTATGCCCTTCACCAAATTGAAGCGTAAAGATTCTAGACAGTTAATTTTGGATAAATGAAACCTATTTGTGGAAATAACAACCAAGATAATGACCGTAGTAAGGGCTAAGAAAATAATCCCTTTCTTTCTTCTCTTTCTTTTGAAAACTGGCAGCAAAGTCGCCTGTGGACCTCCACTACTGGAGGAGGCACATTTAATCCTGACGTTCATTTGTAAAGCATTTAACTTCAAAGGCAAAGAAAAATGATTCCTAGATAATTGTTCTTAGAGCGGATTTATTGTGAATAGAACATTTGTGTTTATGTGTGTGTGTTTGGGAGTGTTGTTTTCCTGGGCACATACAGAAGACAGATTGTTGACAGTAAATGTTTAGTCAAGGGTGAGAATACTTTTGTTTTAGTTACAGATCCTTTCTACAAGCCAGATGACGTTTTCTCCTCTTAATCAGTGCCACAGAAGCTTTTGTGCGTTACAGGAGTGCTGCTAAATATGATGGAACAGCCGCATCTTTTAATTTAGTCCCAGTAGGAGAATAAGCTATTCTTCTTTTACTAGGCGACAAATGGGGAATTTTTATGTCACCTAAAGCTCAGCTGTGCGAAGCCTTTGAGAGATGGTGCTATCGTGTTGGACTTTCTTGAATCATTTACCAGAGGCAAATGGCTGTCTCTGTTTTCTACAAAGCATTGCTTTTGAATTGGAAGGCTCTTTGGAAATGAGCCTATACAGGAGACATGTACACTTTTAGGATATTGTTTGACTAGTCTTATACTTAATAGGTGTGATAGGACAAAAGCAATCAGCATATGAGGAAGGTTCTGGTTTGGCCTGCTCAGTTCCCTATCTTTCCCTGAATATAGAGGAGATGTTCCCAAATTCCAGGCAATTCTTTAGGCTTTATGTGCAAAATTGATGGAATGAGGATGGGATAGAAAGGTCAAAAGCAAAGCAGGTGGATTTTTTACAGAGAAGAAGAGCACAGAAGAGAGCTAGTGTCCAGAGGTCTGTATCAAGGCATATCTTTTGCTAGGGGGCTCTGTGAAGAACTTACGAACTTTGTCAAGAAAGAAATCTGCATGATAGAAAGATATAGAAGCATAAGCAATTCTTCTGGGGAAGGAAAGTGAGCGGTTGGTTTCCAGGGCCTTAGGACGTAATAAAACAGAAAAAGAGAGGATTTTAATAAGTTTGTTGTTTATGTAATATATCTTCTTTAAAGATGTTGAAATATGTATGAAATTGTTGGACGTCCTGTCGGGATTACATATCTCTGAATTTAAAATCCCTCTGGGACGGAGCCAAGTGACCATGGCTTCCTTAGGATTATATCTGTATGATAGTTATAAGCTTTTGTAATGGGCATCTTCTTTGGGTGCTTACTATCTCAGACACACTTTGGGACACTGGAAAACCTCCAATGATGAGACGTTTCTGTGGGGATAGGAATATCTTTGAAATGATAGACTTACTTATCTACAAGGCCACTTTAGACGCCCATGAAGTATTCTCTGTGTCACTCTAGGCAGTGTATCTGCTGACAATGCTATATCATAAAATAAGATTTGTGATACATTAGAGATATAAGATGGTGAGTGATGATGATGGAGCATAATGTCTTAAGAGCCTGTAGGTGAACTGGAAAAAGTTAACATCGAGTTTCAAGAGATGTATTTGCCAATAAGAGTCTAAAGAAAACGTGGCAGGGTGTGTAGAAGCAAACAAATATACAAGTGAGTTATCAAGTTGCTGAAGTCTTCATTTTGGTCAAAATATTCCAATTGGGTAGAACTGTAATTGATCCCTTGCTGAATGTTCTTTTGAATCTCTGAAATTTCTCTGGGACTTTAACTTTACAGCAATAATAAAAGATTTTCAAAGGAAAATCTAAGCATCCCTCAAGAATGACTTCCATTTCTTTTTTTTGTTTGTTTGTTTTTTGGTTTTTTGTTTTTTTATAATAATTTTTTATTATGTTAGTCACCATACAGTATACCCTTAGTTTTTCATGTAATGTTCCATGATTCATTATTTACGTATGACACCCAGTGCACCATGCGATATGTGCCCTCCTTACTACCCATCACCGGCCTATCCCAGTCCCCCACCCCCCTTCCCTCTGAAGCCCTCACTTTGTTTCCCAGAGTCCACAGTCTCTCATGGTTCATTCCCCCTTCTGTTTACCCCCCCCCATTCATTCTTCCCTTCCTTCTCCTACCGATCTTCCTATTTCTTATGTTCTATAAATGAGTGAAACCATATGATAATTGTCTTTCTCGGCTTGACTTACTTTACTTAGCATAATCTCCTCCAGTACCGTCCATGTTGCTGCAAATGTTGTGTAATCATTCTTTCTGATGGCTGAGTAATATTCCATCGTATATATGGAGCACATCTTCTTAATCCAGTCATCTGTTGAAGGGTATCTCAGCCCCTTCCACAATTTAGCTATTGTGGACAATGCTGCTATGAACATTGGGGTGCATATGGCCCTTTTCTTCACTACGTCTGTATCTTTGGGGTAAATACCCCGTAGTGCAATTGATGGATCATAGGGTAGCTCAGTTTTTAACTTTTTAAGGGACCTCCACACTGTTTTCCAAAGTGGCTGTACTAACTTGCATTCCCACCAACAGTGTAAGAGGGATCCCCTTTCTCCACATCCTCTCCAACATTTGTTGTTTCCTGCCTTGTCAATTTTTGGTATTCTAACTGGCATACGGTGGTGTCTCAGGATTGTTTTGATTTGAATTTCCCTGATGGCTAATGATTTTGAACATTTTTTCATGTGTCTGTTAGCCATTTGTATATCTTCATTGGAAAAGTGTCTGTTCATATCTTCTGCCCATTTTTTTTATTTGATTATTTGTTTCCTGTGTATTGAGTTTGAGAAGTTCTTTGTAGATCTTGGATACTAGTCTTTTATCTGTAATGTCAGTTGCAAATATCTTCTCCCATTCCGTGGGCTGCCTCTTAGTGTTTTTGACTGTTTCCTTGTCTATGCAGA
Source organism: Ursus americanus (assembly GCF_024610735.1). Taxonomy (NCBI): domain Eukaryota; kingdom Metazoa; phylum Chordata; class Mammalia; order Carnivora; family Ursidae; genus Ursus; species Ursus americanus. Next base: position 14,494,576 of record NC_142157.1, on the reverse strand, counting down.
AGCTTTTTATCTTGATGAAATCCCACAAGTTCATTTTTTCCTGTTTCTCTTGCCTTTGGAGATGTGTCATGAAAAAAGTTGCTGTGGCCGATGTCAAAGAGGTTGCAGCCTATATTCTCCTTTATGATTTTGATGGATTCCTGCCTCACATCGAGGTCTTTCATCCATTTGGAGTTTATGTTTGTGTATGGTGTGAGAGAGTGGTCAAGTTTCATTCTTTTGCATATAGCTGTCCAATTTTCCCAGCACCATTTATTGAAGAGACTGTCTTGTTTCCAATGGATGTTTTTTCCTGCTTTGTCAAAGATTAGTTGCCCAAAGAGCTGAGGGTCCATTTCTGGGTTCTCTATTCTGTTCCATTGGTCTATGTGTCTGTTTTTGTGCCAGTACCATGCTGTCCTTGTGATCACAGCTTTGCAGTATAGCTTGAAATCCGGCAACGTGATGCCCCCACCTTTGTTTTTCCATTTCAGCAATTCCTTGGCAATTCGGGGACTTTTCTGGTTCCACACAAATTTAGGGCTGTTTGTTCCAGTTCTTTGAAAAACGTCATTGATATTTTGATTGGGATGGCATTGAAAGTGTGGATTGCTCTGGGTAGCATAGACATTTTAACTATGTTTATTCTTCCAATCCATGAACATGGAATATTTTTCCATCTTTTTGTGTCTTCTTTAATATCTTTCAAGAATAGTTTCTAGAATATAGATCCTTTACGTCTCTGGTTAAGTTAATTCCGAGATAGCGTATGATTTTTGGTGCTATTGTAAATGGAAAGGATTCCCTAATTTCTCTTTCTTCAGTCTCATAGTTCATATATAGAAATGCAACTGATTTCTGAGCATTGATTTTGTATCCCGCCACATTACTGAATTGCTCTATAAGTTCTAGTAGTTTGGGGGTGGAGTCTTTTGGGTTTTCTTTCTTTCTTTCTTTTTTTGATGATTTTTTATTATATTATGTTAATCACCATACAGTACATCCCCGGTTTCCGATGTAAGGCTAGATGATTCATTAGTTGCGTATAACACCCAGTGCACCATGCAATACGTGCCCTCCTTACAAACCATCACCGGTCTATCCCATTCCCCCCACCCCCCTCCCCTCCGAAGCCCTCAGTTTGTTTCTCATAGTCCATAGTCTCTCATGTTTCATTCCCCCTTCTGATAACCCCCCCTTTCTTTATCCCTTTCTTCCCCTACTGATCATCCTAGTTCTTATGTTCCGTAGATGAGAGAAATCATATGATAGTTGTCTTTCTCTGCTTGACTTATTTCACTTAGCATTATCTCCTCCAGGGCCGTCCATGTTGCAGCAAATGTTGAGTACTCGTTCTTTCTATTAGCTGAGTAATATTCCATTGTATATATGGACCACAGCTTCTTAATCCAGTCATCTGTTGCAGGGCATCTCGGCTCCTTCCACGATTTAGCTAATGTGGACATTGCTGCTATGAACATTGGGTGCATATGGCCCTTCTCTTCACTACGTCTGTATCTTTGGGGAAAACACCCAGTAGTGCAATGGCTGGATCATAGGGTAGCTCAATTTTTAACTTTTTAAGGGACCTCCACACTGTTTTCCAGAGTGGCTGTACCAGCTTGCATTCCCACCAACAATGTAGGGTGGATCCCCTTTCTCCACATCCTCTCCAACAATTGTTGTTTCTTGCCTTGTCTATTTTTGCCATTCTAACTGGTGTAAGGTGGTATCTCAGTGTGGTTTTGATCCTGATGGCTAATGATTTTGAACATTTTTTCATGTGTCTGTTAGCCATTTGTATATCTTCATTGGAAAAGTGTCTGTTCATATCTTCTGCCCATTTTTTGATTTGTTTATTTGTTTCTCGTGTATTGAGTTTGAGAAGTTCTTTGTAGATCTTGGATACCAGTCCTTTATCTGTAGTGTCATTTGCAAATATCTTCTCCCATTCCGTGGGTTGCCTCTTAGTTTTTTTGACTGTTTCCTTGGCTGTGCAGAAGCTTTTAATCTTGATGAAGTCCCATAAGTTCATTTTATCTTTTGTTTCTCTTGCCTTTGGGGATGTGTCATGAAAAAGGTTGCTTGGCCAATGTCGTAGAGGTTGCTGCCTATGTTCTCCTCTAGAATTTTGATGGATTCCTGCCTCACATCGAGGTCTTTCATCCATTTGGAGTTTATTTTTGTGTATGGTGTGAGATAGCAGTCAAGTTTCATTCTTTTGCATGTAGCTGTCCAATTTTCCCAGCACCATTTATTGAAGAGACTGTCTTTTTCCCACCGGATGTTTTTTCCTGTTTTATCAAATATTAGTTGCCCAGGAGCCAAGGGTCCATTTCTGGATTCTCTATTCTGTTCCATTGGTCTATGAGTCTGTTCTTGTGCCAGTACCATGCTGTCTTTGTGATCACAGCTTTGTAGTACAGCTCGAAATCCGGCATTGTGATGCCCCCAGCTTTGTTTTTCCTTTTCAGCAGTTCCTTGGAGATTCGGGGCCTTTTCTGTTTCCATACAAATTTAAGGACTGTTTGTTCCAGTTCTTTGAAAAATGTCCTCGGTATTTTGATCGGGATAGCATTGAAAGTGTAGATTGCTCTGGGTAGCATGGACATTTTAACTATGTTAATTCTTCCGATCCATGAGCATGGAATATCTTTCCATCTTTTTATGTCTTCCTCAATGTCTTTCAAGAGTGATTTATAGTTTCTAGAATATAGGTCTTTTACGTCTCTGGTTAAGTTAATTCCAAGGTAACGTATGGTTTTTGGTGCTACTGTAAATGGGATGGATTCCCTAATTTCTCTTTCTTCGGTCTCGTTATTCGTGTATAGAAATGCAACTGATTTCTGAGCATTGATTTTGTGTCCCGCCACATTACTTAATTGCTCTATAACTTCTAGTAGTTTGGGAGTGGCTTCTTTTGGGTTTTCCATATAGAGTATCATGTCATCTGCGAAGAGAGACATTTTGACTTCTTCTATGCCGATTTGGATACCTTTGATCCCTTTTTGTCGTCTGATTGCTGTTGCAAGGACTTTTAGTACTATGTTGAATAATAGTGGCGAGAGTGGGCATCCTTGCCGAGTTCCTGATCTTAAGGGAAAGGCTTCCAGCTTTTCCCCATTGAGAATAATATTTGCAGTAGGCTTTTCATAGATGGCTTTTATGAGATTGATAAATGTACGCTCTATTCCTACAGTCTGAAGGGTTTTAATCAGGAAAGGATGCTGTATTTTGTCAAATGCTTTTTCAGCATCAATTGAGAGGATCATATGGTTCCTGAGTCTTTTCTTGTTGATATGATGTATCACGCTGATTGATTTGCGAATATTGAACCACGCTTGCATCCCAGGTATGAATCCCACTTGATCATGATGGATAATCCTTTTAATGTACTGTTGGATTCTATTAGCAGGTATCTTGTTGAGGATTTTGGCGTCCATATTCATTAGGGAAATCGGTCTGTAATTCTCCTTTTTGAGGGGGTCTTTGCCTGGTTTGGGGATCAAGGTAATATTGGCTTCATAGAATGAGTTTGGTAGCTTTCCTTCTGTTTCTATTTTTTGAAATAGCTTTAGGAGAATAGGTATTATTTGTTTTTTGAATGTTTGGTAGAATTCCCCAGGAAAACCATCCGGGCCTGGAGTTTTGTTATTTGGAAGGTTGTTTATCACTGACTCAATTTCTTCATAATTAATTGGCCTGTTTAAGAAATCAATTTCTTCCTGTTTCAATCTTGGTAGTTTATAGGTTTCCAGGAAGGATTCCATCTCTTCCAGATTTCTTAGTTTATTGGCATATAGCTGTTGATAAAAATTTCTAATAATCCTTCCAATTTCAATGGTGTTCGTCGTGACCTCTCCTTTTTCATTCATAATTTTAATAATCTGGGTCCTTTCTCTTTTCTTTTGGATAAGTCTTGCCAGTGGTCTGTCAATTTTATTGATTCTCTCAAAGAACCAGCTTCTAGTCCTGTTGATCTGCTCTACTGTACTTCTGGTTTCTGCTTGATTGATTTCAGCTCTAATTTTGGTCAACAGCTTCCTGGTGTGTGGATTAGGCCTGTCCCTCTGTTGCTGTTCCAGCTTCTTGTGGTGAGAATTTAAAAACTGCATTTTATATTTTCCTATTCTTTTGAGTGAGGCTTGGATGGCTGTGTATTTCCCCCTTAGGACTGCCTTTGCAGTATCCCATAGGTTTTGGACTGTTGTGTTTTCATTCTCGTTGGTCTCCATAAATTGTTTAATTTGATTTTTGATTTCCTGGTTTATTGAGTCATTCCTGAGCAGGATGGTTCTTAGTCTCCAAGTGTTTGAGTTTCTTCCAATTTTTTCCTTGTGGTTGAGTTCCAATTTCAGAGCGTTGTGGTCTGAGAATATGCAGGGGATAATTTAAATCTTTTGGTATCGGTTGAGACCTGTTTTGTGTCTCAGAACATGGTCTATTCTTGAGAATGTTCCATGGGCATTAGAATAGAATGAGTATTCTTTGGTTCTGGGGTGTAGTGTTCTGTATATATCTATGAGGTCCAGCTCGTCGAGTATGGCATTCAAAGCCTTTGATTCTTTGCTTAGTCTTTGCCAGGGTGTTCTGTCTATTTCTGATAGTGGAGTGTTGAGGTCCCCTACTACTAATGTATTTTTATCTATATGTCTCTTTATTCTGGTTAAGAGTTGGCTTGTGTATCTTGCTGCTCCCCTGTTGGGGGCATATATATTTATAATTGTCATATCCACTTGTTGAATACTTCCTTTAAGAATAATATAGTGCCCTTCTGCGTCTCTAACTATAGTCTCTAGTTTAAAATCCAATCTATCTATTATGAGAATTGCTACCCCAGCTTTCTTTTGAGGTCCATTTGTGTGAAAGATGGTACTCCATCCCCTTACTCTCAGTCTGAATGCATCTTTGGGTTCGAAATGAGTCTCTTGTAGACAGCAAATGGATGGGTCATTTCTTTTTATCCAATCTGCAACCCTGTGGCGCTTTATGGGATGGTTCAAACCATTTACATTAAGACTGAGTACTGAGAGATATGCTTTAATGATGCCATGTTGCCAGTAAAGTCTTTGTATTGGTTGTGACTTTCTCTTCTGTATCACTCTTGGGGCCTTTTTACCTTTATAGAACCCCCCTTAATATCTCCTGTAGGGCTGGTTTCGTGGTTACGAAATTGGTTAGTGACTGGTGATTCTGAAATGTCTTTATTTCTCCATCAATTCTGAATGACAGCCTTGCTGAATAAAGGATCCTTGGCTGCATGTTTTTCTCTGAAAGAGCTTTAAAAATGCCCCCCCCCAACCCTTCCTCTCATTCCAGGTCTGTGTAGACAGGTCTGACGTAATTCTGATACCTTTGCCTTGGTACATGAGAAATTTCTTGGTACGTGAGAAATTTCTTTGGGTTTTCTATATAGAGTATTCATGTCATCTGCGAAGAGAGACAGTTTGACTTCTTCTTTGCCAGTTTGGATACCTTTTATCCCTTTTTGTTGTCTGATTGCTGTTGCAAGGACTTCTAGTACTATGTTGAATAATAATGGTGAGAGTGGGCATCCTTGTCGTGTTCCTAATCTTAAGGGAAAGGCTTTCAGCTTTTCCCCATTGAGAATGATATTCGCTGTAGGCTTTTCATAGATGGTTTTTATGAAATTGAGTTATGTACCCTCTATCCCTACACTCTGAAGGGTTTTAATCAGGAAAGGATGCTGTATTTTGTCAAATGCTTTTTCGGCGTCACTTGAGAGGCTCATATGGTCCTTGACTCTTTTCTTGTTGATATGATCTATCACACTGATCGATTTGCGAATGTTGAACCACCCTTGCATACCAGGGATGAATCCCACTTGGTCATGATGCATAATCCTTTTAATGTACTGTTGGATCCTACTAGCTAGGATCTTGTTGAGGATTTTGGCGTCCATATTCACCAGGGATATTTGTCTGTAACTCTCCTTTTTGATGGGGTCTTTGCCTGGTTTGGGGATCAAGGTAATACTGGCCTCATAGGATGAGTTTGGTAGTTTTCCTTCTGTTTCTATTTTTTGAAACGGCTTCAGGAGAATAGGTATTATTTCTTCTTGAATGTTTGGTAGAATTCCCCGAGGAATCTGTCAGGCCCTGCACTCTTGTTTTTGGCGAGGTTTTTGATCACTGCTTCAATCTCTTCATAATTAATCGGTCTGTTTAAATAATCAACTTCTTCCCATTTCAGTCTTGGTAGTGTATGTATAGGTTTCCAGGAAGGCATTCATTTCTTCCAGGTTGTTTAATTTATTGGCATAGAGCTGTTGATAAAAGTTTCTAATGATCCTTCCTATTTCATTGGTGTTGGTCGTGATCTCTCCCCTTTCATTCATAATTTTATTAATTTGGGTCCTTTCTCTATTCTTTTGAATAAGTATGGCCAGTGGCTTATCGATCTTATTTATTCTTTCAAAGAACCAGCTTCTAGTTCTGTTGATCTGCTCTACTGTGCTCCTGGTTTCTAATTCATTGATCTCTGCTCTAATGTTGACCACCTGCCTTCTCGTGCATGGGTTAGGCCTGTTCTTCTGTTCCAGTTCCAGCTTCTTGAGGTGAGAATATAAAAACTGCATTTTAGATTTTTCTATTCTTTTGAGTGAGGCTTGGATGACTATGTATTTTCCCCTTAGGACGGCCTTTGCAGTGTCCCATAGGTTTTGGACCGATGTGTTTTCATTTTCATTGGTCTCCATAAATTGTTTAAACTGATTTTTAATTTCCTGGTTTACCCAATCATTCTTGAGCAGGATGGTTCTTAGTTTCCAAGTGTTTGAGTTTCTTCCAAATTTTTCCTTGTGATTGAGTTCCAGTTTCAAAGCATTGTGGTCTGAGAATATGCAGGGAATAATCTCAGTCTTTTGGTATCGGTTGAGACCTGTTTTGTGACCCAGTATGTCTATTCTGGAGAACGTTCCATGTGCATTCGAAAAGAATGAGTATTCTGTTGTTCTGGGGTGTCGTGTTCTGTATGTATCTATGAGGTCAATCTGGTCCAGTATGTCATTCAAAGCTCTTGCTTCTTTGTTGATTTTCTGCTTAGGTGATCTGTCTATTGCTGAGAGTGGAGTGTTGAGGTCCCCTACTATTAATGTATTATTATCTATATGTCTCTTTATTCTGGTTAAGAGTTGGCGTGTGTATCTAGCTGCTCCCTTGTTGGGGGCATAGATATTTATAAAATTTGTTATATCCACTTGTTGGATACATCCTTTAAGAATAATATGGTGTCCTTCTGTATCTCTAACAACAGTGTTTAGTTTAAAATCTAATCTGTCTGATATGAGAATTGCTACCCCAGCTTTCTTTTGAGGTCCATTGGCATGAAAAATGGTTTTCCATCCCTTCACTTTCAGTCTGGATGTATCTTTAGGTTCAAAAGGAGTCTCTTGTAGACAGCAATTGGATGGGTCATGTCTTTTTATCCAATCTGCAACCCTGTGGCATTTATGGGAGCATTTAGGCCATTCACATTGAGAGTGATTATTGAGAGATATGATTTTAATGATGTCATGTTGCTTGTGAAGTCTTGGTTTCTATAGATTGTAAATTTCTGTTCTGTATCACTCTTGGGGCCTTTTTACTTTTATCGAACCCCCCTTAATATCTCATGTAGGGCTGGCTTGGTGGTGGTCACAGATTCCTTCAGTTTCTGCCAGTCTTGGAAGGTCCTTATCTCTCCATCAATTCTGAATGACAGCCTTGCTGGATGAAGGATCCTTGGCTGCATGTTCTTCTCAGATAGAGCTTTGAAAATGCCCTGCCAACCCTTCCTGGCCTGCCAGGTCTCTGTAGACAGGTCTGACGTTATTTTTGTATTTTTCCCTTTGTACGTAAGGATTTTCTTCCCCCTGGCCACTATCCTTGGATCTAATATTTGCGAATTGCACTGTGACGTGATGTGGTGTAGGTCTGTTGTCTTTGATCTTGGGAGGGGTCCTCTCTGCCTCTTGGACATGAATGCTTGGTTCCTTTGCCAGATTAGGGAAGTTCTCAGCTACAGTTTGTTCAAATATCTCTTCTAGACCTCTCTTTCTCCACCCGCTTGGGGATGCTGATGATTCTGAGAGTGGAACGTTTTCATTGAGTCAGTAATCTCCTGTAATCTACATTCAGAGATTGGATTATTTTTGAGCCAAATTTCCGTTTTAACTCTCTCTTCTACGATCCCATCTTCCAATTCACTAATTCGTCTTCTGCCTCATTTATCCTGGCCATCAGAGCATCTAGTTTAGACTGCATTTGATTCATAGCATTTTTAATTTCTGGCAGATTTGCTCTCATTTCCGCCCTTAGAGATTCTATATTCTCGTTAATATCAGCATCCTAAAACACTTTATATTATTTAATCAGCTACAGATTCACTGTTGGCATGTTACATTGACTACATACCTGACTTCTGATATGACTTAATTTCTTCTTTAAATTTAATTTTTATTTACTAGATACAAGTTAACCCTGGCTTATAGTCTATATATTTTTTATATTCAACTAGATTCAAAATTCAGCCATAATCATTCAGGTCATGATCTCGGGGTCCTGAGGTGGAGTTCTCCAATGTGGAGCCTTCTTGGGTTTCTCTCTTCCTCTCCCTTTGCCCTACCCCCATTCATGTGCAGGTGCACTCTTTCTCTCTAAAAAGGAAAATAATAATTAATAATAATAATAATAATATAATAATCCATAATCAAATATCACTTTGAATTTTCTCTCAGGAAGCTTGAAAAATATTTATCTTTCTGGATACTTCCCTTTCTACTTTCTCCTTTTCATACTGATAAATTCTTTTTTTTTTAAAGATTAAATTCATTCATTAACTCTTCATTTCTCTCTTCCAACATAAGAGCTTGTTTTTCACTTTCAGCCTGAAGTTTTTCTAGAATATCCTGTAACTGGTCTTGGATATTAATTACTATCTTTTCTTTACTGGCAGCTTTGTTGTAAGCATCATCTAGTTGCTGTTGAAGCAACGTATTTTCACTTTGTAGTTGAGAAAATCTCTCTTCTAAGGATTCCTGCTGTCCAACGTATTTATTCACTTTATCTTGTTCATTTCGATACATGTGTTCAATTTCCTTTTTCTGACACTGTGTGTGACTTAGGTCTCCCTGTACACGTTCTAAAACCAAAGTCTTTTCTCCGAGGGCATCTCTTGTGTGATGGAGCTCAATTTCTAAAGTATTGAGTTGACCTTCACCTTTCGAAAGATTCTGAGAAGGCAGCTCATTGTTATCTTTCAGGTTAGACACATCGAAATTCAATTTCTCCTGCACAGGAACACATTCATCTTTTGCTCTCTGGAAAGGAAGTTCTAGGTCTCTCTTTGATGTCTGAATTTGATCACGATCCTGTATAGCACTAGCTAGTCTAGCTCGGCATGATTCAACTTTTGCATCCAGTCTTTCCTTATTTTCCTCCTTGCCCTCCGATTTTGACTTTAGCATTGTATTCTCAGCGGTCAGAGCATTAATCTGTCCACTATACAGGAATATTGTTTTTCTTAATGTTTCCTCGGTCAGTTTTATGGTCTTTTGAAGGCTGGCATTTTTCTCTTTTATAATTGCAATGTCTTCACAGTACTTCTTTTCTTTTTCCCGGTTTTGATTGTTTATAGTGCCTATTTCCAGTCTTAGCATGGCAAGTTGATCCTGACACCTGTGGTTTTTATGCAACAGACCTTTTTCTTTTCCATGACTATTAAAAATCTAAGTGAAACAAAGGAGACTTTTAGCTGGAACTCAATAAAATGACATTATCATGATGTTCTCTGAAATTAAAGAATAACCTATGTTTATACAACGAACAGGTTGCAGTAAGTGGATATCCAACGGGAAAGAAATAAAGTTGGGTCCAAACCTCAAACTAATAATATACATTAAATCAAAGGGATATTATAAATAATATTGATGGAAATATACAATTTTTATCAAAGATGTACCTGATTCAAATTATTTCTTACAGTCCTCAATTCCTCATCCCGTGTCCGAAGAGTAACTTCAAGCTGTTGTTTCAGTTCAGCTTCTTTATTATACTGCTGTACTTTTCTTTTTAATTGCTCCTTAATTTTTTCATATAACATATCAGTATTTCTTCCATTTTCTTTTTCCCTTTTGAAGGAAAACCTGCAAATAAATGGACTTATTTTAAAATTTGTTTTGTAAGCAATAAAAAGTTCATTTCATGATCTGGTTCCACATATGTTGGTTTACTGTCCAAATGAAATTTCTATGTTCTTTTTTTTTTTTTTTTTAAGATTTTATTTATCTATTTGACAGAGAGACAGCCAGCGAGAGAGGGAACACAAGCAGGGGGAGTGGGAGAGGAAGAAACAGGCTCCCAGTGGAGGAGCCTGATGGGGGGCTTGATCCCTGAATGCTGGGATCACGCCCTAAGCCAAAGGCAGACGCTTAACGACTGAGCCACCCAGGCGCCCCGAAATTTCTATGTTCTTAATTTTTTCCTTTCTAGGGCTCATGGTTTTAATTTCTCACTTCAATCTCTTCCAAAAGATATACAGAGTTAAAAAGAAGCAATGAGAAAGCATTATGCAGTTTAGTAGTAAGTTTTAGTCAATAATAACTCGGTAGATATTGTAGGGAAAGAAATTTTGAAATTATTCAAGAAAGTTAGAATTGAAAATTATCGTTTTTTCCCACATAGTCATAATTACTCTTCCATTAGAATAATTTAGTTACTAATTAAAAAGAAATTGCTGTTTATAAATTGACTAGAAGTAGATTTCTACTTCACAAAACATCACAGGTACCTCTAAAAATAATTTGCAGTGTAAGACAGAATCTGCAGATGTCATTTGCACAACATACCCCTGCAGATTACTGTGATGCAGGACTAGGCTAGGGAGTCTAATATCTGTTGCCCTATATATTTTATGTTTCTTCTTCTGCAATACTCTCAATTGACCTTGTTGATTATTATTCATTTTATTTAAAGATTTTATTTATTTGACAGAGAGAGAGCACAAGCAGGTAGAGTGGCAGGCAGAGGGACAGAGGAAAGCAGGCTCCCCGACGAGCAGAGATCTGGACATGGGGCTCGATCCCAGGACCCTGGGATCATGACCTGAGCCGAAGGTAGACACTTAACCAACTGAGCCACCCAGGCACCCCTATTATCCACTTCTACATACTTCAATGACCACTTTTAGTTATCACAATTCTAGAATGGAGAGGTTAAAAATAGTAAGTGAGCTGCAGGACTTTCCTCAGGTCTTCTTACTCCACTACTAGTGCTCTTGCACCAAACTGCAGTTCTTCTCTAGTGGAAATCATCAATACAAAAGGAGCCTTATATTTCAAAATACTGGTGGTAAATAAGGTAAAATGTATACAGCTCTTAGAAAAATCATCAGATTATTTGCTGCTGCAATAAATTTTATTTCCTCTTCATGATGTTTAAAATGGTAAGAAATACAAAATGGGGGGAAATACACTGAGCTGTTTTATTAGGAATAAAATACTCATCAATTAATTATCATTAGCATATGATTGTTTCAAAAGCACCTTGTAATAAAATAGGATACCACTTGGAGCAAATTGCTACTTGTCTCAAAAGTAGGACACTAACATCCAAAAGAAAGTCTCTGAACAGGCTACACTTTTCCTCCTGTTCGTCAGTGGAAGCGTTAAGCTAACCTCTCTATTAATATAGAGGTGATGAAGTAACTGCCCCAAAACTGAAACATATGTTGTCAGTAGCAATAGTTTTGAGCTTATGGAAAGCTCATCAATTCTTGTGGAAAATAATAAAACCCTCTCCTTTGGATGAGGACATTATGAATGTCACTATTTGACTCTTGCAGACAAATGCATTTAAATTGAGACTATTACTTTAGCCACTGGACCAAAATGTCACAGCCCCTTATGTCCCGCCCCCATATATATATATATGCTTTAAAAATCCTCTATACTTTCCATGATCTACACTGTTGGTTTTTAAAATATATATATATGTTATTTAGATATAAAATAAAAAATTCAGTTTTATCCTAATAGGAACTATGATATTTATAGCTAAAATTAATAGCTTATTGGAATCCTTGGCTTCTCATATTTGCTGTATGTGTATTTTCTGAGTTAAGGGATGGAAAGTAAATTGAAATAAATGTGAATGTTGGCTCTTTTTTTTTTTTTAAGATTTTATTTATTTTTAGAGAGAGAGCATGAGCAGGGGAAGAAGTAGAGGGAGAGAGGAGGGAAAAGAATCTCAAGCCGACTCTGCGCTGAGTGCAGAGCCCAACTTGGGGTTGGATCTTACAACCCTGAGATCATGACTTGAGCCAAAACCAAGAATAGGACACTGAACCAACTGAGCCACCCAGGCACCTCAGTTTTGGATTTTTATGTGAAAATGCAGGCTAAATCACCTTGAGACTATGATGGAACTAGTTAAATGTTTTGTAAAGAAATTTTATTTCACATACTATATGTACCTGTAGTTTTACTCTATGACAAATTTAACTGTCATTTAAATTAAAATTGGAGTTATTCATGAGGAGGATAAAATCCTGTCTTTAAGTAACCAATACTATATTGAAGAATGTATTCCAAGTAAGTTAACCAGAAACGTAGAAACAGATTTATATAAGAGACATTCCTTACAGCTTTAATTAAAGTATAGAAAAATGAAAACCAACCAAAATTCAATTTGTTAAATAATGAGGTTTCCATATGATGGACTTCTATATGGTCATTAAAATTATGATTTGGAATATACATTAAATTATTTGTAGAAGTATTCACCGTTAAGAACTTGCTGTATTATTCAGAAGAATCCCATACTTCACAATACTAAAGACGTTTTCTTCCCTATAAAATCCTAGAAGGTAAGTTAGCAACTACAAAACTTCTCCTACATATCTGTAGTATAAAAGTCAATAGCTCAAGGGGTGCCTGGCTGGCTCAGTCGGTAGAGCATGCAACTCTTGATCTCATGGCTGTGAGTTCAAGCCCCACACTGGGTGTGGAGCCTATTTAAAATAAAAAAAAAAAAATAGTTCAAATACTTCCTTGAAACCAAGACGTCATACCTCAAACTGCAGAGTTCTTGTTCCCATTCCACTTTTTGCTGCTCCAACTGCAATTTAATTTCTTTTGTTTGTGATAGCTCCTTTTGTAGACCATTAACCCAATTTTCCAATTCTTTATTTTTTCTTGTAAGTTGCTCACAGTGATTATTTTTAAGTTCTAATAATCTTTCACATGAGAGAACCGCATCCCAAATTTTTAATAAATTAACAATCTACATCAGAGAAAAAACAGAAACAGAATATATAGGGCGCCTGGATGTCTCAGTTGGTTAAACATCCGAGTCAGGTTTCGGCTGAGGTCGTAATCTCAGAGTCCTGGGATTGAGCCCTGCATGGGGTTCTTCAATCAGCATGCAGTCTGCTTGAGATTCTTTCCATGCCCCCTCCCTCCCCCTCTGTTCTTCTCTCACCCCCTCCCCCCACTCATGCTCTCTCTGAAATAAATTACTTAAATCTTAAAAAAAAAAAGAAAAAAAATATGAGTACTTTTTGCATATAAAGGACTGTGTGCTTTCACATTCGCTCATTCATACATTAAACAAATATATTGAATGACTTCAATATAAAAGATATTATACGGGCACCTGGGTGGCTCAGTCGGTTAAGCATCTGCCTTCAGCTCGGGTCATGATCTCAGGTTCCTGGGATCAAGCCCTGCATTGGGCTTCCTACCCAGCGGGGAGTCTGCTTCTCCCTTCTCCTCTGCCTCTGCCCCTCCCCCAGCTTGTGCACTCTCCCTCTCTCAAATAAAAAAAATCTTAAAAAACAAAAAGATATTATACTAAGCTCTGCAGATTAAACAGATAAGATCCCTGGCTCTTATTTAGCTTCACGTCTAGTGAAAGGGAAAGACAAAATGACAATTACAAATTCAGATAGTTCCTATAAGGAAACGGAGTTCTAGGATCACATAACATAACGTGATCTACCCTGGGAAGGGAAGATTCCCCGAGGAAGAGAGAACTATTCTGAGAAATGAAGGAGGAGCAGGAAGCAAGTGAGCAAAGGAGGAAGAAGAGCATTCAAGACAGCCTACAGCATGTGCCAAAGTTCCATTGCAATCTGCTTCTGGCCAAGATGGAGTAACAGGTACTGATTTACCTTCCTACCTGAAACAAGCCAAACACAAAAAGATAAAATACATTTTCAAATTATTTTCAAGACAAAAGACTTCAGTCAATGAAGGACAATGATCCCTGAAAACAAAAGAAGTTAGCCTAACACATACCGGAACTCACTGCCTTGGGAGAATTTCCACTGACCATGACACAGGTGAAAAAACTGAGATAGACTCCACCAGATTCCCTGAGTTGAGATGACGGAACTGAGAATCCGGTGAAACCAAGGCAGATAGAGATCAGAGGTCAAAACACCGGCGAGAAGAAAGCAGAACAAAGAAAGAACTCTAGAGATCTGCAGAGGGCTCCGCTGGTGCTCAGCACCAGGGATGGTATCGATTCCCATTAGCCATGCTGGGAAAACTCATAACCTGTAGCACAATGAATACAGTAGTAGGTCTTGCCTCAGCGGTGGGGAACAATGAGCTCTAGGCTGAGCACTACTCTGGATTCACCTAACAATTCATAAGAATAGGACTGGAAAGGGACAAACTGTTTGTAATCAACTTAGCTATATCTCAAAAGAAAGCATAAAAAGGTAAGTAGAGGCATAGAAGCTATTTTTAAAAAACCAAATACAACTTACAGAGATGTAAATTATGTCAGACATGAAAAATACACTGGATAGGAATAAACACATATTAGACATCACAAAATAAAAGACTGAAATTGACCTCAGAAAACTGTGAGAAAACTTCAAGTGGCTAATCTACAATTCCTCAAAGAGGCAGAGGAAAGGAACCAGAAAAAAATATTTGAACAAAAAATGTCTGGGGCACCTCGGTGGCTTAGTCGGTGGGTGTCTGTCTGCCTTCAGCTCAGGTCATGATCTCAGGGTCCTGGGATCAAGCCCCATATCGGACTCCCTACTTAGTGGCAAATCTCCGTCTCTTTCTGCCCCTCCCCCTGCTTGTGCATTTTCTCTCTCTCAAATAAATGAATAAAATCTTAAAAAAAAAAAAGAAAAATGACCAAAACCTTTCTAAACTTAATGAAAACTATACTCCCACAGATCCAGAAGGATCTGACTAGGAGAGAAGAAATGGAAGTTAACTATTATAATTTTCTTAAACTGCATATGATGTGGTAAAACATTACTTGAAGGTGGATTGTGATGCTTAAATCATATACTTTAAACCCTAATCACTAAAATAGCAAAACGAAAGAGTTATAGTGAGTAAGCAAAATACACACACACACACACACACACGTAAATAAAACTAAATCATAGAAATTACTTGATTAATCTAAAAGAAAGCAGAAAAAGAAGAGAATGGGAACAAACAGCAGAAAGGACAAATGGAAGTCAAACAACATGCCCACAGATTCAAAACAACTACATTAACAATCACATGAAATGAAAATGGTCTAAAAGCCTCAATTAAAAGGCAGATTCTCAAAATGGATAAGAAAGGAAGACCTAGGGGCGCCTGGGTGGCTCAGTCGTTAAGCATCTGCCTTCGGCTCAGGGCGTGATCCCGGAGTCCTGGGATCGAGCCCCACATCAGGCTCCTCCGCTGGGAGCCTGCTTCTTCCTCTCCCACTCCCCCTGCCTGTATTCCCTCTCTCGCTGGCTGTCTCTCTCTCTCTATCAAATAAACAAAGTTTTTTTTTTAAAAAAAGGAAGACCTAATTATATGCCACCTATAACAAAAAAATGCACTTTAACACAAATTTGTTAAAAGGCCAGAAATATGATACACCACACTAACACTTGACAAAAGAAGGCTGAGCCTAAGTGGCTATATTAATACCAGACAAAATAGGTAGCAAAGCAAAAAACATTAGCAATAAATAAGGTCATTTTATAATGATAAAAGGGTCAACTGAAAGAAGCATAACAAACCTAAATGTTTACACGTCTATTAATAGGTTCAAAATACATAAAGCAAAAATCGACAGAATTGCAGAGAAACAGGCAAATTCACAATTATAGTCTGAGATTTCAACAGGCAGAAAATCAGCAAGAATGTAGACTTGAACACCACCATTCTTCTCAAGTTTCCATAGAACATTTAACAAAAGAGACTATATTTTGGGTCACAAAATAAATTGTAATGAGAGGGGTAAGTCAAAAGGACTAAGTCATAAAAGTGCGTTCTGTAACCACAGAGAAATCAAATTAGGAATCAAGAATAAAAATAGCTCTGGAAAATACTTGAATATTTGCAAACTAATTAATACATATCTAAATAATCCCTGGGTCAGAGTGCCTGGGTGCCTCAGTTGATTAAGCATCTGTCTTCAGCTCAGGTCATGATCTCAGGGTCCTGGGATCAAGCCCCACATTGGGCTCCCTGCTCAGAGGGGAGTCTTCTCCCCACCCCCCCGCCAAGCTCATGCTGTCTCTCTCTCTCTCAAATAAATAAAATCCTTAAATAACCTCTGGCTCAAAGAAGTAATGAAAAAAGAAATTAGAAAGTATTCTGAACTGAATGAAAAGGAACACATAACATATTAGAATTTCTGGAATCCTGGTATATTAGCACTCATATGAACATTTATAACACTGAATGTATGTATTAAAAAAGAAGAAAAGTCTCATATTGATGACCTTTGGCTCCACCTTAAGAAATTAGTAAAATAGTAGTCAAAAACAAGTCTGATAACTTTTGGTTATGTAGAAAATCTGACAGAATTTTTTAAAAAGCTTCTAGAACTAGTAAATCAACTCATCAAGTTTGGAGGATATAGAATCATTATAAAAAATCAACTGTATTTCTATTCATTAGGAATAAACAATCAAAATTTAAAATTTAAAATTTAAATTAAAAATTAATTTTAATTATTAATTAAAAATTAAAACTGCATTGAAAAATAAAAAATAATCACAGGTAATATCATAAAAGATAGAAAGACCTAGACGTAAAAAACTATAAACTATTACCAAGAAAATTTAAGAAGACTTATATAAATGGAGAGATATACTCTGTTCAGGGTTGAAAAATTCAGTATTGTTAAAATTAATCTGTAGATTCAACATAATCCAAACCTGATTTTCAGAAGACCACCAGAGTTTTTTCTCTTAGAAAATGACAAGTGGATTCTACAATGCATGTGGATAAAATAAATAAATGAAATTCATGTGGAAACACAAAGGACCTAGAATAGCAAAAGAGCCCTGAGAGAGAACAAAACTGGAGGACTAACCCTAACCACCTGATTTCAAAAATTATTATAAACTGGTAGTAATTAAAACAGCATGATATTGGTGTAATGAAGGCTAAAGAGATCAATGGGACAGAGGAGAGTCCGTAAATAAACCCACACATATATGGTCAACTGATCCTGACGAAGATGCAAATGGCATGAAGTAAAGACAATACAGCCTTTTCAACAAACGGTGCTAGGACAACTGGATATCCATACGCAAAAAGAATGAACCTGGATCCATACTCTGCATCATAAATAAAAAAGAATACAAAATGGGGGCGCCTGGGTGGCTCAGTCAGTTAAGCGTCTGCCTTCAGCTCAGGTCATGATCCCAGGGTCCTGGGATCGAGCCGCATGTCCAGATCTCCGTGCAGTAGGGAGCCTGCTTCTCCCTCACCCTCAGTCTGCTGTTCCCCCTGCTTGTCCTCTCTCTCTGTCAAGTAAATAAATAAAATCTTTTAAAAAAAAAAGAATACAAAATGGATCACAGATCTAAACGTTAAGACCTAAAACTATGAAACTTTGCTTTTAAACTACAAAACTTCTAAAAGAAAGCATGAGAGAAAACCTCTGACCTTGTGCTAGGCAAAGATTTCTTAGATAGGAACACCGAAGGCAAGAATCCATAAAAGAACAAATGCATAAACTGGACTTCACCAAAAAGGAAAACTGCTCTTCAAAAGACACTGTTGAGAGAATGAAAAGTCACAGGCTGGGAGAAAATCTTTGCCAAAAAATAGGTGATAAACTATATCTGGAATAAACAAAGAATTCTCAAAACTCAACAAATCAGAAAACAACCTAAATTTTAAAATGACAAAGAATTTGGACAGTTCAAAGAAAATACACAGATGGCAAATAAGCACACAAAAATATGCTCAACATTATCTTATTAGGGCAATGCATACTAAAACCGTAATGATATATATACTGCATGCCCACCAGAATGGCTAAGATTTAAAAAACTGACAATATTAAGTGTTCATGAATATACAGGGAGAAATTAGAACTCCCATACACTGCTGGTGGGAATGGAAAATGGTGCAACTACTTTACAAAGCAATTTGGTAGTTTCGTAATAAGGGGATATAACGAAACATGAGACTTACGGGTGATAGATATATTAACTGCCTGAATCACGGTTATGGTTTCACAGGAGTATACATATGTCAAAACTATCAAATTATACACTTCATATACGTGCAGTTACCTAACTAAAGCTATGGGGGTGGGGAGGAAGCTCTATTATAGGAAAAATCATCCAAACTAGTGGCTGAGACACAGATGGAAAGAAGGATATGAAACAGTACAAGATGAAGCTGAGGACCGTGGTGTTTCACGCTAGAGCAATGAGAAGTAAAAGCTAAGCTTTAAGCAAGGGGGGTAACATGACGAAATATAAATTTTTAAAAATATATGATTATGGTTGCAGCGTAGACCAAGATTCTGGGAGGTGGAATGACAGGGAAAACCGTCCTGAGGTTATTTCAGTATCCTAGGAGAAAAATACTGGTAACCTGACCTTGGGTGAAGGCATAGAAGAGAAGCAGAGTCAACAAACACATCGGTGTGCCATTTTCATGACGAAAAGTATAGTGGAAATTATAGCTCTTTGGCTGAGAGTACTCAGCAGTTCTCTGTCTTCATGAAAAACATATTTGTGAGATGAGTAGCTCTATAACAGATCAGTGTTGTGTGGTACAGCACTAGACAAGATGTGCACATATTACTACAGTAATATACATATAAAGGCTTTATATTTATACCACGGTCCTACCTTTACAATCCATGCCAAGTTGTTCAATTAGCAACATGCAACTCCTAAAATCAAAGCAAGGCAACTTGCAATCCTCTGAAGCTGTTCCAGATAATGGGGTTAAGTCATCAAGGTCATCCGTAAAATTAATTTGCTTTTTGATCTACAAATAAATAATAATTTCAAAATGTCCCCCAAATATTTATAAAATATACTAAGTGTAGAGAGATGATAAATACCCATCTTCTTATGAAAGCAAAAACATAGGTACTTTTTTAAAGAACTGATTTTTCTCAAAACAACCTTTATCAATAACTAGTGTTTCTGAATAACATTTTCACAACAAATAGAAATTCCTCTATTTTGTCACTATACCTTCCCTAAAGTAATTTTTTACCATGGAATAATATTTCTGATAAATATTATTTATCAAAATAATACAATAAAGTAAAAATTAAAAAATTAATAAATGAAATAAAATTATATATATATATATATTTTTTTTTTACCTCTTTCTTTTCCTTAGATGTTTTCTTTGCAGGTCTAAAAAGAAAAAAACCAATTCTTTTCAGGCAAACATTAAATACTTAAAATACAAAGAATATCTAAATCATATCTAAACATATTATTAATAATATTAACAAAACATTAAGATCAAATTGACAAAGAGCAAGGGAAAATCATAATGTTACTTACATTATTTGATACAAAGAAATATACCACACTTTTTTGTTAGCATTTTCAATAAAAACAAGCTTTTAGTGGCTCTAAAACCGATTTGCAGGGTTCAAACTAAATTCTTATATGAAAGAAACCCTTTCTTAATAATCATGATAGTAGTGTTTTGAGGATTTACTGTGCAGCTACTATGCATTATTATGAACACTTCACTACGTCTCTAGGTATTTTAAGCCTCACAACAATCTTATAAACGTAGGTAATTATATTAGGTATTTTACACAGGAAGAAAAGGAGGCACAGAAATAAGGAACTTCCCCAAGCCCATACAGCTGGTCAGGAGTAGACCCAGAATTCAAATCCAGGATATCTGCCTTCAAAGCATGTGTTTTACAATATGTGGTGAGAGTAATATTTAAGTGTTTCTAAGTAATATGATAGCAAATGAATCTATTATTATTCCATTCCTACCTCTAAGTATAAATAACAATTTCTGAATCTTACACATTTTTTTTTAAATAAAAAGACGTCATACTAGGCCATATTTAAAATCTACTTTCAATAAACTAAAGATTTGCTTCTTCTAAAGAAGTTCATCAATGGGCATTCATTTATTCATTCAAATGTTTATTCACGAACACACACTTACTGAGCACACAATATGTGTCAATGACACTGTTGGTACAGGAACCACGGCTTTTGTAATTTGGAACTTTATCCAAAAGTAATAATCTATGATAGATTAATAGTTTATTTTGCAATTGTAAATAAATAAAAGCTTTCCCCTTTCCCCAGATCTAAACAAACATTAACTTAATATAAACAGATACTTCAAAGTCCCTAACAAAATCATAGCTATTCATGATACTGTCAAAGGCACCGAATATCTGAAATCATCAAGGAATGATTAGTTCTATTCAGAATGGCCTAAGTGTTTGCATATTTACTATTATATATATTTTTTTAAATCTATGAATGATAATATCTGCACATTCGATTATATGAGAATACTTCACGGTGGAACCAGTTCTGAATAAACAACTTCTTGCCCCAAAACTACATGAATAGGAGTACTAAGGACAATTACTATAATCTTTAAAAG
Source organism: Ursus americanus (assembly GCF_024610735.1). Classification (NCBI taxonomy): domain Eukaryota; kingdom Metazoa; phylum Chordata; class Mammalia; order Carnivora; family Ursidae; genus Ursus; species Ursus americanus. The sequence continues at coordinate 14,473,722 of NC_142157.1, read as the reverse complement.
ATAATGTAATACAATCAATAAGCTTTCCAACATTTGGAAATGTCAACAAAATTAAATTAAATAACCATGTCTATCTCTATTGGATCATTTCCAGCAGCATACAAACATACTCTAAAAGCTCCCATCTTAAAATGAAAAAAGAAAGAAAATCCCCATGAATTCCACATTCTTTTTCAGTTATCATCCATTTCTCTGTTACCTTTCCCCGTAAAAATTCTCTAAGGAGTGTTTATACTTATTCATTACAGTCCAGCTTCCATGGTGACTACTAACTGCTCCTTGTCAAAGTCACTTGTCCTCATCTTAACCTATCAAGCAGTGTGTCTGATATACTTGAATATTTCTTGCCTTAGCCTGTACCGACACTACAGTGTTTTATTTCCTTAAAAAGTAATCACTGCTAGAATTCCTTCAGAGGGAAATAATTTACATATTTTCCCTTCCTTCATCCTGATCCATTTCACTTAAACGGCTGTCGTCATTCACTTGTAGTGGACAATAAGTCGGGGAGTCAGACTTCTCAAAGCGGGGTGTAATCAGAGATTCTTCTGATGTCCATTTTTCATTTTCATCTTTCCTTGCTTCCTTTATACTCAAACGAAGATCACTACTTTAAAAAATCCAGTTAAAGTAGCCATTAAAAAGCCATTTTTTAAAAAGATTTTATTTATTTATTTATTTATTTATTTATTTATTTATTTATTTGAGAGAGAGAGAGAGAGCATGAGCACAAGCAGGGGGAACGGCAGGCAGAGGGAGAAGCAGACTCCCCACCGAGCACAGAGCCTGACTTGGGGCTCAATCCCAGGACCCTGAGATCATGACCTGAGCTGAAGGCAGACACTTAATCTTAGACTGAGCTACCCAGGTGCCCCAAGCTAATGTATTCTAATAATGTTACCATAACGAATAAAAAAAAACAATTTTTTGTAAAATCCTGTTACCCGTCTCAATTCATTTATTTTTTTAAAGATTTATTTATTTATTTATTTGACAGAGAGAGAGAGAGAGACAGCCAGCGAGAGAGGGAACACAAGCAGGGGGAGTGGGAGAGGAAGAAGCAGGCTTCCCGTGGAGGAGCCTAATGCGGGGCTCGATATCACAACCCCGGGATCACGCCCTGAGCCGAAGGCAGAGGCTTAACGGCTAAGCCACCCAGGCGCCCCATCAATTCATTTATTAATTCACAGAACAGTTATGAAGTCCAACCATTTATAAGGAAATATACATTCCTTGCTTCGAAGACAGATAAATATACAATTATAACACAACATCATTTGTGGGGACAAAACTACTATGGACCTCTTTGTAGGAGCTGTGGAATCAAGCACCATATACCAAGGGACCTAGAAAAAGTCTTGCCTACCATGCATCGGATAACAGGCACACTCACTACATTCCCAGCTGTGGAACTAGCAATAGCCCATAAATTGGCTTCAGCCCCTTCCTCTCAGCTACATCTGGGAGCCCCTGGAAAACACTGTCTTAGATAATCACCCATGGGTGAGAGAGGTTTTCTGGAAAACCAGATTTCCTGCAGAAAAGTTTCAGCACACCACCGGAGGAAAAAAAAAAGAAAAAAATCAGGTTTGGACACACTGGAAAGGTAATCATTAAAGACTACTTCAAATGCAAAGACAGCAATGCAAAACTTCAAAGAATATAAAAAGTCAAGGAAATATGACACCACCAAAGGATCACAATAATCTTCCAGTAATCGATCTCAAACACATGGAGATCTGCAATGTATATCTAAAAAAGAATTCAAAATGGCAGTTTTAAGGAAACTCAATGAGCTACAAGAAAATACAAAAAGCCAACTCAGGGGTGCCTGGGTGGCTCAGTCAGTTAAGCAGATTCTGCTTGTCCCTCTCCCTCTGCAACTCCCCCTTGCCCCGCTCACACACACGCTCTCTCCAAAATAAATAAATAAATAAATACAATCTTAAGAATAAAAAGCCAGTTCAGTAAAATGAGAAGAACACTATATGAACAAAAGGAGAAGTTTAATAAAGAGTTGGAAGGGCGCCTGGATGCCTCGGTCGGTTAAGGGTCTGACTCTTGGTTTCGGCTCAGGTCATGATCTCAGGGGCTTGGGATCCAGGCCCGGGTCTGCTAGAGATTCTCACTCCCTCTCTCTGTCCCTCCCCTGACTTGCTCTCTTTCCCGCTCTCTAATAAATAAATAAAATCTTTTTTTAAAAAAGACCTGGAAATAGTAAAAAAGAACTAAACAAAAATTCTGAAGCTGAATAATATAGGGAAGGAAATGAAAAAAAACAACAGAAACCACTGACAGGAAAATGGATCCCCGCAAAATCTGTGAATTTACAATTTTCAAATTTTAACTTTCAAATGATCCAATCAGTGGAGAACAAAGAAAAACAGAATGAAAAAGAGTGAGAAAAGCCTACGTAATTATGGAATACCACTAAAAGAAACAATGTGTAAATTATTGCAGTTCCAGAAGGAGGAGAGAGGGGAAAAAAAGACATAAAGCTTCAAGAAGTCATGGGTGAGAACACTCAAACCTAGGGAAACATTTGGACATCTAAGTTTATGAAGCTCACACATCACCAAACAAACTCAACTTAAAGAGATATTCTCCCAAACACATTATAATAAAACTGTCAAAAATCAAAACCAAAGAGAGAATCTTAAAAGCAGCAAGAGAAAAGAAGCTTGTCACCTACAAGTGAACCCTCATAAGGCTATTAGCAATTTCTCAGCAGAAACCTTACAGGCCAGGAGACAGAGGGATTACATATTCAAAATGCTGAAAGAAAAGAACTGCCAACCAAGAATACCATACTGAGCAAAATTATCCTTCAGAAATCAAATCAAATCAGTAAGTTGGATACACATTAATATAATGAAAAAAATTATATGATCATCTCAATATGTGCAGACCAAGCATTTGACAAAATTCAACATCTTTTCATGATAAACACTCTCAATACAGTGGGTACCAAAGTATCACAGCAGCAATGTCCACAAGAGCCAAACTGTGGAAGGAGCCGAGATGCCCTTCAACAGATGAATGGATAAAGACGATATGGTGTATATATATATATAATGGGGTATTACTCAGCCATCAGAAAGGATGAAATCTTACCATTTGCATCGACGTGAATGGAACTGGAGGGGATTATGCTGAGTGAAATAAGTCAGTCAGGGAGAGGCAATTATCATATGGTTTCACTCATCTGTGGAATATAAGAAACAGCACAGAGGATCATAGGGGAAGCGAGGGAAAACTGAATGGAAAGAAATTAGAAGGGGAGACAAACCATGAGGGACTCTTAACTATGGGAAACAAACTGAGGGTTGCCGGAGGAGAGATGGGTGGGAAGATGGTGTAACTGGGTGACAGGCACTAGGGAGGGCACTTGTGATGAGCACTGGGTGTTGCATGCAAGTGATGAATCACTAAAGTCTACCCCTGAAACCAATAATACAATATATGTTAACTAACTTGAATTTAAATAACATCTAAAAAACAAAAAAGAAACAAGTAATATCATGAAAAGGCAACTTACAGAATGAATGAAGATATTTGCAAGCCATGAATCTGAAAAATGGTTAATATCTAAAATATATAAGGAATTCATATAATCTGAGAGCAAAAAACAAATAATTCAATTAAAAACTGGGCCAAGCACCTTAACAGGCATCTTTCCTCAGAAGATATTCAAATGGCCAACGTTACCAAAAAAGGGGCTCAACATCACTATTCATCAGGGAAATGCAAATCAAACCACAATGATACACCCATCACCTCACACCTGTTAAAGTGGCTTTCATCAAAAAGACAAGAGATACCACTGGCAACGTTGTACAGAAAAGGGAATCCTTGTACACCATTATGGGACTGTAAACTGGTACAGCCGCTCGGCAAAACAGTGTGGAGGTTCCTCAAAAAACTAAAAATGGAACTATCATATGATCCAGTAATCCCATTTCTGGGAACGTATCTGACGAAAATGAAATCATTTCTCAAAGAGGTATCTGCACGCCTATGTTTACTGCAGCATTATTTATAGTAGCCAAGACACGGAAACAACCTAAGTGTCCATCAATGGATCCGGGGATTTAAAAAATGTGGTATGTATTTACAAGGGAATATTTTTAGCCACAAAAAAGAGGGAAACCCTGCCATTTGTGACAACATAAATGAACCTGGAGGGAATTATGCAAAGTGAAATAAGTCACACAGAAAGACAGATACTGTATGATCTGACTTACAGTGGGATCTTCAAAAAAACAAATTTACAGACTGGTGGTGGGCCAAAGGGTACAAACTTCCTCTTATAGGACTACTAAGTTCTGAGGGTCTAAAGTACAGAATGCTGATTACAATTAACAATACTCTATGATACATTGGGAAGTTGCTAAGAGAGTTGCTAAAAAAGAAATGATAATTATGTGAGGTGACAGAGTTATTAACACTATTATCATTTTACAATATAAAAGTATATTAAATTAATACAGGTATACCTTACACTGACACAGTTATCTGTCAATTATACCTCAATAAATCTGGAGAAAATTCAAAAATACTCATATGCCATTATATACCACTCAAAAATTGCAATAACCTGATTAATTTTGTTTGAAAAGAAAATGATTTGGGGGTGCCTGGGTGGCTCGGTCGGTTAAGCCTCTGCCTTCAGCTCAGGTCATAATCTCCAGGGCCTGGGATCTAGCCCTGCATCAGGTTCCCTGCTGAGCTTCTCCCTCTCCCTTTGCCCCTCCCTCCTGCTCCTGCTCTCTCCTTCTCTCTCACAAATAAATAAAAAAATTTTTTTTAATTTTCTTAAAGAATATGATTTGGTAAGTTTTGTATACTTTCAGCCTACTATTTAATCCTAATATAAAAAGTTAGATTTACCAACAGAAAATTATAATTACCTTTTCACGGACTAAATGCATGCAAGAGAATATTATTCGCAAATAGCTACATAAATTTACAAAAACACTGAAATTTCCCACAGGAGATTATCAATTTAGGAATTGAACATGAGCCCCTAAGAGCACTGAAAACACAAACAAAGCGAGCAATTATTGTTTTAAAACTGTTCCACATATAACTCTCCTAGTTAAAATTTAACACCAAAAGGGGCGCCTGGGTGGCACAGCGGTTAAGCGTCTGCCTTCAGCTCAGGGCGTGATCCCAGCGTTAGGGGATCGAGCCCCACATCAGGCTCCTCCGCTATGAGCCTGCTTCTTCCTCTCCCACTCCCCCTGCTTGTGTTCCCTCTCTCGCTGGCTGTCTCTATCTCTGTCGAATAAATAAACAAAAAATCTTAAAAAAAAAAATTTAACACCAAAAAAGAAGGATCTTCCTGAAAGCAATTATTGAACAATTCTTCTTGACCCAAATTTCAACAAGAAATCTATAATTACAGAATATGAAATCGCTTTCATTTTGAACACAGCTGATAGAAACAACTTTTAAATAGAAAACATCTAGTCAGTCACCTCAAACTTAGGGTGGGGGGGGGACACAACTATGAAGCCATGGTAACAAGAAGCCACCACAACCAGTTTTAAATGTGTGTAATTGATCAATGCCCGCTGGCCTCACTCAACAACCAAGCAATGTCAGCTCCTCCCTTCTAAAAGAAAGCCTAAAGAGGGGACAAAATCCCTCCGATACACATGGCTTGAGTGCCAACCAATCGACCAGTCTCACCCAAATTACCATGGTGTTTCAGCTGATGACAAGCCAGTTAATTCTCTGGAAGTCCCCCAAACCTTAAACTCTACTCTTCCCAAACCCTGTATAAGAATAGCGGACTGCTCTGTCAGAAAAGACTGTAAGCCATCAGCAGAGCTCTCTTACTAGTAGGCAATAAATTCCAACTTCATCTTTTTATTTCGGATATTGAGGGCTCATAATCCTCTGGCAAGAATTTTTAAAGCCCTATAATAATTTACCACCATATTTCATTTTCCTTAATAAAATATAAATGAAGTTTGCTATTCCTTTGATCCATTTTATCATGATTAAAACTAACATAAATACCAGTAAAAAAATAAGTAGCAAGTAACCACAGTATTGGGCCCCCCAAATTTAAAAAATTGCATATAACTGGCAGGTTAAATTGTCAGAACGGACCCCTGTCAAACTTTCCTTTTGTTTACGGGAGAATTAGTATCATGTTAAAAACAATACATGGAGGTGAAACGCCATTCACTCAATAAACATTTATTGAATAGAACTACATATGCTAGAACATTTTCTAGGCACGACAGGTGAAATAAAATGACATCTGAGAAATTACGTCTAGATTTATTAAAGTGAAAATCAGTGGTAACCTTTCAAAAATCAGTTCTGGAGTAGTGGGAGTGAAAATTGCTAGAGACAATTCCAGAGCAAATGGGAGGGAAATCAGGATCAGTGAGTGTACACGGCTCTTTTAAGGACATCATAGCTAAGTGGAATGATCATAGATAATTTTTCTTTTTAGTTTAGTTCAATCCTTACACAATGATGATGTAGTATTTTTGTAACAGTTTGAAGTTTTTAAAATTACATACATGTAGCATTAAGTGTTTCTTAAAAAAATGACAGACCAAGGGGATGCCTGGGTGGCTCAGTCGGTTAAGTCTCTGACTCTTGATTTTGGATCAGGTCATGATCTCAGGGTTTTGGGATCGAGCCCCGCATGGGGCTGGGCTCTCAGTGCCAAGTCTGCTTGTCCCTCTCCCCCTGCTCTCTCTCTCTCTGATATAAATAAATAAAATCTTAAAAAAAAAACAACCGCAGGCCAAGCCATTAAATAATTCACAAAATTATACATCCAAAAGACTCCTTAAAAATTTTCTAGATATGTATTATATAACCCGATTGTCATTTTTTCTCATGCTTAGAAAGACCACAGAAAAACTGTTGAGTTTCAACAGCAGTGTTTCATGCTTGATAAAAATCATCTAACTCTAGGATATCATCTACTATTCAAAATAATTAGTCATATTAAACTTCTACAAGAGAAGTAAAAGGAGTTTGGAATGCAGAAAATATTCCTATTTTGTAAACTAAATTTTTATCAATTATAAAATACGAAGTCACTGTTGAAAAATCTGGTGTGGTGCATGTAGAAATATATTCTCTTTAAAAGGGAAGGATAACAGCATGCATGCAAGGAACCTTAAAAAGAAGATTCACTGCATTAGCAACATCTTGGCTTACAGCACAGGGGTCATCAAATCAAATGTTTACATAGAATATGGGACAAATCGCTGTATGAAATCTCTTGGTAATATTCAGATCAATCCGAGGGCCCAACATTTGATCACTCCTGCATTAGGAACCAAAACCAAAAACCTAGTAACTAGCAATTTTGTTGGTAATTATGTTAGAGCACCAGTGTAGCAGGTAACTTCCTCTTGCAACTCAGCAGATAGTAACAGTATTCTAAGATTTGCATAAGACATGACATGAAGCCAAACACTTTAAATATACTTTGTTAAACAATCAGTACACTGTAGACCTAAATTCATTTTTTCAAATGGTCACATACTATTTTGTCTTATACGGGAGAAAATTGATGGCTATTTACACTAGCTCCAACTTTTTGATATGAGAATGCCATAATACATATCCTTAACATATCTGTCATATTTTATACATATAATAATGTATAATAAATGTCCTTAGAATGTATGTGTGTGTGTGTGTGTGTGTGTGTGTGTGTGTGTGTGTAGTGTTTGTGTGTGTTTACACAAGTCATGTTTTCCTATAGGATCTAGTCCTGGCAATGAAGCCGTTGGGATAAAGGGACAGCATATTTGAAATTTTTGAAACACACTGGTAAATCACCCTGCAGGAAGGATTTACCAATTTCATCTAACAGCAGTGTATAAGAATGCCTTTTCCCTCACATCTGCTAATTTTGGTTATTATTTTTTTAATAAAATATTTATCACTATGACTGCAAAAAATGGTATCTCATTATTTGCATTTTTCTGATTAGCACCCAGGATGGAATCGCCTTACTAAAAATATAAAAAGTTGTTAATCATGAATGTTAGCTCCAACTAGAATTTGTTTCCTAGGAAAATAGTAATTACCTACTATTTACATATTGCTATAGGCTTACCCATCAGAATCTTCATCTTCCATAATAGGACATAGGTGGTTATCAGTTTTTCCACTCGCTCTTTGTTGAATTAGTCCAGGAGCAGCAGCGGCATATATGCTTTCTGATACTGCCAATTTATCACTTTCGTGCCTCTTCCTTTCTTCAACCATCTTTAAAAGAAGTTTGATACTAAGGATAATTGTTACTACTTTACTCATTAAAAAGAACTTTTTCATTAATTATAAATTTTTTAAAGATTTTATTTATCTATTTGTCAGAGAGAGAGACAGAGCACAAACAGGGGGAGGTGCAGGCAGAGGGAGAAGCAGGCTCCCTGCTGAGCAAGGAGCCCGATGCAGGACCCAGTCCCAGGACCCTGGGATCATGACCTGAGCCAAAGGCAGATGCTTAACCGACTGAGCCACCCAGGCATCCCAGAACTTTTTTTCATTAATTCATTCATTTGACTCCTCGTTTGTCATAATTGTAATCGATAAAAATATTTTGTGTTTAACTTTATCATTACCAGTAATTGCAATTTTTATAAATTCTGCTTCATTTCTATTTGAATAAAAACAGCGTAATTGGGACATGTGGGTGGTCCAGTTGGTTAAGCATCTGCCTTCTGCTCAGGTCATAGGGATCGAGTCCAGAGTCCAGCAGCCAGCTCCTTGCTCAGCTGGGAGCCAGCTTCTCCCTCTGCCACCACCTCCCCCTGCTTGTGCACTCTCTCTCGCTCGCTCTCTCTCTGACAAATAAATAAAATCTTTAAAAAATAAATAAATAAAATTTAAAAATGGAAACAGCAGAATTTTCCAAAATTTTAAAAAGGGCTTTCTACATTTTGTATTCATATCCACACTTTGATACCTAACATTCCCCACCCCACCCCACCTGACCAGCAGATACAAAGAAATAAAAAGACAAAGACACAAGATTTGTCATCTTCTGTCTTTACCACCTGGATTTTGCATAAACAGCCAGATTTAAAGGATGTGACATTGTAGCGCTCCAGGCACAAATAAGAAGCTTTCCTCTTTCTGCACTGAGCTATTCTTTCCCCAACTGCCTTTTACAATTCTTTTCTCATTTGGATCCTAGGGTTATCAAAAATTGACAGTGTTCATTAAAATATATGAACCAAAGGTCACCACAACACAAAAAGAACAGAGCGAAACTGATGTTAGTGTAGAATTTTGGGAAATGAGTCATGCTCCCCAAATTCCACATTCAATAACCATAACACTTTTTAGCTAGAGGGTATAAAAGTAACTATCAACTTCAATCCCATTTTCTGCTGATAATGGGAGTAAAACCATAAAAGGTTCAATGATTTGGCCAAAGTTCCTAAAGTGGCATTGCCTAGCATTTTATGGCACCAAAAGAGATGATACAATTCCTTAATGCTGAATCAGGTAAGTTATCAAATTCATTAAATTAATCAGATATATTAAAAGTGTGACCTTGACACAGTAAGTTAATACCTTAACTGGGGACGAGGTGCTTTGCTACTTTTTCTTTTAAAGGAGGCGATCTTGAGATTTTTGTCTATTTGTAAAATTCAATTCACCTCAAAAGTCAGTTTTCTCCCTTCAAGTGAAATACTGAAGATTTGCTGAAGGTTTATGCTACTACCTACATTATAAAAATCATACACATCAAATGTACCATACTTTATTAAACACAATACGAAGGTTTGACTCAACAGAAACATGTGAGAATGGTGATTAAAAAAAAAATGTGGAGGGGGTGCCTGGGTGGCTCAGTCAGTTGGGTCTCTGACTCTTGATTTTGGCTTGGGTCATGATCTCGGAGTCGTGGGATGGAGCCCCATATTAGGCTCTGTGATCAGTGGGGAGTCTGCTTTTCTCCCTCTCTCTCTCTCCCTTTGCCCCTCGCCCTGCTCATGCTCTCTCTCTAAATAAATGAATCAATCCTTAAAAATAATTCTGTTTAAAAATAAAGGGAAAAAAGTGATGAAATACAAATATTTGTTTTTAAAAATATCTCAAAGTGGTCGTGTTGGAATTCTAAGTTCCAAGAGTGAGTAAAGCAGAGAACATTGCACATACTGAAACGATAAATAGAAGCAATAGATTGGTTTAGCTCAAATATTTGTTTATATCCTTTCTCTTAGTCATTGCTTCTTTCCCATTTTATTGTTTATGGAAATGCAACTTATATTTAAGCCAACAGATAAAAATAAAAACCCCAGAGATGGGGCACCTGGGTGGCTCAGCAGTTAAGAGTCTGCCTTGGGCTCAGGTCATGACCCCAGGGGCGTGGGATCGAGGCCCACATCAGGCTCCCTGCTCAGCAGAGTCTGCTTCTCCCTTTCTCTCTCCATCTGCCTCTCCCTCTGCTCATGCTCATAACATGCTTTCTCTCCCTCTCAAATAAATAAATAAATAAATCTTTTAAAAAAACACGCTAGAGATTATTATATGTTTTTTAAAGATTTATTTATTTTAGAGAGAGAGAGCATGAGCAGGAGGGGCAGAGGGAGAAGGAGAGAGAAACTAAAGCAGACTCCACACTGAGCGCAGAGCCCAACGCGGGGCTTGATCTCACAACCCTGAGATCACGACCCACGCCAAAACCAAGAGTCAGATGCTCAACTGTGCCACCCAGGCACCTCAAGATAACTGCATTTTTTAAGCCATTTTCTTTACCGTTAGTTTGGTTCATGAGGTCACACGGTACCTAGCTAAATTAGTTTCCCAGTTCATATGCCACTTGGGAGACTGACAGAGAAACTTAAGGAAAAGAAATCATAAGAATGCTTCCTGCACTCCTATCATTTACATAGCAGAAATCATCTATTTCCAAACACAATTACATATTTAGACAACCCATCTTATACACAAAGTTTTTTCATAAGTGGAAAATCAAAATGGCTCAGATAATGATAAAGAGAAAAAACAAGACAACAGCAGTAAAGTGAATTCTACCTCTTTTTGAAGTTGAACGTTCTCATTTTCCAATGACACGAATTCTACCAGTAACAGGCCCATCTCATTCACACACTTTAGTATATCTGGCTGTAATCCTTCACTTCGATAGACTTCTGATGTTCTGTAACTACATGATGGAGAAGAACTCACATGTTCTAATTCAGGTTCCATGCTTCTATAGTTATTAGTACTGTCGTTATCTGCATTTAGTGGCTTCTGAAAGGAGTCTTTTGTTTTCTTGTAAGTGTTTGTAACAGCAGAAATATTGTGCCTTTTCATTTGAACCATTTGTCTCATTTCATGGAAGCACGCAAGCCAAAAATCAAAAAGCCTTCTTAGATCACTAGACGGAGGTATACATCCAACGTCTAATTTACAATTAGTGCTATTTTGGTTCATACTTGCTGACATTCCCATATCAAATTCTTGGTCCTCTTTCACTTCAAACGTAACGAGTGGGTTCCTTACGTTTTTATTTTCTGTATCACTATTAAAACCCTCATTTTTGTTAAAAACGTGCTCAATGTCTAGTGTACCATTTTCACAGTCTGATTTATTTCCACTGGATGAAATATTAGAAGATGACTGGCAAGCATATGCCAAGGACCCAGAGTTTGGACGAGAAAGAATGACCTTTTTGACACTAGGCTCTTTTTGTTCAGGAAATGCCTGAAATACTACAGGGACAGGCACTGCAAATGCATCTTTTTTCTCACAACCAAGTCCATCATTTGTTAAATGAGAAGGTATTTCCTTTAAGTTTGCTCCTTCTTTAAAGTTACCATGTCGTGATTCTTCTTTAGGATAAGTAGTAATTTTGTCCTTTTTACAAATTGCACCAAATTTCCGCTTTAACTTACTGGTGATGAGTTTTACATTAGTTTTCCACTCTAATTTGCCTTTTCTGTTCCACATTTTCTCATCCTTTTGCACAGAAGGATGTACTGAATATACAGATAGATCATCCTCTCTATCACATTTCTTATTCATTTCTGGTTCTTGAGCCATTTTTTGTAGATGCAAAAGTGGAATGTTACCTTGATGGATCTGATTTTCAGATGTCTTTTCTGCCAGGATACATGTTTGTAAAATAACTTTATCCTTATGTAATCAAGTATGGACAAAGAAAAATTAGAAAACAATTAAAATTTAACTGTTAAATTTCTTAAGCTATGTTAGGCTGCTCCTAAGTCACTGGATTGTCACTAAGAAGTGAGAAATAACTCACCCTAGCCTAAGACAGAAGAAAAACATAAATCCATAAACTTCATTTTGTCAGTTTTTTGGAACTAAACAATTCATTACATGTTACAGCTACCAAAAAAGGAATTAGATGATTTCTAATGCTACAAACTTAAAACACTTTATCTCACCATACCTTAAATAGTGAGCCCCTACAGTGCATGTGAGGATATTTTTTGAAGATTAATAACTAGAGAATAGGCAAATGTTAAATTATTAGAAGCCAAAATCAATTAACAGCAATCAGAAAGAAAACCAAATTCCTAAATTTTAATTCAAATTCTATACTATGATAGTGTTATACGTCACTATACATTATCTGCTTGTATCCAGCTCTAATATATTGTAATGCCCACTGAGTGGATACAAAAAATTTAATAAGACTCACTGATTTCCTATGCTGAAATGAAATAACTGAAAAAGTTATTATTACTCAAGCACAAAGGTCCCATCCTGGAAGGAATGACTCTACAATAGGCAATTGTGTTGATTTTATGACCCCGCTCTCTGAAGTCAACTACACAGAGATCACAAGGCAAAATAAATCTTTAATCTGGGCATTAGTGACTGGCAGTACACAACTGCACATTTTGAACCACTAAGAATAATTACTCCTACATGAATCTAAGTCAGCAGTCATTATTGTCACACTGCTCATAATTTAACTACTTACACAGATGATTCAATATTTGATGTTACCTTCTTTATCATGTAAAAATTACAAAAATGCAAGCAAACAATATTCATGAATTTTTTTTGTCTCAATTCCAAGGATAAAGTTTAGCTGTAAGTTACTACAAATTCTAACAATATTTTAAGCTTTGTAACTTGTAAAATTTTAGAAAAACTATTAAATTATAATCTGTTGACTTCAATATGTCCGTTCAAAAGATAATTTCGTTTGAGCTAGGTTACATTATTAAAGCAGGGAAAACCATATAAAATCAGAAATCTAAATTTTTACATACCTGCAGGTGGTTATTTTCCCTTTCACCCTGTCTTTCTTGCTCTTCTTCTGATGTCATTTCTAAGTTTCGTTCTGCTGACAAGTCTATATATTTAGTAAAAATGGACTACTTTTAGCATGGTTAGATAAAAGTTATAACCTCCATAAAAATAGAAAATAACATTTTATCGATTACGAGTTTAAATTACACTCTTTAGCTGAATATTTACTTGAAGAAATACTTTTCATTATCGAAAACTTCAACAAACCATTTGGGAAATCCTAAATGTCACCAGGTTAAAGGCATACAAACATCTCAAAGATTCATTCACAAATTCATCCACCTAACATCCATGAACAAAACAACCAGAAACAAAATTTGAAAAGACAGCAGAAACATATAAAATCTCAACAGACTATTCTTCACCTTATAACAGTACCTCTGAAACAACACCCTAAGCTTCAACTACATTATTCGTGGTTGCCAAAATTACTAGTACTTTTGATGCCACTATCAGTGTACAACCTTCCCACGGGTGTATGTGCCTGATGAGTGTAAACATTCCTGAAATGTTTTCCTCTACTACTTGACAAATTTCTTTACACCTTTTAGGACACAGACTGCTATATGTAAGTCATCCTTGATTATGGCTATCCTTCCCCAGATAAACAGGTGTCTCTTTCTTTGGGGCTACCTTAGTACTTTACAGATTTTTCTAGCGTATCTTCACCACCTGAACTGCTAATTACTTCTTTATATATCTATTTCTTTTGCTCCTACACTGTGTGGAACAATCTCTCTCTCCCTCTCTTTTCAGAGAGGGAGAGGGGGAGGAGCAGAGGGGGAGAGAGAATCTTGACCAGGCTCCATGCCCAGCACTGAGCCCCAAACAGGGCTCGATCTCACAACTCTGAGGTCATGACCTGAGCTGAAATCAAGAGTTGGACACTCAACCTACTGAACCACCAAGGCACCCCTGTATGGGACAATCTCTCAAATCATCTCTGTGTAAACAGTCTTTATTTTACTCACTCATTTTTTACCGAATTCCCACTGAGTGCTAGGCACCCAGGTTTAAAGAAGCATGTAGATAAAAGGTGTCAGATAAAAGGTGGCACCCAGGTTTAAAGAAGCATGCAGATAAAAAGAAAAACAATGGTTTTTCTAGAGATAATGCCTGAACTGAGACTACAACAGTGAGGTCAGCCAGATTCAAAGGGGTTAGAAGGTAGAAAATGGGGACAGTAGGCAAGGCTGTAGTAAGACAAGGGAGAGAAGCCCACAACAGGGTAAATACTTGTCTAAACTACAGGGATCCAAGAGGAAGACATCACCAGCAGTTCAGAATGCCAGAGAAAAGGGCAGACAGCAGAAAGCATCAGACAGCGTTTGGAAGAATTCAAGATTGTGAAAGCTTTATATGTAATTTTAAGATACCCGGACACAAATGTTTTTCCAACAGTAGTTCATAATCATATTTGCGTTTGAGACAGATCACTCTAAATGCCGCGGAGAGCAATGAATTTGAGGGGCATTGTAATAAAAGATGGGAGATGAATTAGAAGACAGTAACACAAAATAAAGATGAAGCAAGCACACCTGAACTGACAGAATGGTTCCAGAAATAATCAGGATATAAAATTATCAGGGCCCAGGACAGAATAAATCTGTACTAATTGAATAAACACACTATCTTGGATTCCTAGAGAACTAACTTTGCTCATTACCTTATAAAAGGCATCAAGTGAGAAGAGAAATAATCTACATGAACTGTTTTAAGTTGCTTGTATTTATTTTTTAATTTTTCTCTTTCGTATCTTCCTGTGTTACAGGAGCCTGTAGGTGTTTTGTCTTAAAAGTCCTGCTTCTTGGATCCACCAAGCTCAGGAAGAAGTAACAGCAAACAAGTCAATTGTATAGGTAAACAACTTTGAATTCATTGCCTGTACTCACTACTCTAGGAGCTAACTGAAAATCTTTTGAAAATACAGTGTTAATTCTACAAGTAAAGAAAGAACATAAAACTACAGGGGTGAAAAAAATACTGTACTCTTTATTAGTACAGACCTGATCATATGAGAGAAAAGGCACTGAATTAACTGGTACATTAAGTAGAGCACACATTAGATGTGGTTCATCAATAGACGGAGTCTCTTAGAATTAAAACTGATTTTCCATAGATCATTTTTAAATGATATAGTACTATTTAAAACCAATATTCCATTTATTCATTAAAAATAATAAAGGAGGGCGCCTGGGTGGCTCAGCTGGCAAAACAGCTGCCTTCGGCTCAGGTCATGATCTGGGATTCCTGGGATCGAGTCCTCCATCAGGCTCCCTGCTCAGCTGGGAGAGTCTCCTTCTCCCTCTGCCCCTCCTCCCACTCGTTCTCTCAATCTGTCTCTCTCAAATACATAAAATCTTTAGATAATAATCATAATAAGAAAGGGACACCTGGGCGGCTCAGTGAGTTAAGCGTCCGTCCGACTCTTGATTTCAGCTCAGGTCATGATCTCAAGGTCCTAAGATCAAGCCCCCCATCAGGCCCGGTGCTGAGCATGGAGCCTGCTTGGGATTCTCTCCCTCCCTCTCCCTCTGCCTCTCCCTCCCTCCCCACTTTCTCTCTCTAAAAAAAATAAAAATAAGAAAGCAAGGAGATGGACTATGCATACAGAGCTGAGAAGGTGATAACTACATAGTAAATCCTCAACGATTCCCATTACTGCTGGGAAAGCCAACTCTAAAATAAAGTCATAGAGAATACAGGAAATAGTCTAATATTTCGTTTGGGAAGGTGCTTTTATTAGGTACAGTGAATATAGTTTAACCAATACTTGTGAATTTAGAGCTATAAAAATAAAGCTAAGAAATTATGTTTTGAGTAAGCAATCTTTAGATTGCTACCTAGTATTCTCAACTGGCTCCAAAGTTCTAAATATAATCTTGCTACCCGCTCTCAAGCGAATGCAAAAAACTAGCCTAAAGGAAATTACTTTCTCCTCATTCTTATTCATATGTTGTTTTGCTTAGAGCAAGAATGCAAATGTCTTGCTAAAAGATATTCTGTTTGGTTGTAGGTTGCAGAAAAGGAGTAAACACAAAGTAATTTTTGCCACAAAATTAGTTTTGAAAAATCAGAACTATGGTGAAGTCATGGAGAGGTTGAATTCTCTATGATTCTTTATTACCTTCTTTGCGCTCTCTGGTTTCTGGTGGCTGTGATTCACACAGGTCGTGGAGTTTATAATTCTCTAACAGAAACACAGCTCCAATATTATTCATCTTTTCTTTATCTACTAAGGTCGTCTGTCCAAATTCTGTGGGTGCTGACTGAATTTTGGTCATCGATTGTGATATAGATGGGCACCTATCATCAACCTTCAAATCCCTGTATCTTTGACAAGTCTCATTATTCTGGGTCAAACCAGTGGACTCCCAATTGGACAAATCGGAAAACAAAGTTTCATTTATTAGAATGTAAATAATAAGACAAACTTGACTAATCCGTATAAACTCTTTTGTCAAAGAAGCAGTCCCATGTCCTGTTCTTCTCCCACACATACTACTGCTCATTCATAACTTACTGTATTTTACATGTCCTCTACTTGCCATTCACACAGATGAATTTAACTGTCTCTCATGTTTTTTATTCTCTAGTATTACATATTTTAACTCACTCACCAAGCTCTATTACATATTCTGTATTCCCTAAGGACTTTTGTTCATTAGTAATTAAGATTTTCCAAGGTATGAATTATTTTAGTAACAACATTTATGTCTAACCATTTATTTTATGTTTAAATACGCACCCTGTGTTCTACAGACATGGGTTTTAAAACATTTTCAACGAATGGTACTACCTTAATTACAATGACATGGTCTTTCCTCAATGCACCAATATCTTCAGAAATTTTTAAGCCTTGGATAAACATCATAAACTTACATGAGAAAAGCAAGCCTCGGGTGATCTAATCATTTCCAAGTAAAAACAGAATGAGTCTCAGTCCACAGCAGATCCAAAAACTACAGTGCCATGAAACAGGAAATGTATAACAAAACTATTTTCCTTTTTTTTTAAACAAGATTGTCTGATTTAAGCCTCTTAAGGCTAGTGAAAGAAAAAAGCAAGAAATGCAGAAACGAAACCTTAATGCCCATTTCATCACAAGGGTCCCTTTATCATTTTGCATCCATGACCCCTGTGTATGGTTTAAAACAGTCCTCCCGTGTCTTCTGAGAATCCGGAGTTCCAAAGTCCATCCATTCACAGGGTCCAAGAGGTCAAAACTGTTTTCACAATAATGCTAAATGTTATTTGACATTTTCACTCTCATTCTCTTATTACGTGTACGGTCAAGTTTTCTAAAGATATGATACGTGATAGTATCACAAGTCACATGATTAGTGGGTCATAGCTCGAATGGCTAACAATGTATGATTGTGTATGCTTGTATTTTAAATGTTTGTTTTAATTTCTAATATTGTAAATATCAACAGATGCAACCCACTAAAGCAGAAATTCTTTGGAATTCCTAATAATTTTTAGATAGTATAAAAGGACCCTAAGGCCAATAAGTTTCAGAATTACTGTTTTCAAAGATTGTGTCTGACAAATATTAAGATCTACCTAACTACTTCCCACATTTTTAATAATCAAAGATACCATACACACACACACACACACACAAACAGACACACACAAACAGACACACACACACACACACACACACATACACCATGTCTGCTAATAACATCTATTTGGCTTCAGATGACCAACAAAACAACACTAAGATGAAATAAAATTAAAACACAATTGACATGACAGCTAGTGAAGATTTACTCTAGATAAAGATCAGAATTCATATAAACATTGAACACTGGCGAAACCTTAGAGTCTACTAATAATTTCTAGGAATCCTTAGGAAGTAAAGGGATTCGAAACTAGAACTTTAGGATTTCAAAACATAAAAGTACAAACTTGAGCTAAAACTTCATTCTTAAAATCTCTTTTTCTTATGCTTGTAAATATCTTTTGTTCAAACATGGATATCAACAATGATATCTACCTTATTTATGTCAAATCCGTCAGTTAAATTTGCCATTAACCCCCCAAAAAATCAGAATAAGAAGAGGGTAAGCATTGAATATTTTACTGTACTTCCTTCCACCATTAAATTTGTATTGTACAATTTACCTGACTTTGATGTGTCTTTTTTCTTAATCTCTATTGTTTTATTACGAACAGAAGCCTTCACCTCAATGATCGGCTGAATGGGTATTGAAACAATATGATTAAGACATAATGTACATTTCATTCAATTTCTAATTAAAAATACAAATAATGCTGAACTTACCAATAACGTAAAGGCAATTAACACATTTTGTATATTACATGTCTTATATACTGTGTTCTTACAATAGAAACTAAAGAAAAGCCTATTAAGAAAATCATAAAGAAGAGAAAATACATTAACAGTACAGTACTGTATGGAAAAAAAATCTGTAAGTGGACACACAATTCAAACCCATCTTGTTCAAGGGTCAACTGTATACCTATACGGTGTCACTGAAACTTAACATACCCCAAATTAGAAATCCACTTTCCCATTCTAACTTTCCCATTCTTCTCCTGACACTAATGTCATTTATTTTTTGTCCTTCAGAAATCTTCACATTTAAAAAAGTGTCCTCAATATACACCAAATCACTAAAGACTGCTGTGATCATTTTTGTCTTATATTTCTATAGCACCCTTTACAGTTTACAAAGTGTTTTCACATTTGTTACCACATTTGTTCATTACACATACCAGAGAGGTAGGTATGAGTACCATTTCTATGAATGAGGTCACTGACATTCAAACAGGTTAAACAAGTTTCTCTGGGATCCCACAACTACCAAGTGACAGAACCAGGATGCTAGCATATCTCTTGACTTCAAATATGGTGCTCACACCATGTGTAGCACCTGCCTGTGCTAAGAGATCAGGCCCTTTAATCCCCTTCTATAGTCTATCACCTTAGAATAGGCCATCATTAATTTATACTTGTTTCTACAAGTATGGCTGCCACAAAGATACTCAATGCATACTATTTTAACTATCTGAAATGGTTTTTAGCTATTAAAACATCAGTAAAGCAGGGGAGCCTGCATGGCTCAGTGGGTTCTGGGATCTAGCTCCATGTGCTCAGCGGGAAGCCTGCTTCTCCCTCTCCCTCTGCCCCCCTCCCCGCCCCCTGCTCATGCTCTCTTCCTCTCTCTCTCTCCCCCTCTCTCTCTGAAATAAATAAAATCTGTTTAAAAATAAATAAATACAACACCACTAAACCAAATTGTTATTACAATCCCAATGCTCCTTGTAAATCTACTTGACAATCCAAATATAATACTTTCAGGGGCCCTGGATGGCTCAGCCGGTTGAGTGTCGAACTCTTCGAGTCAGTTGGGCTCTGCACTCAAGCGTGGATTCAGATTCAGATTCTCTCTCCCTCTCGCTCCCGCCCACTCACTCACTCTCTCAAATAAATAAATAAATAAATAAATAAATAAATAAATAAATAAATAAAATCTTTTAGAAATGTGTATATATATAATACTTTCATGTCCCAGGCATTATCGTTTCAAGTTCCGGCTATAAAAAACTATAATCCAAACTCTTTCTAGATCTCATTAGCAGCTTTGCACATCCATATACACCACAGAATCATACATTTGGCCCTAGGCTGGCCTGGACCAATTCTTTAGTTTTTTAGATATCTTAATTTCAAAACCCAAACTAATTCCTTTTCAGTTCTAAGCCTCAGTTTTCTCCAATAATACTACACAGCTTTTGTTAAGTTAAGCTTGCAAATTAGCAGAACTGTATTATGCTATATCATTATATTTACACATAATGATTTTGTCAATTACAGGTAAAAGGATAAGGAAATACTTTTTATGGGCAAACACACAGACAAGAGAGTAAAGCCTAAGCATTCCTTTCATGTTTTCACATCACTCAACGCTTATATTGTAAAACAAGAAGAAGAAAACAGTACCTCAGAATGCCAAGGTGATTCTCTATCTTCCTCTTCTCCCAATCCTATTACCATAACTACAAAATATAGTCACAGATACATTAATGAGAACATGTATCATTATGAATTTCAAACATATATACAAGCCTATCCGTATTTAAGAATATTCCAATAATATAAAAGGGATAGGAGTAAGATTTTCAGAGCTGAAGTATTTTCAAGAAGAAAAAGTTGGTAGTCATCGGGATACTTATAAAGAAAGACAGCAAAAGAAAAATACCTTAATGAAATGGAAAACATATCTGGATCTACAGACTTACAGATTGTGATGTACCAGCACTTAAGCATAGAAAAAGATTCATAGATGTTCACTCACTTACCATCTCCATTATTTTTGGATGCTCTATCAGCAGAAGTCAAGTTGTCATTAACTGTTTGCTCTCGTGGAGCACTTTCCGTATCAATCCCATTGTCCTTTTCCCCAATTGCTGATAGCACCTCTCCGTCCTATAAAAACAACACAAAACAAAACCCACCTTCAGAAAACATCACATTAATTCAATTGCTCGCTCACTCACTTACTCAAGAAAGACAAATACATACCGGCTCTGTCAAGTCATAGGCACTATCCTGGGACAAGTTGGAAATAGAAAGAAAAGACAGAGACTACCCTATATGCTAGTAGGACCAGAGATGGACGAAAACAGGTAAGAACACAGAGTATCATTTACTAGTTCTACAGGTGAGGTGAATGAAGCACAGCGAAGGCACAAAAGAGAAAACAGCTGTATGTGGGAAGCTCAGGAAGTGCTGCAAAGATAGGGCTGTATCTTGAAAGACAGACAAAGTGCACAAGGAGGGTGTGAAGGGCCTTCTAGAAAAGGTAGGAGGAGCAAAAGGATGAACTATGAAATAACACAGGAAGTGACGATAGCTAGAGAATGTGGCAAAACTGGAACACACTTTTTGGGAATGGGATACAGACATGTAATTGGAAAATCAGGACTGAACCAAAAAGGTGTCATGCTAGAATTTGAACTTTCTCCTTCATGTCATGGGTATCCACCAAATAAGCGGAGAAGTTACATCATCACAAACATATTTAAAAAGGTCACTCTGACAGCAATGTCAAGATGAACATAAAGGAACCAAAACCAGAAGAGCATTTCAAAATTATAGGTGAGGGGGTGAATTATGTTAATAAGATATGAAAAATGGTAAGCAGGGAGAAAATACTGAATGTGGTGAATGACTGTGCTAAATTTTTTTTTTGTTTTTTAACTTATTTCTTTTTTAGATTTTTGTTGATTGATTGATTGATTGATTGGTCAGGGAAAGAGAGAGAGAGCACAAGCAGGAGGAGTGGCAGGCAGAGAGAGAAGCCGGCTCCACGCTGAGCAAGGAGCCCAACCCGGGACTGGATCCCAGGATCCTGGGATCATGACCTGAGCTGAAGGCAGATACTTACTTAACCCACTGAGCCAGCCAGGTGTCGCTTTTCTAATTTAAATTCAATTAATTAACATATAATGTATTACTGGTTTCAGAGGTAGAGATGTGGTGATTGTTTTTTAAAAATTTATTTATTTATTTTTAGAGAGAGACAGTGTGCGCATGCAGGGGAAGGGGCAGAGGGAGAGGAAGAGAGAGAATCCTCAAGCAGACTCCCTACTGAGTATGGAGCCAGACATGGGGCTTGATATACCAGGACCCCGAGAACACGACCTGAGCCAGTCATGAGTCAGATGCTTAACCGAGTGAGCCACCCAGGTGCCCCTGGATATAGCAATTTCGGGGAAGTTTGGAGTCCAGGATTTTTCCTGCTTCAGTGTTTCGGTGGTGCCATACACTAGCATGGGGAAAACAAATGACAGAGCAGATTACAAAAAGTCAGGGAAGTGGGAAAGGTCATAAACGATGTTTTCAATCCGGGACATACCAAATTTGAAGCACCCAGGAGACTTAAGAAGAAAGTTATAGACAAATACATTTGAAGTAGGAAAAAAATGACATTGCTCAGGAAAATATAATTAATATAATTACACATATTTAAATATAAATATAACAAAATATAATTGATATAAGTAAATAATGTAAACCTACACAGAACTCTGAAATTTTCAGAACAAAAATAAAGGTAGGGGGAAAAAGCCATGGGATTCAATATTTCAATTATATACTTCACATTAGTTTCAAGGATAGAAAATACACTTTTATTAACATAGGCAAGTTAATGGGCACCTGGGTGGCTCAGTTGGTTAAGCATCTGACTCTGGATTTTGGCTCAGGTCATGATCTCGGGTTTGTGAGACTGAGCCCCACATCAGGCTCCATGCTCAGTGGGAAGTCGGCTTCTCTCCCTCTCTCTTCCTCTCCCTCTTACCCTCTCCCCCCACCACACACTCCCTCTCTCTCTCGCTCTGAAATAAATAAAACTTTAGGAAAAAAACATACGCAGGCAAGTATTCATCTCTGTAATGAACAGCATTTTAAAGATTAATAAAAAGATTTAATCGCAAAACACCGATTTAAGATTTTATAAGAATACTCCTTTTTAAAAATCAATCTTAAAAGATTTAAATTGTGGGGGTTCCTGAAGCGCAGTCCTTAAGCGCCTGCCTTCGGCTCAGGGCGTGATCCCGGCGTTCCGGGATCGAGTCCCACATCAGGCTCCTCCACTGGGAGCCTGCTTCTTCCTCTCCCACTCCCCCTGCTGTGTTCCCTCTCTCGCTGGCTGTCTCTCTGTCACATAAATAAATAAAATCTTTAAAAAAAAAAAAGATTTAAATTGTGGAAGAGAAATACTTATGGGATCACAGCATTTTGAGGCATTTTTAAGTACTACTATGATTTATGAAAAAAAAGATAAAACCCCATTTTAAAATTCACATGGTTTTCTTATATGAACTGTGACTAGCAAACTAATAGCTCTAATTTCCTATCTACGAATACAAGACGGTAGTTAAGGACTGGAGAAAGAACCTAGTACTAAAAAATTAATAATCATGACCATCCGAGCTGAATGTTTTAAAGACTCCAAATACATGCATGATTATCAAGCAGGGCCCAATATTCACATGAGGAAAGAAGAAAGGGACCAAAAAAATCCAATCACCAGTATTTCTGAGGTTCAGATTCAAAAGAATTCACACATTAAATTTAACAACTACGTGCGTGCCTGGCTGGCTCAGTCGGAAGGGTGTGTGACTCTTGATCTCAGGGTTGTGAGTTCAAGCCCCGTGTTGGGTACAGAGATTACTCATAATTTTTAAAACCTAAAAAAATCCCCAAGAATTAACAACTAGGAATACTAAAGTTTCCTGGGAATAATATAAAATGTATCCACTATTGGAGATACTTGAAAAAGTAAAAATCATCTTCCAGAAATAATTCTGTACACTCTGTTGGTAACCTTTCCTTCCTTATGACTCTACGATGACAAATAGTTCATATTAGAAAAAAACTTATAAATTGTGAGTTCATTCATTTGATGTCTTTGTATGTATCTATTATATGCAGATATAATTAAAAATAAATAAATCAGAATCCAGAAACCATTTTCTCCTTTAAGAGTGTTGCAGCTTAAAATTTATTTCATTTACTGGATAAAGATTAAGAACCTCACTTACATAATCAGAAATTTCCGTTTTAATTAATGAAAAGACTACATAAAATGTTTACTTATTTCCTCTCTTTATTCTCAAAAAGATCTAAAACCTGCCAAGATTATACCACACAGTACGTTAAATTAGAAACCACAAGAAAGGGCACCTGGGTGGCTCAGTTGGTTAAGCGTCTGCCTTCAGCTCAGGTCATGATCCCAGGGTCCTGGGATCGAGTCCTGAATCAGGCTCCCTGCTCAGTGGGGTGTCTGCTTCTCCCTCTGCCCCTCCCCCTGCTTCTGTGTGTTCCAGCTCTCAATATCTCTCTCTCACTGTCTCGCACAAAATAAATAAATAAAATCTTCAAAAAAAAGAAAGAAAGGAAGGCAGAAAGGAACCAGAAGGAAGACAATGGCCAAAAATTCAAAATTCATAATAAATCTGATTAAGGTCTAACACAGATTTCACTTTGCATTATCTATAAACACAGATTTTGCTAAATTAAATATGAGATATCACACTTTATTAAAGTTAAAAGGATAAAATTTTCTTCCAGGCTTCATGAAAATCAGCTGTAAGTCATTCAGAAGAGTCTAAGCATTTGTATTACCTGACTTTGTTTTCTTAGTTTGCACTCAAAATAATCTCTACCCTATTTTATAATACAGACTATCTGCTCTCCCTTAGCCCCACTACTGCAATTGTGTTTTTGTAATGCTCTCTCTCAACTCTTCAATCTTTACATTCATCTTGCCCTTCTTAAATGAATTCTTCCCCCCCTCCCTCATCTTCACCTCCATCTAGCTATTCTTGCCAGTTGCTTTCTAATTCTTTACTTCCATACTGGCATACCTAAGAATTGTTCACTCCCACCAACCTTTATAAATCTCAATCCGGTACTTATCTCCCTGTTGTTATTACACTGTGTTCTCTTATGATCTTGAGGACTTCCATTTCTTCCTAAGATTCTTTTCATTATAAGGATCAAGAGGATGTAAGTGAAAAAAAACATCGGGGGAAAAAGTTTAAAACAAAACAACTTACCTTTGTAACAGGAAGGCCTGCTAATGGCATGAGAGGCTTTTTAAGAGTTCTAGGTGATGGAATAGCAGGACAAAAAAGGTCATGCACTTTTGTATCTCCATCTTTATGATCAGAATTATCGTCCGTAAGTGAAAGATTATCGCCTACTGTCATAAGGCCAGGTTTTGTTTCCACTTAGTAAAAAACAAAATAAAGAGTACATGAAAATATCTGTAATTTTGAATTACTGAGTAACACAAGAATGGACAAACAGCAGTGAATAACACAAGTCTTCAAATAGCTTACAGTTCTTGAATTTCTCACAAGCAGCCATTAGGTTTCTTAAGCTTGGTTTGGGGACATTCTAGAACAAAAATTAATAGTTTTAAGGATTGCAAGTATCACATTTGGTAAAATAATCATAATAGTCACTATTATCAAATGAGCACCGCTACACAAAGAACACAGCTTTTGGAATCATTCAAATGTAGATTCAAGTCACAGTTCTGCCATTTACTAGCCTACATTTTCTCATGGGGTGAGGATTATGAGAGATTTAATAGCTAGTCCCAAAGTGTTACTTTCCTTACCCCTGATTATCATACAACTTCTTACTGAACCATTTAAAACTAAAGCTAGCCTACAACCCAGCAACTGCACTACTAGGTATTTCTCCAAAGGATACAAACATAGTGATCTGAAGGGGCATCTGCACCCCAGTGTTAACAGCAGCAAGTCCACAATAGCCAGACTATGGAAAGAGCCTAGATGTCCACTGGCAGATGAATGGATAAAGAAGATGTGGCATATACACACAAAGGAATATTACTCAGCCATCAAAAAGAACGAACTCCTGCCATTTGCAATGACTTGAATGGAACTAGAGGGTATTCTGCTAAGCGAAAAAAGTCAGTCAGAGAAAGACAACTACCACGATTTCACTCATATGTGGAAGTTAAGAAACAAAACAGACGAGCATAGGGGAAGGGAAGGAAAAAAAAAGATGAAAACAGGGAGGGAGGCAGACCCTAAGAGACTCTTAACTATAGGCAACAAACAGGGTTGCTGGAGGGGAGGCAGAGTGGGGGGCAGGGAGTGGAATAAGGAGTGATGGGCATTAAGGAGGGTACTTGAATTAATGAGCACTGGGTGTTGTGTGCAACTAATGAATCACTGAATTCTACCTCTAAAACTAAGAATACAGTATATGTAAATTAATATGAAATTTTAAATATTTTTAAATACTTTCTTTACCAAAATAACCTAAAACACAACTTTGTTCCTAGGTAATTGAAAGCATTATTGATAAAAACCCCAAACATTAAGAAATTTAGATTAATTATTTATACTTTAACATGTGTTTGCATGATTTATATTTGCACGAATATCTCTTGTAGGAGAAAATATTAAAATTTAGTTTTTAGTAATATCTTATTCAGGTAAGTTGGAATTACACTTTAAGTTGGTTTTGTTTGTCAAAATGCTAAAGACAAATGATTGTTTAAATCAGCTCCTTCCAGAAAAGAGGAAAAAACTAATAATAAACCTTGTAGGGCAATGATTCATGAATGAAAACCACACTCAGACAACACAAAGCCATAACCAAATATATTGACAATGGAGACAGAAAGAGAAGGACTGAGGGAACAGACTCTAAAGACATGTTTCTGCAAGGAAAAATTGGGTAGGGATAAGTCATTAAAAGAAAAAAGAGTTGGGGGGAGTGAAGAAAAAGGAAAACAATAAGACATGACCAATCAATCAAGCACAAGCTTAAGACAAGGAAAAAAAGGAAAAATGTAAGTACAAAACGTATATGGAAAAAATATGTATTTTCCCGAATATGTAAGTATGATTATGGATATACAACAAACAGAAGTCTCTAAAATTTTTTCAATTCCATATTATAAATATATATTACAAATAAATTATAAATATATATAAGACAGAGGCTCTTGTTCATAGTTTATCCCTAATAATACTGACTTTTCTCACTCTACAACTATTTCTTTATAATTACTGTAGTAAAGAATTTAATTTTTTCACTATAAATTGTTCAATTTGTAGTCATCTGTCAGTATCTGAAAGCTATAAATTATTACCAGAGAGAGAAAAAATAGAAAAAGAAATGTTTCTAATACATCAACTTTGCACATGGAGAAAGAACTGGTAATGAGAATTCTAAGGAGAAATGGATTCCTTGAAAGGATATATCTAATGGGACATAGGTGGGGTTAAAGAAAATAGTTGGGCATTTTCATCTACAACTCTAAGCTCACAATTAGAGGATACTAAAAAATACATTGTAACCTTCCTTCTTATTTATTTCTTTGTTTCCTCAACATAATTCATTTGCGCTTATAAAGCCTAAACATGAAAATAGAATCTAAATTTGAGCCATATTTTTTAAAATTTATGTATTTAATTATGACCAATTATACACATTACAATACTTATAACATTCCATTATACAGAATTCCATCTGTCTGCTCATTTATTCACATTCAAAAAATATTAAATTGCCTCTTCCAAGCAAGACTTTATTCTAGGTGTTCCAAGAGATGCACAATTATGTTTCCTAACATCCAGCAGCATATAATGATGCAGGGGTCTTCAAATGAATATTTAAATAAACATAAAATGAGTGAGATTTTCAGTTTTAGAATCTGATACAAAGGCTACAAGTAGATATTTTTAAAAACTATAATATAAAAGATTTCTGAAATTGGACATTTTACCATAAGGGTATGAAGAGCCTCTGCTTCTAGAGCTGATTATTATTTAAGGCAAAACATGTATCCTTCACTTAGATAAAGAGTTTTAACTATACTCTCCTTGGAATCATTTTGAAAGCACAGTGGAATGCCTTCGCAATATACATGTTGAGAAACAATTTAAATTTCTGAATTTCCACAATTTCTAATATAATTTTAATCTGAATGTAGAACAAAGGATAGAAACAGAGGAAAAAAATCTTCTGTCATAACACTACAGGCTGCCAAAATAAAAAATGTCCAAGAAAAACTATCTGCAATAAATAATTGGATCCACTAAAGATTTCATTTAGGCATTAGTACTATAAAATTCATGTTTTCTAGAGAAAGAAAGAAAGAAAGAAAGAAAGAAAGAAAGAAAGAAAGAAAAAGGAAAAGAAAGAAAGAATAAGAGAAAGCAAGCAGCAAGCAAGCAAGAAAGATGCAAAGAGAAAGACAGTCATGATAAGATAATTTAAAATTCACAGTAAGAATCCTGAGCCTTGACCAAATGTCATATTTCCACCATTATGCGAAAGCTTTTCCCAATATAATTTTCCTGTCATTATATATTTTCCAGCCCATTTTCTTCAACCTCCACCTTCACTATTTGCCAGAGTAAAAAAAAAGATTTTTCAACTTGTCATATTTCCGTAAAATGGTTTGTTCTGACCAAATTTCCATTACAAACATAAAATGATGACAGGCAGGCCACTGGTAATTTTTAACAGTAAATAATAGACAAAACTAAATTCAGAGCAGGAAAATTAATTTCACAAGAGAGTACTTTACCTTGATATTAACGTTGCCATCAACTGATGTAGGCCGTGCATTCTCGTCACCACGGTAAACAGAAAGCCTTTAGACAAAAATATACAACAAACCAAGTTCATTAAGAAGAAAAACTGAGTGAAAGGTCAGCTATCTATTTATTGAAAGAAGTTTCTTAATATAATTAAAATTTGGCCTCTGTTTTTATTACTTAGTTTTTATTTTAATTCCAGTAGCATTAACATGCAGTGCTATATTAGTTTCGTGTATACGATATAATGATTCGGCAATTCCAGACATCACCCAGGGCTCCTCATGACAAGGGCATTCCTTACTCCCTATCTCCTATTTCAGCCATTCCCCCACCCATCTCCCCTCTGGCAACCATCAATTTGTTCTCTATAGTTAAGAGGCTGTTTCTGGGTTTGTCTGTCTCTCTTTTTTTTCTTTGCTCATTTTTATTGTTCCTTAAATTCTACATGAGTGAAATCATACGGTTGATGTCTTTCTCTGACTTACTTCGCTTAGCATAATACTCTCTACTTCCATCCATTTCACTGTAAATGGCAAGATTTCATTCTTTTCTATTCCATTGTGTATATATACCACTTCCTCTTTATCCATTCATCTGTCAATGGACACTTGGGCTGACTATTGCAAATAATGCTGTAGTAAACATAGGGGTGCATGTATCCTTTTGAATTGGTGTTTCTGTATTTTTTGGATAAATACCCAGTAGTACAATCACTGGATTGTAGGGTAGTTCTATTTTTAGCTTTTTGAGGAAACGCCATACTTTTTCCCACAGTGGCTGTACCAGTTTGCATTCCCACCAACAGTCCAAGAGAGTTCCTTTTTCTCCAT
This sequence comes from Ursus americanus, assembly GCF_024610735.1. NCBI lineage: Eukaryota > Metazoa > Chordata > Mammalia > Carnivora > Ursidae > Ursus > Ursus americanus. The sequence goes on along the minus strand of NC_142157.1, from coordinate 14,444,464 downwards.
CTTCCGACCAACACTTGTATCTTGTGTTTTTGATTTTACCCATTCTGATGGGTGTACAGTGGTATCTTGTTGCAGTTTTGATTTGCATTTCCCTGACGATGAGTGATGTTAAGCATCTTCTTATGTGCCTGTTGGCCATCTGTATGTTTTCTTTGGAAAAATGTCTGGTCCTGTCTTCTGATCATTTTTAAACAGGGTTGCGTTTGGGTGTTGAGTTCTATCAGTACTTCATATTTGTATACTAACCCTTTACCAGATATGTCATCTACAAATATCTTCTCCCATTCTGTAGTTTGCCTTTCGTTTTGTGTATTGATTCCATCACTGTGCAAAACCTTTTGATCTTGATGTCGTCCGAACAGTTTATTTTTGCTTTTACTGCTCTCGCCTTAGGACACAGAACTAGAAAAAAAATGTTGCTACAGCCAATATCAGAGAGATTATTGCCTGTGCGCTCTTCAAGTATGTTATGATTTCAGGTGTCACATTTAGGTCTTAAACCCATTTCTGAGTTTATTTTTCTGTCCAGTTTCATTCTTTTGCATGTAGCTGTTCACTTTTCCCAACACCATTTGTTGAAGAGACTGCTTTTTCCCTATTGGATATTCTTTCCTGCTTCATCAAGGATTAATTGACCATATCTTATGGGTTTCATTCTGGATTTTCTGTTTTATTCCACTGATCTATATCTCTGTTTTTATGCCAGTACCATACTGTTTGGATTAGGATAGGTTTGTACTATCACTTGAAAACTGCAATTGTGATACCTCCAATTTGTTTTTCTTTTTCAATACTGCTTTGGCTATTCGAGGTCTTCAGTGGTTCCATACAAATTTTAGGACTGTTTGTTCTAGTTCTGTGAGAAATGTTGTTGGTATTTCAATAGGCATTGCATTAAATCTGCAGATTGCGCTGGGTACTATAGACATTTTAACGATATATGTTCTTCCCATCCATGAGCATAGAATGCCTTTCCTATTCTTTGTGTCATCTTCAATTTCAGTAATCAATGTTTTATACTTGCTAGAGTACAGGTCTTTCAAAATTTGGCCTCTGGTTTTAAATGGTTTTCATTCTCTGTTTTTCCTCCACCTCTCCGAAGACGTGAAACACCTAGTAAAGACCCCGTCTTAGTTCCCATAAGTAAGAGCGACTAGCAAGGAATTCTCTGAAATGTTGGAAAGTTAATCGTACAAAAGTTAACCACAATGAATTATCACCTTACACCTGTCACAATGGTTAGAATCAAAAACACAAAAAACAAGTATTGGCCAGGATGTGGAGAAAAAGGAATCCTTGTGCACTGGTGTTGGGGATAGAAACTGGCGCAGCCACTGTGGAAAACAGTACGGAGGTTCTTTGAAAAATTAAAAATAGAAATATGATATGATTCAGTAATTCCACTACTGGTTATTTAATACTTCCCCAAAGAAACGAACACACTAATTTGAAAAGATACATGCACCCCCATGTTTACTGCAGCATTCTTTACAACAGCCAAGATATGGAAACAACCCAAGTGTCCATCAACAGATGTACATCTCTCTCTCTCTCCCTCTCTCTCTCTCTCTCTCTCACACACACACACACACACACATACACAGCAAAAAAGCAAAAAAAAGGAGGAGATCTTGCCATCTGCAACAATGTAGATGTACCTAGAGGATATTATGCTAAGTGAAATATGTCAGACAGAGATAGACAAATACTATATGATTTCACTTATATGTAGAATCTAGAAAGTAGAACAAATGAACAAACAAAAAACAGAAACAGACCCAGAAATACAGAGAATTCTGTGTGGCCAGAAGGGAAGGGGGTGGCAGACAGACAACATGGGCGAAGGGGAATGGGAGGTTCAGGATTCCAGTTATAGTAAGTCACAGGGATACAAGTACAGCATAGAGTATACAGTCAATGGTACTGTAATAGCGTTACGCAGTAACAGATAGTAGCTACACTTGTGCTAAGCATGGTGTAACATACAGAGTTGTTGAATCACTATGTTGTACACCTGAAACTAACACAACGCTGTGTATCAACTATGCTTCAATTTAAAAACATAAATAAATACACAAATTTATGTTATTAGTGTGAATACTCTTCCCAGAGAGATTAAAAGATTAAACATTAGAAGGTCCAACTTCTTTCCTACACAGGTCCTGCCTTATATAAACTAGCAAGACCTTAAAAACCTTCATAGGCACTCAGATACCCAAGAAGAGAGACTGCTATAAAAAATAAAGTCCAGGTAATCGTGCCTCTATTTCCCTAGACACTGCCTAATAGTTTCTTTCTGTGAGCTCCTGAATTTAAGAAACCTGAATTTAAATCTCACACTTATCACTGATCATAGCCAAATAGGTCACTTTAATCTCTTTTGAGTTTCAAATTCTCCATTTAAACAAGCACTTGGTGAGGATGTTAAACATAGGTTGCAGTACCCGAGGGTATTTTGATTCATTCAGCTCTAAGATTCCTTAAAATCCTGAAATTACGTGCTCTTGATGTTGTCTATTGAAAAACAGAGAATACGTAGCTGGCAGAAATAGAAAAAATTAATGCAATAAAAGAAGCACCAAGAAAAGCAGAGAAGAAAGTAAAAAAAAAAAAAATCAAGAAAAGATTATAGAAAAGTCATGGAGAAAAGGAAAAAAGTCTACAAGAAAACGACAAAGCTTCAAAGAACTAGTGAAGGATACTAGCCTAAAGGGAAAACTAGACTGGGAAGTCAGTAAATAGAGAACCATTTAGAAAGATCCTCTAAATAGATGATAAATTTAATTAACGTAACATGGTCTACACCTAGATTACATATCCTTCACTTCTGGAAAAATCATTCATCTCAAGGACAGCAGACATCACTAAAGCTAAGAACTTGCCTGATTAGGTCTTGCTTATGTAAAAGCTATGTACTGTGGCTATAGGTTACTGAGATCCACCCTAAAATCTTTGATATGTAAAAATAAGAGACTAGTTACCACTGCACTAATTGCCTCTAGTTATCACTAGTTGTCAAATATACTAGGACAAACGCTTGGACTAACCTGGTTTCTTAAGAAAACTCTAAATCTAAGTTAACACATGACTACATTTGACTTTCTGAGTTGATCTGACTAGGATCCGTATCTTAATCCCAGTGCTGCTGAGGAACAGAAGAATGGGTGTGGGAGTCACACAGGTTGACAGTCACATCATGGCTCTGCTACTCATTAACTATGGAATCATAGGTCAATTAATCAACCTCCCTGAACCGCAGCTGACTAATTAATAAAAAATAGGCTACAATAGCACAGCTACTTTGTGAAGCTATTGTAATGACTACGAAAGTAATAAATGTCCAGCACATAATATAGTCTCTAGCCCAGAGTAGAACTCTCCACAAAGGCTTTTCTCTGCATTCCCTCAGTCAACACATAATTTTAAAAAATCCATAAAAATCCTACCTGCTTGATGTGTCTTCAGAACTCTCATCCACCGCTAAAAAAAAAAGGAAAATACATTTTAAATCAACAATAGAAAAATACAAATTAAAAGTATAAGACTGATGATTTATTAAAAAGTATTCCTTTGGAACTGCTCCGGACTGACGCTGCTGGGGTGAGGCTCCCTAGGTTCCTCTGACCACTGATTCATGATTTTCTGTCCTTTCTTGGCAAAAATGGCAACTAATGGTGCTGTTGTAAAGAGACTGGAACAGAAGGGTGCAGAAGCAGATCAAATTATTGAATATTTAAAGCAGCAAGTTGCTCTTAAGGAGAAAGCAATTTTGCAGGCAACTTTGAGAGAAGAGAAGAAACTTCGAGTTGAAAATGCTAAATTAAAGTAATTAAAGAATTGAAACAAGAGCTAATTCAGCCAGAAATTCAAAATGGAGTGAAACAAATACCATTTCCATCTGGTACTCTGCTGCATGCTAATTCCATAGTTTTTGAAAATGTGATATAGTCTAGACCAATAACAACTGTTACTTCTGGGGCGAAAGAACAGATAGGAGGAAGAGCAGAAGAAAAGAAGATGAAAGAGAAAATTGAAGTGAAAGGAGAGAAAAAGAAGAAAAAAACAGCAATCGGTAGCAGGAAGTGCTGATTCTAAGCCAGTAGATGTTTCTCGTCTGGATCTTCGAGTTGGTTGTATCATCACTGCCAGAAAACACCCTGATGCAGATTCTTTATATATGGAAGAAGTAGATGTTGGAGAAACAGCCCCAAGAACAGCTGTCAGTGGCCTGGTGAATCATGTTCCTCTTGAACAGATGCAAAATCGGATGGTGATTTTACTTTGTAACCGGAAACCTGTAAAGATGAGGGGAGTAGTATCTCAAGCAATGGTGATGTGCGCTAGTTCACCTGAGAAGGTTGAAATCTTGGCACCCCCTAATGGGTCTGTTCCTGGAGAGCCTGACAAGGAGCTGAATCCTAAGAATATCTGGGAGCAGATGCAGCCTGATCTCTTTACTAATGATGAGTGTGTGGCTATATACAAAGGAGCTCCCTTTGAGGTGAAAGGGAAGGGAGTGTGTAGGGTTCAGACTATGACCAACAGTGGAATAAAATAAAATAAAATGCTTCATTTACTGAACTACATCGGAGAAGACTTTAATAACAATAAAAAGAAATATATTTGTCACTTGTACCTAAAATATAACTGGCTTTTTTGTGTGTTATTTCTCTTATAGACTTGACTGGTCTTTTAATCAGGTATATATTGTTTTTAATTGGTTATAGAGACACTACATTTTTACCTATGGTTTTTGCTCCTTTATAATGTAGGAAGGAAATCACCTGTGTTTTGTGATGATTTATTTTTTAGCAGGGATGTTGGTTAACAGATTGTTTTTCTTGATACAATTAGATAACTTGAACTAGAGGAACATTTGGTTTCCTATTTGTAGGCACACAGTACATGAAATTTTAAGCCCTTGGATTTTTAGTATATTGTGTATCTGTATTATAACTGTCATCTCCTTTTTAGAAATGACTAGTTAGAATTTTTGTCAAGCTTATTAGCTGGTCATATTGTAATAATATTGAAAATGACCAACTGTTGATTCTAGAAAGCCAAACATCATAAAAGCTAGGAGACGTGGCGCTTGAACATTCTTGCTATTGCTTACCAGAGTAATCAGACCTGTATATTTAAGGTGACAATTTTAAGAGAATGAAATTTACAACTGTGCACTGAAATTTTTCTTTCCAAATTGCAAATTAATTAGTAATAAATTTAGAATAACTATAAAGAATAAATATATTGCAAAGTGTTGCCAATGCAGTTTCCAATAAATTGATGTAAAAGAAAAAAAAAAGTATTCCTTTGGGAACACACCTGGAAACCACACTGGAGGGAACATTAACTATACTATTGGTAGGCAGTTAATGCATTAAGAAATCTTACTTTCTCCTCTACGTTTACCAAATGCAAGAAAAGAATGGTATTTATCAAAATATGGTACCTGCAAGTGAATGTTTATAATGACCATAATTGGAACCAAACCCTATGAGACTGACAGAAAATGCTATCATCAGCAGAATCATTATCAGAGACTGACAAAGTCAAACTTAAATAGCATGATTCTTCTGGACTTCCACGACTAGGAGCAGTTAAAAGAGACTGTACTTATTTTGCTGTAACACAGCAGAACTTCTCCAGCACTTCAGCAGAGACTGTTAAGTTTACCATGAAACACCTTGCCATAAAGTTTGGTCTGTAGCCACGGTACTTTGCAGCATGGCAAAACACAGCAAACAGACTCTCTTGTGCCTTATTTCCAATTGCAAGGTGAGTTTGAAAGAGTTAGTGATTTGAGTGTCTGGTTTAATAAAGTATAACCTCTTGAGACTACCTACTTTCATTGCTAGACAGTCTATCTGGACTCACCTCTTAGACGAGGATGGTACCAATGGTTAGTGCTAGGTAGTAGTACATAATGTCATTGTTCTCAACCCTCCCCATTATGTGACAAATGTCTACAGAAATCACACTTTCTCAGTCCGTAAGGCACATGTCATCAGATCCTACACTGATGAAAAAAAACAGAAAAAAACAAAGGACAAAGGCAATCTTGAATCACTACATTCAATTACCTTGGAATTTTAATGTTTTAAACATCCAAGAAGATACCTACTGTATGATTGCAACTCTTTCACATTCTGGAAAAAGTAAAACTCTTTAAGTTAGGAATTAAGGGTTGCGGCAAAAGGAGGGAGGAATAGGCACAGCCCAGAGGACTTTTGAGGCAGTGGAACTCTTCTATGTGACACCACATGGGTGCATTGGGTGTACAACACCGGACTGAGCCCTAATGTAAACTATGGACTTTGGGGGACAAGGATGACTTAATGTAAATGTAACAATGTACCACCGTGGTACACGATGTTGACAACAGGGCAGGCTAGACACGTATGGGAACGTGGGGTAAATGGAAACTCTCTGTACTTCTGCTATGTTTTGCTATGAAGTTGAAAATGCTCTAAAAAAGGAGGCCTATTTATTGTAGGGGGAAAAAAGTATCCATTGAGCCTGCTATTACATGTATTAAAGCAAGATACAGCCACCTTGAAAATCAAGATAAAGACCAAAGTTACAGAATATGGGTATTACCCACCAAACTGAACTATATGAAAATACATAAAGCAAAGAATTTGAATTGCATACTTAGGCAAGAAAATAACTGACAAATAAAAATGAATATTTTATAATTATAAACAGCGATTCACCACAATAGGAAACAAAACTGTATTATCTATATACTTAAAAGTTTCTAATCTCACTTTAAATCAGAAATCATTGTTCAATCTGAGAATCCTAATGAAAGTTTAATCAGATAAAAAAAACAGATTATAATTACCTAATATTACCCTAGTAACTTATGTACAAATAACCTGTTAAATATTCACCAAAAGTCAAAAAAGTAACCATCACTTCAATTTAATATGGATGATGCTCCTGAAATCAGTACCATGTTATATCACCATATTACTTGCTATTAAAAGAAAATCTGAATACAAAGTAAGTCAGGGCTAAAATTCCTGTGCAGAAAAGATTCCATACAGCAGGCCAAAGACTGCCACCGTTAGATCCCACCTGAATGGTTGGCCCTTGGTTGGTATCTGGGAGCCTGGATGTGTGCAGTGTTCCCACCATTCCATAACTGCTAAGAGTGGCTCTGCCTAAGTCTTGGTACCAACCAGGTGATTTATCCTGTATACTTGATTTCCTTCTGTGAACCTGGAATTTTGGTATATGCTAGGGGAAAGAAGCCTACCTGACTGTCATTTAAAGAAAACTTCATTTAGTCTAAGATTCCTCTATTGGCAGACGACGTTTCACATGTGTCATCATAATGTGATGCTGGAAGAATGAAGCACATCCATACGCATAGAAACCTGCCCTTGGCTTCCTCTAGACATCACTCCATGCCCCTTTGCTCTGTGCTGATTTTGTTTTGTATCCTTTCACCGTAATAAACCACAGGCATGAGTACAACTATGCTGAGACCTGTGAGGTCTTCTAGTGAATAACCACATCTGGGTGTCGTTTTGGGAGCCTCTAATACAACTGCATTATGTGAAATCTTTATGATTTGGGTTGATGTCTTATACATGATTACAGTCAGAAGGTCATTTCACAGAACACCTTTCCTTCAATCTGTTTTTCTTACTGTTTGCCTTGGAGATTTCTATATTTCTATATCCATTTGAATAAAGGATGAAATAATGATGTCAGAAAATAATGTGAAAAAAGCAACAATCCTATTTTAATCAGGAAAAACGAGAATCCTGATGATTATCAAAATATCCTACAGTATAAAAGTTCCTGTAAAAAAATGAAAAGATCACATAAATGTTCTCCAACTAAATAGGGCTTAATTCATTTTATGGTAGTTTGAATCAATAAGGTAACTGGGATAATTATAGAAAAAATATATAACTACTGATTACACACTACTGATTATAGTTTTTTTGTTTCCAGTCTTTTTCTTAATTTCTTATACAATTAAAAACATAATTCCCCTATTAGAGGCAGTTGTTAACAAACTAGTCAAAAAGTCAAAAATTCTCCATCCAAAATATAGGATGTTATCCACTCCACCCTGAAAAGAGTGGGTCTGATCATTAAAGACCAATAGGACTTATTTGGGGGAAAACAAAGTGAATTATCTTATATACATAGATGGTTAAAAACTTGGTAATCTAATTGGCCACATATTGTCGTTAAGCCACAGTTTACCAATTTCTGAAAAAAACAGAAAAGCATGTCACATTAAAAGCGTATCAGATAAAAATTTCTATGTGACAATCCAGAAAATGTTTTCAATCTTGGCAGACCATCATCACTAGCTCTGTCACTGTGGTACATGTACAAAGAAGTTGAGTGTAAGAAACTAAGAAAATATGAGATACACTTTAGATTAGGTAGCCCATTACCTTAGAAGAAAATACACACATATGTCAAACATACATATGGTAGAAATGTGTTCTAATAGTGATAGATTTCAACACAATTTTCCCTAGCGCTTTCTTTAGAGATGAAATTCAGAAAGGAGCCATAAAAGTGGAGATATTAGAAGAAGGCAAATGAAAAGAGGATCAAGAGAGACATCACTAACAAAAATAGTCAGGTATGACTTTTTTTACTGACACAGAATTTCTAAACTAATGAGAACTAATATATTCGGCATATCACCTTGTATTTTCTCCTTGGTATTATACCAGTATTCTGCAATAAAATATTTAAAAGAGGTCAGTTTCTCCAAACTGCTGGTCTGTAAACTATTTCTGACCAAAATTTAAAACTGTCAAAATACAGATGCATCAAGATTCCATATCAGAGATAGGGCCTGACAGTGGCTTCCTGCCTGTTGCTCCCAGATTCTTGTTTTAGTATTCATCCCAAGAGCATATCAAGGACTTGAGGAAAAACTCAAGTATCTCCACAAGAAACAGGTAAGAAAGACAACACTTTTCGTCACCCTTGACTCTTTGGATTTGACAATTATAGGAAAATGTTGGCAAATTTTCCCTTTACTCTGTCTGGGTAGATACTAACAAAAAAGTCAGGTAGGACCTTACTTGATGTGTTATTTTTCCATATTTGGACACAGAAAGTACCAATCATGTAAACAATAGACCTTACAACTCAAAAATTGTTGTTTTGAAAAGCCTACCACCAAAGAGCTTTTAAAAGTTAAATCCAACTTTTTTTTCAGTAATTTTATTTGATACAATTAATAGTCCTCCTTGAAATTTTTTTTTTTTAATTTTTTCAACATCACTTCCCCTAATTCCTCTCCTAGGTGTCCCCAGCCACTCCGCAGTCTTCGCTACCAACTCCTACTCCTTCGTCCACCCCTGATAATATTAGTATTCCCAGGGTTTGTTCACTGGCCTTCTCCTCATTCTGTATGTTCTCCATCATGGACAAGCTCAATCTTGGCCCAAGCTATGACTTTGCCTAATAATTCTAATCAGATTATTTCAAATCCGCACCTCCAACCTTGAAGCTCTATCTCCAGCTAGAAACTCCTAGTATTCCATTATCCAATTCCTGAAAATATGCTCCATGGATATTCCATCAAATTGAACATATAGACAAAAACCTGGTCTTCCCTATTCCCACTGCTCTCCTCTCTTCATCCAATAAAGTCCTACTCATTCTTCATGTCCAATTTAAATGCTAGTGTACAATGTGGAAACATATGAATCTTCTTAGATTTCCTCTCTCCCCTAACTTTCCACATTCAAGAATCATGAAATTGTATTAACTATACCTCTTTTCTGTCTCTGCTTTATATTTCCCCTGCCAGAGGCAAAAAAAAAAGGCCACCAACTATTATTGTTATTTCTTAAATGAACAAAAATTTTTTAAGCAAAACGAATTTAGAAAGCGGGCACCTGGGTGGCTCAATCAGTTAAGTGTCTGCCTTCACTCCAGGTCATGGTCTCAGGGTCCTGGGATCGAGCCCTGCATCGGGTTCCCTGCTCAGCAGGTAATCTACTTCTCCCTCTCCCTCTCCCCATCTGCACCACTTGTGCTCTCTTCTCTCTCTCAAATAAATAAATGAAATCTTTAAAAATATGTTTAATAAAAAAATTGAGAAAGACATAAAGCCTAGAAAAAGAACTACATTTTAAATTGAATAAATTGAGCTTCCTGACTTCTTCAGTATAGTAGGGTGAAAATTTCATACTGGACTGATACTAGGCTAAGGAAATATAAGCTTCCTTTGTCTTCTAATCCTTTTACATGGTTCCTTTCAATCTATCCTCCACATGAGGGTCCAGCAAACTACCACCACAGGCCAAGTCTGACCGGCCATCTCGTGCTGTAAATAAAGTTTTATTGGAGCACAGTCACATCTACTCACCTACATATTGCTATGGCTGCTTTCATACTACAATGGTAAATGTAGTTGAGAAACCACACGGCCTAAAATATTCACTCTCCGGCCCTTTATAGAAAAAGCCTGCTGATCCCTATTTTATGCCCTAATTCAAATCCAATCTTATTAGCCTTCTGCTTCAAATTCTCCAATGAATCCCTGCATCAAATACCACTGGCTCCCTCCCCAATAGCCATTCCATATTCTTCATTCTTGCTGGAGAACCACAACTTTATCTGGATATTTATTGTCCCCATACACAAAGAACGTGGCCTCACCCCTGCTTCAAAAGGAGAAATGATTAGTCTAAGCTACTCACAATACCTGATTTACCAGTGACTGGTTTAGGAACAAGCATGTGATATAATCTAGCCTATAACATGTTAGAGGAAATTTACTGCAAGCCTCTGAGTTTTCTTCCTGTTTAAAAGAAACATATAAAGGAAAACAGTCCTTCCAGTCCATGGATATTCTCATGTGAGAATATGCCTGGAGCTGTTGCTAATTAGCCAATCAGAAAAGGAGACACAAAATACTGCCAACCTCAAAGCTGAAAAAGACACAACTGGGATCCTGATGACATCACTACATCATCAAAACAACTCTGGTTCCTATTTTTTTTAGTCACTGTTTTGTTTCAGTTTTTTTAGATTTATTTATTTATTTGAGTAGAGAGAGAGAGAGAGAGAGCGTGCAAGAGAGAGTGCACGAATGGGGGAAGGGCAGAAGAAGAGAATCTTCAAGCAGTCTCCATGCTGGGCACGGAGCCCAACGGGATGTGGGGCTTGATCTCATGACCCTGAGATTGTGACCTGAGCTAAAACCAAGAGTCGACGTTTAACTGACTAAGCCACCCAGGTGCCCCATTTTAGTCACTATTACAAGTCACCTACTATTTGCAGCTAAGAGCATTCTACCTAATTTCCCAAGGTCTACAGGGTAAGATCTACTCCTTTCCATAGTACCAAAAAACTTTCATAAGCTTGCCTTAGCTAAGTATTCACCTCATTCCAACCATTCCCATAGCACACTTTTAATACCAACAAAACTGAACTGCTCATAAATCTTCCAAAGTTCACTCGTACATCTTAGCCTTTGCACTGCTGTTCCCTCGGCAAAACATGTAATCTTGACGGATGTTCCTCCTGCCAAACATCGTCTTTCTGCCTCTTTACCTGGCAAACTTACTACTCAGTCTGCATACTTACCTTAAATTCGACCCACTCTCCTAAAACTCTAATTCCTCATGTGGACTTACAGTATCTGGAACATATTAAATAGCACTAAAAAAATAACAATGATAATTATAAGCACTAGGGGACTCTGGCACATAGTAAGCGCTGAATAAAGTAAATAATAAAAATTACAACGGTAATAACAAACTCCTGGAGGGCGGGGAGTGTGTTTTTTGAATGTTTGTATTCTACAACATCGGAATAACACTTAGGAGCTAAAAGACACTTGATAGCTATTTGTTAAGTGAACAAATGAAAATGAGTAAATTGCAAAACCAAACCAACCTACAGAATTTCTTTAACAAAAGGCTACTAAGTTAAAGATTTCTTCATACGTTTCAGATTGTACAATGCACTAGGTGACACACCCAGGGAGCAATGGTAGCATTTTAGTTATTGCGAACCATTTTTGTGCTTTTATTATAATCCGTTGAGCCTCAGTTGCCCCATTTGAATATTTATTATGCTAAAGTTTTGACTAATGGCAACAGAGTATCTTGTTCTAACAAAATTACGGTATCGTGACAATTATGCAACAAACAGCAGAAAACATTGTTCTAATGAAGTCAACATCTCATTCTGTTTCACTCCTGAGAAATGAACTTGTTAATGGTGAGATCTTCTTGACACAACAATACGTAAAACAACCTATGCTTCTCGACAAGGCATATTTTTTCTGACTTCTGTACCATAGACAGTTACCTTAAAAACACACACACCCACACAAAAACAGTCTCATTGGTATTGCTACACACTAGCTAAGTTTTGCAGTTCTTATTGTTTGCCATTTGTCTACAGTACCAGGATGGTACTGTGGAGTCCCCAGTTTGAAGGATAGCTCCTTTTTTAATGAGACAAATCACTAGGTCATAATATTTACTCAATGCATTCTACTTGTAAAAATTGAAAGATCCATTTTCATAAGAAGTACAATTTGTTATAATATGCTTATAGAGGAAAGATAAAACATACTAACTTAAAAATCTCTTTTTCTTATTTACTCAAAGATATCATATGGGATTTTAGGGGTCATAACTAAAATAATGAATTTCTTTTCAGACAATACTGCCTCATATTTTAAATTACCTACAATTGACTTTTGTTGTTGTTGTTCACATTGAGGTACTTTATGTTTTTTTATTCTGTCCAGTTAGCCAGCTTACAGTACATCATAAGTTTTTGATGCAGTGTTCAGCGATTCATTATTTGTGTGTAACACCCAGTGCTCATCACTACACAAGCCCTCCTTAATACTCATCACCCACTTACCCCATCCGCCCACCCCCCTTCCTTCTTTAGCCCTCAGTTTGATTTCCAGAGTCCAGTCTCTCTCATGGTTTGTCTCTCACTCTGATTTCTTTCCATCGTTCATGACAGTAATACCTACAATTAACTTCTTAAATAATTCTGAATACTAGAATATTAAGAATGAAAAAAAAAATAGAGGAGTCTGGGTGGCTCAGTTGGTTAAGCATCCCCCGACCCTAGGATCAAGCCCCACATCAGGCTCCCTGCTCAGCGGATTACCTGCTTCTCCCCCTCCCTCTGCCTGCCACTGCCCCTGCTTGTGTTCTCTGTCAAGTAAATAAATAAAATCGTTAAATAAATAAATAAATAAATAAATAAATAAATAAATAAATAAAATACATATGCAATTTACACATTAGGTTGGTTTGTTTCCTTGTTTTCCATTGCTCTTTCATTATCAAAACTTCCTTACTCTGATTTCATCTATGTTAGGACCACCAAAAGTAATTCACTCTGAAAAGTCTTACCTGGGTTCCTATTTTGTGAACAATTTTTAGCTCTTATTGCTTCTCTATGTTCGGCAATTAGCTGGCGACTGCTACGTATAAAAAAAGGGTGATAAGCAATGTTACTATTTTAATACTGATATGAGAACCATTTACCACATATATCATATTCATGAGTATTTCAAATAATATCAGAGCTAATATCAAAGCTTAAATTACCCCATATACTTCAAATTTGTAAGTTCTATAAACTTTTTATCAACCATGTAATTAAAGGAGAAAAACAAGTAAGGTGAACCGGTCATGAGTTGAGGGCATTATGGCTTAGTAAATTAGAGTCAGCTTGCCATAATGGAATGTCTTGAATTCAGAAGTCCTAACTCTATAAAAAACAGTTATTTGTTCTAGGACAAGCCACTTCTCTTTGGCTCAAAGTCTTCCTCTGTAAAACAGGCATCTTGCTCCCTTACTTACAAAGTTGTTAAGAGGATTTAATGAAATATTATACCCAAAACATGGCCTCTCGGGAAAGGTGAGGCCCGCTACTACGGGAAGGGCAACATGAGACCTTTCATCACCTAGTAAGAAAAGGCACTCCACAGGGTATAAAGCAGGCTTGGGATATAGGTCTAGTAACAAAGGAGAAAGGAAAGTCCAGTCTCTTCCTGCAGCATTATTTGAACCTCTTTCACAGCTTCGAATGGTCCCGACTATCATCTGCTAGCGGAAAAGACAAGCAAAATCCTCAAAGGGTAATTCATCATGAAGGTCTGGGCTAACATATGGGCTTCATGTTAAGGTTTTGGGTGTGAAGGGAAGGGTGTGTGTGGCTAAAGCCAGGAGGCTCAGCTGCCAGAACAGGTTGCTGGTGCTTTGGAACAGCAGCTGAGCATATAAGCACACGTAGTAAACTAAAAAAAGTCGGAACTTTGAAGTCTAACTGTGGATCACCATGAACACTGAGGAATGTGGATCATGCCCTTGCTGGGAGCAAAGGTCAATCCTGGCCCGACTGCAGAATCAGTTTCAATAGCAATGCTGCAGCCATAGACTCAGAGGAAACAAGGGAAGGATAATAATGTCCTTTTTTCCCTCCAAACGACCTGTGAAAGAGGATGGTCTCTTTGGTCTCAGGGAACTCCTTAGGTTCTCGGAAAATTCAACGGGGGAGTATAGGAGATAGCCCTCAAGGGAAAGTATAGGGTTTTCTACTACACTGAACATCTCAAGACCCACGTAACTAGTTCGAAAAAACAAAGATGTTGGGGTGCCTGGGTGGCTCAGTCAGTTAAGCGTCTGCCTTCAGCTCAGGTCACGGATCGAGCCCCACGTCAGGCTCCTGGCTCAGCAGGGAATCTGCTTCTCCCTCTGTCCCAACCCCGCCCATGCTCGCTCTCAAATAAATAAATAAAATCTACAAAAAGAAAGAAAAGAGAAAAAACAGAGATGTAATATTATTTGTACCCCATGCATAACGGTTATACTTGCAATGAAACAGGAACATTTAGGATCCCTAAGGATAAAGGTCTCACTAGTGCTGAGATAAAGAATTGTGTACCCATTGCTACTTGTAACTAGTCTAGCCTGTTTCTTGGTTTCTGGCAAATGACGTGGGCCAACTCTGTGCCATCCCAAAAGTGCCTGAATCAAACTATGAACTCTCATGTTATGTAAGAACTAACAGTTAAATTATTTGAAACTTCAGTTTAGTAATAATATTTTAATGTAAACACTTACACATTAAAACCATTAATAGTAGCATATTCTTCTGCAGTCCATCCCCATTCAGCTTCCAAGAAGATATTAATACCTTTCTGAAGAAGAAGCTTGACTATATCTGTACATTCATAAGTTACAGCAAGCATGAGGGCTGTTCTAAAATGACAGAGAGATAACTTCACCCTTAGGAACTTAAGAGTTATTTAAACTGCTAATTTGATATACTTTATCAGGTTAATATCTTGCCTGCCAGTACAGAATTAACCATTAACATTTTCAAGTGTTCACCTTTGTAAATTACCTCCATGGCTAAAATGAAAGGACAAAAAAGGAGCCTCTTTTCCCACTCGGGTAGGGTAGAAGTTGCTATTTTAAAGTCCTTGGATGAACAAAAAACTATGCTGAGGTCACTTGTCTGAATAGGTGAAGATTTTAAAAAAGAATTCCCCATTTCTTTCTCAATCTGATACAGTGAACTTCTAAGTCATCTAGAGGCCAGGTCCGTATAAAAGCTGTTTGCGCGGGCGCCTGGGTGGCTCAGTCATTGAAGTGTCTGCCTTCAGCTCAGGCATGATCTCAGGGTCTTGGGACACAGCCCCAAGTCTGGCTCCCTGCTCTAGCCCCTCCCCTGCTCATGCTCTCTCTCTCTCAAATAAATAAAATCTTTAAAAATAAAAAAATTAAAAAGCTATCTGCAGTCTTAAAATAACAGTGTTCATAGTAATGGTAACAAAATAGTCATGCTTGCAGTTATGGATGCTAGGATAAGCCTGTGGTAGGCACTAAATTAAATGCTATCTATATAAAATATTATTTACACACAACCACCCTTGAAGGATATATGATTATCCTCCTTTTCATATCAGGAAATGTATCTGGTGATGATGAGTAATGTGTCCAAAGTCACACACCCAGCAAGTAGGAAAGCTAGGAATTAAACCTACTCCTGTGTCAGTCTAAAGCCCATCTCTTTTCTCTTTATCACCCACCTATGATTTGTCCTCATTAAAGGAAAAGTCTATTCAATTACCGTTATCGTTCGTCCTTCTACCCTTCCCAATGAAAACAAAAAATATATATATACTGAACATGAAAAAGGATGATGAGCCCATAGTATCTGGTAATAGTAATTAATAACCACTCAGGGATCATCTAATATCAATATTCTTTAAAAAAAACATTTTAAAACAAAGAGTCATTCAACAGACAAAACAACTCCTATTTATGTTTAATATGCATCTTTTAAGGAAAATATATATGAAGTAGAAGTTTCAAAAAATACTATAAAAGGGTTAAAAAGTTCAAAATTGTGTCATAAGTAAAAGAAAAGTTAGGCGTCCACACTTTATAAAGCTAGTAAAACTAATATGAAACCCTTTTAGCTAATATAAAATCATACCAAAAAAAAGGCTGCAAATGACATCAGTTAATAATATGAAGGAATATAAATTCTGCCATATACTGTTCTTCATGTTGCCCCAACAGAATAATTGCTTTATGCCTAACTAATGTCATGTTGACATTTTCACTATATAATTATAAATTAATCCTCTTCTTATTAAGTTAATCTTTCTGACTTGAGTAATTGTTACCACTCTAGAACAATATACAGTTTAAAAAAAAAAAAACCCAAAACTACTGTACCTGTTATATATATCAATTGCATGTATATTTGCTCCTCTTTCCATTAAAAACTCTACTACTTGCTGTTTGTTTCCAGCTACAGCAACTAAAAATGGTGTGAGGTCTTCCTGTAAACGTGCAAAAGCAATTTATACTTTACAAAAGTACATATTTCCATACTGAATTTTAAAACTTATAAAGGATCCTCTAAACTTAAACATATAACTTGGAAAGTACTCTCACCCCCTGTGCTTTCACCAGCTCCGTCTTCTCGTTAAAATACCCCTTCTCAGGTGGCCTGGGTGGCTCAGTTGGTTAAGCATCTGCCTTGGGCTCAGGTCGGCTCAGGTCATGATCCCAAGGTCCTGGGATCCAACCCCAAGTCAGGCTTCTTCCTCTCTCTCTACCCACCCCTCTGCTCGTGCTCTCTCTCCCACTCTCTCCCTCAAAGAAATAAATAAAATACTCTTTAAAAACTAAAATAAATTAAATTAAGTAGTCCTCCTCCACCCCTTCAACAGCTTCACTGCAGTCATTCTCCAAAACTCACTTCAAATATTGACTGGTTCCAAGAATCTTGGCTTCTATCACAGTATTTCTCATGGTATACTCTAGTTATTTTATCGCACCCCATCTAAACCAAGAGCTTCTTGAGGAAAGGGATTATTTTTTATCTCTGTATCTCCAAACTCTACAACATAGCAGTAAATGTTTTAAGTATTTTTATTGAGTTAACAACCTAAATGATTATCTCTGGAGTAGTGTTCCTTAAATTATATTCCAAAGAACATATTCTTTGCTGGAAGGTAAGTACTGTGCCCCAATAGAAAGATTCAATGATCATCTATGTTTGAGAAATACTACAAAACTGCACTACATACCTACCGCAAAAGAAATCCATTTAAGTTTGCTTATCCCCATTTGACAATACTTTTTTGTGGCAAACATTAACATTTGAGAAATTAGAGTTTGAGGGATATAGTTTTGAGAGCTTTTCAATAAAGGTGAAGGTTTTCTCCAGGTTATACAAATGTGCTTGATTCTCTTCTGTCAATGGTATCAGGATCCCAGATGTCAACATAAAGCACTCTTTATGTCAACATAAAGCTCCAAATGGGTCACTAAGGAGATGGACTCTGAATTAAAAGAGAGCTTTGGGGCACCTGGGTGGCTCAGTCAGTGAAGCATCTGCCTTTGGCTCAGGTCATGATCCCAGGGTCCTGGGATCCAGCCCTGCATCAGGCTCCCCTGCTTCTCCCTCTCCCTCTCCCTCTGCCCTTCCTCCCTACTCATGTTTCTTCTCTCTCCTTCATGCTCTCTCTCAAAGAAATAAAATCTTTATAAAAAATACATCATCAAAGTGAAATCTTAGACAGTTATTTCAAAATATTTTCATTCAGGGCATGCTCAAGCTTCCAAACATGAAAAACTGACCTACCTAGGTCAACCAACAGTGTTTCTGTAAGAGCAGTGGTAGAAGGTAATGCATGTCATAGAAACAGCAGGTGGGCTGGTAAGCGTGGTTATCAACTACTCCCCATGTACAGCTACCACCCCACTGAGGAGCTACACAAGGCTGAGCAGGAGCTACTCTCTGAAATGGGAGAGCCCAGTGTGCTACATGGTGGGCAGAGTAGCTGTGAGCACAAGGACATGCCCCTATAGGATGTCATGACCTGATCCCCTTGCTCTCATCTTCAGAACCTTCACCTGCTGCTTTCTCCTCCCACATGCACTCACCCAAGTTACCCCGCTGGGTCACGCACGGTCTCCCACCCATCCCCAGCAGCACCCATTTCCTAAGACCCTGCACAGTACCCAGCCTCCATCATCTCCTCCCTCCCCTCTAGCCCTTCAATCCTTTGTGGGCTCTGAGCCCACCATCCACTCCCAAGCGCTAATGGGAAGATTTCGTTCTGGGGTGGAAGGGTGGCTGGGAGACAGAACTTTGCCCTTTCCGTGGGCATTACCTTTCTCTAGCCCTCCCTGCCCTGGCTTTGGAGTTGTTTCCATGATGACAGAACTTGATGTATAGAATTCAGTATATATATTATATATATGAATAAATATGTAAATAAAATGTGGCTAAATAATTTATATATATACATATATATATACTTTCAAATACTTTATAAATAAAGTTGATCTGTACCTTGTTTCTTCCTTCAATATCTACATCGTATGAGAGCAGCTTCTCTACTATTGAGACGTTCTGACCAGCAGCAGCATAGTGGAGAGCAGTATTGCCATTATAGTCCATACAATTTGGATCAGCGCCATGTTCTAAAAGGATGGTTACACAGCTCTCCTCTTGGCACTGCACGGCCTGTCCGTATTATACCAATAAAGAGAGTGTAAACTCTGAGAATTTAAAGTAAACATGCCACAAGTTTCACCAATTAGTTATGTTTAAATGCAATACATTTTCATTCTAAGTAATTAAATCAAATCCATCTCAGGCAGACACAGCGGCTACAATATACCTTCATTAGCGGGGTCCTAGCTTCTTGATCATAGAGGTTAAGCTGGCAATTCCTGTCTGCTAGAAAACTCACCACATCTGGATGGCCAGTGGCACAGGCCAAATGGAGAGCAGTCCTATGAAAGTGAAAGAACTTTTTAGGAAATTACAGTGCACTATTTCAAAGCATGCAATTAATTCATGTAATTGTAAACGTGAAATAGCATCTTATTCCTATGACTCCAAAACAAAGACTTAGTTTTCTTTTGAAGAAAGGACAATATTTATTAGTGATCATTCACCACACTAATAAAAGAGCAGCCTCTCTGATTAGGTGGAACATGACCTCAGGATTCAGCTCAACTTGGGTTTGAATCCTACTTTAACTCTGTCACTTCATAGTTGTCGCTTAGCCTTATCCTCAATTTCCTCATCAACAAAATGGGGATAAAGACAGTTATCTCAGGTTCCCTGCCCTGCTCAGTCTGAAGATCATGTGACTCTTGATCTCGAGGATCCTGAATTCGAGCCCCATGTTGGGGATAGAGATTACTAAAAAATAATAATAATAAATAAATAAAATAAAGAGTAGTGATCTCATCTATGCAAAGTGTTTAGAACAGTTCCTACCACAAATAGCATCTCAAAAATTGTTACATAATATTATGATAACTATTATCATTACCACTACTATACAAAGACAACACTCCAATTAGGTAAAGTGATACAATTATGCCTACTTTGCAGATACGTTTTAAGGATTCCCAAGAATACTATAGTTCAGTGATTCTAAGAGGCTCATTCTGTCACCTTTTAATATCTCTGACATTAGAATGCAATTTATAATTCAAAATGTCTTACAAGTATAAATGGCAGAATTTTTTAAAATTTCTTATTGGTACACAAAATAGTGGGGCATCATACAATCTATGGTGCCTTACATTAAATGAAATAATGATATATACAAGAGGTCTGTTGCAGTTCTAGTCATATGGTTGGCATTTAAAGGAATTTTAGTTCTTGAAAGCATTACGGGAAAAGAGGACTAAAATAATGATTTTTTAAAACTAATTCTTACTCTGATTTTTAATAAACTTTCAGCCAAAGGAAACTCAGGATTCAAATAAACAGCGACAACTCATTTTATTAAATATTTAGATTTACAGGGTCGCCTGGGTGGCACAGCGGTTAAGCATCTGCCTTCGGCTTAGGGCGTGATCCCGGCGTTATGGGATCGAGCCCCACATCAGGCTCCTCCGCTATGAGCCTGCTTCTTCCTCTCCCACTCCCCCTGCTTGTGTTCCCTCTCTCGCTGGCTGTCTCTATCTCTGTCAAATAAATAAATAAAATCTTTAAAAAAAATATTTAGATTTATAGATCGTATGAAAATCAAGTATTATCAATTACCAATATGAGTATTTAATACTATTATAAATATCAAAAGGGAAGTTAAAGGTTAATTTCTACAATTTCCTATCTTCAGAAATGTTTTCGTTTGAAAGGAAGGAGGCACAGCTTCAATTGAGATTGAGTCCTAATACTTCGATTTAAAATTTCTCATCTTAGGGGCACCTGGGTGGCTCAGTTCCCTGAGTTTCCGACTCATGCTTTTGGCTCAGGTCATGATCTATTATGGAATAGATCTTTTTTTACAACATCATTGTATAAAAAGACGTCCACTAAAAGTAAAATACACACTTAATTTCTTTTTGTTACTACTGAACTTTGGTTAAATCACGCCAAAACTGTCTGTAAAGTGGACCATGCGGGGAATTATGAGTGGGTCCAAAGGCAGCTGAAGCTTTTGTTTGTTGCTCAGACAGCCTGGGCGCTAGAGCCCATGGTGCCGGGCCTCCGGAGCAAAGAGGCCAAGCGCCCTCGGTGACAGGAGGGCTCGGCTCCACAGGCTGGGCCCCGGAAGGTGCGCGCTTCTCGCGGCCCGCCCCACCTCCTCCCCGGGGTCTCGGGCCGCCGGCCTCCAAGTCCCTATTACCTGTGCATTTTATCTCGAGAGTTTATGCTGTTTTTCTTGACCACAGCAAGATGATGCACTTTCTCTACGTCGCCCAGGCAGGCAGCTCTATGAATGTTTCTAAGGTCTTTGTCCCGGATGGTGTACCCCTCCCGGGAGCTGCGGGCCACAGTTCTTTTCTCCCGCCTGAGGAGGCCGAAGCCGTCCCTCACGGAGCTGGTAACGGGCAGGGACGACTTATCCCCAAAGCTAAAAAGCGTCTTCATTTTTTTACACTTCGCAAATGCTCGGCTTTTCACTACCTCTACAACCCAACACTAGCTGTAGAGATAGGCAAACTGACCTCACCATTACATCACAGTAGCAAAGCTCCGGGGTTGCTACCCTTGAGCGTAACCAAGCAATGGTGCTAAACACAAACGCGCTTGCGCACTTCAGAGGCAGTTGTCGCTGCGGGAGCGCACAAGGGGCCTGTGGCCAAAGGTGCCCAAAGCACATGTGCGAGGCCCAAGCCTCTCAACTCTCAGCGATTGCCTGGGAACCGGGCTGGGGTCCCTTCAAACGCTGGTGGGAGCTGGCTGAGCGTTTCTGCACCTTTGCAGAAGTTAGACTCGCCAGTGTGGAAAAGCAGTCTTTGTATACTACTGCGGCTAGAGTGCATGGATCTTCAGGATGCTGAATGCCTCATCCCCCAGAAAACTTCCTAAAACAAACTCTCCCTCAGTTTACTCCTCTTCCCTGTCCTTCTGGGCGCCAGCCGGTCTCCAGGGAGTTGAGCAGATGCAGCAATAGGCATTTTCAGGGGCTCCTGGGTGGCTCAGCTGGTTGGGCGTCTGCCTTCCCTGTGCATGAACCCAGGGTCGTGGGATCAAGGCCCCGTTGGGCTCGCGGTGCAGTGGGGCCCTGCTTCTCCTTCTCCCTCTCTGCCTGATGCTCCGCCTGCTTGTGCTCTCTCTCTCTCTGTCAAATAAGTAAAATCATTAAAAAAAAAAAAAAGGAAAGAAAGAAATCTGTTTTCATGGTCAGAGACTTCAGCAATATGTATCATCAAGTGCAAACTTATGAGGGGAAAACTATGCACGTTCTCCAGGCGAAATGAAAACGCGTTTCTGCATGCCTCTTAATCCTCCCATTTGGCCCAGCCTTACGTTTACATTTTCTTTACTTTTGTTTTCTGCTGCTACTTCCCAATTAAATCTTTAATCAGTCCAAGATTTATTTTGGAGCATGGTGCAACATATAAGTTTTTTTTGTTTTTTGTTTTTTTTTTTTTGATGGGGGAGGTGTTTCAGAGAGAATGGGGGAGATAATGGCGGAGCGGGGGTGGGCAGCGGGAGTGCGAGAGGGAGGAGAGTCTTAAGCAGGCTCCACCCCAAGCACAGAGGGGGGGCTGGGGAGAGCGGGAATTGATCTCAGGGCCCTGACATCATAACCCGAGCTGAAATCAAGACTCAGATGCCTAACCCAGGTGCTCCAACTTTAAGAACTGTCTAAAAAATAAAAGATAGTTCTTTGCTTGTCATACCTAATCCATCTTTTCTCACCTAATTCAAAATTCCACTTCACCATTATTAAAATCAGGTATGGTTTTTTCTGTTTCTGGGTTTTGTGTTCTGTTCAGTTGACTAGTAGTCTTCTTCTTGTGTCAGTACTCTACTATTTTAACTTCTTTATAAAATATGTTTTGATATCCATTACAGATCTATAGTTCCCCTTCCTAATCTTCTCTTTCAGTATTCTCTTGGCAATATTTACCTCTACGTTATTTGAGGTGATTATTCTATGTATGCCTGACTTAAGCAGGTGAAACCCTTAAAAGAGGACTCAGCGCTCTCTGCAGCAAAATTCTCCTTCTTGTCCTCATGAAGCAAGCAGCCATATTGAGGAAGCATACATGGCCGAGAACAAGGAACAGCATTGCTATAGACTGAATATCTCTGTTCCCTCACTCCCAAATTCATGTGTTAAATCTGAATGTTCAATGTAATAGTGTTTGGAGGTGGGGGCTTTGAGAAGTGATTAAGTCATGAAGGTGGAACCCTCATGAATGGGATTAGTGCCCTTCTAAAGGAGTCCTGAGAGAGCTCCCCTGGCCCTGTGCCTTATGAGGAAACAGGAGGAAGACCAGCATCCATGAACCAGGAAGCAGGCCCTCACTGGACACTGAATCTGCCAGTGCCTTGATTTTGGACTTCCCAGCCTCCAGAACTGTGAGAAACGATATACTAAGACAGTTTAGCAAGACGGGTGAATTTAAGCTCAATATGCAAAATAATTTTATTTCTATAAGCTAGCAACAAACAGGAAATGAAATTGATTTTTAAATATTTATAATTAGGATCAAAATTATCAAATAACTGGAAATAAATCTAAAAAATATCTGCAAGACCTTTATAGAAACATTTTTAAACATTGAGAGTTAATCAATTAAAATATTGTTTGGAAAACTCAGTATTCTAAATGTCTTTTCCCTATAAACTATTCATAGATTCAGTGCGATTCCAATCAGAATCTTGGCTTTGTAAAGCTTGACAAGTTGATTATAAAAGACCTATGGAGCCCTTTCCCCCTTTCTTCTTTGTATTCCTAATTTTTCAGTTCAAAAGCATAGAAACAGGAACAGGGAGCCTGGTGGCCCACAGTGAGGTGTTGGAGCCTGGAGAGAATGGGGAAGGCATAAATGTGGGAGAGCCACCCTGCACAGTGTTGGAACATCCCTGAAAGGTCAACAACATAGAATGTGGTATCACACACTGAAGGGAAACAACAGCCCAGCATGGGTTTTCAGAGCCTTGTGGGGGCAGTAAATCTGCAGAAGAGGTGGCCTGGCACAGAGTGTCTGAGAAAGGAGATAGTTACACGTCTCAAAGTACTTCTGCATAAAATACTAATGAATTGTAAAGTAGAAAGTTAACAGTCCAGAGGAGAAACCTGGCAGATACTACCTCCAGTGATCAACATTAACATCACCAACAACGGGACAAATCAAAATTGTAGGTCACATGAGAGGATGCAATGAGTAGAGGGCCACTTCAGTCATACCCTTGCTAAAAATGTGTGATCCGAAATTTTTAAAGATTTTTTTAAATTTGTCAGAGAGAGAAAGGAGAGAGAAAAAAAACAAACAAACAGGGGGAGCAGTAGGCAGAGGGAGAAGCAGGCTCCTCACTGAGCTAGGAGCCTGATGCGGGACTTGATCCCAGGACCCTGGGATCATGACCTGAGCTGAAGGCAGCCGCTTAACCAACTGAGCCACCCAGATGTCCCTGATCTGAATTTTATCACAAGGAAACACAAGAAAAACCCACATTGAAAGACATTCTACATTACTGCAATCAACTCCTCAAAAGATTAAAAGTCATGAAAATCAAGGAAAGACTAAGGAACCCTTCTAAACTGAAAGAGACTAAGACACACAACATCTGAATTAAATACATGGCTCTGAACAGGACCTTCCTTGCTAGAAAGGATATTACAGACAAGTAACAAGACTTAAAAAGAATATGAGGATTAAATGATAGAACGTATAGGGCGCCTGGGTGGCTCAGTCGGTTAAGCATCTGCCTTCGGCTCAGGTCATGATCCCAGAGTCCTGGCATCAAGACCCGCATCAGACTCTCTGTTCAGCAGGGAGCCTTCTTCTCCCTTTCCCTCTGCCTGCCGCTCTGCCTACTTGTGCTCTCGCTGTCTCTCTCTCTGCCAAATAAAGAAATAAAATCTTAAAAAAAAAAAAAAAAGAATATACAGTGGACACGGCTTGAATGGGTGCACTTATACGCAGATTTTTTTCAATAAATACATGACAGTACTGTAAATGTATTTTCTCTTCCTTATGATTTTAATAACATTTTCTTTTCTCTAGCTTACTTTGTTGTAAGATTATAGTATGGAATACATATAACATACAAAACACAGGTTAATCGACTGTTCTGGTACCAGTAAGTTATCCGATAACAGCAGATTATTAGTAGTTAAGGCTTTGGGAGTCAAAAGTTATTCATGTATTTCTGACTGCAAACGGTCAGTGCCCCTAACCCCCCATCATTCAAGGGTCAATTGTATTAGAGTTCATTGTCTGTTTGTCAGGGTTGTATGGTAATTATGTGGAATGTACTGACTTGTAGGATATAAATGCTATGGGAATCAGGCATAATGTAACAATTGCAAATGGTTCTGGGGGAAAAATTCTTTTTTTCCCTCTAATTTTTCTTTTCTCTAATTTTAAGACTGTTCTCAAAAAGTAAATAAAAAATAAACAGAAAAGGTAAAAAGCCTTAGGCAAATCTTCTTTCACCATGAGGAAAGAGCTATGAATCAGTATTTAGGGGCGCCTGGGTGGCACAGCGGTTGAGCGTCTGCCTTCGGCTCAGGGCGTGATTCCGGCGTTGCGGGATCGAGCCCCACATCAGGCTCCTCTGCTATGAGCCTGCTTCTTTCTCTCCCACTCCCCCTGCTTGTGTTCCCTCTCTCGCTGACTGTCTCTGTCTCTGTCAAATAAATAAATAAATAAATCTTTAAAAAAAAAAATCAGTATTTAAACTTAAAATTATGCATAGGTTTTATGGCACTATAAAAATTGTAATGCATACAAACATTGACAATAGCCTTAGCAGCAATATATCAAAATGATGTCTGTCTAAATCCCCAGGTCCATATGTAGTAATAAGAATTGGAAAATACAAAAAAGCTATCAGTTAACACCACTGAAGTATTAATGACAACTTGGTTGGTTGGGTGCTGTTTAAAAAGCTGGTATTTGGGAAGCTTGAAGCACGTAAAACCCAATAGTGCTGGTTTCCATGTATAAAATCTGCTTAAAAGTTCATTAGGTGCCAAGAAACACAGCTTAAAATATTATATAAACTTTCATTACACACATGGTTCAAAACATCTTCCTTTAATAAAGATTTTTGCACAGCATACATTTAATAGGAAACACGTATAATGTTATATAAACATCCAGTAAATACATTTTTACTATTTATCTTTCAGATCCTATAACGGCTCCTCGAATTCTGTAAAAAGCCTTCTGATGTTTTCCGTAGAACTTGATTTAGATGTGATTCAGAAGAAAGACGAGGTATAATAGGATGAATCTGATTCCAATTCAGCAGCAGCTGAAAAGAAAAAGAATTCTATTCTTTATCTAAAATACTTCGTGGTTAACTACAAGTTAGTAAAAAACAAAGTTGAAGCTTTATGAGTGTTAAGAATAATGAAAAATATCTACATACAGCTACAATATAAAATACAAGATTCCTTTTAAATATATTTTGCTCATGGTTGCCACTGAGTTAATTGCTATTGTGGATAAATATCAGAGCTTCTGGTTTTCTCATTACAAGAGGAAATGACAAGGTGATGACAGAGCCCACCCCTGAACAATCATATACTATGAACTGAAAAATCTAACAGGCAATTTGCAGCGTTGAATATACCATGACAGGTATAAAATAAGACACTGTAAGAGCACACAAAAGGGACATCCTAGTTTTCTACCAATATTGTCTGCTTTTGGTGGAGGTGACATGTAAGCTGATACCTGAAGGACGAGGAAAAAGGGTGCCAGGTAGAGGGAAGACGCATATACAAAGAACATACACAAAGAGTGAGGAAGAACACTTGTGGAGTTGCAAGCAGTCTACGCTGAAGAGGCGCTAGAGCAAAGCAGCACAGTAGGGTAAGCAGCAAAAGAGAAGGCTGAATAATCTGGCAAGAACCAAATTGATCTGAGTGTTTTTATTCTACGTAAGGAACTTGGAATTTTACCCAATGGCAAAAGGTCAACCAATGACAAATCAATCACTGGAGATTTAAATGTCACCTGTCAAGTGACAGCTATATGAACTACAATATGAACTATAATTGCTTCACTAAGTGTTACTAAGACAAGTCTGGTTTTTTCGGTCTTATACCACTAGCAGAAACAAGAATTTGAGAAAGCCCACATATTCAGGGTGACAGTTCCACAGGAATGGAAGAAGTGAAGGAAGAGTATAGCCAGAAATAATAACAGATACATAGACATTTGGGGATTTTTTTTTAAAAGTCTGAAACACGATGACTAAATGAGGAATAAGTATGTTCTTCAGTATGGTTATGTCTTACATTTTTTATTAGATATACATAAAAAACGTTAATGTAGTACCTATTACCCAAACAATGGAAAGAGATGCCATTGACTATTCATAGTTTATTTCAGAAATCAATGACCATCTTAATTCATAAATTTGGCAACATACCTGCCTTTAGTTCTCTAGATATTCTTTTTTCGAACTCCTTCTGCACCTGAAATAAGTCAAATATTATTTAGAATGTCATGTTAAACAAGGGATATTATTTTAGGAACTATATATATCTTATGAAATGTGGTCTTCAAATAACACTTGCAGAGACTACAACTAAATTAGGGATTGCTTAAATAGAAAAATAATCACGTAAATAAAATAAAATAAATCCCTACTTATTTTAATCTTAGGTAACTGAGAAGAAACATATGGAATGCTATTTAGATGAATCTGATAAAAAGTACCTTTAATATTGGTCTATTGAATACACAGAATTCTGGAAGAGGAGGAAGATGGCGGAGGAGGAGGGGACCATCGTTTCGTCCACTCCGTGGAATTCAGCTAGATAGCTTTCAAATGACTCTTAACGCCTGTGAGCTCAACCTGAGATCTAAGAAAAGAACGGTTGCAATTCTACAGATAGAAAAGAGACCACTTTCTGCAAGGTAGGAGGTGCGGAGATGCGAATGCGAGGGGATATATGGGAAGATAAACCGTAAGGGGAGGGAGCATCCATAAGCCAGCTTTCAGAAAGTGATATAGCAGTCGCGTGCAAATCGGAACTTTTAGAAGTCTGCTCCGGTGAGGGACATCCCTGCTTGAAAGGCACTCAGGTGGAGAAACAGGGTGGAATCCTAGGTGGGACAGCCTGGGCTCAGGATCCCCGGAATCACAGAAAGAACACGGCTGTCTGAGTGTGGGAGAGTTCCCAGGCCTCTGAGCAGGGAAGCCGGCTGCAACCAGTGAGCGGAGGAGGGGGCTTTCAGCTGGGTGTTGCCATAAACCACCAACTGCCAAGGGTTGGGCGACTGCTCTCAGAGTGGTGGCCCAACAAGCGGCAGAACCAGGGCAAGACCTCCCTCCCACCCCCTGGAGGAGCGGTGTGAATGCATGCCACAGGAGGCAACAAAGTTTGGAAACTCCAAAGGGGGTGGCGGGGCTGAGATAAAAATGCTCGGTCACAGGCTGGGGGTACACAGAGTGCAGACAGAAACCAGGGAGACAGAAGTGTCTGACAGCTTCTCCGTGAGGGCACACTGAAGAGTAGAGGGTGCCAGCATCCAGCTCCAGGGCTGGACACTGGGAGGCTGACATTTCCATTCTCATGCTCTAAAGTGGTGCAGAAAGCCTTCAGGGAACAAAAGCCACATAGAGCAATCCGGAGCAGATGACTCAGCCCGGCCCCCCTGGCAAGGGCAGTGCAATACAGCCGGCGAAACGACCCCTGAGAATCAGCGCAGCAGGCCCTTCCCTCAGAAAACCAGCAAGAACATCCCAGTAAGACCAAGTTTACAGAGCACACGGAACTGCAGAACTCCAGCACGAGGGGAAAATGCTATAAAGAATTCCTGGCTTTTTCTCATGATTCCTTAATCTTTCCACTTTAATTCTCTATTTCCTTTTCATTTTCTTATTTTGGCAACTCGTTTTTTTCCCAACTTTTTAAATTTTCATTTTTATACTTATGTTCTATCCTTTCATTGTATTTAACTTTATTTTTGCATATGTAGTTTCTCCTAACAAACAGACCAAAATACACCCAGAGTCTAGTGTATTACTCTGTTCTCATCTCCTACCTGATTATATTCTTTCCCTTTTTTAATTTTTATTTTATTTACTTCTTTGGTTTCAGGTCTCTTCTGATTTATTAGGAGTATATTTCTCTGGGGTCATTGTTGCTAGTTTAGTATTTTGTGCTCTCGTTCATCTATTCTTCTATGGACAGAATGACTAGATGGAAAAACTCACCTCAAAGAAGAGAACAAGAGGCAGTACTGACTGTCAGGGACCTAATCAGTACGGATATAAGTAAGATGGTGGAACTAGACTTCAAAATAACAATTATAAAGATACTAGCTGGGCTTGAAAAACGCACAGAAGACACTAGGGAATCCCTTTCTGGAGAAATAAAAGAAATAAAATCTTAAGAAATCGAAATCAAAAGGCCATTAATGAGACGCAATCATAAATGGAGGCTCTACTTCGGGAAAACCGTATGGAGGTTCCTCAAGACGTTAAAAATAGAGCTACCATATGACCCAGTCATGGTACGACAAGGATTTACCCCAAAGATGCAAACGTAGGGATCTGAAGGGGCACCTGGACACCAATGTCTACAGCAGCAATGTCCACAACAGCCAAACTGTGGAAACAGCCCAAATGTCCATCAACAGATGAATGGATAAAGAAGATGTGGTATATATAAATATAATGGAATAGTACTCAGCCATGAAAAACCATGAAATCTTACAATTTACTTGATGTAGATGGAAATGGAGGGTATTATCCTGAGAGAAATAAGTCAATCAGAGAAAGACAATTATCGTATGGTTTCCTACCTATGTGGTATATGAGAAACAGTGCCGAGGATCATAGGGGAAGGGAGGGAAAACTAAATGGCAAGAAATCAGAGAGGGAGACAAACCATGAGAGACTCTTAACTATAGGAAACAAACTGAGATTTGCTGGAGGGGAGGTGGGTGGAGGTTGGGGTAACTGGGTGATGGGGCATGAAGGAGGGCACGTGATGTGTAGAGCACTGGGTGTTAAACACAACTGATAATTAACTGAACACTACATCTGAAACTAATGATATATCATGTGTCAGATAACTGAATAGAAATTTTAAAAAAATTTATCACATACATAATGGGTAAGGTGAAATAAAACACTATTTGCTTATCTTTTCCAGACTTTTTGAGCTATAATTAACTAACAAAAATGATATATTTAAAATTTTAAAAATTGGAGGCTGTAACTGTTAGGAGAAATGAGGCAGAAAGGAGAAGTAGTGATATGAGGACAAAATGAGGGAGAATAAAGAAGCTGAGAAAAAAGAAACGACTGGATCACGAGGGGAGAATTCGAGAGATAAGTGATACCATAAAGCAAAACAATATTAGAATAATTGGGATCCCAGAAGAGGAAAGAGGGGGTGGCAGAAGGTATATTTGAGAAATTATAGCAGAGAACTTCCCTAATCTGGGAAGGAAACAGGTATTTAAATCCAGGAGGCACAGAGAACCCCCTCCAACATCAATAAAAATAGGTCAACAGCTCGACATACAGTAGTGAAGCTTGCAAATTTCAGAGACAAAGAGAAAATCCTGAAAGCAGCTTGGGACAAGAGGTCCTTTACCAACAAGGGTGAAAACATAAGGCTGGTGGGCAGGCCTGTCCACACAGAGCTGGCAGGCCAGAAAGGACGGGCATGATATATTCAATGTGCTAAATGGTAAAAGTATGCAGCCAAGAACACATTATCCAGCAAGGCTGTCATTCAAAATAGAAGGAGAGATACAGGACAAACAGAACCTAGAAAATCTGTGAGCACTAAACCAGCCCTGCAAGAAATATTAAAGGGGATCCTTGAAGCCAAGTGAGAGCAACAAAGTAACACAGACCAGAAAGGAACAGAGACAATATACAGAAACAGTGACATTACAGATAATACAATGGCACTAAATTCATATCTTTCAACAGTGACCCTGAATGTAAATGGGTCAAAAGCCCCAATCAACAGACACAGGGTATCAGATTGGATAAAAAAGCAAGGCCCATTGATAGGCTCTCTGCAAGAGACTCGTTTTAGACCCAAGGACACCTCCCGATTGAAAGTGAGAGGTGCAAAACCATTTATCATGCTAATGGACATCAAAAGAAAGCTGGGGTAGCAATCCTTATGTCAGACAAATTAGATTTTAAACCAAAGACTGTAATAAGAGATGAGGAAGGACACTATCATAATTAAAGGGTCTATCCAACAAGAAGATCTAACAATTGTAAATATTTATGCCCCTAACATGGGGGCAACCTATTATATAAACCAATTAATAACAAAATTAGAGAAACACATCAATGATGATACAATAATAGTAGGTAGGGGACTTTAACGCCCCACCCGCTGCAATGGATAGATCACCTAAGCAAAAGATAACAAAGAACAAGGGCTTTGAATGACACACTGGACCAGATGGACTTCACGGATATATTCAGAGCATTTCATCCTAAAGCAACAGGATACACATTCTTCTCAGGTGCACATGGAACACTCTGCAGAGTAGATCACACACTGGATTCAAATCAGGACTCAACCAGGGCAAAAAGATGGAGATTATGCCATGCATATTTTCAGAACACAATGCTTTAAAATTTGAACTCGGTCAGAAGAAAAAATTTGGAAGGACACAAATATATGGAGGTTCAAGAGCATCCTACTAAACAATGAATGGGTCAACCAGGAAATTAAAGAAGAATGAAAAGAATTCATGGAAACAAAGGAAAATGATAACACAACTGTTCAAAACCCATGGGATGCAGCAAAAGCGGTTCTCAGAGGGAAGCACAGAGCAATGCAGGTCTTTCTCAAGAAACAAGAAAGGTCCTAAATACACAACCTAACCTTACACCTAAAGGAGCTGGAGAAAAAACAGCAATTAAAGCCTAAATGCAGCGGGAGAAGAGAATTAATAACGACCAGAGCAGAAATCAATGAAATTGAAACCAAAAGAACAGTAGAACACAGCAACAAAACTGGGAGCTGGTTAAGAATTAGTAAGATCGGGGCTCCTGCGTGGCACAGTGGTTAAGCGTCTGCCTTCGGCTCAGGGCGTGATCCCAGCGTTGTGGGATCGAGCCCCACATCAGGCTCCTCTGCTATGAGCCTGCTTCTTCCTCTCCCACTCCCCCTACTTGTATTCCCTCTCTCGCTGGCTGTCTCTATCTCTGTCAAATAAATAAAATCTTAAAAAAAAAAAAAAGAATTAGTAAGATTGATAAACCCCTGGCCAGACTTAGCAAAAAGAAGAGAGAAAGGATCCAAATAAATAAATCACGAATGAAAGAGGAGAGATCACAACCAGCACCAAGGAAATACAAACAATTTTAAGGAACATAGTAGGAACAACTATAGGCCAACAAACTAGGCAATCTGGAAGAAATGGATTCATTCCTAGAGACGTATAAACTACCAAAACTGAAACAGGAAGAAACAGAAAACCTGAACAGTCCCGTAACCAGCAAGGAAAATTGAAGCAGTTATCAAAAATCTCCCAACAAACAAAACTCCAAGGCTGATGGCTTCCTTGGGGAGTTCTACCAAACATTTAAAGAGGAATTAATACCTATTCTTCTGAAGCCGTTTCAAAAATATAGAAATGGGAGGAAAACTTCCAAACTCTTCCTATGACACCAGCATTACCTTGATCCCCAAACCAGACAAACACCCCACCAAAAAGGAGAATTACAGACCAATATCCCTGATGAACACGGACGCAAAAACTCTCACCAAGATACTAGCCAACAGGATCCATCAGTACATTAAAAGGATTATTCACCACAACCAAGTGGGATTTATTCCTGGGCTGCAAGGATGGTTCAACATCAGCAAATCAATCAATGTGATATGCTACTTTAAGGAAAGAAAGGACAAGGACCACTTGATCCTCTCGATAGACACAAAAAAGCAACTGACAAAGTACAGCATCCTTTCTTGATTAAAATTCTTCACGGGGGTGCCTGGGTGGCACAGCGGTTAAGCGTCCGCCTTCAGCTCAGGGCGTGATCCCGGCATTCTGGGATCGAGCCCCACATCAGGTTCCTCCGCGATGAGCCTGCTTCTTCCTCTCCCACTCCCACTGCTTGTGTTCCCTCTCTCGCTGGCTGTCTCTATCTCTGTCAAATAAATAAATAAAATCTTTAAAAAAAAAAAAAACTCTTCACGGTGCGGGGATAGATGGAACAGAACCTCAAGATCATAAAAGCCATCTTCAAAAAGCCCACAGGGAATATCATTCTCCATGGGGAAGAAACGAGGGCTTTTCCCTAAGGTCGGGAGCACGGCAGGGATGTCCACTCTCACCACTGTTGTTCAACATAGTACTAGAAGTCCTAGCCTCAGCAATCAGATAACAAAAAGAAATAAAAGGCATCCGAATCCGCAAAGAAGTCAAACTCGCACTCTTCGCAGACGACGTAATACTCTATGTGGAAAACCCAAAGACTCCACCCCAAACTTGTTAGAACTCATACAGGAATTCTGCAAACTGGCAGGATAGAAAATCAGTGCACAGACATCAGTTACATTTCTATAGACTAACGAAGAGACAGAAGAAAGAGAAATTAAGGAGTCAAACCCATTTACAATTGCACCAAAACCCATAAGATTAGAAATCAGAAATAAACCTAACCAAAGAGGCAAAGGCTCTGTACTCTCAAAACTCTAGAACACTCATGAGAGAAACTGAGGAAACCACAAAGAAATGGAAATACATTCCTCGCTCATGGACTGGAAGAACAAATATTGTTAAAATGCTATGCCACCTAGAGCAGTCTATACCTTCAATCCAATCCCTATCAAGATACCATCAACTTTTTTCACAGAGCTGGAACAAATAATCCTAAAATTTGTATGGAACCAGAAAAGAACCTGCATAGCCAAAGGAATGTTGAAAAAGAAAACCAAAGCTCGTGGCATCACAATTCCGGATTTCAAGCTCTGTGACAAAGCTGTAATCATCAAGACAGCATGGTACTGGCACAAAAACATTCTGTTTCTTTGGCCAATGAAACACAATAGAGACCCCAGAAATGGACCCTCAACTCTATGGTCAACTAATCTTTGACAAAGCAGGAAAGAACAGCCAGTGGAAAAAAGACAGTCTCTTCAACAAATGGTGTTGGGAAAATTGGACAGCCACATGCAGAAGAATGAAACGGGACCATTTTCTTACACCATACACAAAAATAGACTCAAACTGGATGGAAGACCTAAGTGGGAGACAGGAACCCATCAAAATCCTAGAGGAGAACATAGGCAGCCACCTCTGTGACCTCAGCCGCAGCAACTTCTTGCTAGACATGTCTCCAAAGGCAAGGGAAACAAAGACTTCATCAAGATAAAAAGCTTTTGCACAGCAATGGAAGCAGTCGCTGGCACCAAAAGACAACCATGGAATGGGAGACGATATTTGCAAACGACATATCAGTTAGAGGGCTAGTATCCAAAATCTATAAAGAACTTATCAAACTCAACACCCAAAAAACAAATAATCCGGGCAAGAAATGGGTGGAAGACGTGAACACACATTTCTCCAAAGAAGACATACAAATGGCCAAAAGACACATGAAAAAATGCTCACCATCACTCGGCATCGGGGAAATGAATACAAATCAAAACCAGAATGAGATTTCACTTCACACCAGTCAGAATGGCTAAAATGAGCAAGTCAGGAAACGACAGATGTTGGCAGGGATGCAGAAGAAGGGAACCCTCTTACACTGTTGGTGGGAATGCAAGCTGGCACGGCCACTCTGGAAAACAGTATGGAGGTTCCTCAGAAAGTTGAAAATAGAGCTACCCAACGACCCAGCAATTGCACTAGTAGGGATTTATCCCAAAGATACAAATGTAAAGATCTGAAGGGGCACCTGCACCCCAATGTTTATAGCAGCAATTTTATTTTGAGAGATAAAGAGAGAGAGAGCGGGAGCACAAGTGGGAGGAGGAACAGAGGGAGTGGAAGCAGCAGACTTCCCACTGAGCAGACAGCCTGAAGTGGGCGGGGCTCTATCCCAGGACCCTGGAATTATGACCTGAGCTGAAGGCAGGCACTCAACTGACTGAGTCCCCAGGAACCCCAGTACCCTACTTTAGACCTCATTTTGGGCATTCAATGAGAGGATACCTTTTATAAGAAAGGTCTAAGAAAGAATATTCTAGATGGGAATACTTGTAATATACAGTTGATCCTTGACCAACATGGGTTTGAACTGTGCAGGTCTACTCGACTTACACGTAGACTTTTTTTGATACAATATGTATTAGTGTATTTTCTCTTCCTGCTGTTTTTCCCAGTAACATTTTTTTCTCTAGTTTATTTTAGGGTGAGAATATAGTATATAACACATGTAATGTACAAAACATGGGTTAATGGACTATTTATGTTATCGGTAAGGCTTCCAGTCACCAGTAGGCTATTAGTAGTTTAGTTTTTTGGGTTCCACGTGTAAGGGAAATCATATGGTATTTACCTTTCTCTGAGTTATCTCACTTAGCATAATACTAGTTCTTATTTTTTTTTTAAGATTTTTTTAATTTATTTATTCGACAGAGATAGAGACAGCCAGCGAGAGAGGGAACACAAGCAGAAGGAGTGGGAGAGGAAGAAGCAGGCTCATAGCGGAGAAGCCTGATGTGGGGCTCGATCCCACAAGCATAATACTAGTTCTACCAATGTCACAAATGGCAAGATCCCATTCTTTTTTATAGCTGACTAATATTTCACTGTATACATATAACACATCTTCTTTATCCATTCATCTGTTGATGGACACTGAGGTTGCCTCCATCCTTTGCTTATTGTAAATAATGTTTCAAAAAAACATAGGGGTGCGTACAACTTTTCGAATTAGTGTTTTCATTTTCTTTGGGTAAATGCCAGTAGTGGAATTACTGAATTGTACTGTATTTCTATTTTTAATTTTTTGAGAAACCGTAACACTTTTTGACCATAACATTATATTCCGGCCTTATAAAATGAATAATCTGACAACATTACAAGACAGGCCTTGTAAAATTAGTAACTCAATACCACTTGATGGGAGAAGCTTTTATTGAAGCAATTTTATAATACCATTAATAAATACTATGTAAGATATAAACCACTTTTTATACGGTGTGACTTAAAGAACTATCAAGGTAATGTTATTATCTTTTCCCCCAAAAGCTCTTTTCCTAAATATTTACTTCTGGGACCTGTGTTTATTTCCAGGTGAGAACTGTGTTTAGATGGTAGAAACAGCTTGAGGTCCATTAATAAAGAGAACACATTTGCAA
Source organism: Ursus americanus (assembly GCF_024610735.1). Taxonomy (NCBI): domain Eukaryota; kingdom Metazoa; phylum Chordata; class Mammalia; order Carnivora; family Ursidae; genus Ursus; species Ursus americanus. The sequence goes on along the minus strand of NC_142157.1, from coordinate 14,408,196 downwards.
TTTTATTTATACTTTTCCATTTATCAAAAACATAGGAGGTTAAGAAAAGTATACACAGAAAAACAATGTACAATGTATCAGCAAATTTTAATCCAAAGAATTATTAACTAGAAGGATTTTCTCATAAGTGTCAGTTTTCAAACTATCGCCCATAGAAATCTAAGGTTCCACTGGGGACACAGCAGGATTGAGGGACAAGGAAGTCTACAGGTGTAGTCTCATCTCTCCTTTAGCTAAAGAGCTCTACTTGTCTCTGTTTTATATAATACAGTTTAATGCAAAAAAAAATTAAGTTCTATTCTTTGAAAAAAAATTTTTTTCCAATGGTATGGAAGTCACTAACTTAGTCAAAGTTCCTAATTTCACAGAGGAGACAAAAAGGCCTCAGAGAGATTGTAGTTTGCCTGAGGTCAAAAACCCACCTAGTTGCAGGCCAGGAATGTGCTAATTTAGGTCTTACTGAGCCTAGAGTTTTATGCCAATTACTTCCTCATAGTCAGGAAAAACACATGTGTTTTTAAGGATAACTCAGAGAAAATGAATATATAAAACTTTGTCATGTGGCTCAATAACGTTCAGGCATTAGGCACAACATAACTTTCTAACTAAATTATAAATGTTGAAGTCATGAACAAACATAAAAGAACAGAAGTTATCTTAACTCCTATTAGTAACAGTCAATATACTCAATTTATAAGCACAAAGTTTTTTAACCACAGGACAGGGAACTTGAAGGAGAAAATCTTTAGTTGAACCAAAGAACCTGAAGCTGAGGAAATTCTTCCTTGAAAGAATTATTCATTTCCTTCAAATAAAACTTGGTTTTAGCAAAATCAACCAATAAATGAGTTACCTGTGTTGTGAGTTATTTATAGCAAAATTTAAAACACAAAACAGATTTCTCCTTACCATCTAGCATGCCCTGTCCGACCTCTCATCATTAGTTGGTATGTACAAAAGACATGACTAACTTTAATTACAATTGAAGTCCAGTCAGAAATTATAGGTAAATCTTCATTTCCATGTGAGGACTTTTCTCTACCTTCCTCACGACAGGAAGGGAGATGTACCTAATGGGCGAATTTGGGAGAAGGCACTAAGCAGTGTGTACGTGGTTGCAAATCTCTTCTCTGAAAAGATGTGCCTGCCACAGTAACATCAATTCAGGCCTGTTCTCATCTTTTTGGGATGGGCATCTAACATTTGTTCCCCCCGTTTACAACTGTGTGCGGAAGTGCCTAATTTGGGATAAAGTATTGGGAAGCTCACTGTGGCTACATGCCTAAACCACATTCTCCAATTTGTTAGTATGTATCAGTAATAAAGTTACTAAGCTTATCTCCATCTGCCTGACTCCTGTGTTCTCAACTTAGAAAAAGAAGAGCAACGCCATCTGCCACCTACCCCACCACAGTTCCAAGAAAAATGGCCAGACAACACTTAGAAATGCTTTCTTCCTTGACTTCATAACGAACATTCATTGTTCAAAGCCACATACTTTAAAGAGGGAAAAAGTTGACAAGAACAATTTCTGAAGCAAACATAGAAAGTCAGACAGAATGAGGAGACAGAGGAATATGTGCCAAATGAAAGACCAATACAAGGCTTCAGAAAAATAACTAAATGAAAAAGAGATAGGTTATCTACCTGATAGAGTTCAAAGTAATGGTCATAAAGATGCTCAGCAAACTTGGGAGAAGAATGGATGGATTCAGTGAGAACTCCAAGAAAGAGAAAATATAAAGAAGAACCAATCAGAGCTGAAGAATACAATAACTGCAATGAAAAATACACCAGAGGGAATCACCAGCAGAGTAAAAGCTGCAGAAGAACAGATGAGTGATCTGCAAGATAGGGTAGTAGAAACGATCCAAGCCAAAAAGAAAAAAGAATTTTAGAAATGAGGATAGGTTAAGGGACCTCCTAGAATCACGCCCCGCATCAGGTCCCCTGCTCAGGGAGCCTACTTCTCCCTCTCCCTCTCCCTCTGGCCCTCCCCTCCCACTTGTGTTTGCTCTCACTTGCTCTGCTCTCTCTCTCTCAAAAATAAACAAGAAAAGAAAAGAAAAGGCCATAACTTTAAGTAAGAAAATTACAAGAGAAAGAGTTTTATTGGTACAAGCAAACATACAGTAAAGGTAATAGAGCAATCACTTTTATAAAGCCAGTATGAAGGTTAAAAGACAAAAGTAGTAATATCAATTATATCTACAGTAATTAGCTTAGGGACACACAAAATAAAAAGATGTAAACTAAGACATCAAATACATAAAACAAGGAGGGGTGTAAAATTTAGTGTTTATAAAATGAGTTTGAACTTAAACATCAACTTAAAAGAGACCGCTATATACATAGGATGTTACATATGAACTTCATGGTGATCACAAACCAAAAATCTATAATCGATAAACAAAAAAGAAAAAGAAAGGCATCCAAGCATAACACTAAAGAAAGTCCTCAAATTAGAAGGGAAGAGAGCAAGACAATAAGGAAGCCGAATGAAAGACCAAGATTGAGGCCTCATTTATCCTGAGTCTATGCTACTTTTGTCCACATCAATAAGACCATGAATATACCATCAAAACCATAAACCTATGTGCATTGATTGAAATGGATATTTTAATAACAATGATACACAATGGAAACTAGCTGCTATTTAAAGACTCCCTATCATACTCATCTTAGTCATCAATCACCAACTTAAGTGATGGCAAGGTAGATACGTGTGAACTTCATTTTAAAAATTCAAATTGTGGGGCACCTGGGTAGCTCAGTCAGTTAAGCGTCTGACTCTTGATTTTGGCTCCGGTCATGATCTCAGGGTCGTGAGACTGAGCCGTGCATCAGGCTCCTCACTGACCATGGAGCCTGCTTACCCTCTGCCCCTCACCCCGTGCTTGCACTGCCATTCTCTCCTTTAAAAAAAAAATCAAATATTTGCTTGATTTAGCTATTTAGAAAATGCTCTACAATTGCTCAGCAAGACATTTTGTAAAAATTGAAACAAGTGCTATAAGTAAAAAAAGATGCTGTAAGTAAGAAAGCAATAAAGGATGTACTCTCCTGTAAGAAAATGCCAAAAATTTTAACTTAAAAAGAAAAATTAATCTTTTTAGGATTATAAGTTTATGTAATTCATAAAAGAACTTTTCATGGATTCTTCTAAATAATTAACATCCATATGGGATTGTTTGGACTCTAATCATTCATTTACGCATATGGGTGGAAAAAATTGGTAACAGCAAACTTTAAAATTGTTATAAACCATTGTCAACCAGAAAATAAGTCAAGGTATCTAAGTGTACATTTGGTTAATGAGCAATAATATTTACTTTCTAAAATTGAATTTCAGTGTAACTTTTCAAGAAATATAAAATGTGTCACTTTTGGGGTGGCTCAATCGGTTAAGAGTCCGACACTTTTTTTTTAAGATTTTATTTATTTATTTGACACAGAGAGGGACAGCCAGTGAGAGAGGGAACACAAGCAGGGGGAGTGGGAGAGGAAGAAGCAGGCTCCCAGAAGAGCATGGAGCCCAATGTGGGTCTCAATCCCAGAACCCCGGGATCACGCCCTGAGCCGAAGGCAGATGCTTAATGACTAAGCCACCCAGGTGCCCCAAGTGTCCGACTCTTGATTTCAGCTCAGGTCATGATCTCAGGGTCGTGAGACTGAGCCCTACATAGGGTTCCATGCTCAGCGGGGAGTCTGCTTGAGAGTCTCACTCTCTCTCTCCCTCTTGTGCACTCTCTCTCTAAAATAAATAAAATCTTTAAAACAATAATAAAATATGTCAGTTTAATTATATTTATTGAATAAAGTTATCTCTTGAAAGTAAGAGCTCCAGGAACAACAACAACAAAAAAATCACAAATTTTCTGTCTCATTTCCTTATTAGCACAAATAATTATGTCTTTTACTAGTGTGTATAAGTCAGTTAAACAACTCAGGATTTCACCAAATTAAAAATAAAAATTATATCAGAAATCTGAAACCCAAGGAAAAAAAGATAAGACTATATAACTAACCTTCAATAAGTAACTCTCGATGCCATTATTTGAAGGACACGAGCTTGAGGGTGGAATCACGACATTCTCTCTTGGAGCAACATATCTATCGAGAGGTAATCTATTACTGATATTTCTGACGTAAGGCAGTTCCAAGACAGGACTCATAGTAACAGTGTGAAGGAAGTTCCTTTTCTGCTGTTTTTCCACTAGAAGTTTGGTTCTGATCTCTGCCAGCCTCTCATTAGTCCTGTTAAGATTACAAAACACAATGCTTAGTATTTCATTTCTCCCCAAATCACTCCTAAATGACTTGTATTTTTTTTAAGTTTCCATAATAGTAAACAGAACATGCCCTTAAATGGTGTTTTAACACTGAAAATGTGACAGAGAAGACCTACTATATATATTATAGGTTTAAAATTGTTCTAAATAAGTACATATATTTCTTGGGACTCCTAACTAACAAGTAATTCAAAATAAGGAGGGAGAGAAATGGCTATCAGTGATATACACGGCTTAATAGGTAATAATTGCTGCCCTCCAGAATGGCAGTACTTATGAGACTCTTGAGGAAGCCATCACACATACTTATATTTAGTAAACACTTTAGGGATATAAAAATAAACCACCCCAGGGGGCTGGGGGGCTCAGTCAGTTAACCATCTGCCTTCGGCTCAGGTCATGACCCCAGAGTCCTGAGATCGAGCCCCACGTCAGGCTCCCTGCTCAGCGGGAAGCCTGCTTCTCCCTCACTCTCTGCCTGCTGCTCCCCCTTCTTGTGCTCACTCACTCGCTCTCTGTCAAATAAATACATAAATCTTTAAAAGAAAATAAAACTACAAACAAGCCATCCCTCAAAGACATTTTCAAGCATTTGCTTTCACCACTCTTGTACATTTCACTCATTACCTCAGAGAAATTGAGCATTTGGCAACTGAGGAATAATTTAGACCAACAATTGCTAGGGGAGAAGTAGATGGCAGAGTCGTGATCAGAAAGAACTAAAACAGCTCCAGATGCGATTAGGTTATAACACAGTTACCAAGGTACTGGAGGTGGAATCTGCCCTTTCTGTCTTCCACACACCTCCTTGTCATGTCCACCATGGTGCTATTTTTAGCCACTTTGGGAATTACACTGCCTTTCACCCCTAGGTGAATCTTTCTGTATGTATATACCCTTATGTAAAGTAGAAAAACTATAAAGAATAGTTTGTTTCAAAGCACCCTCTAGTTAAGAATACCAAAGATCACAATCAAAAAACTAAATCTACCAAGCTGTGAGGATGTGCAGTATTGGTACTTGACCTTTTGGGTTAAAGATGTAATCTTCCACAAATAAACTCCCTAATATTAATAAACTCATTTCTATTTAGGGTAATTCTGACAAACAATTTTATAATAATATGCTGTCTGTCTAAATTATAAAGCTTCAAACAATTAGCTTAAACACTAGGCGATCAGATTAACTGAAAATATTGAGGGGAAAAAAAATAAAATCATGTAAAACTGAAAAAGGAGGAGCGATGCAAACTGTCTTGGCCTAACATCTCACAGTTCATGTATAAACATCATTTTCCAAAATTATGCTATCCAGTTGACTTTCACTTATTACTCATCTCATGAACCTGGCTCCATAAAAATTATGCTTTAGAGGCAAATTAATAAGCTACATCTATTTTCTATGATTCTGTTTTAAATTACCTGTTCAGTTCATTTGTCAATGACGTTCGAACTTTTACTTCTTCGAAATACAATTCCTTGTATTTTTCCAACTCTGTTTTATGAGAATGTTCTTGAGAATTTTTCATTTTGGATAGTTCAAATTCCAGATCTTTCATTCTGAGTTCCATCTGACTACTTATTAAAGCATTATTACTGTCTCTTAACTGTCCTAAGCTTTCTTGAGACGCTACTTGTGCCTAAAGCAAATGAAAAACATTGTTTTAAAACAGTTATAACCTGGGTAATTATAGTATATTTCTTTCCTTTAGTTTTGAGTCAATGATTCAGAGAGCAATTTTAAATGTGAAAAAAGCTGAAGTGTAAGATATTTATCATCAATGTCGACTGAATTAAATCTGAATGATAAAGTTCAATCATTCTTATATTAGAACTCACGCAATATGATAATTCAAAGAATAAGAGAATCATTTAAAAATTTTAAAAAGTGAACAATACAACTTAAGAATAATCCAAGTACATGGGGCTCCTGGTGGGGTCAGTCGGTTGAGCGCCCGACTCTTGGTTTCTGCTCAGATCGTGATCTCAGGGTCCTGAGATAAAGCTTTGTGTCATACTCAGCATGGAGTCTGTCTGAAATTCTCTTTCTCCCTCTGTCCATCCCCCGTGCTCATGCTTTCTAAACAAACAAACAAACAAACAAACAAACAAATAAGATCTTAAAAGAAAAAAAAAAAAAACCCAAGTATGCTACAATTTTGCTTTTAAGTAGGCTCCATGCCCAGCATGGAGCCCAATGAGGGGCTTGATTTCATGAGCCTGAGACCAAGACCTGAGCTGGTCAACCGACTGAGACACCCAGGCACCCCAAAGTTCAAATTTTTAGAGCACAATTTTTTCTTTTCCTCTCAACAGTCTTGTTTTATACCAACTGGTCTTAAGAAATAAAATGATTCTCTACTATGAATCATTCCGAAAGACCAATTTAGTGAGAATGATGATGAAAACTGAAATTTTTAAAGGGAAGGAACAAATGCTTCCAGAAATTTACCAAATTGCTATAAAGGAAGTAGAGGAAAACTATACAATGCATATAACCAAAATGTAATTTGCAGTGAAATGAATTAAAGCATATTACAGATCAATAAATTAACCTGTAAAAACAGATTGACTTCTCTTAATTTTTCCTCCATATCCAGCCTTGCCCTTTTGTCCAGTTCCCGTTTATATTGTTCTATTCTACTGTATTCTGCCATATTGAGTTCTGCATGACTCTTCAGGTTTACTACTTGTTGTTCCAACTTCTTTTTATCCTTCTCTAGTTTTTCACATTTTTTCTGTAGTTCCTTCATAGATAATAACTTCTGAGAGAGAACCTGGTTTTTTTCATCCAGTTGTAGACATTTTGAAGATGCAGTTTCTAGTTTTGCTGTAAGATCATCAACCTGAATAAATAAAATAATACAGTTTGGAAGTAGAGTGAAAACAGTCTAATGCAAAACTAGGACCAAAAATTTTTTTGAAGATTTTATTTTTAAGTCTCTACACCCAACATGGGGCTCAAACTCACAACCCCAAGGTCAAGAGTCACATGCTCTACTGACTGAGCCAGCCAGGTGCTCAAATTTTAAATTAAACTCATTTTCAACAAAATGTTATCTATACTGTAGCAGAGTCTTGGAATGTGGAACCTTGAATAACTCAGGAAATCAGGAACAAAATTAAAACCACTAGGAGTTACTAAAAGAGATGTCTGCTATCGTTCTCTTTGCCACCCATTTGTACTTGATTTTATACTTTTATTTCTCTATGATTGTTTCAGATCTTTCCTGCATAAAATAACTGTAAGTCACGTCTTAGTACAAAGTCGCTTGACTCTTCCCCCTCACCTTAACACTTCATAATTTTTTTAAAAGATTTTATTTATGTATTTGAGAGGGAGAGAGAGTGAGAGCACAAGAGCAAGGGGAGGGAGAAGCAGCCTCCTCACTGAGCAGGGAGCCTGGCGTGCCACAGTACATCATTAGTCCCAGCATGCCAGGATCACGACCCAAGCCAAAGGCAGACACTTAACTGACTGAGACACCCACGTGCCCTGGTACTCCATAATTTTTAAAGAAGTTTTAGGAATATCATATTGACTTATGTAGGTCTGAGCCAATAAATGCTTATCAAAATAAGACTTTGAAAATAAGACTCTAATTAATGAATCTATAAATACTGACTCTAATACCATAAGCCTTTTTCTTTTCTTTTCTCTTCTTTTCTTTTCTAAGATTTTATTTATTGAATGACAGGGAGAGAGACAGACAGCGAGAGAGGGAACACAAGCAGGGTGAGTGGGAGAGGAAGAAGCAGGCTCCCAGCAGAGCAGGGAGTCTGATGCGGGGCTCAATCCCAGAACGCTGGGATCACGCCCAGACTGGAAGGCAGATGCTTAACGACTGAGCCACCCAGGTGCCCCCAAAGGCTTTTTCTAAATTACAAATGTTTTATGCTAATCTGAATTGCAGTCTGAGGAGAAATGATTCGCAGGGTTAAGAAATCACATCTCTAGGTAAAAAAAATTTAGTGAGATGATCCACATATTTTTGGACCATAAAGAACACAAAAAACAAAAAACCTTAATTCAACAGTGCTACAATCCTTTGTTACTTCCCACAAAATAAGAGAACATACTAAGCAACAAAAACAACCAAAAAACTTGCTGGAGTTTCAGTGATGCTGAGTTGGGAAGAACTTCTTTCCTTTAGATATGATTGGTAAGACAAGGTGAGTGGATGTGGTGGTTTTATAAATTCCTTGACACTTCTCCTATGACAATCCCTCCCCTTAATATGTGCTTGCCTTAGCAACTGGTTTCTAGTGAATAGAATATGGCGGACTGCTATGTGATTTCTTTTTATTATGATATGTTAGTGACCACACAGTACATCATTAGTTTTTGATATAGTGTTCCATGATTCATTGTTTGAGTATACACCCGGTGCTCCATGCAATACGTGCCCTCCTTAATACCCATCACCGGGCTGGCCCATCCCACCCCCAAAACCCTCAGTTTGTCTATAGTCTCTCATGGTTCATTTCCCCCTGTTTACCCCCCTTCATTTGCCCCTTCCTTCTCCTACCGATCTCCCTGCTATTCCTTATGTTCCACAAATGAGTGAAAACCATATGATAAGTGTCTTTCTCTGCTTGACTTATTTCACTCAGCATAATCTCCTTCAGTCCCATCCATGTTGATGCAAATGTTGGGTATTCATCCTTTCTGATGGCTAATAGTCCATTGTATATATGGACCACATCTTCTTTATCATTCGTCTGTTGATGGACATCTCAGCTCCTTCCACAGTTTAGCTATTGTGGACAATGCTGCTAGGAACACTGGGGTGCATATGGCCCTTCTCTTCACTACATCTGTGTCTTTGGGGTAAATACCCAGTAGTGCAATTGCTGGGTCATAGGGTCTGCTATGTGATTTTGAAGGCTAGGTTAGAAAATGTGATATAGCCTCCATCTCACTTTCTTTTTCTAGGGAAGCTCACCCTTAGAATCTAGCTGTTGTGGGAAAGCCCAGGCCACCCACTGAGTCTTCATGTAGATATTCTAGCTGAGACTGCCCCAGCTACCATCCTAGCCAAAAGCCAGCCTCAACAGACAAACATGTGCACGAACAAGGTTTTAGGTGATTCTAGTTCCCAGCTTCCAGTCATCCCAGGTGATGCCAAATGAAGAAGAAATGAGTTGGCCTTATTCAGCCTTGTCTAAAGATTTGTGAACAAGATAAATGTTGTTTTGAGCCACTGGGTTTTGAGATGGTTTATTTTGCAGCAATAAATAATTGGTACAGATACTGATATCAAAAATGGGGTGCTGCCATTAAAAAAAAAAAAACTAAACTAAACTAAAACGAAACCTCCTTTGAACCAGGAAGTGGAACCTGAAAGGACGTAGAGAAGATTGAGAACCAAAAGGGCTTCCAAGAGACTGCTAGTGGAAACCTGACAGCCCTTAAAGAGGCTTACAGCAAAGGTTTCTAGACAAGTGAAGAAAATGACACTACAGGGAAAGGAACTCGTGCCACAAACACTTGAAAGTAAAAATGATAGGAGAGATAAGCTACAGAAAGACTATTCGATACGAAGCAACCAGGACTTACTGGGTTCAAGTAGCTGCTCCTCATTTACAGCCTCTCTACATGCTGAATTGTCAAACAATGCTAAAATAAAGAAATGGCTTCTGGGTTAAGAGCAAATCCAGGAAAACATGGCCTATGGATGAAGCCAAGACTATAAAACCCTTTATTAAGAACTTGGAAGGATGTAAGGTGCGCCTCGAATTTCTTTAAGGATCTTCAGAGTATGAGAATTTTAAAGGCACTGTCAAATAAGAGCTTCACAGGAAACCTGAGGTGAAAAGCTTATCTCAAAAAGATCCGGGAGAATGGCTTTTCTAATGGCATGAAAATCATTAATATTCACAGAAAACTCAAAAACTGAAGAGAATTATAGTACCAAAACACTGCTTGCGAGCTTGGACTAAAAGAGACCAAGATAGTACAAACAGAAACTAGGCCTTTGGGTCTTAGAAGTCCCACCAGGAAGAAGCAGGCTAAAAAACAGCTACAAACACAGGTCATTCCTTATGAAAAGGACAGAACCGAGAGCTCAAAGAGGAAAGCAAAGAGCCATGGAGAAGCATTCCCATGGTTAGGACTAAGTCCTAACTGAAGAACTGAGCACGCTTCAGGCTGTATTTGAAAACTGCTATGGACTTGAATGCTTCCCATCTTCATTCTGAATGGGAGAGTCCTTAGCAGGTTTCCAGAATGTTGCATTTTGAGTGGTAGAGAACGGTCTCTTTAATTTCCAAGTCTTCACATTGAGAGGACATGTACTCAAGGGACTATACTTTAGGCACCTTATCCCCGCTGCAACTGATTAAGATGGTAAGATCTTGGACTCGAGCCTGAACCTGATGCCATGATAACTGAGATTTGTGGGAGGTATTGGGAGGAGGTGAGTGTATTTTTTATGTGGGAGGAATACAAAAAATTGTGGCTGGTGGGTAAATTACACTGATTTTTAAATGTGTCCATAGGTTTTTAAATATTCATTCCATTAAAAAAATTAAAGACTATGGGTCAACCTTAGTGACTTTCTCCTCACAAACAGAATACGGTAAATGTCATGCTGTGTGTATATTCCAAGGCTAGGTTACAAAAGGCCATAGAGCTTCTGCCTTGCTCTGTATGTTAGGCTGCTTGCTGGAATTTAGCCCCCCATCTTGTGAGGTGGCTCAGGCCACAAAGAGAGTCTCGTTGTGCCAGTGTAATAAGTGCTTCAGCTGCCTGCCCTAACTATAGTCCTAGGCAACACCCAGGATCAACACCACCAGACATGAGTGAACAACTCTTCAAACAGTTCCAGCCCCAAACCTTTCAGCTGCCCCACCTGAAGCCAGGGGAACAGAAACAAGCTGTCCTGGCCACACTTTTCCTAACAGTAGATTTGTGAACAAAATAAATGTTATTTCTTTAAGCCACTAAACTTTGGGGAGTTTGTTAAGAAAAGACAAAAAAGACAAAGAGAAAAATGGGCGATAAAAAGAGTGAATAAGATACATATATAGAAGAATTGGTCTCCATTAAAGTGGAAAGTAATAAATGTTAAGATTAATTTATTAATGACAAACAGTGCTAATGAGAAGCAGCACATAACTAGAAGCAAGATCTAATCAGTTTTTCTCTCCATTTTCCCCCACTTAGGATGACATTACCTGTGCATTCTTTATATATGACCTTTATTATGTTGAGGTACGTTCCTTCTAAACCTACTTTGTTGAGGGTTTTCATCATGAATGGATGCTGTACTTCGTCAAATGCTTTTTCTACATCTATTGAAATGATCAGATGATCCTTCTTCTTTCTTTTATTAATGTGGTGTATCACATTGATTGATTTGCAGATGTTGAACCACCACTGCAACCCAGGCATAAATCCCATTTGATCATGGTGATTATTTTTTTAATGTATTGTTAAATTCAGTTTGCTCAAAAAGTTAAAAACAGAGCTACCCTACAACCCAGCAATTGCACTAATGGGTATTTACGACCAAAGATACAGGTGTGATTAATGACTACAGGAAGTCTTTTTCTTTTAATATAGGAAAAGATATTTAATTTCACTCTGTATTAATTAATGAAAATGCAAATTAAAGCTCCATTGTAATACAACTTTTAAAAATCTGACTGACATAAACAGATCAACAATGTTTTAAAGACTATGGTTTTGCAGTATGGAAGTTCCTCAAGATGTTAAAAATAGCTACCCTACGACCTGACAATTGCACTATTAGGTATTTCCCCCAAAGATAACAGATGTAGTGAAAAGAAGGGCCATATGCACCCAAATGTTCATAGCAGCAATGTCCACAAGAGCCAAACTGTGGAAGGAGCCAAGATGCCCTCCAACAGACGAATGGATAAAGAAGATGTAGTCCATATATACAATGGACTATTACTCAGCCATCAGAAAGAATGATCACCCAACATTTGCATCAACATGGATGGGACTGGAGGAGATTATGCTGAGTGAAATAAGCAGAGAAAGACAATTATCACATGGTTTCACTCATTTGTGGAACATAAGGAATAGCAGGGAAATCGGTAGGAGAAGGAAGGGAAAAATGAAAGGGGGGGATAGCAGTGAGGGAGATGAACGATGAGAGACTATGGACTACGGGAAACAAACTGAGGGCTTTAGGGAGGAGGGGGATGAGGGGATGGGCTAGCCTGGTGAAGGGTATTAAGAAGGGCACATATCGCATGCAGTACTGGGTATTATACGCAAACAATGAATCAGGGAACACTATATCAATAGCTAAAGATGTACTGTATGGTGACGAACATAGTCATAAAAAATAAAATAAAATAAAAAATTCAGTGTGCTAGTATTTTGTTGAGGATTTTTGCATCTATGTTCATAAGAGATAGTGGCCTGTAGTTCTCTTTGCAGTGTCTTTATCTGGTTTTGGTATCAGGGTAATACTGGCCTCATAGAATGCATTTGGAAGTTTTTCTTCCTTTTCTGTTTTTTGGAACAGTTTGAGAAGAATAGGTACTAACTCTTCCTTGAAATGCTTGGTAGAATTTGCCTCTGAAGCCATCCGGTCCTGGACTTGGTTTTTTTTTTTTTTTTGGAGTTTTTTTATTACGATTCAATTTCTTTGCTGGTTATCAGTCTTCAAATTTTCTTTCTTCCTTTTTTTTTTTTTAAGATTTTTTTTTTATTTATTTATTCGACAGAGACAGAGACAGCCAGCAAGAGAGGGAACACAAGCAGGGGGAGTGGGAGAGGAAGAAGCAGGCTCATAGCAGAAGAGCCTGATGTGGGGCTCGATCCCAGAACGCCGGGATCACGCCCTGAGCCGAAGGCAGACGCTTAACCGCTGTGCCACCCAGGCGCCCCAATTTTTTTCTTTCTTCCTGTTTCACAGTTTTGGTAATTTATATGTTTCTAGGAATTTATCCATTTCTTCTAGATTGTCCAATTTGTTGGCATAGAGTTTTTCATAATATTCTCTTAGAACTCTGCATTTCTGTGGTGTTGGTTGTTATTTCTCCTCTCTCATTTGTGATTTTATTTATTTGGGTCCTTTCTCTTTCCTTTCTGATAACTCTGGCTAGAGCCTTATCAGTTTTATTAATTTTTTCAAAGAACCAGCTACTGGTTTCATTGATCTCTTCTATTTTTTTTAAAGATTTTATTTATTTATGTGACAGAGAGACAGCCAACAAGAGAGAGAGACAGCCAACACAGCAGGGAGTGGGAGAGGAAGAAGCAGGCTCCCAGCGGAAGAGCGCGATGTGGGACTCGATCCTGGAATGCCGGGATCATGCCCTGGGCCGAAGGCAGACTCTTAACGACTGCGCTACCCAGGCACCCCTGATCTCTTCTATTTTTACTTTTTTTAAGCTTCCATATCATTTACTTCTGCTCTAATTTTTTTGAAGATTTGTTTATTTGAGAGAGAGAGTGGGGAGGGGGGCAAATGGAGAAGGAGTGAGAGAATCCTCAAGTAGACCCCTCGCTGAGTGTGGACCCTGAAGCAGGGCTCAATCCCAGGACACTGAGATCATGACCTGAGCTGAAATCGAGAGTTAGCCACTTAACCAACTGAGCCACCCAGGTGCCCCTATTTCTGTTCTAATTTTTATTATTTCCTTCCTTCATTTGTTCTTCCTCTTTTAGCTTCTTTAGGTGTAATATTAAGCTGATTGAGATTTTTCTTGCTTCTTGAGGTAGGCCTGTATTGTTATATACTTCCCTCTTAGAACCACTTTTGCTGTATCTCAAAAGTTTGGGCAACTGGTTTTTCATTTTCATTTGCTTTCATGTATTTTTAAATTTCATATTTCCTGGTTGGTCCATTCGTTGTTAAGCAGAATGTTACTTAGCCAACATTTATTTGTGGTCTTTCAGATTGTTTCTTGTGGCTGACTTCAAGTTTTATAGTATTGTGGTCAGAAAATAAATACAATCTTTTTGTATTTATTCAGGCTTGTTTCATGGCCTAATACGTCATCTATTCTAGAGAATGTTCCAGAATGTGTATTCTGCTGTTTAAGGATGGACTATTTTGAATATATCTCTTTAGTCCATCTAGTCCAATGTGTCATATAAAACCACTGTTTCCCTGTTGACTTTCTGTTTAGTTTGATCTGTCCATTGATGTAAGTGGGGTGTTAAAGTACCCAACTATTGATTATTTCTATTCCTTCTGAAAAAATCCAAATTGTACATTGTGTTCATGGATACTTTTGTAATTAGGAATAAAAGCAACTAATTCCATGAAAATATATTCCATTAAAATATATAAATATAAATATTTATATAAGTATAAATATAACATATATAATAAATATATATATATATAAAATAAAGTAACCTAGTATTATTGTATTATTATCGATTAGTTCTTTTATGTTTGTCTTTAATAATCTTATGTATTTGGCTGGTCCCATGTTGGGTCATAAACATTTACAATTGATAGATCTTCCTGTCAGATTGTCCTCTTTATTATGATGTAGTGCCCTTGTCTCTTGTTACAGTCTTTGTTTTAAACTCTATTTTGTCCAATGTAAGTATTGCTATTCTGGCTTTCTTTTGATGTCCATTTGCATGATACATGTTTCTCCATCCCCTCACTTTCAACCTGCAGGTGTCCATATGTCAAAAATGAGTCTCTTGTAGGCAGCATAGAGATGAGCCTTTTTTTTTTTTTCTTTTTTATCCATTCTGACATCCTATGTCTTCTGATTGGAGCATTTAGCCTATGTATATCCAAAGTCAGTATGGATAGATATGTATTTGTCATTTTACTACTTGTTTTGTGGTCGTTTCTGGAGATTTTCTCTGATCCTTTTTTGTGTTTTTGATGCTTTGCTGATTTTCCTTAGTGATATATTTGGGTTTCTTTCTCCTCTTTGCATATCTAGTAATGGTTTTGTTTTTGGTTTTCTTTTTAGAGACAGCATGAGTGGGGTGGGGAGAGGGAAAGAGAGAATGTTAAGCAGACTCCATGCCCAGCATGGAGCCCATTGTGGGGCTCAATCTCACAACCTGGAGATCATGACCTGAGCTGAAATGAAGAGTCAGATGTTTTTTTTTTTTTTAAAGATTTTATTTATTTAGTTGACAGAGATAGAGACAGCCAGCGAGAGAGGGAACACAAGCAGGGGGAGTGGGAGAGGAAGAAGCAGGCTCATAGCAGAGGAGCCTGATGTGGGGCTCGATCCCGTAACACCGGGATCATGCCCTGAGCCGAAGGCAGACGCTTAACCGCTGTGCCACCCAGGCGTCCCGAAGAGTCAGATGCTTAACTGTCTAAGCCACCCAGGCACCCCTATTAGTGGTTTTTGATATATGATTTGTATATAACCTCTTCTGCGTATAGCAGTCTTATCTTAAGTTGCTGCTCATTTAAGTTTGAACCCATTCTTTTCTTCTCCCTATGCTTTAGATAAGGTATTATATTTTATATCCTTTTTTTCTGTGTTCCTTAGGTTTTACATAAATGTTCATTTTTGCTACTTGTTTGTGTCCTGCCTTGATACTGTCACTTTTGGTCTCTTCTTTCCACTCAAAGAGTCCCCGTTAATATTTCTTGCAGGGTTAGTTTAGTGGTCACAAACTCCTTTAGTTTGTGTCTGGGAAACTCTCTCTCTCCTTCTATTCTGAGTCATAGGCTTGCTGGATGGAGTCTTCATGGCTACAGATTTTTTCCGTTCACCACGTTGAATATATCATGCCACTCCCTTCTGGCTTGCAAAGTTTCTGTTGAAAAAATTCCTGCTAGCCTTAAGGGGCTTCCCCTGGAAGTTACTGCCTTGTTTTCCTGCTTTTAAGATGTTATCTTCATCAGTATACACTGCAAATTTAATTACAATATGTCTTGGTGTTGGCCTGCTTTTGTTGATTTCGATGGGACTTTTCTCTGCCTCCTGGATCTTGATGTCTGTTGCCTTCTGCAGATTAGGGAAGTTTTCTGCTATTATTTGTTGAAATAAATTTTCTTACCCTTTTTCTCTCTCTTCTTCTACTGGGATTCCTATAACATGAATGTTATTACATTTGATGGAGTCACTGAGCCCCCCAGGTCTAGTCTCATTTGGCATAATTCTTCTTTCTCTCCCTTCTTCAGCTTCAGTGCTTTCCATTAATTTGTCCTCTAGGTCATAATCTGTTCCTCTTCCTCCAGCCTGCTGTCCATTGCATCAGGTGTGTTTCTCATCTCACCGATTGCACTCTGCATCTCTGATTCTTTTTTAACTCTTTTATCTCTGTTGTGAGGGTCTCACTGATGTCTTCCATTCTTTTCTCAAGTCCAGTGAGTATCCTTATGATCACTGCTTTAAATCCTCCATCAGGCATGATATTTATAACTGTCTCACTTAAATCTCTGGTCCCGTGGCCTTATGCTGTTCTTTCATTTGAGATTAATTTCTCTGTTTTCTCATTTTGTCTAAGTCTCTACCAGCTTCTCTGTGTTAGAAAAGCCAGTTATGTCACCTGCTCCTGAAAGTAATGGACTTATGAAAAAGATGCCATGTAGTGCCCAGGGTCTGGCACTTAGGGGAGTGTCTCCAGTGTGTGCTACATGGACTCTGCTATTGTGTTCTGGCTGCTCTATCCTTCAGGCCAGTTATCGGTAGAGGATCTCCCTACCTGCTGTTGGCAGTGTTTGGTACCTGGCCTCAATGTAGCAACTTTTAACTAGGTGTGCTCTGGTGTGCTTGTGAAATAAGATCTGTCACCCCCTCCAATGGAACTGAGGCCCTCCCAAATCTGGTCAGGAGACATGGTGTGGGCAGGGGCTTGTGCTGGTCTTCTGGAAGTAAGGCCTGCTGTGCTGGAACTGAGGCAAGAATGACTGAGCAGGCAGCTCCACTGGAGTGCAAGGGGATGTTGCTGGTGCAAGCAAACTAGGCAGCCAGTGTCAGAGCTACACTGCTCCCCACAGGTGGCTCTCTGTTTGTGCTGAGGGCCAGTGGAGGGAAATGGCGCCAGCTGGTTCCTTTGCTCCCAGAGAGGTGTCTCCATGAACACCGCCTCGCAGGGATGTGCTCTGAAAAGAGCAAGTAATCTCCCCACTGTATGCCCCAGGCATTGTTCAGATTGCTGTTTCCATGCTGCATGCTCCCGGGTTGTTTGCCTGCCTCCTCTCCAAGAGCAGCACAGTGCCCTACAGGCTCTAGCCCAGCCAAGCTCAATGACCTTTAGAACTCCAGGCTTTAAGCCCCCCTAGTTGTAAGCACTTGTGAAATTCAGCCCCTCTCATTTTCCAAGCCAGTGCCTATGGGGAAACGTTCTCTTTGTGCATTCCCATGTACTCCTTTCTCCTGCCTTCTCCATGACCACGACTCCCTCCCCTCTGCAGCAGCCAGGATCTGTTGCTCTCCTAAACCACATCTCTGTGCTTCCTACCTTCTCCGATGCGGTCTCTTCTCTCTCCTTAGTTGTAGAGTTTGTTCTGTCAGTCTTTAGGTAGGAGGTGAACCTAGGCTCCTCGTACTCTGCCACCATCTTCCTTTCTCTTAAGACATTTTTCTAGGAGTCCCTTCAATTACAAATTACTACGACTAGGCAGGAATGCCTCTATAGAATTTCCCCTCAAGTTAGGGGAGAAGAAAGACTGGCAAGCAGAGAGAGAGTATGATTTGAAGTAGAACAGCTGAGAAACCAGAAATAGTTTAAACCAAAATTGGACCTTTTACCTGATCTCCATTAACTGAAATTCTAAAAGAAATAGGCAGCCTTGAGTATTTTTTAATCAATCGAATACTCAATCTTCATTCTACTTTCATCAGTGAGGAAATAAAGAGAACATTATGGAATCCTTTTTAATCTTTTCAGTAGCAAACCAAATGAACTGTCCTTTGGCACTATTTAAATTAAATATAATTTCTCCTTTCTCTTACTCCAAGCTTATTTGTGTGGGGAGGTAAGTAAGACCATCTCATCTTTATGTTGTACCACAATGCTTCCCCTTATCATACAAACTGGCTTTGAAATGTTTTTGGAATTCAAATTGCTAATCCATTTGCCTCTGATAACTCAGTTAAACACTACCTGATATTTTACAGCTGTATTCTTGAAATAATATAATGAAATGTTTATTCCATTAATTATGTATTGAGCTATTACAATACCTTATCTTTCTATTTAAAGTCCAAGAAGATGGATACAGACAACTGTGTTTTCTGAGAACGTAGGATCTGTGCCAAGAACAGGATCAGCACCAGTGTTATACACAAGAACCAAGTGAAAAAGTATCTGTGAGTTGCAAGATGATGGATTAGCAAGATTTGAACACAGGAAAGCCGACGGCCCACAGTTCATCTTTTCCTTCCTAGATGGTGAAATTTATGGATGAGTCTATGCTTTATCACAAGTTAATAAAACATAATGAAGTAAAGAGTAGACAGCAGATCCTACAACCAAGATTTGATGGAAATGGACGTGGGAAGCACTGAGTGACAGACTTAAGATATGAATGGAGAAAAGAAACAGGACTCTATCTTTTTGAGCCTAACTTCACATCATATCATGGAGTCAGCAAGGCATAAGCTGGTAAAAGGCTTCCTCGAGAAGCAAAAAATTTCTACAGGAGTAAAGTTAAGTTCTACTACACTGACTTTTTATTATTACATAAGTGAGTGGTAATTTACAAGACGAGCAGGGAAGAATTCTCATAAAATTTGATTGAGGAGTGACATAAGGATAAACAGATAGATCAGTGTATTAGAATTGACAATCTAAAAATAAACTGTCACATTATGGTGAACTGATTTTCAACAAGGGTGTCAGACAATTAAATGGAGTAAGAATAGTCTTTTTAACAAAAGCTACTGAGACAAATGGATATGCACATGCAAAGTAATAAAGTTACACCTCTACCTCACAGCATATATACAAAATTAACTCAAAATATAAGAGCTAAAATTATAAAACTCTTAGGAAAAAAACATAAGTGTATCATTTGTGACTGGATTTGGCAACAGTTTCTTTGATAGGACACCAAAAGACAAAAGCAGATTAAGTATATTTCATCCAAATTAAAAACTTCTTTGCTTCAAATATCACCACCAAGAAAGTGCAAAGGCAAGCTACTGAATAAGAGAAAATATTTGAAAATCCTATATCTGATAAGGGATTTGTATTTAGGATATATAAATAACTCTAACAATAATGAAAAGACAATCCAATAAATAAATGGGCAAAAGGACTGATTTGTTCTTTAAGGAAGATATAAAAATGGATAATAACCGGGGCGCCTGGGTGGCACAGCAGTTAAGCGTCTGCCTTCAGCTCAGGGCGTGATCCCGATGTTGTGGGATCGAGCCCCACATCAGTCTCCTCCGCTATGAGCCTGCCTCTTCCTCTCCCACTCCCCCTGCTTGTGTTCCCTCTCTCGCTGGCTGTCTCTATCTCTGTCAAATAAATAAATAAAATCTTTAAAAATAAAAAAAATGGATAATAACCACATAAACAGATGAGATGCTCAACATCATTAG
Source organism: Ursus americanus (assembly GCF_024610735.1). Lineage (NCBI taxonomy): Eukaryota > Metazoa > Chordata > Mammalia > Carnivora > Ursidae > Ursus > Ursus americanus. Next base: position 14,388,428 of record NC_142157.1, on the reverse strand, counting down.
TTTGGTTTTTTTTTTAAGACTTTATTTGTTTATTTGACAGAGAGAGAGCGCGCACGCACAAGCAAGGGGAGGTACAGAGGGAGAGGGAGAAGCAGGCTCCCTGCTGAGCACAGAGATCGACGTGGGGCTCGTGATCCCAGGACCCTGGGAGCATGACCTGAGCAGAAGGCAGACACTTAACCTACTGAGCCACCCAGGCACCCCTCAACATCATTAGTTTCAAGAAAAATACAAATCAAAACCACAAGATCGATGGAACTCATCAAGTGTATTATGCTAAGCTAAACAAGTCAGTCAGAGAAAAATAAGTACCATATGATTTGCCTCATATGTGAAATTTAAGAAACAAAACAGATGAACACAGCAGAAGGGTGAAAAAAAGAAGAGAAAGGGAGGCAAACCATAAAAGACTCTTAACTACAGAGAAAAAACTAAGTGTTGCTGTAGTGGAGGGAGGTGGGTTGGGGGTGGGCTAGATGAATGACGGGTATTAAGGAGGGCACTTGTTGTGATGAGCACTGGGTGTTGTATATAAGTGATCAATCACTAAATTCTACTTCTGAAACCAATATGTTAATTAACTAGAATTTAAATAGAAACTTGAAACAAACAAACAAAAAAACCCATAAGATGACACAGCACACCCACCAGGATGGCTATAATAAAAACAACAGATAATGACAAACATTGGCAAAAGTCAGGAAAAATGAGAACCCTCAAACACTGCTGATGAAAATGTAAAATGGTGCAGCCATGTTGGAAAAGTGTGGCAGTTCCTTAAATGTTAAAAAAAAAAAAAAAAAAAAAAAAAGGTTAAAGAGAGTAACCATGTGACCCAGCAATTCCATTTATAAGTATATACCCAAGAGAAATGAAAATGTTCACATACAAACTTGTACATGTGTGTCTACAACAGCATTATTAACAACAGTCAAAAAGCAAAACAAACCAAAGGCCCACCAACTGATAAAGGAATAAATAAAATGTGGTCTGTCCACATAGTGGGATACTATTCAGCAATAAACAGAAATAAAGTACTGACACATGCTACAAAATAGGTATACCTTGAAAACATTATGCTAAATGAAAGAAGGCAGTCACGAAGGAACACATATTGTGTGATTCCGTTGATATGAAATGTCCAAAATAGGCAAATCTATAGAAACAGAGAGTAGAGTACTGGTTCCCTAGGGCTAAGAAGAGTAGGGAAGGGGAAACTAGCATAGGGTGACAGGTAAAAGGTACAGGGTTTCTTTCTAGGGTGACAAAATGTTCTAAAATTGACTGTGGTACTCTTTGAATATGCATGTTATGTTCATTTATCTCAATAAAGCTGTTACAAAAAAAAATGTAGCGAGTATATAAAATTAACAGGAAAATCTGTATTTCACTGCTCAAAGCACTGAGTGACTTATTTGCCAAAATTAAATGATTTCAGAGTCCCAAAACTAATTAAAAATTACCTTATGCTTTATCATATTAATCTGAGTATCCATTTCAGTTTAATTGTTTTTTAAATCTCCATGGAAACTAAGCTCTCCATTTTCATATTCACTTACCTCGCTTCTTGTCATGCTTAAAAGTTTCTTAAGTCTGCAGAAGGGATAGAATGAGTAAGTCAGGTTCTTTAAGAGTAAATATTTAATAATTATTTAAATAGATACTATGTTCTATCACATAAACAAATCTATAAATTATGATCTCTCAATTGACCCAATCTCACACTGTTTGAGAACATACTAAATAATAATCTTAGGTAAAAAATATGGAGAAAATTTTTATCACACATATGGCAGTCAAAGAGTTCAAACTGTAACTACATTAAGAGTTCTTATATATGTTATTATTAATATCTATTTTCAGTATATTAATATAATAATCTATTATTAAACAGTGACTATAAACCAGAGACTAGTATCTAAGGTGAAGAACAAAAGCCTACTTATGTATGAATGTCTTAAAAAGACACAAAAATACATTTTGGTACCTACTAACCACAGTCTCCAACTAGAAAATACATATAAAACACATCAAGGGAGATAATTCAAAAGGGAGAAAAAAGAAAAAAAAATCTTTAAAGTCTGATTTGAGAGGGAGAAGGAAGAGACAGAGCTTTAGAAGAAAGGAAATCAGCAAAGAGATAATGTGTGATGGTCTATGAGACTGTTTCAGAAAAAAAAATCTACATGTCTTAGCTAGGACACTGTTAGCAAAGCGAAAGGGATACAAAACAATGCAGAGAAAGAGAGTTAAATGAAAGAAAAGTATTGATGAAAACCAGAGAACAAACTTAAGCACTCAGCAAATAAACAGAAAGGAAGCCCTGTGGGAGCTACAGAGACACTGCAAAGACTTTTTTTTTTTTTTATCTTAGTGGTAAAAACACGACTGCTCATTTTATTCTTCTTTGAGTCACACATATATTTTTCTATGTATATTTTATAATTTAAAAATGCAGAAAGAAAATATAAGCCAGTTGAATTAGAAAAGATGGCAGAGGAGTAGGATTGCTTAGTTTTATCTGGTCCAGAACTCACTAGATAGCTTATCAAACCATTCTGAACACGTGTGAAATCAACCAGAGATCTAAGAAAATAACGGCTGCAATTCTACAAATGGAAAAGTGACCACCTTTGGGGAGGGTATGTGTTGTGGTGAGCACTGTGTATTATGTAACACTGATGAATCACAGACCTGCACCCCGAAACAAGTAATACTTTATATGTTAATAATCAAAAAAAGAAAAAAGAAAAGCGACCACTTTCTGCAAGTCTTTGTTAATTTTCATTTTTATGGCTACATGCTATCCTTTCATTATACTTAATTTTATTTTTATATATAAAAGTTTTTCTTTCTTTACAATTTTGGGATGTAGTTTTCTAACAGACCAAAATACACACGGGATCCAGTGTATTATTCTGTTCTGTTCACCTCTCTGATTATATTCTTTGTTTTCTTAATTTTAATTTTCTTTCTTTTGGGTTTTGGGTCTCTTCTGATTTGTTTAGTGTGTATTTTTCTGGAGTTCTGGTTGCCATTTTAGTATTTTGTTCTCTCATTCATCCATTTTTCTCTGGACAGAATGACAAGATGGAAAAACTCACCTCAAATAAGAGAACAAGAGACAGTAATGACTGCCAAGGAACTAATTATTTTGGCTATAAGATGTTGGAACTAGAGTTCAGAATAACAAGTACAAAGATACTAGCGGGGCTTGAAAAGAGCATAGAAGACACTAAAGAATTACTTTCTGGAGAAATGAACTAAAATCTAATCAAGTCGATATCAAAAACGATGTTAATGACATGCAATAAAAAAAGGAGGTACTAACTGCTAGAATAAAGAAGGCAGAAAGGAGAAATAGTGATACAGAAGACAAAATGAGGGAGAATAAAGAAGCTGAGAAAGAAGAGAGATAAACTACTGGATCACAAGGGGAGAATTCGAGAGATAAGTGATACCATAAAGCAAAACAATATTAGAATAATTGGGATCCCAGTAGGAGAGGAAAGGGGGGGTGGTAGAAGCTGTATTTGAGAAATTATAGCAGAGAACTTCCCTAATCTGGGAAGGAAACAGGTATTCAAATCCAGGAGGCACAGAGAATCCCCTCCAACATCAATAAAAGTAGGTCAACACCTTGACATACAGTAGTGAAGCTTGCAAATTTCAGAGACAAAGAGAAAATCCTGAAAGCAGCTTGGGACAAGAGGTCCTTAACCGACAAGGATGAAAACATAAAGCTGGTGGGCAGGCCTGTCCACACAGAGCTGGCAGGCCAGAAAGGACTGGCATGATATATTCAATGTGCTAAATGGTAAAAATATGCAGCCAAGAATACTTCATCCAGCAAGGCTCTCATTCAAAATAGAAGAAGAGATACAGAGTTTCCAGGACAAACAGAACCTAGAAAATTTGTGAGCGCTAAACGAGCCCTGCAAGAAATATTAAAGGGGATCCTTGAAGCCAAGTGAGAGCCACAAAGTAACACAGACCAGAAAGGAACAGAGACAATATACAGAAACAGTGACATTACAGATAATACAATGGCACTAAATTCATATCTTTCAACAGTGACCCTGAATGTAAATGGGTCAAAAGCCCCAATCAACAGACACAGGGTATCAGATTGGATAAAAAAGCAAGGCCCATTGATAGGCTCTCTGCAAGAGACTCGTTTTAGACCCAAGGACACCTCCCGATTGAAAGTGAGGAAGTGCAAAACCATTTATCATGCTAATGGTCATCAAAAGAAAGCTGGGGTAGCAATCCTTAAGTCAGACAAATTAGATTTTAAACCAAAGACTGTAATAAGAGATGAGGAAGGACACTATCATAATTAAAGGGTCTATCCAACAAGAAGATCTAACAATTGTAAATATTTATGCCCCTAACATGGGGGCAACCTATTATATAAACCAATTAATAACAAAAGTAAATAAACACATCAATGATGATACAATAATAGTAGGTAGGGGACTTTAACGCCCCACCCGCTGCAATGGATAGATCACCTAAGCAAAAGATAACAAAGAACAAGGGCTTTGAATGACACACTGGACCAGATGGACTTCACGGATATATTCAGAGCATTTCATCCTAAAGCCACAGGATACACATTCTTCTCAGGTGCACATGGAACACTCTCCAGAGTAGATCACACACTGGGTCACAAATCAGGACTCAACCAGGGCAAAAAGATGGAGATTATGCCATGCATATTTTTAGAATACAGTGCTTTAAAACTTGCACTCAGTCACAAGAATAAAATTGGAAGGACACAAATATATGGAGGTTCAAGAGCATCCTACTAAAGAATGAATGGGTCAACCAGGAAATTAAAGAAGAATTAAAAGAATTCATGGAAACAAAGGAAAATGAAAACACAACTGTTCAAAACCCGTGAGATGCAGCAAAAGCGGTTCTCAGAGGGAAGCACAAAGCAATGCAGGTCTTTCTCAAGAAACAAGAAAGGTCTAAATACACAACCTAACCTTACACCTAAAGGAGCTGGAGAAAGAACAGCAATTAAAGCCCAAATGCAGCAGGAGAAGAGAATTAATAACGACCAGAGCAGAAATCAATGAAATTGAAACCAAAAGAACAGTAGAACACAGCAACGAAACTGGGAGCTGGTTAAGAATTAGTAAGATCGATAAACCCCTGGCCAGACTTAGCAAAAAGAAGAGAGAAAGGATCCAAATAAATAAAATCACGAATGAAAGAGGAGAGATCACAACCAGCACCAAGGAAATACAAACAATTTTAAGGAACATAGTAGGAACAACTATAGGCCAACAAACTAGGCAATCTGGAAGAAATGGATACATTCCTAGAGACGTATAAACTACCAAAACTGAAACAGGAAGAAACAGAAAACCTGGACAGACCCGTAACCAGCAAGGAAAATTGAAGCAGTTATCAAAACTCTCCCAACAAACAAAACTCCAAGGCGATGGCTTCCTTGGGGAGTTCTACCAAACATTTAAAGAGGAATTAATACCTATTCTTCTGAAGCAGTTTCAAAAATATAGAAATGGGAGGAAAACTTCCAAACTCTTCCTATGATGCCAGCATTACCTTGATCCCCAAACCAGACAAACACCCCACCAAAAAGGAGAATTACAGACCAATATTCCTGATGAACACGGATGCAAAAACTCTCACCAAGATACTAGCCAACAGGATCCATCAGTACATTAAAATGATTATTCACCACAACCAAGTGGGATTTATTTCTGGGCTGCAAGGGTGGTTCAACATCTGCAAATCAATCAATGTGATATGCTACTTTAAGGAAAGAAAGGACAAGGACCACATGATCCTCTCGATAGACACAGAAAAAGCAACTGATAAAGTACAGCATCCTTTCTTGATTAAAACTCTTCACGGTGCAGGGATAGATGGAACAGAACCTCAATATCATAAAAGCCATCTTCAAAAAGCCCACAGGGAATATCATTCTCCATGGGGAAAAACCGAGGGCTTTTCCTCTAAGGCCAGGAGCATGGCAGGGATGTCCACTCTCACCACTGTTGTTCACCATAGTACTAGAAGTCCTAGCCTCAGCAATCAGATAACAAAAAGAAACAAAAGGCATCCGAATCCGCAAAGAAGAAGTCAAACTCTCTTCGCAGACGTAATACTCTATGTATGGAATATGGAACATTATGGAATATGGTGGAACAAGACTCCACAATATGGAATATGGTGGAACAAGACTCCACCCCAAACTTGTTAGAACTCATACAGGAATTCTGCAAGCTGGCAGGATAGAAAAATCAGTGCACAGACATCAGTTGCATTTCTATAGACTAACGATGAGACAGAAGAAAGAGAAATTAAGGAGTCAAACCCATTTACAATTGCACCAAAAACCGTAAGATTAGAAATCAGAAATAAACCTAACATATTACATGGTGCACTGGGTGTTATACGCAAGTAATGAATCATCGAACTTTACATCGGAAACCGGGGATGTACTGTATGGTGACTAACATAATAAAATTTAAAAAAATTAAAAAAAAAAAGAAAGAAACCTAACCAAAGAGGCAAAGGCTCTGTACTCTGAAAACTCTACAACACTCATGAGAGAAACTGAGGAAACTACAAAGAAATGGAAAAACATTCCACGCTCATGGACTGGAAGAACAAATATTGTTGAAATGCTATGTTACCTAGAGCAGTCTATACCTTCAATCCAATCCCTATCAAGATACCATCAACTTTTTTCACAGAGCTGGAACAAATAATCCTAAAATTTGTATGGAACCAGAAAAGAACCTGCATAGCCAAAGGAATGTTGAAAAAGAAAACCAAAGCTCGTGGCATCATAATTCCAGATTTCAAGCTCTATGACAAAGCTGTAATCATCAAGACAGTATGGTACTGGCACAAAAACATTCTGTTTCTTTGGCCAATGAAACACAATAGAGACCCCAGAAATGGACCCTCAACTCTATGGTCAACTAATCTTTGACAAAGCAGGAAAGAACAGCCAGTGGAAAAAAGACAGTCTCTTCAACAAATGGTGTTGGGAAAATTGGACAGCCACATGCAGAAGAATGAAACGGGACCATTTTCTTACACCATACACAAAAATAGACTCAAACTGGATGGAAGACCTAAGTGGGAGACAGGAACCCGTCAAAATCCTAGAGGAGAACATAGGCAGCCACCTCTGTGACCTCAGCCGCAGCAACTGCTTGCTAGACATGTCTCCAAAGGCAAGGGAAACAAAGACTTCATCAAGATAAAAAGCTTTTGCACAGCAACGGAAGCAGTCGCCGACACCAAAAGACAACCACGGAATGGGAGACGATATTTGCAAACGACATATCAGTTAGAGGGCTAGTATCCAAAATCTATAAAGAACTTATCAAACTCAACACCCAAAAAACAAATAATCCAGGCAAGAAATGGGTGGAAGACATGAACACACATTTCTCCAAAGAAGACATATAAATGGCCAACGGACACGTGAAAAATGCTCACCATCACTCGGCATCAGGGAAATGAATACAAATCAAGACCACCACGAGATATCACTTCACACCAGTCAAAATGCTAAAATGAACAAGTCAAGAAATGACAGATGTTGGCAGGGATGCAGAGGAAGGGAACCCTCTTACACTGTTGGTGGGAATGCAAGCTGGTACGGCCACTCTGGAAAACAGTATGCAGGTTCCTCAAAAAGTTGAAAACAGAGCTACCCAAAGACCCAGAAATAGCACTACTAGGGATTTACCCCAAAGATACAAATGTAGCGATCCGAAGGGGCATCTGCACCCCAATGTTTATAGCAGCAATGTCCACAATAGCCAAACTATGGAAAAAGCCCAGATGTCCAATGACAGATGAACAGATAAAGATGTGGTGTGTGTGTGTGTGTGTGTGTGCGTATATATATACACAATGGAATATTACTCAGCCACCAAAAAAATGAAATTGTACCATTTGCCGTGATGTGGATGGTACTAGAGGGTATTATGCTAAGTGAAATAATTCAATCAGAAAGAGAATTATCATTTGAGTTCACTGGTATGTAGAATTTAAGAAACAAAACTGAGGAGCCTAAGGGAAGGGAGGAAAAAATAAAAGCAGATGAAATCGGAGCAGGAGACAAATCATAAGAAACTCTCAATCATAGGAAACAAACGGAGGGTTGCTGGAGGGGAGGAGGGTGGGAGGATAGGGTAACTGGATGATGGACATGAAGGAGGGCACCTGATGTAATCAGGACAGGGTGTTATATAAACTGATGAATCCCTGAACTCTTCCTCTGAAACTAATAATACACCATAGGTTGATGAATTGAATTTAAATTAAACAATAATACAAAATAAGAATATAGAAGCCAAACCAAGATAACTTTTGAGGTGATTAAACAATGACACAGAGAGGTTTTTAGATACTAAAATATTGGTTTGAAGGGAAGAACACTATTAAAAGGAAAGATTACCAAAGAACAAAGATATCTTGCAGAAACTATTCAAGGTGGACGATGAAAAGTGCAGTTGCTATTGTTAAGGGAACTATTGTTACTATTTAAGGAATCTAATTAAAGTGTAAGTATAATTTTGGCAAGAATTTGTATTTAGGTTTTAATAAAGTAAAATGATAGTTAAATCAATTAATTAATGGTTAAAATGATCTGAAATATTACAGTCTTACCTAGTAATCTCTTTTTCTAATTGACCATTTTTCTTCACTTCTTGATCCAAACAATATTCCAGAGATTGTTTTAACTCAATAAATTTCTTCATCTCTCCCCTTTTATCATCACACTTTGAAAAAACATTTTAAAGAAAATTATCTTTAAAAATCTAGATACTCATTCTTCTTTCATAAAATATTATTTCTCATGAATTCATGACTAAGACATGTGTAGACAGTTTTATAAACTACATTTTATAAATTTTATAAATTAAAATTTATAATTGTATGTTTTATCATTATATAAATGGTTTATAATTAACTTTAATTTTAAATGTATATAATGTAGTTTAAAATTTATGATTTTAAATTTTATCTAATGTAGTTTTACAAACCTGATGCCAATAAAAACAAATTTCAAATGTAAGGAACTTTCTTCAAACAGCTTAAACTGATTTTACACTGTCATCATTATTTTTTCTAGAATTTAAATTGCCAAAATTTACTTGTGAAATACAGAGGTTCTTACCCATATTAATACTAAGTGTTAATGAAAACATTTTAAAAGTGGCTATACTTACATTTTACTTTCTGACGATACCCTAGAAGCATTTTCATCCATAGCTTAAGATACTCTGCGTTCTGTGAGATCACACCTTTCTAAGATAACCTCTGAAAAATTCCTATGCAGTCCCCATTACAGTTTTGATGATCATCTGACTTTAGGATGAGATACTCTCATTCTCTGCAAGCATTTCAAGCATTCTCTGCAAAATTTCAATTTCTTCTTTTCTATTAACTACTTTTCTCTTTAAATAAAGTTTAAGTCTTCTCGATATTATAGAAAAACTTTTGCTTAACTCCTGCAGCTTTTACTATCATCCTGCTTCTCCCCTTTCGCTGGCCTTGAACATTCTTTATTTAATGTGTCCTTTCATCCACAGATTCAACTTTTCATCACTTTTCTTCTTTTCACTAAAATCTGAGCTTCCATCCTGGAATTCCACTAAAAAATTTTGAGGGTCATCAAGGATCTTTTTTTTAAAGTCCTTATCCACTTTACTTCTCAGCCCCTGAAAACAATGACCACACCCTCCCCTCTCTTCTAATCCCATTTTATTTCTAAATGACAGCAACCGCTAACATTTAGTCCCTGACCCTTGCTCTTCCTCTCTTCAAATCCTCTCCAAGTTGTTTAAATCTCAAGGCTTCAAAACCGGATTCTCTAATCTACATTTCCAGCCTTGACCCCTGTACTGAGGTCATTTGTCCTTTTGATCTTCCTTCTAGTTCCTCACAGACAATATTCAAAACCACACACTCAAAAACCGTTACCTGATGTGGACTACATCAGCTAGTTTTTTTAAAAAAATTATTTATTTGAAATAGAGAGAGAATGCATGAATGGGGGAAGGAGCAGAGGGAGAGGGAGCAGGGAGCCCGGTGCAGGGCTCAATCCCAAGACCCTGAGCTCATGGTCTGAGCTGAAAGCAGGAGCTTAACTGACTGAGCCACCAGGTGCCCCTAGACAGCTAATCTTCTACAGTTTATGTTGACTCTTTTTGGTATTACTTCAAGTATATTGTTATTTTATCATCTCAGGGGGCACCCTTACCCTTAGGATGCTGACCACCATACTTTGTCTTGCTTTTCTTTTATGATGCAAAGGTTTTTCACAAGGGTCAGATTATCAACTTTTCACCTTTGTTTTCTTTTGAATAATTTCCTATTCCGTAGAGATTTGATCTTAGGGAAGTCTTCTGGAGTTCTATTCAGAAACATACTTGACTATGTTGTTTGGTAGCTTAAGTCAGCCTAGAGGGATATATCTCTTCTTCCCAATCCAGATTCTTCACCTCAAAACTGTGTCCATCGAATATCTTAACCCAGGTAGTCTCTGGCCTGGGGATTCGTGAGCTAAATCCTTCTAGAGAAGTCAGGACTATGGACTGAGTTGGTTGAAAGCTAAGTTTTTGTTTCACAGGGTAGACCTTAAAGTGGCTAATAATTTTCTGTCATAACCCTAATTCATTTCCATTGGAATCTACAGAAGAGCTACAGATATTCTTAAAAACCTTACAATATTTGATACCTTCCTTAATAGATTTCTGTATGACACTGGAGGGGGACAAACCCTGGCATTCTCATTCACAGAAGACTCTTTATCAACATATTGTCATGTTACTGACGCTCAATGAAAAGCACAGTAATCCAATGTGACTAATTTATATGAAATCTAGAAAAAAAATAATTTTCGATGTTTCTTGGGCCACGGAAAGAACCAGTCAACAGAATGTGCCAGTTCCCCTCATAGGTATAGCTGTATAATGAAATTTGAAAGTATGCAGCTTTTGTGACTAAAGAAACTAGTGGTAGGTGCATCTACCTCATTGTTCCAAGTTAGGACTCACAATGCAGTCCTCTCATCTTACATCATTGGTAGCCTCTCCTACAAAGGAGGGTGTAAATGGCACGAGAATCTGGTTCTGCTTGGTAAATAGTTATATCGTTTTCACTACGGATCAATAAGTTGGAATTGGGGATTGCACATTAATTTTTTCTGAGATTCGATTGTTAAATCTCTGAAAGGCTGATTAATTCAAGTGAATGAAAAGAAATGAGCTGCAGAACTTGCAATGAATGCTAGGAGTACTGTTACTATGTAAGGCCCTGATTGAGCACTCATTTCTACTTTTTCACTGGCATCTCTTTTCCTTTTCAAAATCCAACAAAGAGAAAAAGATATTCCTTTGAGAAAAACGTTTGCATAATGACCTAGTAGTCATTCTTGATGAGGACAACAAATTACACATTTTTGATTACAAATCACAACAAATTATCATTAAGGTAATTCACCCTCAAATCTCATTAAAGGGTTTAGATTACAAGAGAAAGTCAGAATTCAAGATCAAATTATTACTCAAAGTTTGGGAATTTTTAAACATATTGAAAAATATTAGCAGGGACTCAGACATCTGTATACCAATAATCACGGCAGCATTACTAACAGCCAAAAGGTGGAAAAACCCAATTGTCCACTGACAGATCAACAAAATGTGGTAGGTATAAAATATTGCTTTTCTTAGACTATTCACAATCTTTTTTATTACAATCTTGCTATAAAAATTATTAATTTTTTAATTCAGTCAACTTCATCTATAAAGAGGAATTATACTACTAGTAGTCAGTAGCAAAAATATGAACAAACATTTTTATCAGTGAAAATTTTCATATTATCCAAAATATTCTTATACACTACTACTAGAGAAATAAAAATTCCTTTTCGGTAGGACAGAAATTAAGAGACTGACTTACCGAACTTGTACTTAACAGGTTTTCCTGAAGCTCTTCAATTCCGCCCGCTTGCTTTTTGACTCTATCTTTTAACTCGGCATTTTCAACTTCAGGCCTAAAATGTGTATTTTAAAATTATTCTCACACACAAATTTTAAAAGTACCGTATAATTTCTAAACAGACATCTGAAGATGTTACATAAATTCTTAAAAATTTAAAAAGTAGAAGATTTGGCAACTGTGCCATTTTCTGGTTTTGTAATGTGCAAAATTTAAAGATAATATGCAAAAATCATACATTTCAATAGAGCACAAAGCTGAAATTTTTATCTAGCTTAACAATGATGTACTTATTGTCATCACTGATATATTTCTCATACTACACAGCTTATCTGCTTTATAAATACTCAAGCTATTTTCTGTGCTGCTTTAAATTGTACTTTTGCACGTGATCTTTTGACTTCTCAATACATCTTACAGCCTCTGCATGTCGATCTTGTGCTTCTTGCAACTAAAAAAGAAAAGAAAGAAACACTTTTAACTATTGGCAATCTACTATAAAACCACCATCAGCTATTTTTGTAAATAAAATGTTATTGGACACAACCACACTCTCCTCTACATACTGATTCATGACTACAGCAGAGTTGAGCTGCTGCAACAGAGACCTATGGCCTACAAAGCCTCAAATATTTACAGGGAGTCTGCTTCTCTCTCCCTCTGCCCTTCCCCACTGCTTGTTCTCTCTCTCTTTCTCAAATAAATAAATAAAATGTTAAAATAAAATATTTACAAACTCCTTACAGAAAAGTTTACTGACTTCTCTAGTGCTAAAACGTAACACTTTTCATGTTTTTAAATTTTATTTTATCAGCTAAACCTACAAATGTACATATTGGTCAAAGGGGGAAAGACAGAAAATAACCTTATGGGAAACATTTCTATTTTTGTATTCCAAGCACCACATCAACTATAATTGTAAACATTCATGTATGTGAATGACCACGGCTATTCCAGTGATTATAGAAGCTAACATGCTGCTTTCAGTGACAACCAGGTATTTCACGGAATAGTATGAGAGGCAGTATCTTCGTAGGAACCAGAATGCCTACGGTCCGAATTCCCAACACCACTGGGTATTATTAGCTGTGTGACCTGGAACAAATTACTTAAAATTTCTGTGTCTCAGTTTCTTCTTCTGTGAAATGAAGAAAATAATAGTATCTACCACACTGGGATGTTGGGAAGATTAAATTAGGAAATATGCATGAACTCTTTAGAAGGGGATGTAGCACACACCAAATTCTAAGTGTCTGCAATTAGCATTATTATTGTTGCTGCATGTTATGTTCTAATCATATTTGATATTTTAGGCAGATGAGACCACAAAAGTGGTCTCATCTACAAGTTATACTGAATCGTTCTTCGTATCACTGAAAGTGGCAGCAAATGGGGAGCACGAGGCCCAGAATATATCCTCAGTACTTCAAAAAACTCGCACCAATTCCACCAGCCAACAGTACTTTTTTTCCACTTATAATTATTTTAACTTACTCCCTCTCTGTACTACTCAGTGGACAATGCTCATGGACTACAGTGCCAATAGTACCTCCTAGACTGAGTAATAAATAATTTACATGAACATCAGAGGCAAGGGAAAGCCACTGACGTGGAAATAATGGACCCTTGCTAAATCAATGTTCCCAAATCATTTCATGTTTATATTGTTTATTTTAGCAACTGTTTAAGTTACACTGCTTTAGCAAGTACTCTGATGAATAGATTAAGGCTACATGCTATATGGCATATCAGAAAAGCTGTCCCCAGGGGCACCTGGCTGGCTCAGTCAGAAGAACATGCAACTCTTGACCTTGGAGTCATGAGTTCAAGCCCCACATGGGTGTAGAAATTACATAAACAAACAAACTCTAAAAAAGGAAGGAAAAAAAGAAAGAAAAAAGAAAAGCTGTCCCCAGAGCTTTATAGTTCGTAAAGTGTTAAAAGCTGTAAATCTCAGTTCTGCCTGCAAAATGAAGAAAAGCAAATTTAGGCTGTTTTTCCATAGTTGGGGGGGAGGGGGACAACCATTTGATTGAACACTTCTCCTCTGCCAGATTAAATGCTTTCAATTTTACATTTAATTGCTTAAAATACATTTAGAAAATAAAAGCTTTGTTATGTCAATGTCTTCAATAAGAAATTATTGATATGGTATAAAGCACTTAATTTTATCCTAAAAACTGTTAAGTTAAAATATTTTCAATTTATACAAGGATAGGTACCATACATAACCCATATTTTCCCACTTAGATAAATGCATACTTAGACAAAATCATCTCGCATGAGAAAAATAAAAACAATGTAAAACGAAGGACTAAATTGTTCTGCACAGACTAAATGACAAGTGTGAAGAGAGTAAGGTCAGTGGGAATTAGAATAGTCGGAGAGAGCTCCATGGAGAATGAGAGACTATGAGCCAGGTCTGAATAGTGTAGGATTAGGCAAGAGGAAGGGAACCTAAAAGGACAGAAAGGACAGCAGGAGTAAAAGCCTGAGAGATGGTGACATCACCCCAATTAACTCAGAGGATAAAATCTGATGGCAGGGAAATAACTAAATGAACGCTCACAGCAGCATTATTAATGGCGAAAAAGTGCAAACAACCCAAAGGTGCATCAAGCGATGAATGAACAGGGTTTTAGCCCACAATGGAGCACGTTTGACAATAAAAAGAAATGGAGCACTGACATATGCTATAACACAGATGAACCCTGAAAACATTAAGTCAAAGAAGCTAGTCAAAAAGGACCGCACACTGTCTGATCCTCTTTATGTGAAATATTCAGAACAGGCAACTCTATAGAGGCCGGAAGTAGCTGGTGGTTGCCTGAGGCTCCGGGCAAGGGCTAAGGATTTCTTTTCAGGGTGATGAAAATGTTCTACTTGATGGCAGTGACAGTTGCACAACTCTATGAATATATTCAGAAACCATGAACTACACATGTTAAATGGGTGAATTGTATGGTATGTGTATTTTACCTCAATAAGGCTTTAAACAAATCTAAAGGCAGGACCTAGATAATTTTCTTAATTCTCTCTTTTGGGTGTATATACTATACATGATCTGAATATTTCTATGCATTTACAATGTATCTGAAAGGAAACAAAAATGAAGGAAATGCCTAAGTTCAACTGGTTTGTGAAATGACTTTTCTGTACAAGTTATCCTGAAATCAGTACAGATTCTCTATCCATTCATAAAAGTGAGGATGAGAAATAAGAATTCTCTGAAACATTCCATTAAACACTATCTTCTGATTTTATATGGCTCACCTCATCATGGCACCAGAGATATCATTAAAAAACAGTGTTTAGGGCACCTGGGTGGCTCAGTTGGTTAAGCATCCAACTCATGATTTCAGCTCAGGTCATGATCTCATGGGTCACAGAATCAAGCTGGCATGGGGCTCTGCGCTGGTCAGGGAGTCTGCCTCAGACTCTCTCCCTCTCCCTCTCCTCTCCCCTTACTCAGGCACACGTGTGCATGTGCATGTGCTCTCTCTCTCTCAAATAAATAAATAAATATTTAAAAAAAAAAACGGTTTGGAAGAAAAAAAAGTCCCTCAATTTCTGTGAGGAATGATGCGTTAAGTCTCAACTTCCCTAAGCGTAAATAGTATAAGAAAAAATGTATAATACAAACAGCAGAATGAAAGTCAAAGTTTAAGAAATAAGTGCACTGCGAAGATACTAAAATTATACTAAATCAACTATAATGAAAATACAAAAGAAAGTGGTCCGTGGAAATCAGCATCCTAAAACATTTTATATTATTTAATCAGCTACAGATTAACCATTAACATGTTCCATTTAATACATACTTGACTTCTGATGTGACTTAATTTCTCCTTTAAATCCTGTGCCTCATCTTCTAAATTAATATGACAACGTGATGTAACCTCTAGTGATGCCTCTGACATAGATTGTTTTTTTAGGGTATCAGCCAGTTCTAGTTGAAGCTGTGTCATAGCTACCTAATAAGACATTTCTGCTACTGATTTTATAAGTCATCTTACTCTTAAGTTGTGTTAATAATATGTAACTCTAACATACGTCCTTTGAAAAATATCGCCACATATGTCAATTCACCTTCTTTTCCTAATATGTACACATTGCTGTTTACTGAATTTGGTTAAAGACACAAAAAGGTGTTATCATCTTGCCCAGTCAGTATTATGTTACTTAGATAATTAATTCAGCCCCACTACCCATTCCTTGTTGATGAATTTGGAAAGCTTCCCAACCTACTGAAGTCTCAAAAAGAAATGGGTATATAGGTGGGACTAGCAGTGGTAAATTCTACATCATGATATGTTTTCCCTCTTTTTTATTAGAGGCTTCAATTAATGTCAAAGTTCCTCACATATTCAATCCTCTGCTCAAATCCTTCTAATAGATTACTATCTCGGGACAAAAGGGAAGTCATTCTAATGGCTTTCAAGGCCCTAGATAACCTGGCTTGCACCTCCCTCCCTGACCGCCATTTCTGCTACACAAGAATCCTGCCATCCCTCATTAATCTGAAAATGGAGATCCAATGCCAAATTAACGAATTACAGAGATATAGTTCTCTTTGTATTGGACAAACTTATGCCCAGATCATAGTAATTGTGCTCTGAAATGACCAAATTACGTGTAAAATTGCTTTAAAAAATTATAAATAGCACTGGGAAGATTAAATCAAACACAGTTTTGCTAAAGCTCACCACAGTTGTCCCAAATTATGATTTAATGAAAAGTAAGTGCCTTCAAAGAGGTAAAAGGTCATAAGAATACATGATTTCAGACTAAAACTTCAAATTTATGTAAGTAAAAATAAAGTTATGCCAACCTAAAATTTATAAAGAGCTACCAAAGGAAAAGTACTGAGATACAGCATCTCAGTTCATGTGGGAAGTCAGGAGTTAACTGTCAAGTTAATCCACTTAATTGAATCTCAATTTCAAAATGCCCATTTTAGGTATGTGCATTTCCATTTATCTGTTCATCATGGTATTAAAATGTGATGACAAAGATTAAAAGTTTTATTTTAGCAGTACAAAACTAAATTATTAATATTAGCCTACTATCTATCAGCAATTATAACTTAACCTCTTAAACTTTCATAGATGGCACAACAATTTTATTCAGATTAGAGCACTTCTCAAGTCTAATTTTTATTTGCTAGATACAAGTTAACCCTGGCTTATAGTCTATATATTTTATATTTTCAACTAGATTCAAAATTCAGCCATAATCATTCAGGTCATGATCTTGGGGTCCTGAGGAGGAGTTCTCCAATGTGGAGCCCTCTTGGGTTTCTCTCTTCCTCTCCCTTTGCCCCACCCCCATTCATGTGCAGGTGCACTCTTTCTCTCTAAAAAGAAAATAATGATAATAATAATCCATAATCAAATATTACTTTGAATTTTCTCTCAGGAAGCTTGAAAAATATTTATCTTTCTGGATACTTCCCTTTCTACTTTCTCCTTTTCATACTAATAAATTCTTTTTTTTTAAAGATTAAATTCATTCATTAACTCTTCATTTCTTTCTTCCAACATAAGACCTTGTTTTTCACTTTCAGCCTGAAGTTTTTCTAGAATATCCTGAAACTGGTCTTGGATATTAATTACTATCTTTTCTTTACTGGCAGCTTTGTTGTAAGCATCATCTAGTTGCTGTTGAAGCAACGTATTTTCACTTTGTAGTTGAGATAATCTCTCTTCTAAGGATTCCTGCTGTCCAACGTATTTATTCACTTTATCTTGTTCATTTCGATGCTTGTGTTCAATTTCCTTTTTCTGACACTGTGTGTGACTTAGGTCTCCCTGTACACGTTCTAAAACCAAAGTCTTTTCTCTGAGGGCATCTCTTGGGTGACGGAGCTCAATTTCTAAAGTATTGACTTGACCTTCACCTTTCGAAAGATTCTGAGAAGGCAGCTCATTGTTATCTTTCAGGTTAGACACATCGAAATTCAATTTCTCCTGCACAGGAACACATTCATCTTTTGCTCTCTGGAAAGGAAGTTCTAGGTCTCTCTTTGATGTCTGAATTTGATCACGATCCTGTATAGCACTAGCTAGTCTAGCTCGGCATGATTCAACTTTTGCATCCAGTCTTTCCTTATTTTCCTCCTTGCCCTCCGATTTTGACTTTAGCATTGTATTCTCAGCGGTCAGAGCATTAATCTGTCCACTATACAGGAATATTGTTTTTCTTAATGTTTCCTCGGTCAGTTTTATGGTCTTTTGAAGGCTGGCATTTTTCTCTTTTATAATTGCAATGTCTTCACAGTACTTCTTTTCTTTTTCCCGGTTTTGATTGTTTATAGTGCCTATTTCCAGTCTTAGCATGGCAAGTTGATCCTGACACCTGTGGTTTTTATGCAACAGACCTTTTTCTTTTCCATGACTATTAAAAATCTAAGTGAAACAAAGGAGACTTTTAGCTGGAACTCAATAAAATGACATTATCATGATGTTCTCTGAAATTAAAGAATAACCTATGTTTATACAACGAACAGGTTGCAGTAAGTGGATATCCAACGGGAAAGAAATAAAGTTGGGTCCAAACCTCAAACGTTATACAAGCCTAAATTCCCAAAGGTTCAAAAATTTAATTGAAAAAAATGAATACATGAGAGGAAAAAAGAAACCACGACAAAATTTTTAAGAATCTCACAATTGAAAGGCCTCTCTCTGATTTACAACAAACCCAGAAAGCTTGAAATAAAAGATTAATAAATCTGACGACACTAAACATTGAGTTTACAGTCTGATATCTAACACAGCCACCCCACAGTAAAATCCTTAGCTCTGCATATGTTTGGACAGATTAAATTTCCTAAAATTCTTTTTTCCTGACAATATTCCACAGAATTCCAGTTTTCTAACATTTCTATAGTCAGTTATAAGAATTGCATCTACTGACAACCGACAAATCCAGGCACTGCACTATAAACACTTCTACATACTTCAATGACCACTTTTAGTTATCACAATTCTAGAATGGAGAGGTTAAAAATAGTAAGTGAGCTGCAGGACTTTCCTTAGGTCTTCTTACTCCACTACTAGTGCTCTTGCACCAAACTGCAGTTCTTCTCTAGTGGAAATCATCAATACAAAAGGAGCCTTATATTTCAAAATACTGGTGGTAAATAAGGTAAAATGTATACAGCTCTTAGAAAAATCATCAGATTATTTGCTGCTGCAATAAATTTTATTTCCTCTTCATGATGTTTAAAATGGTAAGAAATACAAAATGGGGGGAAATACACTGAGCTGTTTTATTAGGAATAAAATACTCATCAATTAATTATCATTAGCATATGATTGTTTCAAAAGCACCTTGTAATAAAATAGGATACCACTTGGAGCAAATTGCTACTTTTCTCAAAAGTAGGACACTAACATCCAAAAGAAAGTCTCTGAACAGGCTACACTTTTCCTCCTGTTCGTCAGTGGAAGCGTTAAGCTAAACTCTCTATTAATACAGAGGTGATGAAGTAACTGCCCCAAAACTGAAACATATGTTGTCAGTAGCAATAGTTTTGAGCTTATGGAAAGCTCATCAATTCTTATGGAAAATAATAAAAGCCTCTCCATTGGATGAGGACATTATGAATGTCACTATTTGACGCTTGCAGACAAATGCATTTAAATTGAGACTATTACTTTAGCCACTGGACCAGAAATGTCACTGCCCCTTATGTCCCCCATATGTGTGTGTGTGTGTGTGTGTGTGTGTGTGTATGTGTATGTATATATATATATATATATATATATATATATATATATGCTTTATATATATATATATGCTTTAAAAATCCTCTATACTTTCCATGATCTACACTGTTGGTTTTTAAAATATATATATATGCATACATGGAGAAAAAATAGTAATTTCAGAAAATAAGATATGTATACATACAAATACATACACACATGTACTTCAAAATGACTAAAGAAAATACCCCAGAATGCATTTTCTTTTTTTTTTTTTTGGCTCTATTTTTTTTAATTAATGATTTTTTATTATATTATGTTAGTCACCATACAGTACATCCCCGGTTTCCGATGTAAAGCTCGATGATTCATTAGTTGCGTATAATACCCAGTGCACCATGCAATAGGTGCCGTCCTTACTACCCATCACCGGTCTATCCCATTACCCCACCCCCCCTCCCCCAGAATGCATTTTCTTATCGGCCTTTTCTAGCTCCTTTTGTTTGCAAAGGTGATGGTTTAGAATTCCGTCTTGTAATATTCTGGCATTCTGTTCTTGAGAAAGGTGTTTCTTGTGTCGTTTTGTTCTTCTACAACCTAGAGACCTATTCTCACTAGGATTTTGGATCACACCATTAAAAAAGAAAGTCAAAAGCTTAAGAGAACTTAAAAAAAATGTTCAAAAGAAGTAGCCTTTGTAAAGACAGGATTTTTATCCTGCTCATGAATAACTCCAATTTTAAATGACAGCTAAATTTGTCATAGAGTAAAAATAAAGGTACATACAGTATGTGAAATAAAATTTCTTTACAAAACATTTAACTAGTTCCATCATAGTCTCAAGGTGATTTAGCGTGCATTTTCACATAAAAAATCCAAAACTGAGGTGCCTGGGTGGCTCAGTTGGTTCAGTGTCCTATTCTTGGTTTTGGCTCAAGTCATGATCTCAGGGTTGTAAGATCCAACCCCACGTTGGGCTCTGCACTCAGCGCAGTGTCGGCTTGAGATTCTTTTCCCTCCCTCTCCCTCCCCCTCTACTTCTTCCCCTGCTCATGCTCTCTCTCTAAAAATAAATAAAATCTTAAAAAAAAAAGAGCCAGCATTCACATTTATCTCAATTTACTTTCCATCCCTTAACTCAGAAAATATACATACAGCATATATGAGAAGCCAAGGATTCCAATAAGCTATTAATTTTAGCTATAAATATCATAGTTCCTATTAGGATAAAACTGAATTTTTTATCTATTTTATATCTAAATAATATACATTAAATCAAAGGGATATTATAAATAATATTGATGGAAATACACAATTTTTATCAAAGATGTACCTGATTCAAATTATTTCTTACACTCCTCAATTCCTCATCCTGTGTCCGAAGAGTAACTTCAAGCTGTTGTTTCACTTCAGCTTCTTTATTATACTGCTGTACTGTTCTTTTTAATTGCTCCTTATTTTTTTCATATAACATATCAGTATTTCTTCTTTTTTCTTTTTCCCTTTTGAAGGAAAACCTGCAAATAAATGGACTTATTTTAAAATTTGTTTTGTAAGCAATAAAAAGTTCATTTCATGATCTGGTTCCACATATGTTGGTTTACTGTCCAAATGAAATTTCTATGTTCTTTTTTTTTTTTTTTAAGATTTTATTTATCTATTTGACAGAGAGACAGCCAGCGAGAGAGGGAACACAAGCAGGGGGAGTGGGAGAGGAAGAAACAGGCTCCCAGTGGAGGAGCCTGATGGGGGGCTTCATCCCTGAATGCTGGGATCACGCCCTAAGCCGAAGGCAGACGCTTAACGACTGAGCCACCCAGGCGCCCCGAAATTTCTATGTTCTTAATTTTTTCCTTTCTAGGGCTCATGGTTTTAATTTCTCACTTCAATCTCTTCCAAAAGATACACAGAGTTGAAAAGAAGCAATGAGAAAGCATTATGCAGTTTAGTAGTAAGCTTTAGTCAATAATAACTCTGGTAGATATTGTAGGGAAAGAAATTTTGAAATTATTCAAGAAAGTTAGAATTGAAAATTATCGTTTTTTCCCACATAGTCATAATTACTCTTCCATTAGAATAATTTAGTTACTAATTAAAAAGAGAAATTGCTGTTTATAAATTCACTAGAAGTAGATTTCTACTTCACAAAACATCACAGGTACCTCTAAAAATAATTTGCAGTGTAAGACAGAATCTGCAGATGTCATTTGCACAACATACCCCTGCAGATTACTGTGATCCAGGACTAGGCTAGGGAGTCTAATATCTGTTGCCCTATACATTTTATGTTTCTTCTTCTGCAATACTCTCAGTTGACCTTGTTGATTATTATTCATTTTATTTTTTTAAAGATTTTATTTATTTGACACAGAGAGAGAGAGCACAAGCAGGTGGAGTGGCAGGCAGAGGGACAGAGAAAAGCAGGCTCCCCGCCGAGCAGAGATCTGGACATGGGGCTCGATCCCAGGACCCTGGGATCATGAACTGAGCCGAAGGTAGACACTTAACCAACTGAGCCACCCAGGAACCCCTATTATCCACTTTATAAATCATTTGAAAACCCCTTCTAGACCAACACAGGATCCATATTAATTAAGTAAACAATAAAGAGTAATATGTGCTTGCAGCACAGACTTTTGAATTAATTTTACCTACATATAAGAGAGATGTTGAGCAACTTGAGCAGTAATCATTTTCCATGTTACTTTTTAATCGCTGCGTATGTTTAAAACTGAATAAATTTTTAAACATTTTTCTGTCTTGAGAAAAATGGCCATGTTATACTCTGTTCACGGGCATACGAATTAATATAAACTTCCCTGAGAACAATTTAAAAATAGGATCGAAGACATTCTTTAAAAATTTTTATACTTTAAGTAACCAATACTATATTGAAGAATGTATTCCAAGTACGTTAACCAGAAATGTAGAAACAGATTTATATAAGAGACATTCCTTACAGCTTTAATTAAAGTATAGAAAAACGAAAACCGACCAAAATTCAATTTGTTAAATAATGAGGTTTCCATATGATGGACTTCTATATGGTCATTAAAATTATGATTTGGAATATACATTAAATTATTTGTAGAAGTATTCACCGTTAAGAACTTGCTGTATTATTCAGAAGAATCCCATACTTCACAATACTAAAGACATTTTCTTCCCTATAAAATCCTAGAAGGTAAGTTAGCAACTACAAAACTTCTCCTACATATCTGTAGTATAAAAGTCAATAGCTCAAGGGGTGCCTGTCTGGCTCAGTCGGTAGAGCATGCAACTCTTGATCTCATGGCTGTGAGTTCAAGCCCCACACTGGGTGTGGAGCCTATCTAAAATAATAAAAAAATAAAAGTTCAAATACTTCCTTGAAACCAAGACGTCATACCTCAAACTGCAGCGTTCTTGTTCCCATTCCACTTTTTGCTGCTCCAACTGCAATTTAATTTCTTTTGTTTGTGATAGCTCCTTTTGTAGACCATTAACCGAATCTTCCAATTCTTTATTTTTTCTTGTAAGTTGCTCACAGTGATCATTTTTAAGTTCTAATAATCTTT
Source organism: Ursus americanus (assembly GCF_024610735.1). Classification (NCBI taxonomy): domain Eukaryota; kingdom Metazoa; phylum Chordata; class Mammalia; order Carnivora; family Ursidae; genus Ursus; species Ursus americanus. The sequence goes on along the minus strand of NC_142157.1, from coordinate 14,365,153 downwards.
CAAACGAACAAACCGCATTCCGAATTTTTAATAAATTAACAGAATCTATAACAGAGAAAAAACAGAAAGAGAATATATAGGGCGCCTGGATGGCTCAATTGGTTAAACATCCGAGTCAGGTTTCGGCTGAGGTCATAATCTCAGAGTCCTGGGATTGAGCCCCGCATGGGGTTCTTCACTCAGCACGCAGTCTGCTTGAGATTCTTTCCACGCCCCCTCCCTCCCCCTCTGTTCTTCTCTCACCCCCCTCCCCCCGCTCATGCTCTCTCTGAAATAAATTACTTAAATCTTAAAAAAAAAGAAAAAAAATATGAGTACTTTTTGCATATAAAGGACTGTGTGCTTTCACATTCACTCATTCATACATTAAACAAATATATATTGAATGAGTTCAATATAAAAGATATTATACGGGCACCTGGGTGGCTCAGTCGGTTAAGCATCTGCCTTCAGCTCAGGTCATGATCTCAGGTTCCTGGGATCAAGCCCTGCATTGGGCTTCCTACTCAGCGGGGAGGCTACTTCTCCCTTCTCCTCTGCCTCTGCCCCTCCCCCAGCTTGTGCACTCTCCCTCTCTCAAATAAAAAAATCTTAAAAAACAAAAAGATATTATACTAAGCTCTGCAGATTAAACAGATAAGATCCCTGGCTCTTATTTAGCTTCACGTCTAGTGAAAGGGAAAGACAAATAAAACGACAATTACAAATTCAGATAGTTCCTATAAGGAAACGGAGTTCTAGGATCACATAACATAACGTGATCTACCCTGGGAAGGGAAGATTCCCCGAGGAAGAGAGAACTATTCTGAGAAATGAAGGAGGAGCAGGAAGCAAGTGAGCAAAGGAGGAAGAAGAGCATTCAAGACAGCCTACAGCATGTGCCAAAGTTCCATTGCAATCTGCTTCTGGCCAAGATGGAGTAACAGGTACTGATTTACCTTCCTACCTGAAACAAGCCAAACACAAAAAGATAAAATACATTTTCAAATTATTTTCAAGACAAAAGACTTCAGTCAATGAAGGACAATGATCCCTGAAAACAAAAGAAGTCAGCCTAACACATACCCGAACTCACTGCCTTGGGAGAATTTCCACCGACCATGACACAGGTGAAAAAACTGAGATAGACTCCACCAGATTCCCTGAGTTGAGATGACGGAACTGAGAATCCGGTGAAACCAAGGCAGATAGAGATCAGAGGTCAAAACACCGGCGAGAAGAAAGCAGAACAAAGAAAGAACTCTAGAGATCTGCAGAGGGCTCTGCTGGTGCTCAGCACCAGGGATAGTATCGATTCCCATTAGCCATGCTGGGAAAACTCATAACCTGTAGCACAATGAATACAGTAGTAGGTCTTGCCTCAGCGGTGGGGAACAATGAGCTCTAGGCTGAGCACTACTCTGGATTCACCTAACAATTCATAAGAATAGGACTGGAAAGGGACAAACTGTTTGTAATCAACTTAGCTATATCTCAAAAGAAAGCATAAAAAGGTAAGTAGAGGCATAGAAGCTATTTTTAAAAAACCAAATACAACTTACAGAGATGCAAATTTTGTCAGACATGAAAAATACACTGGATAGGAATAAACACATATTAGACATCACAAAATAAAAGACTGAAATTGACCTCAGAAAACTGTGAGAAAACTTCAAGTGGCTAATCTACAATTCCTCAAAGAGGCAGAGGAAAGGAACCAGAAAAAAATATTTGAACAAAAAATGTCTGGGGCACCTCGGTGGCTTAGTCGGTGGGTGTCTGTCTGCCTTCAGCTCAGGTCATGATCTCAGGGTCCTGGGATCAAGCCCCATATCGGACTCCCTACTTAGTGGCAAATCTCCGTCTCTTTCTGCCCCTCCCCCTGCTTGTGCATTTTCTCTCTCTCAAATAAATGAATAAAATCTTAAAAAAAAAAAAGAAAAATGACCAAAACCTTTCTAAACTTAATGAAAACTATACTCCCACAGATCCAGAAGGATCTGACTAGGAGAGAAGAAATGGAAGTTAACTATTATAATTTTCTTAAACTGCATATGATGTGGTAAAACATTACTTGAAGGTGGATTGTGATGCTTAAATCATATACTTTAAACCCTAATCACTAAAATAGCAAAACTAAAGAGTTATAGTGAGTAAGCAAAATACATACACACACACACACACACACGTAAATAAAACTAAATCATAGAAATTACTTGATTAATCTAAAAGAAAGTAGAAAAAGAAGAGAATGGGAACAAACAGCAGAAAGGACAAATGGAAGTCAAACAACATGCCCACAGATTCAATTCAACTACATTAACAATCACATGAAATGAAAATGGTCTAAAAGCCTCAATTAAAAGGCAGATTCTCAAAATGGATAAAAAAGGAAGACCTAGGGGCACCTGGGTGGCTCAGTCCTAAGCATCTGCCTTCGGCTCAGGGCGTGATCCCGGAGTCCTGGGATCGAGCCCCGCATCAGGCTCCTCTGCTGGGAGCCTGCTTCTTCCTCTCCCACTCCCCCTGCCTGTATTCCCTCTCTTGCTGGCTGTCTCTCTCTCTCTCTCTCAAATAAATAAATAAATAAATAAATAAAGTCTTAAAAAAAAAAAAGGAAGACCTAATTATATGCCACCTATAACAAAAAATGCACTTTAACACAAATTTGTTAAAAGGCCAGAAATATGATAGACCACACTAACACTTGACAAAAGAAGGCTGAGCCTAAGTGGCTATATTAATACCAGACAAAATAGGTAGCAAAGCAAAAAACATTAGCAGCAATAAATAAGGTCATTTTATAATGATTAAAGGGTCAACTGAAAGAAGCATAACAAACCTAAATGTTTACACGTCTATTAATAGGTTCAAAATACATAAAGCAAAAATCGACAGAATTGCAGAGAAACAGGCAAATTCACAATTATAGTCTGAGATTTCAACAGGCAGAAAATCAGCAAGAATGTAGACTTGAACACCACCATTCTTCTCAAGTTTCCATAGAACATTTAACAAAAGAGACTATATTTTGGGTCACAAAATAAATTGTAATGAGAGGGGTAAGTCAAAAGGACTAAGTCATAAAAGTGCGTTCTGTAACCACAGAGAAATCAAATTAGAAATCAAGAATAAAAATAGCTCTGGAAAATACTTGAAAATTTGCAAACTAATTAATACATATCTAAATAATCCCTGGGTCAGAGTGCCTGGGTGCCTCAGTTGATTAAGCATCTGTCTTCAGCTCAGGTCATGATCTCAGGGTCCTGGGATCAAGCCCCACACTGGGCTCCCTGCTCAGAGGGGAGTCTTCTCCCCACTCCCCCCGCCAAGCTCATGCTGTCTCTCTCTCTCTCAAATAAATAAAATCCTTAAATAACCTCTGGCTCAAAGAAGTAATGAAAAAAGAAATTAGAAAGTATTCTGAACTGAATGAAAAGGAACACATAACATATTAGAATTTCTGGAATCCTGCTATAGCAGCACTCATATGAACATTTATAACACTGAATGTATGTATTAAAAAAGAAGAAAAGTCTCATATTGATGACCTTTGGCTCCACCTTAAGAAATTAGTAAAATAGTAGTCAAAAACAAGTCTGATAACTTTTGGTTATGTAGAAAATCTGACAGAATTTTTTAAAAAGCTTCTAGAACTAGTAAATGAACTCATCAAGTTTGGAGGATATAGAATCATTATAAAAAATCAACTGTATTTCTATTCATTAGGAATAAACAATCAAAATTTAAAATTTAAAATTTAAATTAAAAATTAATTTTAATTATTAATTAAAAATTAAAACTGCATTGAAAAATAAAAAATAATCACAGGTAATATCATAAAAGATAGAAAGAACTAGACGTAAAAAACTATAAACTATTACCAAGAAAATTTAAGAAGACTTATATAAATGGAGAGATATACTCTGTTCAGGGTTGAAAAATTCAGTATTGTTAAAATTAATCTGTAGATTCAACATAATCCAAACCTGATTTTCAGAAGACCACCAGAGTTTTTTCTCTTAGAAAATGACAAGTGGATTCTACAATGCATGTGGATAAAATAAATAAATGAAATTCATGTGGAAACACAAAGGACCTAGAATAGCAAAAGAGCCCTGAGAGAGAACAAACTGGAGGACTAACCCTAACCACCTGATTTCAAAAATTATTATAAACTGGTAGTAATTAAAACAGCATGATATTGGTGTAATGAAGGCTAAAGAGATCAATGGGACAGAGGAGAGTCCGTAAATAAACCCACACATATATGGTCAACTGATCCTGACGAAGATGCAAATGGCATGAAGTAAAGACAATACAGCCTTTTCAACAAACGGTGCTAGGACAACTGGATATCCATACGCAAAAAGAATGAACCTGGATCCATACTCTGCATCATAAATAAAAAAGAATACAAAATGGGGGCGCCTGGGTGGCTCAGTCAGTTAAGCGTCTGCCTTCAGCTCAGGTCATGATCCCAGGGTCCTGGGATCGAGTCCCATGTCCAGATCTCCATGCAGTGGGGAGCCTGCTTCTCCCTCACCCTCAGTCTGCTGTTCCCCCTGCTTGTCCTCTCTCTCTGTCAAGTAAATAAATAAAATCTTTTAAAAAAAAAAAGAATACAAAATGGATCACAGATCTAAACGTTAAGACCTAAAACTATGAAGCTTTGCTTTTAAACTACAAAACTTCTAAAAGAAAGCATGAGAGAAATCCTCTGACCTTGTGCTAGGCAAAGATTTCTTAGATAGGAACACCGAAGGCAAGAATCCATAAAAGAACAAATGCATAAACTGGACTTCACCAAAAAAGAAAACTGCTCTTCAAAAGACACTGTTGAGAGAATGAAAAGTCACAGGCTGGGAGAAAATCTTTGCCAAAAAATAGGTGATAAACTATATCTGGAATAAACAAAGAATTCTCAAAACTCAACAAATCAGAAAACAACCTAATTTTTAAAATGACAAAGAATTTGGACAGTTCAAAGAAAATACACAGATGGCAAATAAGCACATAAAAATATGCTCAACATTATCTTATGAGGGCAATGCATACTAAAACCGTAATGATATATATACTGCATGCCCACCAGAATGGCTAAGATTTAAAAAACTGACAATATTAAGTGTTCATGAATATACAGGGAGAAATTAGAACTCCCATACACTGCTGGTGGGAATGGAAAATGGTGCAACTACTTTACAAAGCAATTTGGTAGTTTCGTAATAAGGGGATATAACGAAACATGAGACTTACGGGTGATAGATATATTAACTGCCTGAATCACGGTTATGGTTTCACAGGAGTATACATATGTCAAAACTATCAAATTATACACTTCATATACGTGCAGTTACCTAACTAAAGCTATGGGGGTGGGGAGGAAGCTCTATTATAGGAAAAATCATCCAAACTAGTGGCTGAGACACAGATGGAAAGAAGGATATGAAACAGTACAAGATGAAGCTGAGGACCGTGGTGTTTCACGCTAGAGCAATGAGAAGTAAAAGCTAAGCTTTAAGCAAGGGGGGTAACATGACGAAATATAAATTTTTAAAAATATATGATTATGGTTGCAGCGTAGACCAAGATTCTGGGAGGTGGAATGACAGGGAAAACCGTCCTGAGGTTATTTCAGTATCCTAGGAGAAAAATACTGGTAACCTGACCTTGGGTGAAGGCATAGAAGAGAAGCAGAGTCAACAAACACATCGGTGTGCCATTTTCATGACGAAAAGTATAGTGGAAATTATAGCTCTTTGGCTGAGAGTACTCAGCAGTTCTCTGTCTTCATGAAAAACATATTTGTGAGATGAGTAGCTCTATAACAGATCAGTGTTGTGTGGTACAGCACTAGACAAGATGTGCACATATTACTACAGTAATATACATATAAAGGCTTTATATTTATACCACGGTCCTACCTTTACAATCCATGCCAAGTTGTTCAATTAGCAACATGCAACTCCTAAAATCAAAGCAAGGCAACTTGCAATCCTCTGAAGCTGTTCCAGATAATGGAGTTAAGTCATCAAGGTCATCCGTAAAATTAATTTGCTTTTTGATCTACAAATAAATAATAATTTCAAAATGTCCCCCAAATATTTATAAAATATACTAAGTGTAGAGAGATGATAAATACCCATCTTCTTATAAAAGCAAAAACATAGGTACTTTTTTAAAGAACTGATTTTTCTCAAAACAACCTTTATCAATAACTAGTGTTTCTGAATAACATTTTCACAACAAATAGAAATTCCTCTATTTTGTCACTATACCTTCTCTAAAGTAATTTTTTACCATGGAATAATATTTCTGATAAATATTATTTATCAAAATAATACAATAAAGTAAAAATTAAAAAATTAATAAATGAAATAAAATTATATATATATATATATTTTACCTCTTTCTTTTCCTTAGATGTTTTCTTTGCAGGTCTGAAAAAAAAAAACCAATTCTTTTCAGGCAAACATTAAATACTTAAAATACAAAGAATATCTAAATCATATCTAAACATATTATTAATAATATTAACAAAACATTAAGATCAAATTGACAAAGAGCAAGGGAAAATCATAATGTTACTTACATTATTTGATACAAAGAAATATACCACACTTTTTTGTTAGCATTTTCAATAAAAACAAGCTTTTACTGGCTCTAAAACCTATTTGCAGGGTTCAAACTAAATTCTTATATGAAAGAAACCCTTTCTTAATAATCATGATAGTAGTGTTTTGAGGATTTACTGTGCAGCTACTATGCATTATTATGAACACTTCACTACGTCTCTAGGTATTTTAAGCCTCACAACAATCTTATAAACGTAGGTAATTATATTAGGTATTTTACACAGGAAGAAAAGGAGGCACAGAAATAAGGAACTTCCCCAAGCCCATACAGCTGGTCAGGAGTAGACCCAGAATTCAAATCCAGGATATCTGCCTTCAAAGCATGTGTTTTACAATATGTGGTGAGAGTAATATTTAAGTGTTTCTAAGTAATATGATAGCAAATGAATCTATTATTATTCCATTCCTACCTCTAAGTATAAACAATAATTTCTGAATCTTACACATTTTTTTTAAATAAAAAGACGTCATACTAGGCCATATTTAAAATCTACTTTCAATAAACTAAAGATTTGCTTCTTCTAAAGAAGTTCATCAATGGGCATTCATTTATTCATTCAAATGTTTATTCACGAACACACACTTACTGAGCACACAATATGTGTCAATGACACTGTTGGTACAGGAACCACGGCTTTTGTAATTTGGAACTTTATCCAAAAGTAATAATCTATGATAGATTAATAGTTTATTTTGCAATTGTAAATAAATAAAAGCTTTCCCCTTTCCCCAGATCTAAACAAACATTAACTTAATATAAACAGATACTTCAAAGTCCCTAACAAAATCATAGCTATTCATGATACTGTCAAAGGCACCGAATATCTGAAATCATCAAGGAATGATTAGTTCTATTCAGAATGGCCTAAGTGTTTGCATATTTACTATTATATATATTTTTTTAAATCTATGAATGATAATATCTGCACATTCGATTATATGAGAATACTTCACGGTGGAACCAGTTCTGAATAAACAACTTCTTGCCCCAAAACTACATGAATAGGAGTACTAAGGACAATTACTATAATCTTTAAAAGATAATGTAATACAATCAATAAGCTTTCCAACATTTGGAAATGTCAACAAAATTAAATTAAATAACCATGTCTATCTCTATTGGATCATTTCCAGCAGCATACAAACATACTCTAAAAGCTCCCATCTTAAAATGAAAAAAGAAAGAAAATCCCCATGAATTCCACATTCTTTTTCAGTTATCATCCATTTCTCTGTTACCTTTCCCCGTAAAAATTCTCTAAGGAGTGTTTATACTTATTCATTACAGTCCAGCTTCCATGGTGACTACTAACTGCTCCTTGTCAAAGTCACTTGTCCTCATCTTAACCTATCAAGCAGTGTGTCTGATATACTTGAGTATTTCTTGCCTTAGCCTGTACCGACACTACAGTGTTTTATTTCCTTAAAAAGTAATCACTGCTAGAATTCCTTCAGAGGGAAATAATTTACAGATTTTCCCTTCCTTCATCCTGTTCCATTTCACTTAAAGGGCTGTCGTCATTCACTTGTAGTGGACAATAAGTCGGGGAGTCAAACTTCTCAAAGCGGGGTGTAATCAGAGATTCTTCTGATGTCCATTTTTCATTTTCATCTTTCCTTGCTTCCTTTATACTCAAACGAAGATCACTACTTTAAAAACTCCAGTTAAAGTAGCCATTAAAAAGCCATTTTTAAAAAAGATTTTATTTATTTATTTATTTGAGAGAGAGAGAGAGAGCATGAGCACAAGCAGGGGGAACGGCAGGCAGAGGGAGAAGCAGACTCCCCACCGAGCACAGAGCCTGACTTGGGGCTCAGTCCCAGGACCCTGAGATCATGACCTGAGCTGAAGGCAGACACTTAATCTTAGACTGAGCTACCCAGGTGCCCCAAGCTAATGTTTTCTAATAATGTTACCATAACGAATAAAAAAAACCAATTTTTTGTAAAATCCTGTTACCCGTCTCAATTCATTTATTTTTTTAAAGATTTATTTATTTATTTATTTGACAGAGAGAGAGAGAGAGACAGCCAGCGAGAGAGGGAACACAAGCAGGGGGAGTGGGAGAGGAAGAAACAGGCTCCCAGTGGAGGAGCCTGATGGGGGGCTTGATCCCTGAATGCTGGGATCACGCCCTAAGCCGAAGGCAGACGCTTAACGACTGAGCCACCCAGGCGCCCCGAAATTTCTATGTTCTTAATTTTTTCCTTTCTAGGGCTCATGGTTTTAATTTCTCACTTCAATCTCTTCCAAAAGATACACAGAGTTGAAAAGAAGCAATGAGAAAGCATTATGCAGTTTAGTAGTAAGCTTTAGTCAATAATAACTCTGGTAGATATTGTAGGGAAAGAAATTTTGAAATTATTCAAGAAAGTTAGAATTGAAAATTATCGTTTTTTCCCACATAGTCATAATTACTCTTCCATTAGAATAATTTAGTTACTAATTAAAAAGAGAAATTGCTGTTTATAAATTCACTAGAAGTAGATTTCTACTTCACAAAACATCACAGGTACCTCTAAAAATAATTTGCAGTGTAAGACAGAATCTGCAGATGTCATTTGCACAACATACCCCTGCAGATTACTGTGATCCAGGACTAGGCTAGGGAGTCTAATATCTGTTGCCCCATACATTTTATGTTTCTTCTTCTGCAATACTCTCAGTTGACCTTGTTGATTATTATTCATTTTATTTTTTTAAAGATTTTATTTATTTGACACAGAGAGAGAGAGCACAAGCAGGTGGAGTGGCAGGCAGAGGGACAGAGAAAAGCAGGCTCCCCGCCGAGCAGAGATCTGGACATGGGGCTCGATCCCAGGACCCTGGGATCATGAACTGAGCCGAAGGTAGACACTTAACCAACTGAGCCACCCAGGAACCCCTATTATCCACTTTATAAATCATTTGAAAACCCCTTCTAGACCAACACAGGATCCATATTAATTAAGTAAACAATAAAGAGTAATATGTGCTTGCAGCACAGACTTTTGAATTAATTTTACCTACATATAAGAGAGATGTTGAGCAACTTGAGCAGTAATCATTTTCCATGTTACTTTTTAATCGCTGCGTATGTTTAAAACTGAATAAATTTTTAAACATTTTTCTGTCTTGAGAAAAATGGCCATGTTATACTCTGTTCACGGGCATACGAATTAATATAAACTTCCCTGAGAACAATTTAAAAATAGGATCGAAGACATTCTTTAAAAATTTTTATACTTTAAGTAACCAATACTATATTGAAGAATGTATTCCAAGTACGTTAACCAGAAATGTAGAAACAGATTTATATAAGAGACATTCCTTACAGCTTTAATTAAAGTATAGAAAAACGAAAACCGACCAAAATTCAATTTGTTAAATAATGAGGTTTCCATATGATGGACTTCTATATGGTCATTAAAATTATGATTTGGAATATACATTAAATTATTTGTAGAAGTATTCACCGTTAAGAACTTGCTGTATTATTCAGAAGAATCCCATACTTCACAATACTAAAGACATTTTCTTCCCTATAAAATCCTAGAAGGTAAGTTAGCAACTACAAAACTTCTCCTACATATCTGTAGTATAAAAGTCAATAGCTCAAGGGGTGCCTGTCTGGCTCAGTCGGTAGAGCATGCAACTCTTGATCTCATGGCTGTGAGTTCAAGCCCCACACTGGGTGTGGAGCCTATCTAAAATAATAAAAAAATAAAAGTTCAAATACTTCCTTGAAACCAAGACGTCATACCTCAAACTGCAGAGTTCTTGTTCCCATTCCACTTTTTGCTGCTCCAACTGCAATTTAATTTCTTTTGTTTGTGATAGCTCCTTTTGTAGACCATTAACCGAATCTTCCAATTCTTTATTTTTTCTTGTAAGTTGCTCACAGTGATCATTTTTAAGTTCTAATAATCTTTCAAACGAACAAACCGCATTCCGAATTTTTAATAAATTAACAGAATCTATAACAGAGAAAAAACAGAAAGAGAATATATAGGGCGCCTGGATGGCTCAATTGGTTAAACATCCGAGTCAGGTTTCGGCTGAGGTCATAATCTCAGAGTCCTGGGATTGAGCCCCGCATGGGGTTCTTCACTCAGCACGCAGTCTGCTTGAGATTCTTTCCACGCCCCCTCCCTCCCCCTCTGTTCTTCTCTCACCCCCCTCCCCCCGCTCATGCTCTCTCTGAAATAAATTACTTAAATCTTAAAAAAAAAGAAAAAAAATATGAGTACTTTTTGCATATAAAGGACTGTGTGCTTTCACATTCACTCATTCATACATTAAACATATATTGAATGAGTTCAATATAAAAGATATTATACGGGCACCTGGGTGGCTCAGTCGGTTAAGCATCTGCCTTCAGCTCAGGTCATGATCTCAGGTTCCTGGGATCAAGCCCTGCATTGGGCTTCCTACTCAGCGGGGAGGCTACTTCTCCCTTCTCCTCTGCCTCTGCCCCTCCCCCAGCTTGTGCACTCTCCCTCTCTCAAATAAAAAAATCTTAAAAAACAAAAAGATATTATACTAAGCACTGCAGATTAAACAGATAAGATCCCTGGCTCTTATTTAGCTTCACGTCTAGTGAAAGGGAAAGACAAATAAAACGACAATTACAAATTCAGATAGTTCCTATAAGGAAACGGAGTTCTAGGATCACATAACATAACGTGATCTACCCTGGGAAGGGAAGATTCCCCGAGGAAGAGAGAACTATTCTGAGAAATGAAGGAGGAGCAGGAAGCAAGTGAGCAAAGGAGGAAGAAGAGCATTCAAGACAGCCTACAGCATGTGCCAAAGTTCCATTGCAATCTGCTTCTGGCCAAGATGGAGTAACAGGTACTGATTTACCTTCCTACCTGAAACAAGCCAAACACAAAAAGATAAAATACATTTTCAAATTATTTTCAAGACAAAAGACTTCAGTCAATGAAGGACAATGATCCCTGAAAACAAAAGAAGTTAGCCTAACACATACCCGAACTCACTGCCTTGGGAGAATTTCCACCGACCATGACACAGGTGAAAAAACTGAGATAGACTCCACCAGATTCCCTGAGTTGAGATGACGAAACTGAGAATCCGGTGAAACCAAGGCAGATAGAGATCAGAGGTCTAAACACCGGCGAGAAGAAAGCAGAACAAAGAAAGAACTCTAGAGATCTGCAGAGGGCTCCGCTGGTGCTCAGCACCACGGATAGTATCGATTCCCATTAGCCATGCTGGGAAAACTCATAACCTGTAGCACAATGAATACAGTAGTAGGTCTTGCCTCAGCGGTGGGGAACAATGAGCTCTAGGCTGAGCACTACTCTGGATTCACCTAACAATTCATAAGAATAGGACTGGAAAGGGACAAACTGTTTGTAATCAACTTAGCTATATCTCAAAAGAAAGCATAAAAAGGTAAGTAGAGGCATAGAAGCTATTTTTAAAAAACCAAATACAACTTACAGAGATGCAAATTATGTCAGACATGAAAAATACACTGGATAGGAATAAACACATATTAGACATCACAAAATAAAAGACTGAAATTGACCTCAGAAAACTGTGAGAAAACTTCAAGTGGCTAATCTACAATTCCTCAAAGAGGCAGAGGAAAGGAACCAGAAAAAAATATTTGAACAAAAAATGTCTGGGGCACCTCGGTGGCTTAGTCGGTGGGTGTCTGTCTGCCTTCAGCTCAGGTCATGATCTCAGGGTCCTGGGATCAAGCCCCATATCGGACTCCCTACTTAGTGGCAAATCTCCGTCTCTTTCTGCCCCTCCCCCTGCTTGTGCATTTTCTCTCTCTCAAATAAATGAATAAAATCTTAAAAAAAAAAAAGAAAAATGACCAAAACCTTTCTAAACTTAATGAAAACTATACTCCCACAGATCCAGAAGGATCTGACTAGGAGAGAAGAAATGGAAGTTAACTATTATAATTTTCTTAAACTGCATATGATGTGGTAAAACATTACTTGAAGGTGGATTGTGATGCTTAAATCATATACTTTAAACCCTAATCACTAAAATAGCAAAACTAAAGAGTTATAGTGAGTAAGCAAAATACATACACACACACACACACGTAAATAAAACTAAATCATAGAAATTACTTGATTAATCTAAAAGAAAGTAGAAAAAGAAGAGAATGGGAACAAACAGCAGAAAGGACAAATGGAAGTCAAACAACATGCCCACAGATTCAATTCAACTACATTAACAATCACATGAAATGAAAATGGTCTAAAAGCCTCAATTAAAAGGCAGATTCTTAAAATGGATAAAAAAGGAAGACCTAGGGGCACCTGGGTGGCTCAGTCCTAAGCATCTGCCTTCGGCTCAGGGCGTGATCCCGGAGTCCTGGGATCGAGCCCCGCATCAGGCTCCTCTGCTGGGAGCCTGCTTCTTCCTCTCCCACTCCCCCTGCCTGTATTCCCTCTCTTGCTGGCTGTCTCTCTCTCTCTCTCAAATAAATAAATAAATAAATAAATAAATAAAGTCTTAAAAAAAAAAAAAAGGAAGACCTAATTATATGCCACCTATAACAAAAAATGCACTTTAACACAAATTTGTTAAAAGGCCAGAAATATGATAGACCACACTAACACTTGACAAAAGAAGGCTGAGCCTAAGTGGCTATATTAATACCAGACAAAATAGGTAGCAAAGCAAAAAACATTAGCAGCAATAAATAAGGTCATTTTATAATGATTAAAGGGTCAACTGAAAGAAGCATAACAAACCTAAATGTTTACACGTCTATTAATAGGTTCAAAATACATAAAGCAAAAATCGACAGAATTGCAGAGAAACAGGCAAATTCACAATTATAGTCTGAGATTTCAACAGGCAGAAAATCAGCAAGAATGTAGATTGAACACCACCATTCTTCTCAAGTTTCCATAGAACATTTAACAAAAGAGACTATATTTTGGGTCACAAAATAAATTGTAATGAGAGGGGTAAGTCAAAAGGACTAAGTCATAAAAGTGCGTTCTGTAACCACAGAGAAATCAAATTAGAAATCAAGAATAAAAATAGCTCTGGAAAATACTTGAATATTTGCAAACTAATTAATACATATCTAAATAATCCCTGGGTCAGAGTGCCTGGGTGGCTCAGTTGATTAAGCATCTGTCTTCAGCTCAGGTCATGATCTCAGGGTCCTGGGATCAAGCCCCACACTGGGCTCCCTGCTCAGAGGGGAGTCTTCTCCCCACCCCCCCGCCAAGCTCATGCTGTCTCTCTCTCTCTCAAATAAATAAAATCCTTAAATAACCTCTGGCTCAAAGAAGTAATGAAAAAAGAAATTAGAAAGTATTCTGAACTGAATGAAAAGGAACACATAACATATTAGAATTTCTGGAATCCTGCTATAGCAGCACTCATATGAACATTTATAACACTGAATGTATGTATTAAAAAAGAAGAATAGTCTCATATTGATGACCTTTGGCTCCACCTTAAGAAATTAGTAAAATAGTAGTCAAAAACAAGTCTGATAACTTTTGGTTATGTAGAAAATCTGACAGAATTTTTTAAAAAGCTTCTAGAACTAGTAAATGAACTCATCAAGTTTGGAGGATATAGAATCATTATAAAAAATCAACTGTATTTCTATTCATTAGGAATAAACAATCAAAATTTAAAATTTAAATTAAAAATTAATTTTAATTATTAATTAAAAATTAAAACTGCATTGAAAAATAAAAAATAATCACAGGTAATATCATAAAAGATAGAAAGACCTAGACGCAAAAAACTATAAAATATTACCAAGAAAATTTAAGAAGACTTATATAAATGGAGAGATATACTCTGTTCAGGGTTGAAAAATTCAGTATTGTTAAAATTAATCTGTAGATTCAACATAATCCAAACCTGATTTTCAGAAGACCACCAGAGTTTTTTCTCTTAGAAAATGACAAGTGGATTCTACAATGCATGTGGATAAAATAAATAAATGTAATTCATGTGGAAACACAAAGGACCTAGAATAGCAAAAGAGCCCTGAGAGAGAACAAAACTGGAGGACTAACCCTAACCACCTGATTTCAAAAATTATTATAAACTGGTAGTAATTAAAACAGCATGATATTGGTGTAATGAAGGCTAAAGAGATCAATGGGACAGAGAAGAGTCCGTAAATAAACCCACACATATATGGTCAACTGATCCTGACGAAGATGCAAATGGCATGAAGTAAAGACAATACAGCCTTTTCAACAAACGGTGCTAGGACAACTGGATATCCATACGCAAAAAGAATGAACCTGGATCCATACTCTGCATCATAAATAAAAAAGAATACAAAATGGGGGCGCCTGGGTGGCTCAGTCAGTTAAGCGTCTGCCTTCAGCTCAGGTCATGATCCCAGGGTCCTGGGATCGAGCCCCATGTCCAGATCTCCATGCAGTGGGGAGCCTGCTTCTCCCTCACCCTCAGTCTGCTGTTCCCCCTGCTTGTCCTCTCTCTCTGTCAAGTAAATAAATAAAATCTTTTAAAAAAAAAAGAATACAAAATGGATCACAGATCTAAACGTTAAGACCTAAAACTATGAAGCTTTGCTTTTAAACTACAAAACTTCTAAAAGAAAGCATGAGAGAAATCCTCTGACCTTGTGCTAGGCAAAGATTTCTTAGATAGGAACACCGAAGGCAAGAATCCATAAAAGAACAAATGCATAAACTGGACTTCACCAAAAAGGAAAACTGCTCTTCAAAAGACACTGTTGAGAGAATGAAAAGTCACAGGCTGGGAGAAAATCTTTGCCAAAAAATAGGTGATAAACTATATCTGGAATAAACAAAGAATTCTCAAAACTCAACAAGTCAGAAAACAACCTAATTTTTAAAATGACAAAGAATTTGGACAGTTCAAAGAAAATACACAGATGGCAAATAAGCACATAAAAATATGCTCAACATTATCTTATGAGGGCAATGCATACTAAAACCGTAATGATATATATACTGCATGCCCACCAGAATGGCTAAGATTTAAAAAACTGACAATATTAAGTGTTCATGAATATACAGGGAGAAATTAGAACTCCCATACACTGCTGGTGGGAATGGAAAATGGTGCAACTACTTTACAAAGCAATTTGGTAGTTTCGTAATAAGGGGATATAACGAAACATGAGACTTACGGGTGATAGATATATTAACTGCCTGAATCACGGTTATGGTTTCACAGGAGTATACATATGTCAAAACTATCAAATTATACACTTCATATACGTGCAGTTACCTAACTAAAGCTATGGGGGTGGGGAGGAAGCTCTATTATAGGAAAAATCATCCAAACTAGTGGCTGAGACACAGATGGAAAGAAGGATATGAAACAGTACAAGATGAAGCTGAGGACCGTGGTGTTTCACGCTAGAGCAATGAGAAGTAAAAGCTAAGCTTTAAGCAAGGGGGTAACATGACGAAATATAAATTTTTAAAAATATATGATTATGGTTGCAGCGTAGACCAAGATTCTGGGAGGTGGAATGACAGGGAAAACCGTCCTGAGGTTATTTCAGTATCCTAGGAGAAAAATACTGGTAACCTGACCTTGGGTGAAGGCATAGAAGAGAAGCAGAGTCAACAAACACATCGGTGTGCCATTTTCATGACGAAAAGTATAGTGGAAATTATAGCTCTTTGGCTGAGAGTACTCAGCAGTTCTCTGTCTTCATGAAAAACATATTTGTGAGATGAGTAGCTCTATAACAGATCAGTGTTGTGTGGTACAGCACTAGACAAGATGTGCACATATTACTACAGTAATATACATATAAAGGCTTTATATTTATACCACGGTCCTACCTTTACAATCCATGCCAAGTTGTTCAATTAGCAACATGCAACTCCTAAAATCAAAGCAAGGCAACTTGCAATCCTCTGAAGCTGTTCCAGATAATGGAGTTAAGTCATCAAGGTCATCCGTAAAATTAATTTGCTTTTTGATCTACAAATAAATAATAATTTCAAAATGTCCCCCAAATATTTATAAAATATACTAAGTGTAGAGAGATGATAAATACCCATCTTCTTATAAAAGCAAAAACATAGGTACTTTTTTAAAGAACTGATTTTTCTCAAAACAACCTTTATCAATAACTAGTGTTTCTGAATAACATTTTCACAACAAATAGAAATTCCTCTATTTTGTCACTATACCTTCTCTAAAGTAATTTTTTACCATGGAATAATATTTCTGATAAATATTATTTATCAAAATAATACAATAAAGTAAAAATTAAAAAATTAATAAATGAAATAAAATTATATATATATATATATTTTTTTACCTCTTTCTTTTCCTTAGATGTTTTCTTTGCAGGTCTAAAAAGAAAAAAACCAATTCTTTTCAGGCAAACATTAAATACTTAAAATACAAAGAATATCTAAATCATATCTAAACATATTATTAATAATATTAACAAAACATTAAGATCAAATTGACAAAGAGCAAGGGAAAATCATAATGTTACTTACATTATTTGATACAAAGAAATATACCACACTTTTTTGTTAGCATTTTCAATAAAAACAAGCTTTTACTGGCTCTAAAACCTATTTGCAGGGTTCAAACTAAATTCTTATATGAAAGAAACCCTTTCTTAATAATCATGATAGTAGTGTTTTGAGGATTTACTGTGCAGCTACTATGCATTATTATGAACACTTCACTACGTCTCTAGGTATTTTAAGCCTCACAACAATCTTATAAACGTAGGTAATTATATTAGGTATTTTACACAGGAAGAAAAGGAGGCACAGAAATAAGGAACTTCCCCAAGCCCATACAGCTGGTCAGGAGTAGACCCAGAATTCAAATCCAGGATATCTGCCTTCAAAGCATGTGTTTTACAATATGTGGTGAGAGTAATATTTAAGTGTTTCTAAGTAATATGATAGCAAATGAATCTATTATTATTCCATTCCTACCTCTAAGTATAAACAATAATTTCTGAATCTTACACATTTTTTTTAAATAAAAAGACGTCATACTAGGCCATATTTAAAATCTACTTTCAATAAACTAAAGATTTGCTTCTTCTAAAGAAGTTCATCAATGGGCATTCATTTATTCATTCAAATGTTTATTCACGAACACACACTTACTGAGCACACAATATGTGTCAATGACACTGTTGGTACAGGAACCACGGCTTTTGTAATTTGGAACTTTATCCAAAAGTAATAATCTATGATAGATTAATAGTTTATTTTGCAATTGTAAATAAATAAAAGCTTTCCCCTTTCCCCAGATCTAAACAAACATTAACTTAATATAAACAGATACTTCAAAGTCCCTAACAAAATCATAGCTATTCATGATACTGTCAAAGGCACCGAATATCTGAAATCATCAAGGAATGATTAGTTCTATTCAGAATGGCCTAAGTGTTTGCATATTTACTATTATATATATTTTTTTAAATCTATGTATGATAATATCTGCACATTCGATTATATGAGAATACTTCACTGTGGAACCAGTTCTGAATAAACAACTTCTTGCCCCAAAACTACATGAATAGGAGTACTAAGGACAATTACTATAATCTTTGAAAGATAATGTAATACAATCAATAAGCTTTCCAACATTTGGAAATGTCAACAAAATTAAATTGAATAACCATGTCTATCTCTATTGGATCATTTCCAGCAGCATACAAACATACTCTAAAAGCTCCCATCTTAAAATGAAAAAAGAAAGAAAATCCCCACGAATTCCACATTCTTTTTCAGTTATCATCCATTTCTCTGTTACCTTTCCCCGTAAAAATTCTCTAAGGAGTGTTTATACTTATTCATTACAGTCCAGCTTCCATGGTGACTACTGAAACTGCTCCTTGTCAAAGTCACTTGTCCTCATCTTAACCTATCAAGCAGTGTGTCTGATATACTTGAGTATTTCTTGCCTTAGCCTGTACCGACACTACAGTGTTTTATTTCCTTAAAAAGTAATCACTGCTAGAATTCCTTCAGAGGGAAATAATTTACAGATTTTCCCTTCCTTCATCCTGTTCCATTTCACTTAAAGGGCTGTCATCATTCACTTGTAGTGGACAATAAGTCGGGGAGTCAAACTTCTCAAAGCGGGGTGTAATCAGAGATTCCTCTGATGTCCATTTTTCATTTTCATCTTTCCTTGCTTCCTTTATACTCAAACGAAGATCACTACTTTAAAAAATCCAGTTAAAGTAGCCATTAAAATCCATTTTTAAAAAAGATTTTATTTATTTATTTATTTATTTATTTGAGAGAGAGAGAGAGAGAGAGCATGAGCACAAGCAGGGGTACGGTAGGCAGAGGGAGAAGCAGACTCCCCACTGAGCACAGAGCCTGACTTGGGGCTCAATCCCAGGACCCTGAGATCATGACCTGAGCTGAAGGCAGACACTTAATCTTGGACTGAGCTACCCAGGTGCCCCAAGCTAATGTTTTATAATAATGTTACCATAACGAATAAAAAAAACAATTTTTTGTAAAATCCTGTTACCCGTCTCAATTCATTTATTTTTTTAAAGATTTATTTATTTATTTATTTGACAGAGAGAGAGAGAGACAGCCAGCGAGAGAGGGAACACAAACAGGGGGAGTGGGAGAGGAAGAAGCAGACTTCCCGTGGAGGAGCCTAATGCGGGGCTCGATACCACAACCCCGGAATCACGCCCTGAGCCGAAGGCAGAGGCTTAACGACTAAGCCACCCAGGCGCCCCATCAATTCATTTATTAATTCACAGAACAGTTATGAAGTCCAACCATTTATAAGGAAATATACATTCCTTGCTTCGAAGACAGATAAATATACAATTATAACACAACATCATTTGTGGGGACAAAACTACTATGGACCTCTTTGTAGGAGCTGTGGAATCAAGCACCATATACCAAGGGACCTAGAAAAAGTCTTGCCTACCATGCATCGGATAACAGGCACACTCACTACATTCCCAGCTGTGGAACTAGCAATAGCCCATAAATTGGCTTCAGCCCCTTCCTCTCAGCTACATCTGGGAGCCCCTGGAAAACACTGTCTTAGATAATCACCCATGGGTGAGAGAGGTTTTCTGGAAAACCAGATTTCCTGCAGAAAAGTTTCAGCACACCACCGGAGGAAAAAAAAAAGAAAAAAATCAGGTTTGGACACACTGGAAAGGTAATCATTAAAGACTACTTCAAATGCAAAGACAGCAATGCAAAACTTCAAAGAATATAAAAAGTCAAGGAAATATGACACCACCAAAGGATCACAATAATCTTCCAGTAATCGATCTCAAACACATGGAGATCTGCAATGTATATCTAAAAAAGAATTCAAAATGGCAGTTTTAAGGAAACTCAATGAGCTACAAGAAAATACAAAAAGCCAACTCAGGAGTGCCTGGGTGGCTCAGTCAGTTAAGCAGATTCTGCTTGTCCCTCTCCCTCTGCAACTCCCCCTTGCCCCGCTCACACACATGCTCTCTCCTAAATAAATAAATAAATAAATAAATAAATAAATAAATAAAATCTTAAGAATAAAAAGCCAGTTCAATAAAATGAGAAGAACACTATATGAACCAAAGGAGAAGTTTAATAAAGAGTTGGAAGGGCGCCTGGATGCCTCGGTCGGTTAAGTGTCTGACTCTTGGTTTCGGCTCAGGTCATGATCTCAGGGGCTTGGGATCCAGCCCCGGGTCTGCTAGAGATTCTCACTCCCTCTCTCTGTCCCTCCCCTGACTTGCTCTCTTTCCCGCTCTCTAATAAATAAATAAAATCTTTTTTTAAAAAAGACCTGGAAATAGTAAAAAAGAACTAAACAAAAATTCTGAAGCTGAATAATATAGGGAAGGAAATGAAAGAAACAACAGAAACCACTGACAGGAAAATGGATCCCCCCAAAATCTGTGAATTTACAATTTTCAAATTTTAACTTTCAAATGATCCAATCAGTGGAGAACAAAGAAAAACAGAATGAAAAAGAGTGAGAAAAGCCTACGTGATTATGGAATACCACTAAAAGAAACAATGTGTAAATTATTGCAGTTCCAGAAGGAGGAGAGAGGGGAAAAAAAGACATAAAGCTTCAAGAAGTCATGGGTGAGAACACTCAAACCTGGGGAAACATTTGGACATCTAAGTTTATGAAGCTCACACGTCACCAAACAAACTCAACTTAAAGAGATATTCTCCCAAACACATTATAATAAAACTGTCAAAAATCAAAACCAAAGAGAGAATCTTAAAAGCAGCAAGAGAAAAGAAGCTTGTCACCTACAAGTGAACCCTCATAAGGCTATTAGCAATTTCTCAGCAGAAACCTTACAGGCCAGGAGACAGAGGGATTACATATTCAAAATGCTGAGAGAAAAGAACTGCCAACCAAGAATACCATACTGAGCAAAATTATCCTTCAGAAATCAAATCAAATCAGTAAGTTGGATACACATTAATATAATGAAAAAAATTATATGATCATCTCAATATGTGCAGACCAAGCATTTGACAAAATTCAACATCTTTTCATGATAAACACTCTCAATACAGTGGGTACCAAAGTATCACAGCAGCAATGTCCACAAGAGCCAAACTGTGGAAGGAGCCGAGATGCCCTTCAACAGATGAATGGATAAAGACGATATGGTGTATATATATATATAATGGGGTATTACTCAGCCATCAGAAAGGATGAAATCTTACCATTTGCATCGACGTGAATGGAACTGGAGGGGATTATGCTGAGTGAAATAAGTCAGTCAGGGAGAGGCAATTATCATATGGTTTCACTCATCTGTGGAATATAAGAAACAGCACAGAGGATCATAGGGGAAATGAGGGAAAACTGAATGGAAAGAAATTAGAAGGGGAGACAAACCATGAGGGACTCTTAACTATGGGAAACAAACTGAGGGTTGCCGGAGGAGAGATGGGTGGGAAGATGGTGTAACTGGGTGACAGGCACTAGGGAGGGCACTTGTGATGAGCACTGGGTGTTGCATGCAAGTGATGAATCACTAAAGTCTACCCCTGAAACCAATAATACAATATATGTTAACTAACTTGAATTTAAATAACATCTAAAAAACAAAAAAGAAACAAGTAATATCATGAAAAGGCAACTTACAGAATGAATGAAAATATTTGCAAGCCATGAATCTGAAAAATGGTTAATATCTAAAATATATAAGGAATTCATATAATCTGAGAGCAAAAAACAAATAATTCAATTAAAAACTGGGCCAAGCACCTTAACAGGCATCTTTCCTCAGAAGATATTCAAATGGCCAACGGTACCAAAAAAGGGGCTCAACATCACTATTCATCAGGGAAATGCAAATCAAACCACAATGATACACCCATCACCTCACACCTGTTAAAGTGGCTTTCATCAAAAAGACAAGAGATACCACTGGCAACGTTGTACAGAAAAGGGAATCCTTGTACACCATTATGGGACTGTAAACTGGTACAGCCGCTCGGCAAAACAGTGTGGAGGTTCCTCAAAAAACTAAAAATGGAACTATCATATGATCCAGTAATCCCATTTCTGGGAACGTATCTGACGAAAATGAAATCATTTCTCAAAGAGGTATCTGCACGCCTATGTTTACTGCAGCATTATTTATAGTAGCCAAGACACGGAAACAACCTAAGTGTCCATCAATGGATCCGGGGATTTAAAAAATGTGGTATGTATTTACAAGGGAATATTTTTAGCCACAAAAAAGAGGGAAACCCTGCCATTTGTGACAACATAAATGAACCTGGAGGGAATTATGCAAAGTGAAATAAGTCACACAGAAAGACAGATACTGTATGATCTGACTTACAGTGGGATCTTCAAAAAAACAAATTTACAGACTGGTGGTGGGCCAAAGGGTACAAACTTCCTCTTATAGGACTACTAAGTTCTGAGGGTCTAAAGTACAGAATGCTGATTACAATTAACAATACTCTATGATACACTGGGAAGTTGCTAAGAGAGTTGCTAAAAAAGAAATGATAATTATGTGAGGTGATAGAGTTATTAACACTATTATCATTTTACAATATAAAAGTATATTAAATTAATACAGGTATGCCTTACACTGACACAGTTATCTGTCAATTATACCTCAATAAATCTGGAGAAAATTCAAAAATACTCATATGCCATTATATACCACTCAAAAATTGCAATAACCTGATTAATTTTGTTTGAAAAGAAAATGATTTGGGGGTGCCTGGGTGGCTCGGTCGGTTAAGCCTCTGCCTTCAGCTCAGGTCATAATCTCCAGGGCCTGGGATCTAGCCCTGCATCAGGTTCCCTGCTGAGCTTCTCCCTCTCCCTTTGCCCCTCCCTCCTGCTCCTGCTCTCTCCTTCTCTCTCACAAATAAATAAAAAAATTTTTTTTAATTTTCTTAAAGAATATGATTTGGTAACTTTTGTATACTTTCAGCCTACTATTTAATCCTAATATAAAAAGTTAGATTTACCAACAGAAAATTATAATTACCTTTTCACGGACTAAATGCATGCAAGAGAATATTATTCGCAAATAGCTACATAAATTTACAAAAAGACTGAAATTTCCCACAGGAGATTATCAATTTAGGAATTGAACATGAGCCCCTAAGAGCACTGAAAACACAAACAAAGCAAGCAATTATTGTTTTAAAACTGTTCCACATATAACTCTCCTAGTTAAAATTTAACACCAAAAGGGGCGCCTGGGTGGCACAGCGGTTAAGCGTCTGCCTTCAGCTCAGGGCGTGATCCCAGCGTTAGGGGATCGAGCCCCACATCAGGCTCCTCCGCTATGAGCCTGCTTCTTCCTCTCCCACTCCCCCTGCTTGTGTTCCCTCTCTCGCTGGCTGTCTCTATCTCTGTCGAATAAATAAACAAAAAATCTTAAAAAAAAAATTTAACACCAAAAAAGAAGGATCTTCCTGAAAGCAATTATTGAACAATTCTTCTTGACCCAAATTTCAACAAGAAATCTATAATTACAGAATATGAAATCGCTTTCATTTTGAACACAGCTGATAGAAACAACTTTTAAATAGAAAACATCTAGTCAGTCACCTCAAACTTAGGGTGGGAGGGGACACAACTATGAGGCCATGGTAACAAGAAGCCACCACAACCAGTTTTAAATGTGTGTAATTGATCAATGCCTGCTGGCCTCACTCAACAACCAAGCAATGTCAGCTCCTCCCTTCTAAAAGAAAGCCTAAAGAGGGGACAAAATCCCTCCGATACACATGCCTTGAGTGCCAACCAATCGACCAGTCTCACCCAAATTACCATGGTGTTTCAGCTGATGACAAGCCAGTTAATTCTCTGGAAGTCCCCCAAACCTTAAACTCTACTCTTCCCAAACCCTGTATAAGAATAGCGGACTGCTCTGTCAGAAAAGACTGTAAGCCATCAGCAGAGCTCTCTTACTAGTAGGCAATAAATTCCAACTTCATCTTTTTATTTCGGATATTGAGGGCTCATAATCCTGGCAAGAATTTTTAAAGCCGTATAATAATTTACCACCATATTTCATTTTCCTTAATAAAATATAAATGAAGTTTGCTATTCCTTTGATCCATTTTATCATGATTAAAACTAACATAAATACCAGTAAAAAAATAAGTAGCAAGTAACCACAGTATTGGGCGCCCCCAAATTTAAAAAATTGCATATAACTGGCAGGTTAAATTGTCAGAACGGACCCCTGTCAAACTTTCTTTTTGTTTAAGGGAGAATTAGTATCATGTTAAAAACAATACATGGAGGTGAAACGCCATTCACTCAATAAACATTTATTGAATAGAACTACATATGCTAGAACGTTTTCTAGGCACGACAGCTGAAATAAAATGACATCTGAGAAATTACGTCTAGATTTATTAAAGTGAAAATCAGTGGTAACCTTTCAAAAATCAGTTCTGGAGTAGTGGGAGTGAAAACTGCTAGAGACAATTCCAGAGCAAATGGGAGGGAAATCAGGATCAGTGAGTGTACACGGCTCTTTTAAGGACATCATAGCTAAGTGGAATGATCATAGATAATTTTTCTTTTTAGTTTAGTTCAATCCTTACACAATGATGATGTAGTATTTTTGTAACAGTTTGAAGTTTTTAAAATTACATACATGTAGCATTAAGTGTTTCTTAAAAAAATGACAGACCAAGGGGATGCCTGGGTGGCTCAGTCGGTTAAGTCTCTGACTCTTGATTTTGGATCAGGTCATGATCTCAGGGTCGTGGGATCGAGCCCCGCATGGGGCTGGGCTCTCAGTGCCAAGTCTGCTTGTCCCTCTCCCCCTGCTCTCTCTCTCTCTCTGATATAAATAAATAAAATCTTAAAAAAAAAAAAAACGCAGGCCAAGCCATTAAATAATTCACAAAATTATACATCCAAAAGACTCCTTAAAAATTTTCTAGATATGTATTATATAACCCGATTGTCATTTTTTCTCATGCTTAGAAAGACCACAGAAAAACTGTTGAGTTTCAACAGCAGTGTTTCATGCTTGATAAAAATCATCTAACTCTAGGATATCGTCTACTATTCAAAATAATTAGTCATATTAAACTTCTATAAGAGAAGTAAAAGGAGTTTGGAATGCAGAAAATATTCCTATTTTGTAAACTAAATTTTTATCAATTATAAAATACGAAGTCACTGTTGAAAAATCTGGTGTGGTGCATGTAGAAATATATTCTCTTTAAAAGGGAAGGATAACAGCATGCATGCAAGGAACCTTAAAAAGAAGATTCACTGCATTAGCAACATCTTGGCTTACAGCACAGGGGTCATCAAATCAAATGTTTACATAGAATATGGGACAAATCGCTGTATGAAATCTCTTGGTAATATTCAGATCAATCCGAGGGCCCAACATTTGATCACTCCTGCATTAGGAACCAAAACCAAAAACCTAGTAACTAGCAATTTTGTTGGTAATTATGTTAGAGCACCAGTGTAGCAGGTAACTTCCTCTTGCAACTCAGCAGATAGTAACAGTATTCTAAGATTTGCATAAGACATGACATGAAGCCAAACACTTTAAATATACTTTGTTAAACAATCAGTACACTGTAGACCTAAATTCATTTTTTCAAATGGTCACATACTATCTTGTCTTATACGGGAGAAAATTGATGGCTACTTAGACTAGCTCCAACTTTTTGATATGAGAATGCTATAATACATATCCTTAACATATCTGTCATATTTTATACATATAATAATGTATAATAAATGTCCTTAGAATGTATGTGTGTATGTGTGTGTGTGTGTGTGTGTATGTGTGTGTGTGTGTTTACACAAGTCATGTTTTCCTATAGGATCTAGTCCTGGCAATGAAGCCGTTGGGATAAAGGGACAGCATATTTGAAATTTTTGAAACACACTGCTAAATCACCCTGCAGGAAGGATTTACCAATTTCATCTAACAGCAGTGTATAAGAATGCCTTTTCCCTCACATCTGCTAATTTTGGTTATTATTTTTTTAATAAAATATTTATCACTATGACTGCAAAAAATGGTATCTCATTATTTGCATTTTTCTGATTAGCACCCAGGATGGAATCGCCTTACTAAAAATATAAAAAGTTGTTAATCATGAATGTTAGCTCCAACTAGAATTTGTTTCCTAGGAAAATAGTAATTACCTACTATTTACATATTGCTATAGGCTTACCCATCAGAATCTTCATCTTCCATAATAGGACATAGGTGGTTATCAGTTTTTCCACTCGCTCTTTGTTGAATTAGTCCAGGAGCAGCAGCGGCATATATGCTTTCTGATACTGCCAATTTATCACTTTCGTGCCTCTTCCTTTCTTCAACCATCTTTAAAGGAAGTTTGATACTAAGGATAATTGTTACTACTTTACTCATTAAAAAGAACTTTTTCATTAATTATAAATTTTTTAAAGATTTTATTTATCTATTTGTCAGAGAGAGAGAGGCAGAGCACAAACAGGGGGAGGTGCAGGCAGAGGGAGAAGCAGGCTCCCTGCTGAGCAAGGAGCCCTATGCAGGACCCAGTCCCAGGACCCTCGGATCATGACCTGAGCCAAAGGCAGATGCTTAACCGACTGAGCCACCCAGGCATCCCAGAACTTTTTTTCATTAATTCATTCATTTGACTCCTCGTTTGTCATAATTGTAATCGATAAAAATATTTTGTGTTTAACTTTATCATTACCAGTAATTGCAATTTTTATAAATTCTGCTTCATTTCTATTTGAATAAAAACAGCGTAATTGGGACATGTGGGTGGTCCAGTTGGTTAAGCATCTGCCTTCTGCTCAGGTCATAGGGATCGAGTCCAGAGTCCAGCAGCCAGCTCCTTGCTCAGCTGGGAGCCAGCTTCTCCCTCTGCCACCACCTCCCCCTGCTTGTGCACTCTCTCTCGCTCGCTCTCTCTCTGACAAATAAAATCTTTAAAAAATAAACAAATAAAATTTAAAAATGGAAACAGCAGAATTTTCCAAAATTTTAAAAAGGGCTTTCTACATTTTGTATTCATATCCACACTTTGATACCTAACATTCCCCACCCCACCCCACCTGACCAGCAGATACAAAGAAATAAAAAGACAAAGACACAAGATTTGTCATCTTCTGTCTTTACCACCTGGATTTTGCATAAACAGCCAGATTTAAAGGATGTGACATTGTAGCGCTCCAGGCACAAATAAGAAGCTTTCCTCTTTCTGCACTGAGCTATTCTTTCCCCAACTGCCTTTTACAATTCTTTTCTCATTTGGATCCTAGGGTTATCAAAAATTGACAGTGTTCATTAAAATATATGAACCAAAGGTCACCACAACACAAAAAGAACAGAGCGAAACTGATGTTAGTGTAGAATTTTGGGAAATGAGTCATGCTCCCCAAATTCCACATTCAATAACCATAACACTTTTTAGCTAGAGGGTATAAAAGTAACTATCAACTTCAATCCCATTTTCTGCTGATAATGGGAGTAAAACCATAAAAGGTTCAATGATTTGGCCAAAGTTCCTAAAGTGGCATTGCCTAGCATTTTATGGCACCAAAAGAGATGATACAATTCCTTAATGCTGAATCAGGTAAGTTATCAAATTCATTAAATTAATCAGATATATTAAAAGTGTGACCTTGACACAGTAAGTTAATACCTTAACTGGGGACGAGGTGCTTTGCTACTTTTTCTTTTAAAGGAGGCGATCTTGAGATTTTTGTCTATTTGTAAAATTCAATTCACCTCAAAAGTCAGTTTTCTCCCTTCAAGTGAAATACTGAAGATTTGCTGAAGGTTTATGCTACTACCTACATTATAAAAATCATACACATCAAATGTACCATACTTTATTAAACACAATACGAAGGTTTGACTCAACAGAAACATGTGAGAATGGTGATTAAAAAAAAAAATGTGGAGGGGGTGCCTGGGTGGCTCAGTCAGTTGGGTCTCTGACTCTTGATTTTGGCTTGGGTCATGATCTCGGAGTCGTGGGATGGAGCCCCACATTAGGCTCTGTGATCAGTGGGGTGTCTGCTTTTCTCCCTCTCTCTCTCTCCCTTTGCCCCTCGCCCTGCTCATGCTCTCTCTCTAAATAAATGAATCAATCCTTAAAAATAATTCTGTTTAAAAATAAAGGGAAAAAAGTGATGAAATACAAATATTTGTTTTTAAAAATATCTCAAAGTGGTCGTGTTGGAATTCTAAGTTCCAAGAGTGAGTAAAGCAGAGAACGTTGCACATACTGAAACGAGAAATAGAAGCAATAGATTGGTTTAGCTCAAATATTTGTTTATATCCTTTCTCTTAGTCATTGCTTCTTTCCCATTTTATTGTTTATGGAAATGCAACTTATATTTAAGCCAACAGATAAAAATAAAAACCCCAGAGATGGGGCACCTGGGTGGCTCAGCAGTTAAGAATCTGCCTTGGGCTCAGGTCATGACCCCAGGGGCGTGGGATCGAGGCCCACATCAGGCTCCCTGCTCAGCAGAGTCTGCTTCTCCCTTTCTCTCTCCATCTGCCTCTCCCTCTGCTCATGCTCATAACATGCTTTCTCTCCCTCTCAAATAAATAAATAAATAAATCTTTTAAAAAAACACGCTAGAGATTATTATATGTTTTTTAAAGATTTATTTATTTTAGAGAGAGAGAGCATGAGCAGGAGGGGCAGAGGGAGAAGGAGAGAGAAACTAAAGCAGACTCCACACTGAGTGCAGAGCCCAACGCGGGGCTTGATCTCACAACCCTGAGATCACGACCCACGCCAAAACCAAGAGTCAGATGCTAATAAATTCTTTTTTTTAAAAGATTAAATTCATTCATTAACTCTTCATTTCTTTCTTCCAACATAAGACCTTGTTTTTCACTTTCAGCCTGAAGTTTTTCTAGAATATCCTGAACCTGGTCTTGGATATTAATTACTATCTTTTCTTTACTGGCAGCTTTGTTGTAAGCATCATCTAGTTGCTGTTGAAGCAACGTATTTTCACTTTGTAGTTGAGATAATCTCTCCTCTAAGGATTCCTGCTGTCCAACGTATTTATTCACTTTATCTTGTTCATTTCGATGCTTGTGTTCAATTTCCTTTTTCTGACACTGTGTGTGACGTAGGTCTCCCTGTACACGTTCTAAAACCAAAGTCTTTTCTCCGAGGGCATCTCTTGGGTGACGGAGCTCAATTTCTAAAGTATTGAGTTGACCTTCACCTTTCGAAAGATTCTGAGAAGGCAGCTCATTGTTATCTTTCAGGTTAGACACATCGAAATTCAATTTCTCCTGCACAGGAACACATTCATCTTTTGCTCTCTGGAAAGGAAGTTCTAGGTCTCTCTTTGATGTCTGAATTTGATCACGATCCTGTATAGCACTAGCTAGTCTAGCTCGGCATGATTCAACTTTTGCATCCAGTCTTTCCTTATTTTCCTCCTTGCCCTCCGATTTTGACTTTAGCATTGTATTCTCAGCGGTCAGAGCATTAATCTGTCCACTATACAGGAATATTGTTTTTCTTAATGTTTCCTCGGTCAGTTTTATGGTCTTTTGAAGGCTGGCATTTTTCTCTTTTATAATTGCAATGTCTTCACAGTACTTCTTTTCTTTTTCCTGGTTTTGATTGTTTATAGTGCCTATTTCCAGTCTTAGCATGGCAAGTTGATCCTGACACCTGTGGTTTTTATGCAACAGACCTTTTTCTTTTCCATGACTATTAAAAATCTAAGTGAAACAAAGGAGACTTTTAGCTGGAACTCAATAAAATGACATTATCATGATGTTCTCTGAAATTAAAGAATAACCTATGTTTATACAACGAACAGGTTGCAGTAAGTGGATATCCAACGGGAAAGAAATAAAGTTGGGTCCAAACCTCAAACTTTATACAAGCCTAAATTCCCAAAGGTTCAAAAATTTAATTGAAAAAAATGAATACATGAGAGGAAAAAAGAAACCACGACAAAATTTTTAAGAATCTCACAATTGAAAGGCCTCTCTCTGATTTACAACAAACCCAGAAAGCTTGAAATAAAAGATTAATAAATCTGACGACACTAAACATTGAGTTTACAGTCTGATATCTAACACAGCCACCCCACAGTAAAATCCTTAGCTCTGCATATGTTTGGACAGATTAAATTTCCTAAAATTCTTTTTTCCTGACAATATTCCACAGAATTCCAGTTTTCTAACATTTCTATAGTCAGTTATAAGAATTGCATCTACTGACAACCGACAAATCCAGGCACTGCACTATAAACACTTCTACATACTTCAATGACCACTTTTAGTTATCACAATTCTAGAATGGAGAGGTTAAAAATAGTAAGTGAGCTGCAGGACTTTCCTCAGGTCTTCTTACTCCACTACTAGTGCTCTTGCACCAAACTGCAGTTCTTCTCTAGTGGAAATCATCAATACAAAAGGAGCCTTATATTTCAAAATACTGGTGGTAAATAAGGTAAAATGTATACAGCTCTTAGAAAAATCATCAGATTATTTGCTGCTGCAATAAATTTTATTTCCTCTTCATGATGTTTAAAATGGTAAGAAATACAAAATGGGGGGAAATACACTGAGCTGTTTTATTAGGAATAAAATACTCATCAATTAATTATCATTAGCATATGATTGTTTCAAAAGCACCTTGTAATAAAATAGGATACCACTTGGAGCAAATTGCTACTTTTCTCAAAAGTAGGACACTAACATCCAAAAGAAAGTCTCTGAACAGGCTACACTTTTCCTCCTGTTCGTCAGTGGAAGCGTTAAGCTAAACTCTCTATTAATACAGAGGTGATGAAGTAACTGCCCCAAAACTGAAACATATGTTGTCAGTAGCAATAGTTTTGAGCTTATGGAAAGCTCATCAATTCTTATGGAAAATAATAAAAGCCTCTCCATTGGATGAGGACATTATGAATGTCACTATTTGACGCTTGCAGACAAATGCATTTAAATTGAGACTATTACTTTAGCCACTGGACCAGAAATGTCACTGCCCCTTATGTCCCCCATATGTGTGTGTGTGTGTGTGTGTGTGTGTGTGTGTGTGTGTGTGTGTGTATATATTTATATGCTTTATATATATATATATATATATATATATATATATATATATATATATGCTTTAAAAATCCTCTATACTTTCCATGATCTACACTGTTGGTTTTTAAAATATATATATATGCATACATGGAGAAAAAATAGTAATTTCAGAAAATAAGATATGTATACATACAAATACATACACACATGTACTTCAAAATGACTAAAGAAAATACCCCAGAATGCATTTTCTTTTTTTTTTTTTTGGCTCTATTTTTTTTAATTAATGATTTTTTATTATATTATGTTAGTCACCATACAGTACATCCCCGGTTTCCGATGTAAAGCTCGATGATTCATTAGTTGCGTATAACACCCAGTGCACCATGCAATAGGTGCCGTCCTTACTACCCATCACCGGTCTATCCCATTACCCCACCCCCCCTCCCCCAGAATGCATTTTCTTATCGGCCTTTTCTAGCTCCTTTTGTTTGCAAAGGTGATGGTTTAGAATTCCGTCTTGTAATATTCTGGCATTCTGTTCTTGAGAAAGGTGTTTCTTGTGTCGTTTTGTTCTTCTACAACCTAGAGACCTATTCTCACTAGGATTTTGGATCACACCATTAAAAAAGAAAGTCAAAAGCTTAAGAGAACTTAAAAAAAATGTTCAAAAGAAGTAGCCTTTGTAAAGACAGGATTTTTATCCTGCTCATGAATAACTCCAATTTTAATTTAAATGACAGCTAAATTTGTCATAGAGTAAAAATACAGGTACATACAGTATGTGAAATAAAATTTCTTTACATAACATTTAACTAGTTCCATCATAGTCTCAAGGTGATTTAGCCTGCATTTTCACATAAAAAAATCCAAAACTGAGGTGCCTGGGTGGCTCAGTTGGTTCAGTGTCCTATTCTTGGTTTTGGCTCAAGTCATGATCTCAGGGTTGTAAGATCCAACCCCACGTTGGGCTCTGCACTCAGCGCAGTGTCGGCTTGAGATTCTTTTCCCTCCCTCTCCCTCCCCCTCTACTTCTTCCCCTGCTCATGCTCTCTCTCTAAAAATAAATAAAATCTTAAAAAAAAAAAGAGCCAGCATTCACATTTATCTCAATTTACTTTCCATCCCTTAACTCGGAAAATATACATACAGCATATATGAGAAGCCAAGGATTCCAATAAGCTATTAATTTTAGCTATAAATATCATAGTTCCTATTAGGATAAAACTGAATTTTTTATCTATTTTATATCTAAATAATATACATTAAATCAAAGGGATATTATAAATAATATTGATGGAAATACACAATTTTTATCAAAGATGTACCTGATTCAAATTATTTCTTACACTCCTCAATTCCTCATCCCGTGTCCGAAGAGTAACTTCAAGCTGTTGTTTCAGTTCAGCTTCTTTATTATACTGCTGTACTGTTCTTTTTAATTGCTCCTTATTTTTTTCATATAACATATCAGTATTTCTTCTTTTTTCTTTTTCCCTTTTGAAGGAAAACCTGCAAATAAATGGACTTATTTTAAAATTTGTTTTGTAAGCAATAAAAAGTTCATTTCATGATCTGGTTCCATATTGGTTTACTGTCCAAATGAAATTTCTATGTTCTTTTTTTTTTTTTTTTTAAGATTGTATTTATCTATTAGACAGAGAGACAGCCAGCGAGAGAGGGAACACAAGCAGGGGGAGTGGGAGAGGAAAAAACAGGCTCCCAGTGGAGGAGCCTGATGGGGGGCTTCATCCCTGAATGCTGGGATCACGCCCTAAGCCGAAGGCAGACGCTTAACGACTGAGCCACCCAGGCACCCCGAAATTTCTATGTTCTTAATTTTTTCCTTTCTAGGGCTCATGGTTTTAATTTCTCACTTCAATCTCTTCCAAAAGATACACAGAGTTGAAAAGAAGCAATGAGAAAGCATTATGCAGTTTAGTAGTAAGCTTTAGTCAATAATAACTCTGGTAGATATTGTAGGGAAAGAAATTTTGAAATTATTCAAGAAAGTTAGAATTGAAAATTATCGTTTCCCGCATAGTCATAATTACTCTTCCATTAGAATAATTTAGTTACTAATTAAAAAGAGAAATTGCTGTTTATAAATTCACTAGAAGTAGATTTCTACTTCACAAAACATCACAGGTACCTCTAAAAATAATTTGCAGTGTAAGACAGAATCTGCAGATGTCATTTGCACAACATACCCCTGCAGATTACTGTGATCCAGGACTAGGCTAGGGAGTCTAATATCTGTTGCCCCATACATTTTATGTTTCTTCTTCTGCAATACTCTCAGTTGACCTTGTTGATTATTATTCATTTTATTTTTTTAAAGATTTTATTTATTTGACACAGAGAGAGAGAGCACAAGCAGGTGGAGTGGCAGGCAGAGGGACAGAGAAAAGCAGGCTCCCCGCCGAGCAGAGATCTGGACATGGGGCTCGATCCCAGGACCCTGGGATCATGAACTGAGCCGAAGGTAGACACTTAACCAACTGAGCCACCCAGGAACCCCTATTATCCACTTTATAAATCATTTGAAAACCCCTTCTAGACCAACACAGGATCCATATTAATTAAGTAAACAATAAAGAGTAATATGTGCTTGCAGCACAGACTTTTGAATTAATTTTACCTACATATAAGAGAGATGTTGAGCAACTTGAGCAGTAATCATTTTCCATGTTACTTTTTAATCGCTGCGTATGTTTAAAACTGAATAAATTTTTAAACATTTTTCTGTCTTGAGAAAAATGGCCATGTTATACTCTGTTCACGGGCATACGAATTAATATAAACTTCCCTGAGAACAATTTAAAAATAGGATCGAAGACATTCTTTAAAAATTTTTATACTTTAAGTAACCAATACTATATTGAAGAATGTATTCCAAGTACGTTAACCAGAAATGTAGAAACAGATTTATATAAGAGACATTCCTTACAGCTTTAATTAAAGTATAGAAAAACGAAAACCGACCAAAATTCAATTTGTTAAATAATGAGGTTTCCATATGATGGACTTCTATATGGTCATTAAAATTATGATTTGGAATATACATTAAATTATTTGTAGAAGTATTCACCGTTAAGAACTTGCTGTATTATTCAGAAGAATCCCATACTTCACAATACTAAAGACATTTTCTTCCCTATAAAATCCTAGAAGGTAAGTTAGCAACTACAAAACTTCTCCTACATATCTGTAGTATAAAAGTCAATAGCTCAAGGGGTGCCTGTCTGGCTCAGTCGGTAGAGCATGCAACTCTTGATCTCATGGCTGTAAGTTCAAGCCCCACACTGGGTGTGGAGCCTATCTAAAATAATAAAAAAATAAAAGTTCAAATACTTCCTTGAAACCAAGACGTCATACCTCAAACTGCAGAGTTCTTGTTCCCATTCCACTTTTTGCTGCTCCAACTGCAATTTAATTTCTTTTGTTTGTGATAGCTCCTTTTGTAGACCATTAACCGAATCTTCCAATTCTTTATTTTTTCTTGTAAGTTGCTCACAGTGATCATTTTTAAGTTCTAATAATCTTTCAAACGAACAAACCGCATTCCGAATTTTTAATAAATTAACAGAATCTACATCAGAGAAAAAACAGAAACAGAATATATAGGGCGCCTGGATGGCTCAATTGGTTAAACATCCGAGTCAGGTTTCGGCTGAGGTCATAATCTCAGAGTCCTGGGATTGAGCCCCGCATGGGGTTCTTCACTCAGCACGCAGTCTGCTTGAGATTCTTTCCACGCCCCCTCCCTCCCCCTCTGTTCTTCTCTCACCCCCCTCCCCCCGCTCATGCTCTCTCTGAAATAAATTACTTAAATCTTAAAAAAAAAGAAAAAAAATATGAGTACTTTTTGCATATAAAGGACTGTGTGCTTTCACATTCACTCATTCATACATTAAACAAATATATATTGAATGAGTTCAATATAAAAGATATTATACGGGCACCTGGGTGGCTCAGTCGGTTAAGCATCTGCCTTCAGCTCAGGTCATGATCTCAGGTTCCTGGGATCAAGCCCTGCATTGGGCTTCCTACTCAGCGGGGAGTCTGCTTCTCCCTTCTCCTCTGCCTCTGCCCCTCCCCCAGCTTGTGCACTCTCCCTCTCTCAAATAAAAGAATCTTAAAAAACAAAAAGATATTATACTAAGCTCTGCAGATTAAACAGATAAGATCCCTGGCTCTTATTTAGCTTCACGTCTAGTGAAAGGGAAAGACAAATAAAACGACAATTACAAATTCAGATAGTTCCTATAAGGAAACGGAGTTCTAGGATCACATAACATAACGTGATCTACCCTGGGAAGGGAAGATTCCCCGAGGAAGAGAGAACTATTCTGAGAAATGAAGGAGGAGCTGGAAGCAAGTGAGCAAAGGAGGAAGAAGAGCATTCAAGACAGCCTACAGCATGTGCCAAAGTTCCATTGCAATCTGCTTCTGGCCAAGATGGAGTAACAGGTACTGATTTACCTTCCTACCTGAAACAAGCCAAACACAAAAAGATAAAATACATTTTCAAATTATTTTCAAGACAAAAGACTTCAGTCAATGAAGGACAATGATCCCTGAAAACAAAAGAAGTTAGCCAAACACATACCCGAACTCACTGCCTTGGGAGAATTTCCACCGACCATGACACAGGTGAAAAAACTGAGATAGACTCCACCAGATTCCCTGAGTTGAGATGACGGAACTGAGAATCCGGTGAAACCAAGGCAGATAGAGATCAGAGGTCAAAACACCGGCGAGAAGAAAGCAGAACAAAGAAAGAACTCTAGAGATCTGCAGAGGGCTCCGCTGGTGCTCAGCACCAGGGATGGTATCGATTCCCATTAGCCATGCTGGGAAAACTCATAACCTGTAGCACAATGAATACAGTAGTAGGTCTTGCCTCAGCGGTGGGGAACAATGAGCTCTAGGCTGAGCACTACTCTGGATTCACCTAACAATTCATAAGAATAGGACTGGAAAGGGACAAACTGTTTGTAATCAACTTAGCTATATCTCAAAAGAAAGCATAAAAAGGTAAGTAGAGGCATAGAAGCTATTTTTAAAAAACCAAATACAACTTACAGAGATGCAAATTATGTCAGACATGAAAAATACACTGGATAGGAATAAACACATATTAGACATCACAAAATAAAAGACTGAAATTGACCTCAGAAAACTGTGAGAAAACTTCAAGTGGCTAATCTACAATTCCTCAAAGAGGCAGAGGAAAGGAACCAGAAAAAAATATTTGAACAAAAAATGTCTGGGGCACCTCGGTGGCTTAGTCGGTGGGTGTCTGTCTGCCTTCAGCTCAGGTCATGATCTCAGGGTCCTGGGATCAAGCCCCATATCGGACTCCCTACTTAGTGGCAAATCTCCGTCTCTTTCTGCCCCTCCCCCTGCTTGTGCATTTTCTCTCTCTCAAATAAATGAATAAAATCTTAAAAAAAAAAAAGAAAAATGACCAAAACCTTTCTAAACTTAATGAAAACTATACTCCCACAGATCCAGAAGGATCTGACTAGGAGAGAAGAAATGGAAGTTAACTATTATAATTTTCTTAAACTGCATATGATGTGGTAAAACATTACTTGAAGGTGGATTGTGATGCTTAAATCATATACTTTAAACCCTAATCACTAAAATAGCAAAACTAAAGAGTTATAGTGAGTAAGCAAAATACATACACACACACACACACACGTAAATAAAACTAAATCATAGAAATTACTTGATTAATCTAAAAGAAAGTAGAAAAAGAAGAGAATGGGAACAAACAGCAGAAAGGACAAATGGAAGTCAAACAACATGCCCACAGATTCAATTCAACTACATTAACAATCACATGAAATGAAAATGGTCTAAAAGCCTCAATTAAAAGGCAGATTCTCAAAATGGATAAAAAAGGAAGACCTAGGGGCACCTGGGTGGCTCAGTCCTAAGCATCTGCCTTCGGCTCAGGGCGTGATCCCGGAGTCCTGGGATCGAGCCCCACATCAGGCTCCTCCGCTGGGAGCCTGCTTCTTCCTCTCCCACTCCCCCTGCCTGTATTCCCTCTCTTGCTGGCTGTCTCTCTCTCTCTCTCTCAAATAAATAAATAAATAAATAAAGTCTTAAAAAAAAAAAAAGGAAGACCTAATTATATGCCACCTATAACAAAAAACGCACTTTAACACAAATTTGTTAAAAGGCCAGAAATATGATAGACCACACTAACACTTGACAAAAGAAGGCTGAGCCTAAGTGGCTATATTAATACCAGACAAAATAGGTAGCAAAGCAAAAAACATTAGCAGCAATAAATAAGGTCATTTTATAATGATAAAAGCGTCAACTGAAAGAAGCATAACAAACCTAAATGTTTACACGTCTATTAATAGGTTCAAAATACATAAAGCAAAAATCGACAGAATTGCAGAGAAACAGGCAAATTCACAATTATAGTCTGAGATTTCAACAGGCAGAAAATCAGCAAGAATGTAGACTTGAACACCACCATTCTTCTCAAGTTTCCATAGAACATTTAACAAAAGAGACTATATTTTGGGTCACAAAATAAATTGTAATGAGAGGGGTAAGTCAAAAGGACTAAGTCATAAAAGTGCGTTCTGTAACCACAGAGAAATCAAATTAGGAATCAAGAATAAAAATAGCTCTGGAAAATACTTGAATATTTGCAAACTAATTAATACATATCTAAATAATCCCTGGGTCAGAGTGCCTGGGTGCCTCAGTTGATTAAGCATCTGTCTTCAGCTCAGGTCATGATCTCAGGGTCCTGGGATCAAGCCCCACATTGGGCTCCCTGCTCAGAGGGGAGTCTTCTCCCCACCCCCCCGCCAAGCTCATGCTGTCTCTCTCTCTCTCAAATAAATAAAATCCTTAAATAACCTCTGGCTCAAAGAAGTAATGAAAAAAGAAATTAGAAAGTATTCTGAACTGAATGAAAAGGAACACATAACATATTAGAATTTCTGGAATCCTGCTATAGCAGCACTCATATGAACATTTATAACACTGAATGTATGTATTAAAAAAGAAGAAAAGTCTCATATTGATGACCTTTGGCTCCACCTTAAGAAATTAGTAAAATAGTAGTCAAAAACAAGTCTGATAACTTTTGGTTATGTACAAAATCTGACAGAATTTTTTAAAAAGCTTCTAGAACTAGTAAATCAACTCATCAAGTTTGGAGGATATAGAATCATTATAAAAAATCAACTGTATTTCTATTCATTAGGAATAAACAATCAAAATTTAAAATTTAAAATTTAAATTAAAAATTAATTTTAATTATTAATTAAAAATTAAAACTGCATTGAAAAATAAAAAATAATCACAGGTAATATCATAAAAGATAGAAAGACCTAGACGTAAAAAACTATAAACTATTACCAAGAAAATTTAAGAAGACTTATATAAATGGAGAGATATACTCTGTTCAGGGTTGAAAAATTCAGTATTGTTAAAATTAATCTGTAGATTCAACATAATCCAAACCTGATTTTCAGAAGACCACCAGAGTTTTTTCTCTTAGAAAATGACAAGTGGATTCTACAATGCATGTGGATAAAATAAATAAATGAAATTCATGTGGAAACACAAAGGACCTAGAATAGCAAAAGAGCCCTGAGAGAGAACAAAACTGGAGGACTAACCCTAACCACCTGATTTCAAAAATTATTATAAACTGGTAGTAATTAAAACAGCATGATATTGGTGTAATGAAGGCTAAAGACATCAATGGGACAGAGGAGAGTCCGTAAATAAACCCACACATATATGGTCAACTGATCCTGACGAAGATGCAAATGGCATGAAGTAAAGACAATACAGCCTTTTCAACAAACGGTGCTAGGACAACTGGATATCCATACGCAAAAAGAATGAACCTGGATCCATACTCTGCATCATAAATAAAAAAGAATACAAAATGGGGGCGCCTGGGTGGCTCAGTCAGTTAAGCGTCTGCCTTCAGCTCAGGTCATGATCCCAGGGTCCTGGGATCGAGCCCCATGTCCAGATCTCCATGCAGTGGGGAGCCTGCCTCTCCCTCACCCTCAGTCTGCTGTTCCCCCTGCTTGTCCTCTCTCTCTGTCAAGTAAATAAATAAAATCTTTTAAAAAAAAAAGAATACAAAATGGATCACAGATCTAAACGTTAAGACCTAAAACTATGAAGCTTTGCTTTTAAACTACAAAACTTCTAAAAGAAAGCATGAGAGAAATCCTCTGACCTTGTGCTAGGCAAAGATTTCTTAGATAGGAACACCGAAGGCAAGAATCCATAAAAGAACAAATGCATAAACTGGACTTCACCAAAAAGAAAAACTGCTCTTCAAAAGACACTGTTGAGAGAATGAAAAGTCACAGGCTGGGAGAAAATCTTTGCCAAAAAATAGGTGATAAACTATATCTGGAATAAACAAAGAATTCTCAAAACTCAACAAATCAGAAAACAACCTAAATTTTAAAATGACAAAGAATTTGGACAGTTCAAAGAAAATACACAGATGGCAAATAAGCACATAAAAATATGCTCAACATTATCTTATTAGGGCAATGCATACTAAAACCGTAATGATATATATACTGCATGCCCACCAGAATGGCTAAGATTTAAAAAACTGACAATATTAAGTGTTCATGAATATACAGGGAGAAATTAGAACTCCCATACACTGCTGGTGGGAATGGAAAATGGTGCAACTACTTTACAAAGCAATTTGGTAGTTTCGTAATAAGGGGATATAACGAAACATGAGACTTACAGGTGATAGATATATTAACTGCCTGAATCACGGTTATGGTTTCACAGGAGTATACATATGTCAAAACTATCAAATTATACACTTCATATACGTGCAGTTACCTAACTAAAGCTATGGGGGTGGGGAGGAAGCTCTATTATAGGAAAAATCATCCAAACTAGTGGCTGAGACACAGATGGAAAGAAGGATATGAAACAGTACAAGATGAAGCTGAGGACCGTGGTGTTTCACGCTAGAGCAATGAGAAGTAAAAGCTAAGCTTTAAGCAAGGGGGTAACATGACGAAATATAAATTTTTAAAAATATATGATTATGGTTGCAGCGTAGACCAAGATTCTGGGAGGTGGAATGACAGGGAAAACCGTCCTGAGGTTATTTCAGTATCCTAGGAGAAAAATACTGGTAACCTGACCTTGGGTGAAGGCATAGAAGAGAAGCAGAGTCAACAAACACATCGGTGTGCCATTTTCATGACGAAAAGTATAGTGGAAATTATAGCTCTTTGGCTGAGAGTACTCAGCAGTTCTCTGTCTTCATGAAAAACATATTTGTGAGATGAGTAGCTCTATAACAGATCAGTGTTGTGTGGTACAGCACTAGACAAGATGTGCACATATTACTACAGTAATATACATATAAAGGCTTTATATTTATACCACGGTCCTACCTTTACAATCCATGCCAAGTTGTTCAATTAGCAACATGCAACTCCTAAAATCAAAGCAAGGCAACTTGCAATCCTCTGAAGCTGTTCCAGATAATGGGGTTAAGTCATCAAGGTCATCCGTAAAATTAATTTGCTTTTTGATCTACAAATAAATAATAATTTCAAAATGTCCCCCAAATATTTATAAAATATACTAAGTGTAGAGAGATGATAAATACCCATCTTCTTATGAAAGCAAAAACATAGGTACTTTTTTAAAGAACTGATTTTTCTCAAAACAACCTTTATCAATAACTAGTGTTTCTGAATAACATTTTCACAACAAATAGAAATTCCTCTATTTTGTCACTATACCTTCCCTAAAGTAATTTTTTACCATGGAATAATATTTCTGATAAATATTATTTATCAAAATAATACAATAAAGTAAAAATTAAAAAATTAATAAATGAAATAAAATTATATATATATATATATTTTTTTACCTCTTTCTTTTCCTTAGATGTTTTCTTTGCAGGTCTGAAAAAAAAAAAAACCAATTCTTTTCAGGCAAACATTAAATACTTAAAATACAAAGAATATCTAAATCATATCTAAACATATTATTAATAATATTAACAAAACATTAAGATCAAATTGACAAAGAGCAAGGGAAAATCATAATGTTACTTACATTATTTGATACAAAGAAATATACCACACTTTTTTGTTAGCATTTTCAATAAAAACAAGCTTTTACTGGCTCTAAAACCTATTTGCAGGGTTCAAACTAAATTCTTATATGAAAGAAACCCTTTCTTAATAATCATGATAGTAGTGTTTTGAGGATTTACTGTGCAGCTACTATGCATTATTATGAACACTTCACTACGTCTCTAGGTATTTTAAGCCTCACAACAATCTTATAAACGTAGGTAATTATATTAGGTATTTTACACAGGAAGAAAAGGAGGCACAGAAATAAGGAACTTCCCCAAGCCCATACAGCTGGTCAGGAGTAGACCCAGAATTCAAATCCAGGATATCTGCCTTCAAAGCATGTGTTTTACAATATGTGGTGAGAGTAATATTTAAGTGTTTCTAAGTAATATGATAGCAAATGAATCTATTATTATTCCATTCCTACCTCTAAGTATAAATAATAATTTCTGAATCTTACACATTTTTT
Organism: Ursus americanus; assembly: GCF_024610735.1. NCBI lineage: Eukaryota > Metazoa > Chordata > Mammalia > Carnivora > Ursidae > Ursus > Ursus americanus. The sequence goes on along the minus strand of NC_142157.1, from coordinate 14,323,419 downwards.
TTAAATAAAAAGACGTCATACTAGGCCATATTTAAAATCTACTTTCAATAAACTAAAGATTTGCTTCTTCTAAAGAAGTTCATCAATGGGCATTCATTTATTCATTCAAATGTTTATTCACGAACACACACTTACTGAGCACACAATATGTGTCAATGACACTGTTGGTACAGGAACCACGGCTTTTGTAATTTGGAACTTTATCCAAAAGTAATAATCTATGATAGATTAATAGTTTATTTTGCAATTGTAAATAAATAAAAGCTTTCCCCTTTCCCCAGATCTAAACAAACATTAACTTAATATAAACAGATACTTCAAAGTCCCTAACAAAATCATAGCTATTCATGATACTGTCAAAGGCACCGAATATCTGAAATCATCAAGGAATGATTAGTTCTATTCAGAATGGCCTAAGTGTTTGCATATTTACTATTATATATATTTTTTTAAATCTATGAATGATAATATCTGCACATTCGATTATATGAGAATACTTCACTGTGGAACCAGTTCTGAATAAACAACTTCTTGCCCCAAAACTACATGAATAGGAGTACTAAGGACAATTACTATAATCTTTAAAAGATAATGTAATACAATCAATAAGCTTTCTAACATTTGGAAATGTCAACAAAATTAAATTAAATAACCATGTCTATCTCTATTGGATCATTTCCAGCAGCATACAAACATACTCTAAAAGCTCCCATCTTAAAATGAAAAAAGAAAGAAAATCCCCATGAATTCCACATTCTTTTTCAGTTATCATCCATTTCTCTGTTACCTTTCCCCGTAAAAATTCTCTAAGGAGTGTTTATACTTATTCATTACAGTCCAGCTTCCATGGTGACTACTAACTGCTCCTTGTCAAAGTCACTTGTCCTCATCTTAACCTATCAAGCAGTGTGTCTGATATACTTGAGTATTTCTTGCCTTAGCCTGTACCGACACTACAGTGTTTTATTTCCTTAAAAAGTAATCACTGCTAGAATTCCTTCAGAGGGAAATAATTTACAGATTTTCCCTTCCTTCATCCTGATCCATTTCACTTAAAGGGCTGTCGTCATTCACTTGTAGTGGACAATAAGTCGGGGAGTCAAACTTCTCAAAGCGGGGTGTAATCAGAGATTCTTCTGATGTCCATTTTTCATTTTCATCTTTCCTTGCTTCCTTTATACTCAAACGAAGATCACTACTTTAAAAAATTCAGTTAAAGTAGCCATTAAAATCCATTTTTTAAAAAGATTTTATTTATTTATTTATTTATTTATTTGAGAGAGAGAGAGAGAGCATGAGCACAAGCAGGGGGAACGGCAGGCAGAGGGAGAAGCAGACTCCCCACCGAGCACAGAGCCTGACTTGGGGCTCAATCCCAGGACCCTGAGATCATGACCTGAGCTGAAGGCAGACCCTTAATCTTAGACTGAGCTACCCAGGTGCCCCAAGCTAATGTATTCTAATAATGTTACCATAACGAATAAAAAAAAACAATTTTTTGTAAAATCCTGTTACCCGTCTCAATTCATTTATTTTTTTAAAGATTTATTTATTTATTTATTTGACAGAGAGAGAGAGAGAGACAGCCAGCGAGAGAGGGAACACAAGCAGGGGGAGTGGGAGAGGAAGAAGCAGGCTTCCCGTGGAGGAGCCTAATGCGGGGCTCGATATCACAACCCCGGGATCACGCCCTGAGCCGAAGGCAGAGGCTTAACGGCTAAGCCACCCAGGCGCCCCATCAATTCATTTATTAATTCACAGAACAGTTATGAAGTCCAACCATTTATAAGGAAATATACATTCCTTGCTTCGAAGACAGATAAATATACAATTATAACACAACATCATTTGTGGGGACAAAACTACTATGGACCTCTTTGTAGGAGCTGTGGAATCAAGCACCATATACCAAGGGACCTAGAAAAAGTCTTGCCTACCATGCATCGGATAACAGGCACACTCACTACATTCCCAGCTGTGGAACTAGCAATAGCCCATAAATTGGCTTCAGCCCCTTCCTCTCAGCTACATCTGGGAGCCCCTGGAAAACACTGTCTTAGATAATCACCCATGGGTGAGAGAGGTTTTCTGGAAAACCAGATTTCCTGCAGAAAAGTTTCAGCACACCACCGGAGGAAAAAAAAAAGAAAAAAATCAGGTTTGGACACACTGGAAAGGTAATCATTAAAGACTACTTCAAATGCAAAGACAGCAATGCAAAACTTCAAAGAATATAAAAAGTCAAGGAAATATGACACCACCAAAGGATCACAATAATCTTCCAGTAATCGATCTCAAACACATGGAGATCTGCAATGTATATCTAAAAAAGAATTCAAAATGGCAGTTTTAAGGAAACTCAATGAGCTACAAGAAAATACAAAAAGCCAACTCAGGGGTGCCTGGGTGGCTCAGTCAGTTAAGCAGATTCTGCTTGTCCCTCTCCCTCTGCAACTCCCCCTTGCCCCGCTCACACACATGCTCTCTCCAAAATAAATAAATAAATAAATACAATCTTAAGAATAAAAAGCCAGTTCAGTAAAATGAGAAGAACACTATATGAACAAAAGGAGAAGTTTAATAAAGAGTTGGAAGGGCGCCTGGATGCCTCGGTCGGTTAAGTGTCTGACTCTTGGTTTCGGCTCAGGTCATGATCTCAGGGGCTTGGGATCCAGGCCCGGGTCTGCTAGAGATTCTCACTCCCTCTCTCTGTCCCTCCCCTGACTTGCTCTCTTTCCCACTCTCTAATAAATAAATAAAATCTTTTTTTAAAAAAGACCTGGAAATAGTAAAAAAGAACTAAACAAAAATTCTGAAGCTGAATAATATAGGGAAGGAAATGAAAAAAAACAACAGAAACCACTGACAGGAAAATGGATCCCCGCAAAATCTGTGAATTTACAATTTTCAAATTTTAACTTTCAAATGATCCAATCAGTGGAGAACAAAGAAAAACAGAATGAAAAAGAGTGAGAAAAGCCTACGTGATTATGGAATACCACTAAAAGAAACAATGTGTAAATTATTGCAGTTCCAGAAGGAGGAGAGAGGGGAAAAAAAGACATAAAGCTTCAAGAAGTCATGGGTGAGAACACTCAAACCTGGGGAAACATTTGGACATCTAAGTTTATGAAGCTCACACGTCACCAAACAAACTCAACTTAAAGAGATATTCTCCCAAACACATTATAATAAAACTGTCAAAAATCAAAACCAAAGAGAGAATCTTAAAAGCAGCAAGAGAAAAGAAGCTTGTCACCTACAAGTGAACCCTCATAAGGCTATTAGCAATTTCTCAGCAGAAACCTTACAGGCCAGGAGACAGAGGGATTACATATTCAAAATGCTGAGAGAAAAGAACTGCCAACCAAGAATACCATACTGAGCAAAATTATCCTTCAGAAATCAAATCAAATCAGTAAGTTGGATACACATTAATATAATGAAAAAAATTATATGATCATCTCAATATGTGCAGACCAAGCATTTGACAAAATTCAACATCTTTTCATGATAAACACTCTCAATACAGTGGGTACCAAAGTATCACAGCAGCAATGTCCACAAGAGCCAAACTGTGGAAGGAGCCGAGATGCCCTTCAACAGATGAATGGATAAAGACGATATGGTGTATATATATATATATAATGGGGTATTACTCAGCCATCAGAAAGGATGAAATCTTACCATTTGCATCGACGTGAATGGAACTGGAGGGGATTATGCTGAGTGAAATAAGTCAGTCAGGGAGAGGCAATTATCATATGGTTTCACTCATCTGTGGAATATAAGAAACAGCACAGAGGATCATAGGGGAAGCGAGGGAAAACTGAATGGAAAGAAATTAGAAGGGGAGACAAACCATGAGGGACTCTTAACTATGGGAAACAAACTGAGGGTTGCCGGAGGAGAGATGGGTGGGAAGATGGTGTAACTGGGTGACAGGCACTAGGGAGGGCACTTGTGATGAGCACTGGGTGTTGCATGCAAGTGATGAATCACTAAAGTCTACCCCTGAAACCAATAATACAATATATGTTAACTAACTTGAATTTAAATAACATCTAAAAAACAAAAAAGAAACAAGTAATATCATGAAAAGGCAACTTACAGAATGAATGAAGATATTTGCAAGCCATGAATCTGAAAAATGGTTAATATCTAAAATATATAAGGAATTCATATAATCTGAGAGCAAAAAACAAATAATTCAATTAAAAACTGGGCCAAGCACCTTAACAGGCATCTTTCCTCAGAAGATATTCAAATGGCCAACGGTACCAAAAAAGGGGCTCAACATCACTATTCATCAGGGAAATGCAAATCAAACCACAATGATACACCCATCACCTCACACCTGTTAAAGTGGCTTTCATCAAAAAGACAAGAGATACCACTGGCAACGTTGTACAGAAAAGGGAATCCTTGTACACCATTATGGGACTGTAAACTGGTACAGCCGCTCGGCAAAACAGTGTGGAGGTTCCTCAAAAAACTAAAAATGGAACTATCATATGATCCAGTAATCCCATTTCTGGGAACGTATCTGACGAAAATGAAATCATTTCTCAAAGAGGTATCTGCACGCCTATGTTTACTGCAGCATTATTTATAGTAGCCAAGACACGGAAACAACCTAAGTGTCCATCAATGGATCCGGGGATTTAAAAAATGTGGTATGTATTTACAAGGGAATATTTTTAGCCACAAAAAAGAGGGAAACCCTGCCATTTGTGACAACATAAATGAACCTGGAGGGAATTATGCAAAGTGAAATAAGTCACACAGAAAGACAGATACTGTATGATCTGACTTACAGTGGGATCTTCAAAAAAACAAATTTACAGACTGGTGGTGGGCCAAAGGGTACAAACTTCCTCTTATAGGACTACTAAGTTCTGAGGGTCTAAAGTACAGAATGCTGATTACAATTAACAATACTCTATGATACATTGGGAAGTTGCTAAGAGAGTTGCTAAAAAAGAAATGATAATTATGTGAGGTGACAGAGTTATTAACACTATTATCATTTTACAATATAAAAGTATATTAAATTAATACAGGTATACCTTACACTGACACAGTTATCTGTCAATTATACCTCAATAAATCTGGAGAAAATTCAAAAATACTCATATGCCATTATATACCACTCAAAAATTGCAATAACCTGATTAATTTTGTTTGAAAAGAAAATGATTTGGGGGTGCCTGGGTGGCTCGGTCGGTTAAGCCTCTGCCTTCAGCTCAGGTCATAATCTCCAGGGCCTGGGATCTAGCCCTGCATCAGGTTCCCTGCTGAGCTTCTCCCTCTCCCTTTGCCCCTCCCTCCTGCTCCTGCTCTCTCCTTCTCTCTCACAAATAAATAAAAAAATTTTTTTTAATTTTCTTAAAGAATATGATTTGGTAAGTTTTGTATACTTTCAGCCTACTATTTAATCCTAATATAAAAAGTTAGATTTACCAACAGAAAATTATAATTACCTTTTCACGGACTAAATGCATGCAAGAGAATATTATTCGCAAATAGCTACATAAATTTACAAAAACACTGAAATTTCCCACAGGAGATTATCAATTTAGGAATTGAACATGAGCCCCTAAGAGCACTGAAAACACAAACAAAGCGAGCAATTATTGTTTTAAAACTGTTCCACATATAACTCTCCTAGTTAAAATTTAACACCAAAAGGGGCGCCTGGGTGGCACAGCGGTTAAGCGTCTGCCTTCAGCTCAGGGCGTGATCCCAGCGTTAGGGGATCGAGCCCCACATCAGGCTCCTCCGCTATGAGCCTGCTTCTTCCTCTCCCACTCCCCCTGCTTGTGTTCCCTCTCTCGCTGGCTGTCTCTATCTCTGTCGAATAAATAAACAAAAAATCTTAAAAAAAAAAATTTAACACCAAAAAAGAAGGATCTTCCTGAAAGCAATTATTGAACAATTCTTCTTGACCCAAATTTCAACAAGAAATCTATAATTACAGAATATGAAATCGCTTTCATTTTGAACACAGCTGATAGAAACAACTTTTAAATAGAAAACATCTAGTCAGTCACCTCAAACTTAGGGTGGGGGGGGGACACAACTATGAAGCCATGGTAACAAGAAGCCACCACAACCAGTTTTAAATGTGTGTAATTGATCAATGCCCGCTGGCCTCACTCAACAACCAAGCAATGTCAGCTCCTCCCTTCTAAAAGAAAGCCTAAAGAGGGGACAAAATCCCTCCGATACACATGGCTTGAGTGCCAACCAATCGACCAGTCTCACCCAAATTACCATGGTGTTTCAACTGATGACAAGCCAGTTAATTCTCTGGAAGTCCCCCAAACCTTAAACTCTACTCTTCCCAAACCCTGTATAAGAATAGCAGACTGCTCTGTCAGAAAAGACTGTAAGCCATCAGCAGAGCTCTCTTACTAGTAGGCAATAAATTCCAACTTCATCTTTTTATTTCGGATATTGAGGGCTCATAATCCTCTGGCAAGAATTTTTAAAGCCCTATAATAATTTACCACCATATTTCATTTTCCTTAATAAAATATAAATGAAGTTTGCTATTCCTTTGATCCATTTTATCATGATTAAAACTAACATAAATACCAGTAAAAAAATAAGTAGCAAGTAACCACAGTATTGGGCCCCCCAAATTTAAAAAATTGCATATAACTGGCAGGTTAAATTGTCAGAACGGACCCCTGTCAAACTTTCCTTTTGTTTACGGGAGAATTAGTATCATGTTAAAAACAATACATGGAGGTGAAACGCCATTCACTCAATAAACATTTATTGAATAGAACTACATATGCTAGAACGTTTTCTAGGCACGACAGGTGAAATAAAATGACATCTGAGAAATTACGTCTAGATTTATTAAAGTGAAAATCAGTGGTAACCTTTCAAAAATCAGTTCTGGAGTAGTGGGAGTGAAAACTGCTAGAGACAATTCCAGAGCAAATGGGAGGGAAATCAGGATCAGTGAGTGTACACGGCTCTTTTAAGGACATCATAGCTAAGTGGAATGATCATAGATAATTTTTCTTTTTAGTTTAGTTCAATCCTTACACAATGATGATGTAGTATTTTTGTAACAGTTTGAAGTTTTTAAAATTACATACATGTAGCATTAAGTGTTTCTTAAAAAAATGACAGACCAAGGGGATGCCTGGGTGGCTCAGTCGGTTAAGTCTCTGACTCTTGATTTTGGATCAGGTCATGATCTCAGGGTTTTGGGATCGAGCCCCGCATGGGGCTGGGCTCTCAGTGCCAAGTCTGCTTGTCCCTCTCCCCCTGCTCTCTCTCTCTCTGATATAAATAAATAAAATCTTAAAAAAAAAACAACCGCAGGCCAAGCCATTAAATAATTCACAAAATTATACATCCAAAAGACTCCTTAAAAATTTTCTAGATATGTATTATATAACCCGATTGTCATTTTTTCTCATGCTTAGAAAGACCACAGAAAAACTGTTGAGTTTCAACAGCAGTGTTTCATGCTTGATAAAAATCATCTAACTCTAGGATATCGTCTACTATTCAAAATAATTAGTCATATTAAACTTCTATAAGAGAAGTAAAAGGAGTTTGGAATGCAGAAAATATTCCTATTTTGTAAACTAAATTTTTATCAATTATAAAATACGAAGTCACTGTTGAAAAATCTGGTGTGGTGCATGTAGAAATATATTCTCTTTAAAAGGGAAGGATAACAGCATGCATGCAAGGAACCTTAAAAAGAAGATTCACTGCATTAGCAACATCTTGGCTTACAGCACAGGGGTCATCAAATCAAATGTTTACATAGAATATGGGACAAATCGCTGTATGAAATCTCTTGGTAATATTCAGATCAATCCGAGGGCCCAACATTTGATCACTCCTGCATTAGGAACCAAAACCAAAAACCTAGTAACTAGCAATTTTGTTGGTAATTATGTTAGAGCACCAGTGTAGCAGGTAACTTCCTCTTGCAACTCAGCAGATAGTAACAGTGTTCTAAGATTTGCATAAGACATGACATGAAGCCAAACACTTTAAATATACTTTGTTAAACAATCAGTACACTGTAGACCTAAATTCATTTTTTCAAATGGTCACATACTATCTTGTCTTATACGGGAGAAAATTGATGGCTATTTAGACTAGCTCCAACTTTTTGATATGAGAATGCTATAATACATATCCTTAACATATCTGTCATATTTTATACATATAATAATGTATAATAAATGTCCTTAGAATGTATGTGTGTATGTGTGTGTGTGTGTGTGTGTGTGTGTGTGTGTGTGTAGTGTGTGTGTGTGTTTACACAAGTCATGTTTTCCTATAGGATCTAGTCCTGGCAATGAAGCCGTTGGGATAAAGGGACAGCATATTTGAAATTTTTGAAACACACTGCTAAATCACCCTGCAGGAAGGATTTACCAATTTCATCTAACAGCAGTGTATAAGAATGCCTTTTCCCTCACATCTGCTAATTTTGGTTATTATTTTTTTAATAAAATATTTATCACTATGACTGCAAAAAATGGTATCTCATTATTTGCATTTTTCTGATTAGCACCCAGGATGGAATCGCCTTACTAAAAATATAAAAAGTTGTTAATCATGAATGTTAGCTCCAACTAGAATTTGTTTCCTAGGAAAATAGTAATTACCTACTATTTACATATTGCTATAGGCTTACCCATCAGAATCTTCATCTTCCATAATAGGACATAGGTGGTTATCAGTTTTTCCACTCGCTCTTTGTTGAATTAGTCCAGGAGCAGCAGCGGCATATATGCTTTCTGATACTGCCAATTTATCACTTTCGTGCCTCTTCCTTTCTTCAACCATCTTTAAAAGAAGTTTGATACTAAGGATAATTGTTACTACTTTACTCATTAAAAAGAACTTTTTCATTAATTATAAATTTTTTAAAGATTTTATTTATCTATTTGTCAGAGAGAGAGGCAGAGCACAAACAGGGGGAGGTGCAGGCAGAGGGAGAAGCAGGCTCCCTGCTGAGCAAGGAGCCCTATGCAGGACCCAGTCCCAGGACCCTGGGATCATGACCTGAGCCAAAGGCAGATGCTTAACCGACTGAGCCACCCAGGCATCCCAGAACTTTTTTTCATTAATTCATTCATTTGACTCCTCGTTTGTCATAATTGTAATCGATAAAAATATTTTGTGTTTAACTTTATCATTACCAGTAATTGCAATTTTTATAAATTCTGCTTCATTTCTATTTGAATAAAAACAGCGTAATTGGGACATGTGGGTGGTCCAGTTGGTTAAGCATCTGCCTTCTGCTCAGGTCATAGGGATCGAGTCCAGAGTCCAGCAGCCAGCTCCTTGCTCAGCTGGGAGCCAGCTTCTCCCTCTGCCACCACCTCCCCCTGCTTGTGCACTCTCTCTCGCTCGCTCTCTCTCTGACAAATAAATAAAATCTTTAAAAAATAAACAAATAAAATTTAAAAATGGAAACAGCAGAATTTTCCAAAATTTTAAAAAGGGCTTTCTACATTTTGTATTCATATCCACACTTTGATACCTAACATTCCCCACCCCACCCCACCTGACCAGCAGATACAAAGAAATAAAAAGACAAAGACACAAGATTTGTCATCTTCTGTCTTTACCACCTGGATTTTGCATAAACAGCCAGATTTAAAGGATGTGACATTGTAGCGCTCCAGGCACAAATAAGAAGCTTTCCTCTTTCTGCACTGAGCTATTCTTTCCCCAACTGCCTTTTACAATTCTTTTCTCATTTGGATCCTAGGGTTATCAAAAATTGACAGTGTTCATTAAAATATATGAACCAAAGGTCACCACAACACAAAAAGAACAGAGCGAAACTGATGTTAGTGTAGAATTTTGGGAAATGAGTCATGCTCCCCAAATTCCACATTCAATAACCATAACACTTTTTAGCTAGAGGGTATAAAAGTAACTATCAACTTCAATCCCATTTTCTGCTGATAATGGGAGTAAAACCATAAAAGGTTCAATGATTTGGCCAAAGTTCCTAAAGTGGCATTGCCTAGCATTTTATGGCACCAAAAGAGATGATACAATTCCTTAATGCTGAATCAGGTAAGTTATCAAATTCATTAAATTAATCAGATATATTAAAAGTGTGACCTTGACACAGTAAGTTAATACCTTAACTGGGGACGAGGTGCTTTGCTACTTTTTCTTTTAAAGGAGGCGATCTTGAGATTTTTGTCTATTTGTAAAATTCAATTCACCTCAAAAGTCAGTTTTCTCCCTTCAAGTGAAATACTGAAGATTTGCTGAAGGTTTATGCTACTACCTACATTATAAAAATCATACACATCAAATGTACCATACTTTATTAAACACAATACGAAGGTTTGACTCAACAGAAACATGTGAGAATGGTGATTAAAAAAAAAAATGTGGAGGGGGTGCCTGGGTGGCTCAGTCAGTTGGGTCTCTGACTCTTGATTTTGGCTTGGGTCATGATCTCGGAGTCGTGGGATGGAGCCCCATATTAGGCTCTGTGATCAGTGGGGAGTCTGCTTTTCTCCCTCTCTCTCTCTCCCTTTGCCCCTCGCCCTGCTCATGCTCTCTCTCTAAATAAATGAATCAATCCTTAAAAATAATTCTGTTTAAAAATAAAGGGAAAAAAGTGATGAAATACAAATATTTGTTTTTAAAAATATCTCAAAGTGGTCGTGTTGGAATTCTAAGTTCCAAGAGTGAGTAAAGCAGAGAACATTGCACATACTGAAACGATAAATAGAAGCAATAGATTGGTTTAGCTCAAATATTTGTTTATATCCTTTCTCTTAGTCATTGCTTCTTTCCCATTTTATTGTTTATGGAAATGCAACTTATATTTAAGCCAACAGATAAAAATAAAAACCCCAGAGATGGGGCACCTGGGTGGCTCAGCAGTTAAGAGTCTGCCTTGGGCTCAGGTCATGACCCCAGGGGCGTGGGATCGAGGCCCACATCAGGCTCCCTGCTCAGCAGAGTCTGCTTCTCCCTTTCTCTCTCCATCTGCCTCTCCCTCTGCTCATGCTCATAACATGCTTTCTCTCCCTCTCAAATAAATAAATAAATAAATCTTTTAAAAAAACACGCTAGAGATTATTATATGTTTTTTAAAGATTTATTTATTTTAGAGAGAGAGAGCATGAGCAGGAGGGGCAGAGGGAGAAGGAGAGAGAAACTAAAGCAGACTCCACACTGAGCGCAGAGCCCAACGCGGGGCTTGATCTCACAACCCTGAGATCACGACCCACGCCAAAACCAAGAGTCAGATGCTCAACTGTGCCACCCAGGCACCTCAAGATAACTGCATTTTTTAAGCCATTTTCTTTACCGTTAGTTTGGTTCATGAGGTCACACGGTACCTAGCTAAATTAGTTTCCCAGTTCATATGCCACTTGGGAGACTGACAGAGAAACTTAAGGAAAAGAAATCATAAGAATGCTTCCTGCACTCCTATCATTTACATAGCAGAAATCATCTATTTCCAAACACAATTACATATTTAGACAACCCATCTTATACACAAAGTTTTTTCATAAGTGGAAAATCAAAATGGCTCAGATAATGATAAAGAGAAAAAACAAGACAACAGCAGTAAAGTGAATTCTACCTCTTTTTGAAGTTGAACGTTCTCATTTTCCAATGACACGAATTCTACCAGTAACAGGCCCATCTCATTCACACACTTTAGTATATCTGGCTGTAATCCTTCACTTCGATAGACTTCTGATGTTCTGTAACTACATGATGGAGAAGAACTCACATGTTCTAATTCAGGTTCCATGCTTCTATAGTTATTAGTACTGTCGTTATCTGCATTTAGTGGCTTCTGAAAGGAGTCTTTTGTTTTCTTGTAAGTGTTTGTAACAGCAGAAATATTGTGCCTTTTCATTTGAACCATTTGTCTCATTTCATGGAAGCACGCAAGCCAAAAATCAAAAAGCCTTCTTAGATCACTAGACGGAGGTATACATCCAACGTCTAATTTACAATTAGTGCTATTTTGGTTCATACTTGCTGACATTCCCATATCAAATTCTTGGTCCTCTTTCACTTCAAACGTAACGAGTGGGTTCCTTACGTTTTTATTTTCTGTATCACTATTAAAACCCTCATTTTTGTTAAAAACGTGCTCAATGTCTAGTGTACCATTTTCACAGTCTGATTTATTTCCACTGGATGAAATATTAGAAGATGACTGGCAAGCATATGCCAAGGACCCAGAGTTTGGACGAGAAAGAATGACCTTTTTGACACTAGGCTCTTTTTGTTCAGGAAATGCCTGAAATACTACAGGGACAGGCACTGCAAATGCATCTTTTTTCTCACAACCAAGTCCATCATTTGTTAAATGAGAAGGTATTTCCTTTAAGTTTGCTCCTTCTTTAAAGTTACCATGTCGTGATTCTTCTTTAGGATAAGTAGTAATTTTGTCCTTTTTACAAATTGCACCAAATTTCCGCTTTAACTTACTGGTGATGAGTTTTACATTAGTTTTCCACTCTAATTTGCCTTTTCTGTTCCACATTTTCTCATCCTTTTGCACAGAAGGATGTACTGAATATACAGATAGATCATCCTCTCTATCACATTTCTTATTCATTTCTGGTTCTTGAGCCATTTTTTGTAGATGCAAAAGTGGAATGTTACCTTGATGGATCTGATTTTCAGATGTCTTTTCTGCCAGGATACATGTTTGTAAAATAACTTTATCCTTATGTAATCAAGTATGGACAAAGAAAAATTAGAAAACAATTAAAATTTAACTGTTAAATTTCTTAAGCTATGTTAGGCTGCTCCTAAGTCACTGGATTGTCACTAAGAAGTGAGAAATAACTCACCCTAGCCTAAGACAGAAGAAAAACATAAATCCATAAACTTCATTTTGTCAGTTTTTTGGAACTAAACAATTCATTACATGTTACAGCTACCAAAAAAGGAATTAGATGATTTCTAATGCTACAAACTTAAAACACTTTATCTCACCATACCTTAAATAGTGAGCCCCTACAGTGCATGTGAGGATATTTTTTGAAGATTAATAACTAGAGAATAGGCAAATGTTAAATTATTAGAAGCCAAAATCAATTAACAGCAATCAGAAAGAAAACCAAATTCCTAAATTTTAATTGATAGTGTTATACGTCACTATACATTATCTGCTTGTATCCAGCTCTAATATATTGTAATGCCCACTGAGTGGATACAAAAAATTTAATAAGACTCACTGATTTCCTATGCTGAAATGAAATAACTGAAAAAGTTATTATTACTCAAGCACAAAGGTCCCATCCTGGAAGGAATGACTCTACAAGAGGCAATTGTGTTGATTTTATGACCCCGCTCTCTGAAGTCAACTACACAGAGATCACAAGGCAAAATAAATCTTTAATCTGGGCATTAGTGACTGGCAGTACACAACTGCACATTTTGAACCACTAAGAATAATTACTCCTACATGAATCTAAGTCAGCAGTCATTATTGTCACACTGCTCATAATTTAACTACTTACACAGATGATTCAATATTTGATGTTACCTTCTTTATCATGTAAAAATTACAAAAATGCAAGCAAACAATATTCATGAATTTTTTTTGTCTCAATTCCAAGGATAAAGTTTAGCTGTAAGTTACTACAAATTCTAACAATATTTTAAGCTTTGTAACTTGTAAAATTTTAGAAAAACTATTAAATTATAATCTGTTGACTTCAATATGTCCGTTCAAAAGATAATTTCGTTTGAGCTAGGTTACATTATTAAAGCAGGGAAAACCATATAAAATCAGAAATCTAAATTTTTACATACCTGCAGGTGGTTATTTTCACTTTCACCCTGTCTTTCTTGCTCTTCTTCTGATGTCATTTCTAAGTTTCGTTCTGCTGACAAGTCTATATATTTAGTAAAAATGGACTACTTTTAGCATGGTTAGATAAAAGTTATAACCTCCATAAAAATAGAAAATAACATTTTATCGATTACGAGTTTAAATTACACTCTTTAGCTGAATATTTACTTGAAGAAATACTTTTCATTATCGAAAACTTCAACAAACCATTTGGGAAATCCTAAATGTCACCAGGTTAAAGGCATACAAACATCTCAAAGATTCATTCACAAATTCATCCACCTAACATCCATGAACAAAACAACCAGAAACAAAATTTGAAAAGACAGCAGAAACATATAAAATCTCAACAGACTATTCTTCACCTTATAACAGTACCTCTGAAACAACACCCTAAGCTTCAACTACATTATTCGTGGTTGCCAAAATTACTAGTACTTTTGATGCCACTATCAGTGTACAACCTTCCCACGGGTGTATGTGCCTGATGAGTGTAAACATTCCTGAAATGTTTTCCTCTACTACTTGACAAATTTCTTTACACCTTTTAGGACACAGACTGCTATGTAAAGTCATCCTTGATTATGGCTATCCTTCCCCAGATAAACAGGTGTCTCTTTCTTTGGGGCTACCTTAGTACTTTACAGATTTTTCTAGCGTATCTTCACCACCTGAACTGCTAATTACTTCTTTATATATCTATTTCTTTTGCTCCTACACTGTGTGGAACAATCTCTCTCTCCCTCTCTTTTCAGAGAGGGAGAGGGGGAGGAGCAGAGGGGGAGAGAGAATCTTGACCAGGCTCCATGCCCAGCACTGAGCCCCAAACAGGGCTCGATCTCACAACTCTGAGGTCATGACCTGAGCTGAAATCAAGAGTTGGACACTCAACCTACTGAACCACCAAGGCACCCCTGTATGGGACAATCTCTCAAATCATCTCTGTGTAAACAGTCTTTATTTTACTCACTCATTTTTTACCGAATTCCCACTGAGTGCTAGGCACCCAGGTTTAAAGAAGCATGTAGATAAAAGGTGTCAGATAAAAGGTGGCACCCAGGTTTAAAGAAGCATGCAGATAAAAAGAAAAACAATGGTTTTTCTAGAGATAATGCCTGAACTGAGACTACAACAGTGAGGTCAGCCAGATTCAAAGGGGTTAGAAGGTAGAAAATGGGGACAGTAGGCAAGGCTGTAGTAAGACAAGGGAGAGAAGCCCACAACAGGGTAAATACTTGTCTAAACTACAGGGATCCAAGAGGAAGACATCACCAGCAGTTCAGAATGCCAGAGAAAAGGGCAGACAGCAGAAAGCATCAGACAGCGTTTGGAAGAATTCAAGATTGTGAAAGCTTTATATGTAATTTTAAGATACCCGGACACAAATGTTTTTCCAACAGTAGTTCATAATCATATTTGCGTTTGAGACAGATCACTCTAAATGCCGCGGAGAGCAATGAATTTGAGGGGCATTGTAATAAAAGATGGGAGATGAATTAGAAGACAGTAACACAAAATAAAGATGAAGCAAGCACACCTGAACTGACAGAATGGTTCCAGAAATAATCAGGATATAAAATTATCAGGGCCCAGGACAGAATAAATCTGTACTAATTGAATAAACACACTATCTTGGATTCCTAGAGAACTAACTTTGCTCATTACCTTATAAAAGGCATCAAGTGAGAAGAGAAATAATCTACATGAACTGTTTTAAGTTGCTTGTATTTATTTTTTAATTTTTCTCTTTCGTATCTTCCTGTGTTACAGGAGCCTGTAGGTGTTTTGTCTTAAAAGTCCTGCTTCTTGGATCCACCAAGCTCAGGAAGAAGTAACAGCAAACAAGTCAATTGTATAGGTAAACAACTTTGAATTCATTGCCTGTACTCACTACTCTAGGAGCTAACTGAAAATCTTTTGAAAATACAGTGTTAATTCTACAAGTAAAGAAAGAACATAAAACTACAGGGGTGAAAAAAATACTGTACTCTTTATTAGTACAGACCTGATCATATGAGAGAAAAGGCACTGAATTAACTGGTACATTAAGTAGAGCACACATTAGATGTGGTTCATCAATAGACGGAGTCTCTTAGAATTAAAACTGATTTTCCATAGATCATTTTTAAATGATATAGTACTATTTAAAACCAATATTCCATTTATTCATTAAAAATAATAAAGGAGGGCGCCTGGGTGGCTCAGCTGGCAAAACAGCTGCCTTCGGCTCAGGTCATGATCTGGGATTCCTGGGATCGAGTCCTCCATCAGGCTCCCTGCTCAGCTGGGAGAGTCTCCTTCTCCCTCTGCCCCTCCTCCCACTCGTTCTCTCAATCTGTCTCTCTCAAATACATAAAATCTTTAGATAATAATCATAATAAGAAAGGGACACCTGGGCGGCTCAGTGAGTTAAGCGTCCGTCCGACTCTTGATTTCAGCTCAGGTCATGATCTCAAGGTCCTAAGATCAAGCCCCCCATCAGGCCCGGTGCTGAGCATGGAGCCTGCTTGGGATTCTCTCCCTCCCTCTCCCTCTGCCTCTCCCTCCCTCCCCACTTTCTCTCTCTAAAAAAAATAAAAATAAGAAAGCAAGGAGATGGACTATGCATACAGAGCTGAGAAGGTGATAACTACATAGTAAATCCTCAACGATTCCCATTACTGCTGGGAAAGCCAACTCTAAAATAAAGTCATAGAGAATACAGGAAATAGTCTAATATTTCGTTTGGGAAGGTGCTTTTATTAGGTACAGTGAATATAGTTTAACCAATACTTGTGAATTTAGAGCTATAAAAATAAAGCTAAGAAATTATGTTTTGAGTAAGCAATCTTTAGATTGCTACCTAGTATTCTCAACTGGCTCCAAAGTTCTAAATATAATCTTGCTACCCGCTCTCAAGCGAATGCAAAAAACTAGCCTAAAGGAAATTACTTTCTCCTCATTCTTATTCATATGTTGTTTTGCTTAGAGCAAGAATGCAAATGTCTTGCTAAAAGATATTCTGTTTGGTTGTAGGTTGCAGAAAAGGAGTAAACACAAAGTAATTTTTGCCACAAAATTAGTTTTGAAAAATCAGAACTATGGTGAAGTCATGGAGAGGTTGAATTCTCTATGATTCTTTATTACCTTCTTTGCGCTCTCTGGTTTCTGGTGGCTGTGATTCACACAGGTCGTGGAGTTTATAATTCTCTAACAGAAACACAGCTCCAATATTATTCATCTTTTCTTTATCTACTAAGGTCGTCTGTCCAAATTCTGTGGGTGCTGACTGAATTTTGGTCATCGATTGTGATATAGATGGGCACCTATCATCAACCTTCAAATCCCTGTATCTTTGACAAGTCTCATTATTCTGGGTCAAACCAGTGGACTCCCAATTGGACAAATCGGAAAACAAAGTTTCATTTATTAGAATGTAAATAATAAGACAAACTTGACTAATCCGTATAAACTCTTTTGTCAAAGAAGCAGTCCCATGTCCTGTTCTTCTCCCACACATACTACTGCTCATTCATAACTTACTGTATTTTACATGTCCTCTACTTGCCATTCACACAGATGAATTTAACTGTCTCTCATGTTTTTTATTCTCTAGTATTACATATTTTAACTCACTCACCAAGCTCTATTACATATTCTGTATTCCCTAAGGACTTTTGTTCATTAGTAATTAAGATTTTCCAAGGTATGAATTATTTTAGTAACAACATTTATGTCTAACCATTTATTTTATGTTTAAATACGCACCCTGTGTTCTACAGACATGGGTTTTAAAACATTTTCAACGAATGGTACTACCTTAATTACAATGACATGGTCTTTCCTCAATGCACCAATATCTTCAGAAATTTTTAAGCCTTGGATAAACATCATAAACTTACATGAGAAAAGCAAGCCTCGGGTGATCTAATCATTTCCAAGTAAAAACAGAATGAGTCTCAGTCCACAGCAGATCCAAAAACTACAGTGCCATGAAACAGGAAATGTATAACAAAACTATTTTCCTTTTTTTTTAAACAAGATTGTCTGATTTAAGCCTCTTAAGGCTAGTGAAAGAAAAAAGCAAGAAATGCAGAAACGAAACCTTAATGCCCATTTCATCACAAGGGTCCCTTTATCATTTTGCATCCATGACCCCTGTGTATGGTTTAAAACAGTCCTCCCGTGTCTTCTGAGAATCCGGAGTTCCAAAGTCCATCCATTCACAGGGTCCAAGAGGTCAAAACTGTTTTCACAATAATGCTAAATGTTATTTGACATTTTCACTCTCATTCTCTTATTACGTGTACGGTCAAGTTTTCTAAAGATATGATACGTGATAGTATCACAAGTCACATGATTAGTGGGTCATAGCTCGAATGGCTAACAATGTATGATTGTGTATGCTTGTATTTTAAATGTTTGTTTTAATTTCTAATATTGTAAATATCAACAGATGCAACCCACTAAAGCAGAAATTCTTTGGAATTCCTAATAATTTTTAGATAGTATAAAAGGACCCTAAGGCCAATAAGTTTCAGAATTACTGTTTTCAAAGATTGTGTCTGACAAATATTAAGATCTACCTAACTACTTCCCACATTTTTAATAATCAAAGATACCATACACACACACACACACACACACAAACAGACACACACAAACAGACACACACACACACACACACACACACATACACCGTGTCTGCTAATAACATCTATTTGGCTTCAGATGACCAACAAAACAACACTAAGATGAAATAAAATTAAAACACAATTGACATGACAGCTAGTGAAGATTTACTCTAGATAAAGATCAGAATTCATATAAACATTGAACACTGGCGAAACCTTAGAGTCTACTAATAATTTCTAGGAATCCTTAGGAAGTAAAGGGATTCGAAACTAGAACTTTAGGATTTCAAAACATAAAAGTACAAACTTGAGCTAAAACTTCATTCTTAAAATCTCTTTTTCTTATGCTTGTAAATATCTTTTGTTCAAACATGGATATCAACAATGATATCTACCTTATTTATGTCAAATCCGTCAGTTAAATTTGCCATTAACCCCCCAAAAAATCAGAATAAGAAGAGGGTAAGCATTGAATATTTTACTGTACTTCCTTCCACCATTAAATTTGTATTGTACAATTTACCTGACTTTGATGTGTCTTTTTTCTTAATCTCTATTGTTTTATTACGAACAGAAGCCTTCACCTCAACGATCGGCTGAATGGGTATTGAAACAATATGATTAAGACATAATGTACATTTCATTCAATTTCTAATTAAAAATACAAATAATGCTGAACTTACCAATAACGTAAAGGCAATTAACACATTTTGTATATTACATGTCTTATATACTGTGTTCTTACAATAGAAACTAAAGAAAAGCCTATTAAGAAAATCATAAAGAAGAGAAAATACATTAACAGTACAGTACTGTATGGAAAAAAAATCTGTAAGTGGACACACAATTCAAACCCATCTTGTTCAAGGGTCAACTGTATACCTATACGGTGTCACTGAAACTTAACATACCCCAAATTAGAAATCCACTTTCCCATTCTAACTTTCCCATTCTTCTCCTGACACTAATGTCATTTATTTTTTGTCCTTCAGAAATCTTCACATTTAAAAAAGTGTCCTCAATATACACCAAATCACTAAAGACTGCTGTGATCATTTTTGTCTTATATTTCTATAGCACCCTTTACAGTTTACAAAGTGTTTTCACATTTGTTACCACATTTGTTCATTACACATACCAGAGAGGTAGGTATGAGTACCATTTCTATGAATGAGGTCACTGACATTCAAACAGGTTAAACAAGTTTCTCTGGGATCCCACAACTACCAAGTGACAGAACCAGGATGCTAGCATATCTCTTGACTTCAAATATGGTGCTCACACCATGTGTAGCACCTGCCTGTGCTAAGAGATCAGGCCCTTTAATCCCCTTCTATAGTCTATCACCTTAGAATAGGCCATCATTAATTTATACTTGTTTCTACAAGTATGGCTGCCACAAAGATACTCAATGCATACTATTTTAACTATCTGAAATGGTTTTTAGCTATTAAAACATCAGTAAAGCAGGGGAGCCTGCATGGCTCAGTGGGTTCTGGGATCTAGCTCCATGTGCTCAGCGGGAAGCCTGCTTCTCCCTCTCCCTCTGCCCCCCTCCCCGCCCCCTGCTCATGCTCTCTTCCTCTCTCTCTCTCCCCCTCTCTCTCTGAAATAAATAAAATCTGTTTAAAAATAAATAAATACAACACCACTAAACCAAATTGTTATTACAATCCCAATGCTCCTTGTAAATCTACTTGACAATCCAAATATAATACTTTCAGGGGCCCTGGATGGCTCAGCCGGTTGAGTGTCGAACTCTTCGAGTCAGTTGGGCTCTGCACTCAAGCGTGGATTCAGATTCAGATTCTCTCTCCCTCTCGCTCCCGCCCACTCACTCACTCTCTCAAATAAATAAATAAATAAATAAATAAATAAATAAATAAATAAATAATCTTTTAGAAATGTGTATATATATAATACTTTCATGTCCCAGGCATTATCGTTTCAAGTTCCGGCTATAAAAAACTATAATCCAAACTCTTTCTAGATCTCATTAGCAGCTTTGCACATCCATATACACCACAGAATCATACATTTGGCCCTAGGCTGGCCTGGACCAATTCTTTAGTTTTTTAGATATCTTAATTTCAAAACCCAAACTAATTCCTTTTCAGTTCTAAGCCTCAGTTTTCTCCAATAATACTACACAGCTTTTGTTAAGTTAAGCTTGCAAATTAGCAGAACTGTATTATGCTATATCATTATATTTACACATAATGATTTTGTCAATTACAGGTAAAAGGATAAGGAAATACTTTTTATGGGCAAACACACAGACAAGAGAGTAAAGCCTAAGCATTCCTTTCATGTTTTCACATCACTCAACGCTTATATTGTAAAACAAGAAGAAGAAAACAGTACCTCAGAATGCCAAGGTGATTCTCTATCTTCCTCTTCTCCCAATCCTATTACCATAACTACAAAATATAGTCACAGATACATTAATGAGAACATGTATCATTATGAATTTCAAACATATATACAAGCCTATCCGTATTTAAGAATATTCCAATAATATAAAAGGGATAGGAGTAAGATTTTCAGAGCTGAAGTATTTTCAAGAAGAAAAAGTTGGTAGTCATCGGGATACTTATAAAGAAAGACAGCAAAAGAAAAATACCTTAATGAAATGGAAAACATATCTGGATCTACAGACTTACAGATTGTGATGTACCAGCACTTAAGCATAGAAAAAGATTCATAGATGTTCACTCACTTACCATCTCCATTATTTTTGGATGCTCTATCAGCAGAAGTCAAGTTGTCATTAACTGTTTGCTCTCGTGGAGCACTTTCCATATCAATCCCATTGTCCTTTTCCCCAATTGCTGATAGCACCTCTCCGTCCTATAAAAACAACACAAAACAAAACCCACCTTCAGAAAACATCACATTAATTCAATTGCTCGCTCACTCACTTACTCAAGAAAGACAAATACATACCGGCTCTGTCAAGTCATAGGCACTATCCTGGGACAAGTTGGAAATAGAAAGAAAAGACAGAGACTACCCTATATGCTAGTAGGACCAGAGATGGATGAAAACAGGTAAGAACACAGAGTATCATTTACCAGTTCTACAGGTGAGGTGAATGAAGCACAGCGAAGGCACAAAAGAGAAAACAGCTGTATGTGGGAAGCTCAGGAAGTGCTGCAAAGATAGGGCTGTATCTTGAAAGACAGACAAAGTGCACAAGGAGGGTGTGAAGGGCCTTCTAGAAAAGGTAGGAGGAGCAAAAGGATGAACTATGAAATAACACAGGAAGTGACGATAGCTAGAGAATGTGGCAAAACTGGAACACACTTTTTGGGAATGGGATACAGACATGTAATTGGAAAATCAGGACTGAACCAAAAAGGTGTCATGCTAGAATTTGAACTTTCTCCTTCATGTCATGGGTATCCACCAAATAAGCGGAGAAGTTACATCATCACAAACATATTTAAAAAGGTCACTCTGACAGCAATGTCAAGATGAACATAAAGGAACCAAAACCAGAAGAGCATTTCAAAATTATAGGTGAGGGGGTGAATTATGTTAATAAGATATGAAAAATGGTAAGCAGGGACAAAATACTGAATGTGGTGAATGACTGAATGTGCTAAATTTTTTTTTTGTTTTTTAACTTATTTCTTTTTTAGATTTTTGTTGATTGATTGATTGATTGATTGGTCAGGGAAAGAGAGAGAGAGCACAAGCAGGAGGAGTGGCAGGCAGAGAGAGAAGCCGGCTCCACGCTGAGCAAGGAGCCCAACCCGGGACTGGATCCCAGGATCCTGGGATCATGACCTGAGCTGAAGGCAGATACTTACTTAACCCACTGAGCCAGCCAGGTGTCGCTTTTCTAATTTAAATTCAATTAATTAACATATAATGTATTACTGGTTTCAGAGGTAGAGATGTGGTGATTGTTTTTTAAAAATTTATTTATTTATTTTTAGAGAGAGACAGTGTGCGCATGCAGGGGAAGGGGCAGAGGGAGAGGAAGAGAGAGAATCCTCAAGCAGACTCCCTACTGAGTATGGAGCCAGACATGGGGCTTGATATACCAGGACCCCGAGAACACGACCTGAGCCAGTCATGAGTCAGATGCTTAACCGAGTGAGCCACCCAGGTGCCCCTGGATATAGCAATTTCGGGGAAGTTTGGAGTCCAGGATTTTTCCTGCTTCAGTGTTTCGGTGGTGCCATACACTAGCATGGGGAAAACAAATGACAGAGCAGATTACAAAAAGTCAGGGAAGTGGGAAAGGTCATAAACGATGTTTTCAATCCGGGACATACCAAATTTGAAGCACCCAGGAGACTTAAGAAGAAAGTTATAGACAAATACATTTGAAGTAGGAAAAAAATGACATTGCTCAGGAAAATATAATTAATATAATTACACATATTTAAATATAAATATAACAAAATATAATTGATATAAGTAAATAATGTAAACCTACACAGAACTCTGAAATTTTCAGAACAAAAATAAAGGTAGGGGGAAAAAGCCATGGGATTCAATATTTCAATTATATACTTCACATTAGTTTCAAGGATAGAAAATACACTTTTATTAACATAGGCAAGTTAATGGGCACCTGGGTGGCTCAGTTGGTTAAGCAGCTGACTCTGGATTTTGGCTCAGGTCATGATCTCGGGTTTGTGAGACTGAGCCCCACATCAGGCTCCATGCTCAGTGGGAAGTCGGCTTCTCTCCCTCTCTCTTCCTCTCCCTCTTACCCTCTCCCCCCACCACACACTCCCTCTCTCTCTCGCTCTGAAATAAATAAAACTTTAGGAAAAAAACATACACAGGCAAGTATTCATCTCTGTAATGAACAGCATTTTAAAGATTAATAAAAAGATTTAATCGCAAAACACCGATTTAAGATTTTATAAGAATACTCCTTTTTAAAAATCAATCTTAAAAAGATTTAAATTGTGGAAGAGAAATACTTATGGGATCACAGCATTTTGAGGCATTTTTAAGTACTACTATGATTTATGAAAAAAGATAAATCCCATTTTAAAATTCACATAGTTTTCTTCTGTGAACTGTGACTAGCAAACTAATAGCTCTAATTTCCTATCTACGAATACAAGACGGTAGTTAAGGACTGGAGAAAGAACCTAGTACTAAAAAATTAATAATCATGACCATCCAAGCTGAATGTTTTAAAGACTCCAAATACATGTATGATTATCATGCAGGGCCCAATATTCACATGAGGAAAGAAGAAAGGGACCAAAAAAATCCAATCACCAGTATTTCTGAGTTTCAGATTCGAAAGAATTCGCACGTTAAATTTAACAACTATGTGCGTGCCTGGCTGGCTCAGTCGGGAGAGTGTGTGACTCTTGATCTCAGGGTTGTGAGTTCAAGCCCCGTGTTGGGTATAGAGATTACTCAAAATTTTTAAAACCTAAAAAAACCCCCAAGAATTAACAACTAGGAATACTAAAGTTTCCTGGGAATAATATAAAATGTATCCACTACTGGAGATACTTGAAAAAGTAAAAATCATCTTCCAGAAATAATTCTGTACACTCTGTTGGCAACCTTTCCTTCCTTATGACTCTACGATGACAAATAGTTCATATTAGAAAAAAACTTATAAATTGTGAGTTCATTCATTTGATGTCTTTGTATGTATCTATTATATGCAGATATAATTAAAAATAAATAAATCAGAATCCAGAAACAATTTTCTCCTTTAAGAGTGTTGCAGCTTAAAATTTATTTCATTTGCTGGATAAAGATTAAGAACCTCACTTACATAATCAGAAATTTCCGTTTTAATTAATGAAAAGACTACATAAAATGTTTACTTATTTCCTCTCTTTATTCTCAAAAAGATCTAAAACCTGCCAAGATTATACCACACAGTACGTTAAATTAGAAACCACAAGAAAGGGCACCTGGGTGGCTCAGTTGGTTAAGCGTCTGCCTTCAGCTCAGGTCATGATCCCAGGGTCCTGGGATCGAGTCCTGAATCAGGCTCCCTGCTCAGTGGGGTGTCTGCTTCTCCCTCTGCCCCTCCCCCTGCTTCTGTGTGCTCCAGCTCTCAATATCTCTCTCTCACTGTCTCGCACAAAATAAATAAATAAAATCTTCAAAAAAAAGAAAGAAAGGAAGGCAGAAAGGAACCAGAAGGAAGACAATGGCCAAAAATTCAAAATTCATAATAAATCTGATTAAGGTCTAACACAGATTTCACTTTGCATTATCTATAAACACAGATTTTGCTAAATTAAATATGAGATATCACACTTTATTAAAGTTAAAAGGATAAAATTTTCTTCCAGGCTTCATGAAAATCAGCTGTAAGTCATTCAGAAGAGTCTAAGCATTTGTATTACCTGACTTTGTTTTCTTAGTTTGCACTCAAAATAATCTCTACCCTATTTTATAATACAGACTATCTGCTCTCCCTTAGCCCCACTACTGCAATTGTGTTTTTGTAATACTCTCTCTCAACTCTTCAATCTTTACATTCATCTTGCCCTTCTTAAATGAATTCTTCCCCCCACCCCCTCCCTCATCTTCACCTCCATCTAGCTGTTCTTGCCAGTTGCTTTCTAATTCTTTACTTCCATACTGGCATACCTAAGAATTGTTCACTCCCACCAACCTTTATAAATCTCAATCCGGTACTTATCTCCCTGTTGTTATTACACTGTGTTCTCTTATGATCTTGAGGACTTCCATTTCTTCCTAAGATTCTTTTCATTATAAGGATCAAGAGGATGTAAGTGAAAAAAAACATCAGGGGAAAAAGTTTAAAACAAAACAACTTACCTTTGTAACACCAAGGCCTGCTAATGGCATGAGAGGCTTTTTAAGAGTTCTAGGTGATGGAATAGCAGGACAAAAAAGGTCATGCACTTTTGTATCTCCACCTTTATGATCAGAATTATCGTCCGTAAGTGAAAGATTATCGCCTACTGTCATAAGGCCAGGTTTTGTTTCCACTTAGTAAAAAACAAAATAAAGAGTACATGAAAATATCTGTAATTTTGAATTACTGAGTAACACAAGAATGGACAAACAGCAGTGAATAACACAAGTCTTCAAATAGCTTACAGTTCTTGATTTTCTCATAAGCAGCCATTAGGTTTCCTAAGCTTGGTTTGGGGACATTCTAGAACAAAAATTAATAGTTTTAAGGATTGCAAGTATCACATTTGGTAAAATAATCATAATAGTCACTATTATCAAATGAGCACTGCTGCACAAAGAACACAGCTTTTGGAATCATTCAAATGTAGATTCAAGTCACAGTTCTGCCATTTACTAGCCTACATTTTCTCATGGGGTGAGGATTATGAGAGATTTAATAGCTAGTCCCAAAGTGTTACTTTCCTTACCCCTGATTATCATACAAATTCTTCCTGAACCATTTAAAACTAAAGCTAGCCTACAACCCAGCAACTGCACTACTAGGTATTTCTCCAAAGGATACAAACATAGTGATCTGAAGGGGCATCTGCACCCCAATGTTAACAGCAGCAAGTCCACAATAGCCAGACTATGGAAAGAGCCTAGATGTCCACTGGCAGATGAATGGATAAAGAAGATGTGGCATATACACACAAAGGAATATTACTCAACCATCAAAAAGAACGAACTCCTGCCATTTGCAATGACTTGAATGGAACTAGAGGGTATTCTGCTAAGCGAAAAAAGTCAGTCAGAGAAAGACAACTACCACAATTTCACTCATATGTGGAAGTTAAGAAACAAAACAGACGAACATAGGGGAAGGGAAGGAAAAAAAAAAAGATGAAAACAGGGAGGGAGGCAGAACCTAAGAGACTCTTAACTATAGGCAAGAAACAGGGTTGCTGGAGGGGAGGCAGAGTGGGGGGCAGGGAGTGGAATAAGGAGTGATGGGCATTAAGGAGGGTACTTGAATTAATGAGCACTGGGTGTTGTGTGCAACTAATGAATCACTGAATTCTACCTCTAAAACTAAGAATACAGTATATGTAAATTAAATTGAAATTTTAAATATTTTTAAATACTTTCTTTACCAAAGTAACCTAAAACACAACTTTATTCCTAGGTAATTGAAAGCATTATTGATAAAAACCCCAAACATTAAGAAATTTAGATTAATTATTTATACTTTAACATGTGTTTGCATAATTTATATTTGCACGAATATCTCTTGTAGGAGAAAATATTAAAATTTAGTTTTTAGTAATATCTTATTCAGGTAAGTTGGAATTACACTTTAAGTTGGTTTTGTTTGTCAAAATGCTAAAGACAAACGATTGTTTAAATCAGCTCCTTCCAGAAAAGAGGAAAAAACTAATAATAAACCTTGTAGGGCAATGATTCATGAATGAAAACCACACTCAGACAACACAAAGCCATAACCAAATATATTGACAATGGAGACAGAAAGAGAAGGACTGAAAGAACAGACTCTAAAGAAATGTTTCTTCAAGGAAAAATTAGGGTACGGGTAAGTCATTAAAAAAAAAAAGAGTTGGGGGGAGAAGAAGCAAAAAGGAAAACAATAAGACATGACCGATCAATCAAGCACAAGCTTAAGACAAGGAAAAAAAGGAAAAATGTAAGTACAAAACGTATATGGAAAAAATATGTATTTTCCCGAATATGTAAGTATGATTATGGATATACGAAAAACAGAAGTCTCTAAAATTTTTTCAATTACATATTATAAATACATATTACATATAAATTATAAATATATATAAGACAGAGGCTCTTGTGCATAGTTTATCCCTAATAATACTGACTTTTCTCACTCTACAACTATTTCTTTATAATTACTGTAGTAAAGAATTTAATTTTTTCACTATAGGTTGTTCAATTTGTGGTCATCTATCACTATCTGAAAGCTATAAATTATTACCAGAGAGAGAAAAAATAGAAAAAGAAATGTTTCTAATACATCAACTTTGCACATGGAGAAAGAACTGGTAATGAGAATTCTAAGGAGAAATGGATTCCTTGAAAGGATATATCTAATGGGACATAGGTGGGGTTAAAGAAAATAGTTGGGCATTTTCATCTACAACTCTAAGCTCACAATTAGAGGATACTAAACAATACATTGTAACCTTCCTTCTTATTTATTTCTTTGTTTCCTCAACATAATTCATTTGCGCTTATAAAGCCTAAACATGAAAATAGAATCTAAATTTGAGCCATATTTTTTAAAATTTATGTATTTAATTATGACAAATTATACACATTACAATACTTATAACATTCCATTATACAGAATTCCATCTGTCTGCTCATTTATTCACATTCAAAAAATATTAAATTGCCTCTTCCAAGCAAGACTTTATTCTAGGTGTTCCAAGAGATGCACAATTATGTTTCCTAACATCCAGCAGCATATAATGATGCAGGGGTCTTCAAATGAATATTTAAATAAACATAAAATGAGTGAGATTTTCAGTTTTAGAATCTGATACAAAGGCTACAAGTAGATATTTTTAAAAACTATAATATAAAAGATTTCTGAAATTGGACATTTTACCATAAGGGTATGAAGAGCCTCTGCTTCTAGAGCTGATTATTATTTTAGGCAAAACATGTATTCTTCACATAGATAAAGAGTTTTAACTATACTCTCCATGGAACTAATTTGAAAGCACAGTGGAATGCCTTTGCAATATACATGTTGAGAAACACTTTAAATTTCTGAATTTAGACAATGTCGATTTATTTTAGTCTGAATGTAGAACAAAGAATAGAAACAGAGAAAAAATATCTTCTGTCATAACACTACAGGCTGCCAAAATAAAAAATGTCCAAGAAAAATATCTGCAATAAATAATTGGATCCACTAAAGATTTCATTTAGGCATTAGTACTATAAAATTCATGTTTTCTAGAGAAACAAAGAAAGAAAAAGGAAGGAAGGAAGGAAGGAAGGAAGGAAGGAAGGAAGGAAGGAAGGAAAAGAAAGAGTGCAAGAATAAGAGAAAGAAAGAAAGAAAGAGAGAGAGAGAGAGAGAAAGAATGAGAGAAAGAAAGAAAACAAGAAAGCAAGAAAGCAAGCAAGCAAGCAAGATGCAAAGAGAAAGACAGTCATGTTAAGATAATTTAAACCTCACAGTAAGAATCCTTATCCTTGACTAAATGTCATATTTCCACCATTATGCGAAAGCTTTTCCCAATATAATTTTCCTGTCATTATATATTTTCCAGCTCATTTTCTTCAACCTCCACCTTCACTATTTGCCAGAGTAAAAAAAAAAAAGATTTTTCAACTTGCCATAATTTTGTAAAATCGTTTGTTCTGACCAACTTTCCATTACAAACATAAAATGATGACAGGCAGGCCACTGCTAAATTTTAACAGTAATAATAGACAAAATTAAATTCAGAGCAGGAAAATTAATTTCACAAGAGAGTACTTTACCTTGATATTAAAGTCGTCATCATCTGATGTAGGCCATGAATCATCGCCACCGCAGCAAACAGAAAGACTTTAGAGCAAAAATATACAACAAACCAAGTTCATTAAAAAGAAAAATTGAGTGAAAGGTCAGCTATCTATTTATTGAAAGAAGTTTCTTGATATAATTAAAATTTGGCCTCTGTTTTTATTACTAAGTTTTTATTTTAATTCCAGTAGCATTAACATGCAGTGCTATATTAGTTTCGTGTATACGATATAATGATTCGGCAATTCCATACATCACCCAGGGCTCCTCATGACAAGGGCATTCCTTACTCCCTATCTCCTATTTCAGCCATTCCCCCACCCATCTCCCCTCTGGCAACCATCAATTTGTTCTCTATAGTTAAGAGGCTGTTTCTGGGTTTGTCTCTCTCTTTTTTTTCTTTGCTCATTTTTATTGTTCCTTAAATTCTACATGAGGGAAATCATACGGTTGATGTCTTTCTCTGACTTACTTCGCTTAGCTTAATACTCTCTATTTACATCCATTTCATTGTAAATGGCAAGATTTCATTCTTTTCTATGGCTGGATAATATTCCATATTGTATATATACCACTTCCTCTTTATCCATTCATCTGTCAATGGACACTTGGGCTGACTATTGCAAAAAATGCTGTAGTAAACATAGGGGTGCATGTATCCCTTTGAACTGGTGTTTTTGTATTTTTTGAATAAATACCCAGTAGTGCAATCACTGGATTGTAGGGTAGTTCTATTTTTAGCTTTTTGAGGAAACACCATACTTTTTCCCACAGTGGCTGTTGCATTCCCACCAACAGTCCAAGAGGGTTCCTTTTTCTCCGCCTCCTGGCCAACACTTGTGTCTTGTGTTTTTGATTTTAGCCATTCTGACGGGTGTGCGGTGGTATCTCGTTGCAATTTTGATTTGCATTTCCCTGACGATGAGTGATGTTAAGCATGTTCTTATGTGCCTGTTGGCCATCTGTATGTTTTCTTTGGAAAAATGTATGCTCCTGTCTTCTGATCATTTTTAAACAGGGTTGCGTTTGGGTGTTGAGTTCTATCAGTACCTCGTATTTGTATACTAACCCTTTACCAGATATGTCATCTGCAAATATCTTCTCCCATTCTCTAGGTTGCCTTTTCCTTTTGTGTATTGATTCCGTCACTGTGCAAAACCTTTTGA
Organism: Ursus americanus; assembly: GCF_024610735.1. NCBI lineage: Eukaryota > Metazoa > Chordata > Mammalia > Carnivora > Ursidae > Ursus > Ursus americanus. Next base: position 14,293,362 of record NC_142157.1, on the reverse strand, counting down.
TCTTGATGTCGTCCCAACAGTTTATTTTTGCTTTTACTGCTCTTGCCTCAGGACATAGAACTAGCAAAAAAATGTTGCTACAGCCAATATCAGAGAGATTATTGCCCGTGTGCTCTTCAAGTATGTTATGATTTCAGGTGTCACATTTAGGTCTTAAACCCATTTCTGAGTTTATTTTTCTGTCCAGTTTCATTCTTTTGCATGTAGCTGTTCACTTTTCCCAACACCATTTGTTGAAGAGACTGCTTTTTCCCCATCGGATATGCTTTCCTGCTTCGTCAAGGATTAATTGACCATATTCTTATGGGTTTCATTCTGGATTTTCGGTTTTATTCCACTGATCTATATCTCTGTTTTTATGCCAGTACCATATTGTTTGGATTAGGATAGGTTTGTACTATAACTTGAAATCTACAAATGTGATACCTCCAATTTGTTTTTCTTTTTCAGTATTGCTTTGGATACTCGAAGTCTTCAGTGGTTCCATACAAATTTTAGGACTGTTTGTTCTAGTTCTGTGAGAAATGTCGTTGGTATTTCAATAAGCATTGCATTAAATCTGCAGATTACGTTGGGTACTGTAGACATTTTAACGATATATGTTCTTCCCATCCATGAGCATAGAATGTCTTTCCACTTCTTTGTGTCATCTTCAGTTTCTGTCATCAATGTTTTATAGTTGCTAGAGTACAGGTCTTTCAAACTTTGGACTCTGGTTTTAAACAGTTTTTGTTCTCTGTTTTGTCTCCACCTCTCCAAAGACGTGAAACACCTAGTAAAGCCCCAGTCTTAGTTCCCATAAGTAAGAGTGACAAGCAAGGAATTCTCTGAAATGTTGGAAAGCTAATCATGCAAAAGTTAACCACAATGAATTATCACCTTACACCTGTCAGAATGGTTAGAATCAAAAACACAAAAAACAAATATTGGCGAGGATGTAGAGAAAAAAGAACCCTTGTGCACTGGTGTTGGGGATAGAAACTGGTGCAGCCACTGTGAAAAACAGTATGGAGGTTCTTTGAAAAATTAAAAATAGAAATACCATATGATCCAGTAATTCCACTACTGGTTATTTAATACTTCCCCAAAGAAATGAACACACTAATTTGAAAAGATACATGCACCCCCATGTTTATTGCAGCATTCTTTACAACAGCCGTGATATGGAAACAACCCAAGTGTCCATCAACAGATGTACCTCTCTCTCTCTCTCTCTCTCTCTCTCTCACACACACACACACACACACACACACACACACACAGAGGAATGTTACCTAGCCATAAAAAAGGAGGAGATCTTGCCATCTGCAACAATGTAGATGTACCTAGAGGATATTATGCTAAGTGAAATATGTCAGACAGAGATAGACAAATACTATATGATTTCACTTATATGTAGAATCTAGAAAGTAGAACAAATGAACAAACAAAAAACAGAAACAGACCCAGAAATACAGAGAATTCTGTATGGCCAGAAGGGAAGGGGGTGGCAGACAGACAACATGGGAGAAGGGGAATGGGAGGTTCAGGATTCCAGTTATAGTAAGTCACAGGGATACAAGTACAGCATAGGGTATACAGTCAATGGTACTGTAATAGCATTATGCAGTAACAGATAGTAGCTACACTTGTGCTAAGCATGGTGTAACATACAGAGTTGTTGAATCACTATGTTGAACACCTCAAACTAACACAACGCTGTGTATCAACTATGCTTCAATTTAAAAACATAAATAAATACACAAATTTATGTTATTAGTGTGAATACTCTTCCCAGAGAGATTAAAAGATTAAAAATTAGAAAGTCCAACTTCTTTCCTACACAGGTCCTGCCTTATATAAACTAGCAAGACCTTAAAAACCTTCATAGGCACTCAGATACCCAAGAAGAGAGACTGCTATAAAAAATAAAGTCCAGGTAGCCATGCCTCTATTTCCCTAGACACTGCCTAATAGTTCCTTTCTGTGAGCTCCCACTCCTAGATCACTCTTCTGCAGGGCTCAGTCGTACTCTCCAACTTTTCAATCTCTAGACTATGAAAGCACAGGCTCCCAAAACAAGGATAAGCTCAAATGACCAACAGTAGGAGCCATTTGCTGCTCCTGGAGAACAAGCTACACGGAGTTTCAGTCATCCATGGAGTCATCTCAATGTAGACATGTTACCAACTACCCAAATGAAGCTCTGTTACAGATATGACACCCAGTCCCACCCCACCAAACCCTACATGTACATGGAAAGGCATCAAAGAATTAGGAAAAGAGGTGGATGGAGGAGACCACGACCTTGGGCCATACATCTAGATAGTTCAGAATCGCCATTCCCCCTATTACTCGAGAGGATTTAAGCCACTCTCTGTAAGTTGGAATGGAAGTAGATGGTATCACATTCCTATATTCTGTAAAAAGACTCTTTCCAGTGGCTCAAATGATTTTAATATCTCTCAACAGAAAACCTGAAGTGCGCTAGTTCGCTCAATTAAACAAAAACAAAAAAGCTGCTCAGGATTCTCTTGAACCCTCTATTTTAATATGCCTTTCTACACAACTCCCAATATCCTGTGTCCTTCATTCCTTTGTGTGTGTATCCTTCCTTCCTATAGGGCATCTTTAACTAACTTACAATAAAACCCAATTCTGACATCTTTTCTAAAACTCTTATTCTTGTCCAACCCAACGTTGTTGTTCTTGAAACTCGGCCTCCCCTGCTAACTCCTTCCTAACCCACCTTCACTGTGTTTACTAGACCCACTCCCCATCTTTCTATTATTAAAACATTCACCCACTAGATGAGGAAAAAGGAAGAAACCTGAATTTAAATCTCACTCTTGTCACATATAATAGCCAAATAGGTCACTTTCATCTCTTTTGAGTTTCAAATTCTCTATTTAAACAACCATTTGGTAAGGATGTTAAACATAGGTTGCAGTACCTGACAGTATTTTGAATCATTCATCTCTAAGATTCCTTAAAATCCTGAAATTATGTGTTCTTGATGTTGTCTACAGAAAAACAGAGAATACGTAGCTGGCAGAAGTAGAAGAAATTAACGGAATACAAGAAGCACCAAGAGAAGCAGAGAAGAAAGTTTAAAAAAAAAATCAAAAAAGATTATAGAAAAGTCATAGAGAAAAAGAAAAAAGTCTACAAAAAAAAAAAAAAAAAAAAGAAAGAAAAAGCTTCAAAGAACTAGTGAAGGGTACTAGCCTAAAGGGAAAACTAGACTGGGAAGTCAGTAAATAGAGAACCGTTTAGAAAGATCCTCTAAATAGATGATAAATTTAATTAACGTAACATGGTCTACACCTAGATTGCATATCCTTCACTTCTGGAAAAATCATTCATCTCAAGGACAGCAGACATCACTACAGCTAAGAACTTGCGTGATTAGGTCTTGCTTATGTAAAAGCTATGTACTGTGGCTATAGGTTACTGAGATCCACCCCAAAATCTTTGATATGTAAAAAGAGACTAGTTACCACCGCACTAATTGCCTCTAGTTATCACTAGTTGTCAAATATACTAGGACAAACGCTTGGACTAACCTGGTTTCTTAAGAAAACTCTAAATCTAAGTTAACACATGACTACATTTGACTTTCTGAGTTGATCTGACTAGGATCCGTATCTTAATCCCAGTGCTGCTGAGGAACAGAAGAATGGGTGTGGGAGTCACACAGGTTGACAGTCACATCATGGCTCTGCTACTCATTAACTATGGAATCATAGGTCAATTAATCAACCTCCCTGAACCGCAGCTGACTAATTAATAAAAAATAGGCTATAATAGCACAGCTACTTTGTGAAGCTATTGTAATGACTACGAAAGTAATAAACATCCAGCACGTAATATAGTCTCTAGCCCAGAGTAGAACTCTCCACAAAGGCTTTTCTCTGCATTCCCTCAGTCAACACATAATTTTTAAAAATCCATAAAAATCCTACCTGCTTAATGTGTCTTCAGAACTCTCATCCACCGCTAAAGAAAAAACCAAAATACATTTTAAATCAACATTTGAAAAATACAGATTAAAAGTATAAGACTGATGATTTGTTAAAAAGTATATTTTTGGTACCAGACCTGGAAACCACACTGGAGGGAAAATTAAGCATACTATTGGTAGGCAGTTAATGCATTAAGAAATCTTACTTTCTCCTCTACGTTTACCAAATGCAAGAAAAGAATGGTATTTATCAAAATTTGGTACCTGCAAGTGAATGTTTATAATGACCGTGATTGTAACCAAACCCTATGAGACTGTCAGAAAATGCTATCATCAGCAGAATCATTATCAGAGACTGACAAAGTCAAACTTAAATAGCATGATTCTTCTGGACTTCCACGACCAGGAGCAGTTAAAAGAGACTGTACTTATTTTGCTGTAACACAGCAGAACTTCTCCAGCACTTCAGCAGAGACTGTTAAGTTTACCATGAAACACCTCATCACAAAGTTTGGTCTGTAGCCACGGTACTTTGCAGCATGGCAAAACACAGCAAACAGACTCTCTCGCGCCTTATTTCCAATTGCAAGGTAAGTATGAAAGTTAGTGATTTTAGTGCATCTGGTTTAATAAAGTATAACCTCTTGAGACTACCTACTTTCATTGCTAGAGAGTCTATCTGGACTCACCTCTTAGACGAGGATGGTACCAATGGTATAGTGCTAGGTAGTAGTACATAATGTCATTGTTCTCAACCCTCCCCATTATGTGACAAATGTCTACAGAAATCACACTTTCTCAGTCCATAAGGCACATGTCATCAGATCCTACACTGATGAACAAACAAAATAAAGGACAAAGGCTATCTTGAATCGGTACATTCAATTACCTTGGAATTTTAATGTTTTAAACATCCAAGAAGATACCTACTGTATGATTGCAACTCTTTCACATTCTGGAAAGGTATAACTTTATAAGTTAGGAATTAAGGGTTGCGGCAAAAGGAGGGATGAATAGGCACAGCCCAGAGGACTTTTGAGGCAGTGGAACTGTTCTATGTGATACCACATGTGTGCATTGGGTGTACAACACCAAGACTGAGCCCTAATGTAAACTATGGACTTTGGGGGACAAAGATGACTTAATGTTAATGTAACAATGTACCACTGTGGTATAGGATGATGCTCCTGAAATCAGTACCATGTTATATCACCATATTACTTGCTATTGAAAGAAAATCTGAATACAAAGTAAGTCAGGGCTATAATTCCTCTGCAGGAAAGGTTCCATACAGCAGGCCATAGACAGCCACCGTTAGATCCCACCTGAACGGCTGGCCCTTGGTTGGTATCTGGGAGCTTGGATGTGGGGAGAGTTCCCACTATTCCATAACTGCTAAGAGTGGCTGTGCCTAAGTCTTGGTACCAACCAGGTGATTTATCCTGTATACTTGATTTCCTTCTGTGAACCTGGAATTTTGGTATATGCTAGGGGAAAGATGCCTACCTGACTGTCATTTAAAGAAAACTTCATTTAGTCTCTCTAAGATTCCTCTATTGGCAGACAACGTTTCACATGTGTCATCATAATGTGATGCTGGAGGAATGAAGCACATCCATACGCATAGAAACCTGCACTTGGCTTCCTCTAGACATCACTCCATGCCCCTTTGCTCTGTGCTGATTTTGTTTTGTATCCTTTCACCGTAATAAACCACAGGCATGAGTACAACTATGCTGAGACCTGTGAGGTCTTCTAGTGAAAAACCACATCTGGGTGTCGTTTTGGGAGCCTCTAATACAACTGCATTATGTGGAATCTTTATGATTTGGGTTGATGTTTTGTACATGATTACAGTCAGTAGGTCATGTCACAGAACACCTTTCCTTCAATCGGTTTTTCTTAGTATTTGCCTTGGAGATTTCTGTAATTCTATATCCATTTGAATAAAGGATGAAATAATGATGTCAGAAAATAATATGATACAGGCAACAATCCTATTTTAATCAGAAAAAAAGAGAATCCTGATAATTATCAATATATTCTATAGTAAAAAGTTCCTGCAAAAAAAATGAAAAGATCACATAAATTTTCTCCAACTAAATAGGGCTTAATTCATTTTTATGGTAGTTATGAATCAATAAGGTAACTGGGATAATTATAGAAAGATATATAACTACTGATTACACTACTGATTATAGTTTCTTTGTTTCCATTCTTTTTCTTAATTTCCTTTTATAAAATTAAAAACATAATTCACCTGTTAAAGGCAGTAGTGAACCAACTAGTCAAAAAGTCAAAAATACTTCATCCAAAATATAGGATGAGTTATCCACTCCACCCTGAAAATAGTGGATCTGATCATTAAAGACCAATAGGACTCATTAGGGAGAAAACAAAGTGAGTTATCTTATATACATAGATGGTTAAAAACGTGGTAATCTAATTGGCCACATATACAAGCCTATCCCCATTCATGAATATTTCAATAAAATAAAAGTAATAGCAGTAAAGATTTTCAGGGAGTTGAAGTATTTTCATGAAGAAAAAGTTGGTAGTCATCGGGATACTTATAAGGAAAGACAGCAAAAGAAAAATACCTTAATGAAATGGAAAACATATCCAGATCTACAGACTTACAGATTGTGATGTACCAGCACTTAAGCACAGAAAAAGATTCATAGATGTTCACTCACTTACCATCTCCATTATTTTTGGATGCTCTAGCAGCAGAAGTCAAGTTGTCATTAACTGTTTGCTCTCGTGGAGCACTTTCCATATCAATCCCATTGTCCTTTTCCCCAATTGCTGATAGCACCTCTCCGTCCTATAAAAACAACACAAAACAAAACCCACCTTCAGAAAACATCACATTAATTCAATTGCTCGCTCACTCACTTACTCAAGAAAGACAAATACATACCGTCTCCGTCAAGTCATAGGCACTATCCTGGGACAAGTTGGAAATAGAAAGAAAAGACAGAGACTACCCTATATGCTAGTAGGACCAGAGATGGACGAAAACAGGTAAGAACACAGAGTATCATTTACTAGTTCTACAGGTGAGGTGAATTAAGCACAGCGAAGGCACAAAAGAGAAAACAGTTGTATGTGGGAAGCTCAGGAAGTGCTGCAAAGATAGGGCTGTATCTTGAAAGACAGACAAAGTGCACAAGGAGGGTGTGAGGGGCCTTCCAGAAAAGGTAGGAGGAGCTTAAGGATGTACTATGAAATAACACAGGAAGTGACGATAGCTAGAGAATGTGGCAAAACTGGAACACACTTTTTGGGAATTGGATACAGACATGTAATTGGAAAATCAGGACTGAACCAAAGAAGGCAAGTGTCATGCTAGAATATGAACTTTCTCCTTCATGTCATGGGTATCCACCAAATAAGCAGAGATGTTACATCGTCACAAACGTATTTAAAAAGGTCCCTCTGACAGCAATGTCAAGATGAACATAAAGGAACCAAAACCAGAAGAGTATTTCAAAATTATAGGTGAGGGGGTGAATTATGGTAATAAGATATGAAAAATGGTAAGCAGGGACAAAATTCTGAATGTGGTGAATGACTGAATGTGCTAAATTTTTTTTTGTTTTTTAACTTATTTCTTTTTTAGATTTTTGTTGATTGATTGATTGATTGGTCAGGGAAAGAGAGAGAGAGCACAAGTAGGAGGAGTGGCAGGCAGAGAGAGAAGCAGGCTCCCCACTGAGCAAAGAGCCCAACGCAATTCTGGATACCAGGATCCTGGGATCATGACCTGAGCTGAAGGCAGACACTTAACCCACTGAGCCAGCCAGGTGTCGCTTTTCTAATTTAAATTCAATTAATTAACAAATAATGTATTACTGGTTTCAGAGGTAGAGATGTGGTGATTGTTTTTTAAAATTTTATTTATTTATTTTTAGAGAGAGACAGTGTGCGCATGCAGGGGAAGGGGCAGAGGGAGAGGAAGAGAGAGAATCCTCAAGCAGACTCCCTACTGAGTATGGAGCCAGACATGGGGCTTGATATACCAGGACCCCGAGAACATGACCTGAGCCAAGTCAAGAGTCAGATGCTTAACCAAGTGAGCCACCCAGGTGCCCCTGGATATAGCAATTTCGGGGAAGTTTGGAGTCCAGGATTTTTCCTGCTTCAGTGTTTCGTTGGTGCCATACACTAGCATGGGGAAAACAAATGACAGCAGAGTACAAAATTCAGGGAAGTGGAAAGGGTCAGAAACGATGTTTTTAATCTGGGACATACCAAATTTGAAGCACCCAGGAGACTTAAGAAGAAAGTTATAGACAAATACATTTGAAGTTGGAAAAAAAATGACATCGCTCAGGAAAATTGAATTAATATCATTATACATATTTAAATATAAATATAACAAAATATAATTGATATAATTAAATAATGTAAACCTACAGGGAATTCTGAAATTTTCAGAACAAAAATAAAGGTAGGGGGAAAAAGCCATTGGATTCAATATTTCGATTATATACTTCACATTAGTGTCAAAGATAGAAAATACACTTTTATTAACATAGGCAAGTTAATGGGCACCTGGGTGGCTCAGTTGGTTAAGCATCTGACTCTGGATTTTGGCTCAGGTTATGACCTCGGGTTTGAGAAACTAAGCCCCACATCAGGCTCCATATTCAGTGGGGAGTTGGCTTCTCTCCCTCTCTCTTCCTCTCCCTCTTACCCTCTCCCCCCACCACACACTCCCTCTCTCTCGCTCTGAAATAAATAAAACTTTAGGAAAAAAACATACACAGGCAAGTATTCATCTCTGTAATGAACAGCATTTTAAAGATTAATAAAAAGATTTAATCGCAAAACACCAATTTAAGATTTTATGAGAATACTCCATTTTAAAAATCAATCTTAAAAGATTTAAATTGTGGAAGAGAAATACTTATGGGATCACAGCATTTTGAGGCATTTTTCAGTACTACTATGATTTATGAAAAAAAAGATAAAACCCCATTTTAAAATTCACATGGTTTTCTTATATGAACTGTGACTAGCAAACTAATAGCTCTAATTTCCTATCTACGAATACAAGACGGTAGTTAAGGACTGGAGAAAGAACCTAGTACTAAAAAATTAATAATCATGACCACCCAAGCTGAATGTTTTAAAGACTCCAAATACATGCATGATTATCAAGCAGGGCCCAATATTCACATGAGGAAAGAAGAAAGGGACCAAAAAAATCCAATCACCAGTATTTCTGAGTTTCAGATTCAAAAGAATTCACACATTAAATTTAACAACTACGTGCGTGCCTGGCTGGCTCAGTCGGAAGGGTGTGTGACTCTTGATCTCAGGGTTGTGAGTTCAAGCCCCGTGTTGGGTACAGAGATTACTCATAATTTTTAAAACCTAAAAAAACCCCCAAGAATTAACAACTAGGAATACTAAAGTTTCCTGGGAATAATATAAAATGTATCCACTATTGGAGATACTTGAAAAAGTAAAAATCATCTTCCAGAAATAATTCTGTACACTCTGTTGGCAACCTTTCCTTCCTTATGACTCTACGATGACAAATAGTTCATATTAGAAAAAAACTTATAAATTGTGAGTTCATTCATTTGATGTCTTTGTATGTATCTATTATATGCAGATATAATTAAAAATAAATAAATCAGAATCCAGAAACCATTTTCTCCTTTAAGAGTGTTGCAGCTTAAAATTTATTTCATTTACTGGATAAAGATTAAGAACCTCACTTACATAATCAGAAATTTCCGTTTTAATTAATGAAAAGACTACATAAAATGTTTACTTATTTCCTCTCTTTATTCTCAAAAAGATCTAAAACCTGCCAAGATTATACCACACAGTACGTTAAATTAGAAACCACAAGAAAGGGCACCTGGGTGGCTCAGTTGGTTAAGCGTCTGCCTTCAGCTCAGGTCATGATCCCAGGGTCCTGGGATCGAGTCCTGAATCAGGCTCCCTGCTCAGTGGGGTGTCTGCTTCTCCCTCTGCCCTTCCCCCTGCTTCTGTGTGCTCCAGCTCTCAATATCTCTCTCTCACTGTCTCGCACAAAATAAATAAATAAAATCTTCAAAAAAAAGAAAGAAAGGAAGGCAGAAAGGAACCAGAAGGAAGACAATGGCCAAAAATTCAAAATTCATAATAAATCTGATTAAGGTCTAACACAGATTTCACTTTGCATTATCTATAAACACAGATTTTGCTAAATTAAATATGAGATATCACACTTTATTAAAGTTAAAGGGATAAAATTTTCTTCCAGGCTTCATGAAAATCAGCTGTAAGTCATTCAGAAGAGTCTAAGCATTTGTATTACCTGACTTTGTTTTCTTAGTTTGCACTCAAAATAATCTCTACCCTATTTTATAATACAGACTATCTGCTCTCCCTTAGCCCCACTACTGCAATTGTGTTTTTGTAATACTCTCTCTCAACTCTTCAATCTTTACATTCATCTTGCCCTTCTTAAATGAATTCTTCCCCCCCCCCCCCATCTTCACATCCATCTAGCTGTTCTTGCCAGTTGCTTTCTAATTCTTTACTTCCATACTGGCATACCTAAGAATTGTTCACTCCCACCAACCTTTATAAATCTCAATCCGGTACTTATCTCCCTGTTGTTATTACACTGTGTTCTCTTATGATCTTGAGGACTTCCATTTCTTCCTAAGATTCTTTTCATTATAAGGATCAAGAGGATGTAAGTGAAAAAAAACATCAGGGGAAAAAGTTTAAAACAAAACAACTTACCTTTGTAACAGGAAGGCCTGCTAACGGCATGAGAGGCTTTTTAAGAGTTCTAGGTGATGGAATAGCAGGACAAAAAAGGTCATGCACTTTTGTATCTTCATCTTTATGATCAGAATTATCGTCCGTAAGTGAAAGATTATCGCCTACTGTCATAAGGCCAGGTTTTGTTTCCACTTAGTAAAAAACAAAATAAAGAGTACATGAAAATATCTGTAATTTTGAATTACTGAGTAACACAAGAATGGACAAACAGCAGTGAATAACCCAAGTCTTCAAATAGCTTACAGTTCTTGAATTTCTCACAAGCAGCCATTAGGTTTCTTAAGCTTGGTTTGGGGACATTCTAGAACAAAAATTAATAGTTTTAAGGATTGCAAGTATCACATTTGGTAAAATAATCATAATAGTCACTATTATCAAATGAGTACCGCTACACAAAGAACACAGCTTTTAGAATCATTCAAATGTAGATTCAAGTCACAGTTCTGCCATTTACTAGCCTACATTTTCTCATGGGGTGAGGATTATGAGAGATTTAATAGCTAGTCCCAAAGTGTTACTTTCCTTACCCCTGATTATCATACAAATTCTTCCTGAACCATTTAAAACTAAAGCTAGCCTACAACCCAGCAACTGCACTACTAGGTATTTCTCCAAAGGATACAAACATAGTGATCTGAAGGGGCATCTGCACCCCAGTGTTAACAGCAGCAAGTCCACAATAGCCAGACTATGGAAAGAGCCTAGATGTCCACCGGCAGATGAATGGATAAAGAAGATGTGGCATATACACACAATGGAATATTACTCAGCCATCAAAAAGAACGAACTCCTGCCATTTGCAATGACTTGAATGGAACTAGAGGGTATTCTGCTAAGCGAAAAAAGTCAGTCAGAGAAAGACAACTACCACAATTTCACTCATATGTGGAAGTTAAGAAACAAAACAGACGAGCATAGGGGAAGGGAAGGAAAAAAAAAGATGAAAACAGGGAGGGAGGCAGACCCTAAGAGACTCTTAACTATAGGCAAGAAACAGGGTTGCTGGAGGGGAGGCAGAGTGGGGGGCAGGGAGTGGAATAAGGAGTGATGGGCATTAAGGAGGGTACTTGAATTAATGAGCACTGGGTGTTGTGTGCAACTAATGAATCACTGAATTCTACCTCTAAAACTAAGAATACAGTATATGTAAATTAAATTGAAATTTTAAATATTTTTAAATACATTCTTTACCAAAGTAACCTAAAACACAACTTTGTTCCTAGGTAATTGAAAGCATTATTGATAAAAACCCCAAACATTAAGAAATTTAGATTAATTATTTATACTTTAACATGTGTTTGCATGATTTATACTTGCACGAATATCTCTTGTAGGAGAAAATATTAACATTTAGTTTTTAGTAGTATCTTATTCAGGTAAGTTGGAATTACACTTTAAGTTGGTTTTGTTTGTCAAAATGCTAAAGACAAATGATTGTTTAAATCAGCTCCTTCCAGAAAAGAGGAAAAAACTAATAATAAACCTTGTAGGGCAATGATTCATGAATGAAAACCACACTCAGACAACACAAAGCCATAACCAAATATATTGACAATGGAGACAGAAAGAGAAGGACTGAAAGAACAGACTCTAAAGACATGTTTCTGCAAGGAAAAATTGGGTAGGGATAAGTCATTAAAAGAAAAAAGAGTTGGGGGGAGTGAAGAAAAAGGAAAACAATAAGACATGACCAATCAATCAAGCACAAGCTTAAGACAAGGAAAAAAAGGAAAAATGTAAGTACAAAACGTATATGGAAAAAACACGTATTTTCCCGAATATGTAAGTATGATTATGGATATACAACAAACAGAAGTCTCTAAAATTTTTTCAATTCCATATTATAAATATATATTGCATTAAATTATAAATATATATAAGACAGAGGCTCTTGTTCATAGTTTATCCCTAATAATACTGACTTTTCTCACTCTACAACTATTTCTTTATAATTACTGTAGTAAAGAATTTAATTTTTTCACTATAGGTTGTTCAATTTGAGGTCATCCATCACTATCTGAAAGCTATAAATTATTACCAGAGAGAGAAAAAATAGAAAAAGAAATGTTTCTAATACATCAACTTTGCACATGGAGAAAGAACTGGTAATGAGAATTCTAAGGAGAAATGGATTCCTTGAAAGGATATATCTAATGGGACATAGGTGGGGTTAAAGAAAATAGTTGGGCATTTTCATCTACAACTCTAAGCTCACAATTAGAGGATACTAAACAATACATTGTAACCTTCCTTCTTATTTATTTCTTTGTTTCCTCAACATAATTCATTTGCGCTTATAAAGCCTAAACATGAAAATAGAATCTAAATTTGAGCCATATTTTTTAAAATTTATGTATTTAATTATGACAAATTATACACATTACATTACTTATAACATTCCATTATACAGAATTCCATCTGTCTGCTCATTTATTCACATTCAAAAAATATTAAATTGCCTCTTCCAAGCAAGACTTTATTCTAGGTGTTCCAAGAGATGCACAATTATGTTTCCTAACATCCAGCAGCATATAATGATGCAGGGGCTTTCAAATGAATATTTAAATAAACATAAAATGAGTGAGATTTTCAGTTTTAGAATCTGATACAAAGGCTACAAGTAGATATTTTTAAAAACTATAATATAAAAGATTTCTGAAATTGGACATTTTACCATAAGGGTATGAAGAGCCTCTGCTTCTAGAGCTGATTATTATTTAAGGCAAAACATGTATCCTTCACTTAGATAAAGAGTTTTAACTATACTCTCCTTGGAATCATTTTGAAAGCACAGTGGAATGCCTTCGCAATATACATGTTGAGAAACAATTTAAATTTCTAAATTTCCACAATTTCTAATATAATTTTAATCTGAATGTAGAACAAAGGATAGAAACAGAGAAAAAAAATCTTCTGTCATAACACTACAGGCTGCCAAAATAAAAAATGTCCAAGAAAAACTATCTGCAATAAATAATTGGATCCACTAAAGATTTCATTTAGGCATTAGTATTATAAAATTCATGTTTTCTAGAGAAAGAAAGAAAGAAAGAAAGAAAGAAAGAAAGAAAGAAAGAAAGAGGAAGGAAGAGAAAGAAAGAATAAGAGAAAGCAAGCAGCAAGCAAGCAAGAAAGATGCAAAGAGAAAGACAGTCATGATAAGATAATTTAAAATTCACAGTAAGAATCCTGAGCCTTGACCAAATGTCATATTTCCACCATTATGCGAAAGCTTTTCCCAATATAATTTTCCTGTCATTATATATTTTCCATCCCATTTTCTTCAACCTCCACCTTCACTATTTGCCAGAGTAAAAAAAAAGATTTTTCAACTTGTCATATTTCCGTAAAATGGTTTGTTCTGACCAAATTTCCATTACAAACATAAAATGATGACAGGCAGGCCACTGGTAATTTTTAACAGTAAATAATAGACAAAACTAAATTCAGAGCAGGAAAATTAATTTCACAAGAGAGTACTTTACCTTGATATTAACGTTGCCATCAACTGATGTAGGCCGTGCATTCTCGTCACCACGGTAAACAGAAAGCCTTTAGACAAAAATATACAACAAACCAAGTTCATTAAAAAGAAAAATTGAGTGAAAGGTCAGCTATCTATTTATTGAAAGAAGTTTCTTAATATAATCAAAATTTGGCCTCTGTTTTTATTACTTAGTTTTTATTTTAATTCCAGTAGCATTAACATGCAGTGCTATATTAGTTTCGTGTATACAATATAATGATTCGGCAATTCCATACATCACCCAGGGCTCCTCATGACAAGGGCATTCCTTACTCCCTATCTCCTATTTCAGCCATTCCCCCACCCATCTCCCCTCTGGCAACCATCAATTTGTTCTCTATAGTTAAGAGGCTGTTTCTGGGTTTGTCTCTCTCTTTTTTTTCTTTGCTCATTTTTATTGTTCCTTAAATTCTACATGAGTGAAATCATATGGTTGATGTCTTTCTCTGACTTACTTCCCTTAGCATAATACTCTCTACTTCCATCCATTTCACTGTAAATGGCAAGATTTCATTCTTTTCTATTCCATTGTGTATATATACCACTTCCTCTTTATCCATTCATCTGTCAATGGACACTTGGGCTGACTATTGCAAATAATGCTGTAGTAAACATAGGGGTGCATGTATCCTTTTGAATTGGTGTTTCTGTATTTTTTGGATAAATACCCAGTAGTACAATCACTGGATTGTAGGGTAGTTCTATTTTTAGCTTTTTGAGGAAACGCCATACTTTTTCCTACAGTGGCTGTACCAGTTTGCATTCCCACCAACAGTCCAAGAGAGTTCCTTTTTCTCCATCTTCCGACCAACACTTGTATCTTGTGTTTTTGATTTTAGCCATTCTGATGGGTGTGCAGTGGTATCTTGTTGCAGTTTTGATTTGCATTTCCCTGACGATGAGTGATGTTAAGCATCTTCTTATGTGCCTGTTGGCCATCTGTATGTTTTCTTTGGAAAAATGTCTGGTCCTGTCTTCTGATCATTTTTAAACAGGGTTGCGTTTGGGTGTTGAGTTCTATCAGTACTTCATATTTGTATACTAACCCTTTACCAGATATGTCATCTACAAATATCTTCTCCCATTCTGTAGTTTGCCTTTCGTTTTGTGTATTGATTCCGTCACTGTGCAAAACCTTTTGATCTTGATGTCGTCCGAACAGTTTATTTTTGCTTTTACTGCTCTCGCCTTAGGACATAGAACTAGAAAAAAAATGTTGCTACAGCCAATATCAGAGAGATTATTGCCTGTGCGCTCTTCAAGTATGTTATGATTTCAGGTGTCACATTTAGGTCTTAAACCCATTTCTGAGTTTATTTTTCTGTCCAGTTTCATTCTTTTGCATGTAGCTGTTCACTTTTCCCAACACCATTTGTTGAAGAGACTGCTTTTTCCCTATTGGATATTCTTTCCTGCTTCGTCAAGGATTAATTGACCATATCTTATGGGTTTCATGCTGGATTTTCTGTTTTATTCCACTGATCTATATCTCTGTTTTTATGCCAGTACCATACTGTTTGGATTAGGATAGGTTTGTACTATCACTTGAAAACTGCAATTGTGATACCTCCAATTTGTTTTTCTTTTTCAATACTGCTTTGGCTATTCGAGGTCTTCAGTGGTTCCATACAAATTTTAGGACTGTTTGTTCTAGTTCTGTGAGAAATGTCGTTGATATTTCAATAGGCATTGCATTAAATCTGCAGATTGCGCTGGGTACTATAGACATTTTAACGATATATGTTCTTCCCATCCATGAGCATAGAATGCCTTTCCTATTCTTTGTGTCATCTTCAATTTCAGTAATCAATGTTTTATACTTGCTAGAGTACAGGTCTTTCAAAATTTGGCCTCTGGTTTTAAATGGTTTTCATTCTCTGTTTTTCCTCCACCTCTCCGAAGACGTGAAACACCTAGTAAAGACCCCGTCTTAGTTCCCATAAGTAAGAGCGACTAGCAAGGAATTCTCTGAAATGTTGGAAAGTTAATCGTACAAAAGTTAACCACAATGAATTATCACCTTACACCTGTCACAATGGTTAGAATCAAAAACACAAAAAACAAGTATTGGCCAGGATGTGGAGAAAAAGGAATCCTTGTGCACTGGTGTTGGGGATAGAAACTGGCGCAGCCACTGTGGAAAACAGTACGGAGGTTCTTTGAAAAATTAAAAATAGAAATATGATATGATTCAGTAATTCCACTACTGGTTATTTAATACTTCCCCAAAGAAACGAACACACTAATTTGAAAAGATACATGCACCCCCATGTTTACTGCAGCATTATTTACAACAGCCAAGATATGGAAAAAACCCAAGTGTCCATCAACAGATGTACATCTCTCTCTCTCTCCCTCTCTCTCTCTCTCTCTCTCACACACACACACACACACATACACAGCAAAAAAGCAAAAAAAAAGGAGGAGATCTTGCCATCTGCAACAATGTAGATGTACCTAGAGGATATTATGCTAAGTGAAATATGTCAGACAGAGATAGACAAATACTATATGATTTCACTTATATGTAGAATCTAGAAAGTAGAACAAATGAACAAACAAAATACAAAAACAGACCCAGAAATACAGAGAATTCTGTGTGGCCAGAAGGGAAGGGGGTGGCAGACAGACAACATGGGTGAAGGGGAATGGGAGATTCAGGATTCCAGTTATAGTAAGTCACAGGGATACAAGTACAGCATAGAGTATACAGTCAATGGTACTGTAATAGCGTTACGCAGTAACAGATAGTAGCTACACTTGTGCTAAGCATGGTGTAACATACAGAGTTGTTGAATCACTATGTTGTACACCTGAAACTAACACAACGCTGTGTATCAACTATGCTTCAATTTAAAAACATAAATAAATACACAAATTTATGTTATTAGTGTGAATACTCTTCCCAGAGAGATTAAAAGATTAAAAATTAGAAGGTCCAACTTCTTTCCTACACAGGTCCTGCCTTATATAAACTAGCAAGACCTTAAAAACCTTCATAGGCACTCAGATACCCAAGAAGAGAGACTGCTATAAAAAATAAAGTCCAGGTAATCGTGCCTCTATTTCCCTAGACACTGCCTAATAGTTTCTTTCTGTGAGCTCCTGAATTTAAGAAACCTGAATTTAAATCTCACACTTATCACTGATCATAGCCAAATAGGTCACTTTAATCTCTTTTGAGTTTCAAATTCTCCATTTAAACAAGCACTTGGTGAGGATGTTAAACATAGGTTGCAGTACCCGAGGGTATTTTGATTCATTCAGCTCTAAGATTCCTTAAAATCCTGAAATTACGTGCTCTTGATGTTGTCTATTGAAAAACAGAGAATACGTAGCTGGCAGAAATAGAAAAAATTAATGCAATAAAAGAAGCACCAAGAAAAGCAGAGAAGAAAGTAAAAAAAAAAAAAATCAAGAAAAGATTATAGAAAAGTCATGGAGAAAAGGAAAAAAGTCTACAAGAAAACGACAAAGCTTCAAAGAACTAGTGAAGGATACTAGCCTAAAGGGAAAACTAGACTGGGAAGTCAGTAAATAGAGAACCATTTAGAAAGATCCTCTAAATAGATGATAAATTTAATTAAAGTAACATGGTCTACACCTAGATTGCATATCCTTCACTTCTGGAAAAATCATTCATCTCAAGGACAGCAGACATCACTACAGCTAAGAACTTGCCTGATTAGGTCTTGCTTATGTAAAAGCTATGTACTGTGGCTATAGGTTACTGAGATCCACCCTAAAATCTTTGATATGTAAAAATAAGAGACTAGTTACCACTGCACTAATTGCCTCTAGTTATCACTAGTTGTCAAATATACTAGGACAAACGCTTGGACTAACCTGGTTTCTTAAGAAAACTGTAAATCTAAGTTAACACATGACTACATTTGACTTTCTGAGTTGATCTGACTAGGATCTGTATCTTAATCCCAGTGCTGCTGAGGAACAGAAGAATGGGTGTGGGAGTCACACAGGTTGACAGTCACATCATGGCTCTGCTACTCATTAACTATGGAATCATAGGTCAATTAATCAACCTCCCTGAACCGCAGTTGACTAATTAATAAAAAATAGGCTATAATAGCACAGCTACTTTGTGAAGCTATTGTAATGACTACGAAAGTAATAAATGTCCAGCACATAATATAGTCTCTAGCCCAGAGTAGAACTCTCCACAAAGGCTTTTCTCTGCATTCCCTCAGTCAACACATAATTTTAAAAAATCCATAAAAATCCTACCTGCTTGATGTGTCTTCAGAACTCTCATCCACCGCTAAAAAAAAAAAGGAAAATACATTTTAAATCAACAATAGAAAAATACAAATTAAAAGTATAAGACTGATGATTTATTAAAAAGTATTCCTTTGGAACTGCTCCGGACTGACGCTGCTGGGGTGAGGCTCCCTAGGTTCCTCTGACCACTGATTCATGATTTTCTGTCCTTTCTTGGCAAAAATGGCAACTAATGGTGCTGTTCTAAAGAGACTGGAACAGAAGGGTGCAGAAGCAGATCAAATTATTGAATATTTAAAGCAGCAAGTTGCTCTTAAGGAGAAAGCAATTTTGCAGGCAACTTTGAGAGAAGAGAAGAAACTTCGAGTTGAAAATGCTAAATTAAAGTAATTAAAGAATTGAAACAAGAGCTAATTCAGCCAGAAATTCAAAATGGAGTGAAACAAATACCATTTCCATCTGGTACTCTGCTGCATGCTAATTCCATAGTTTTTGAAAATGTGATATAGTCTAGACCAATAACAACTGTTACTTCTGGGGCGAAAGAACAGATAGGAGGAAGAGCAGAAGAAAAGAAGATGAAAGAGAAAATTGAAGTGAAAGGAGAGAAAAAGAAGAAAAAAACAGCAATCGGTAGCAGGAAGTGCTGATTCTAAGCCAGTAGATGTTTCTCGTCTGGATCTTCGAGTTGGTTGTATCATCACTGCCAGAAAACACCCTGATGCAGATTCTTTATATATGGAAGAAGTAGATGTTGGAGAAACAGCCCCAAGAACAGCTGTCAGTGGCCTGGTGAATCATGTTCCTCTTGAACAGATGCAAAATCGGATGGTGATTTTACTTTGTAACCGGAAACCTGTAAAGATGAGGGGAGTAGTATCTCAAGCAATGGTGATGTGCGCTAGTTCACCTGAGAAGGTTGAAATCTTGGCACCCCCTAATGGGTCTGTTCCTGGAGAGCCTGACAAGGAGCTGAATCCTAAGAATATTTGGGAGCAGATGCAGCCTGATCTCTTTACTAATGATGAGTGTGTGACTATATACAAAGGAGCTCCCTTTGAGGTGAAAGGGAAGGGAGTGTGTAGGGTTCAGACTATGACCAACAGTGGAATAAAATAAAATAAAATGCTTCATTTACTGAACTACATCGGAGAAGACTTTAATAACAATAAAAAGAAATATATTTGTCACTTGTACCTAAAATATAACTGGCTTTTTTGTGTGTTATTTCTCTTATAGACTTGACTGGTCTTTTAATCAGGTATATATTGTTTTTAATTGGTTATAGAGACACTACATTTTTACCTATGGTTTTTGCTCCTTTATAATGTAGGAAGGAAATCACCTGTGTTTTGTGATGATTTATTTTTTAGCAGGGATGTTGGTTAACAGATTGTTTTTCTTGATACAATTAGATAACTTGAACTAGAGGAACATTTGGTTTCCTATTTGTAGGCACACAGTACATGAAATTTTAAGCCCTTGGATTTTTAGTATATTGTGTATCTGTATTATAACTGTCGTCTCCTTTTTAGAAATGACTAGTTAGAATTTTTGTCAAGCTTATTAGCTGGTCATATTGTAATAATATTGAAAATGACCAACTGTTGATTCTAGAAAGCCAAACATCATAAAAGCTAGGAGACGTGGCGCTTGAACATTCTTGCTATTGCTTACCAGAGTAATCAGACCTGTATATTTAAGGTGACAATTTTAAGAGAATGAAATTTACAACTGTGCACTGAAATTTTTCTTTCCAAATTGCAAATTAATTAGTAATAAATTTAGAATAACTATAAAGAATAAATATATTGCAAAGTGTTGCCAATGCAGTTTCCAATAAATTGATGTAAAAGAAAAAAAAAAGTATTCCTTTGGGAACACACCTGGAAACCACACTGGAGGGAACATTAACTATACTATTGGTAGGCAGTTAATGCATTAAGAAATCTTACTTTCTCCTCTACATTTACCAAATGCAAGAAAAGAATGGTATTTATCAAAATTTGGTACCTGCAAGTGAATGTTTATAATGACCATAATTGGAACCAAACCCTATGAGACTGACAGAAAATGCTATCATCAGCAGAATCATTATCATAGACTGACAAAGTCAAACTTAAATAGCATGATTCTTCTGGACTTCCACGACTAGGAGCAGTTAAAAGAGACTGTACTTATTTTGCTGTAACACAACAGAACTTCTCCAGCACTTCAGCAGAGACTGTTAAGTGTACGATGAAACACCTCATCACAAAGTTTGGTCTGTACCACGGTACTTTGCAGCATGGCAAAACACAGCAAACAGACTCTCTTGTGCCGTATTTCCAATTGCAAGGTGAGTTTGAAAGAGTTAGTGATTTGAGTGTCTGGTTTAATAAAGTATAACCTCTTGAGACTACCTACTTTCATTGCTAGACAGTCTATCTGGACTCACCTCTTAGACGAGGATGGTACCAATGGTTAGTGCTAGGTAGTAGTACATAATGTCATTGTTCTCAGCCCTCCCCATTATGTGACAAATGTCTACAGAAATCACACTTTCTCAGTCCGTAAGGCACATGTCATCAGATCCTACACTGATGAAAAAAAACAGAAAAAAACAAAGGACAAAGGCAATCTTGAATCACTACATTCAATTACCTTGGAATTTTAATGTTTTAAACATCCAAGAAGATACCTACTGTATGATTGCAACTCTTTCACATTCTGGAAAAAGTAAAACTTTTTAAGTTAGGAATTAAGGGTTGCGGCAAAAGGAGGGAGGAATAGGCACAGCCCAGAGGACTTTTGAGGCAGTGGAACTCTTCTATGTGACACCACATGGGTGCATTGGGTGTACAACACCGGACTGAGCCCTAATGTAAACTATGGACTTTGGGGGACAAGGATGACTTAATGTAAATGTAACAATGTACCACCGTGGTACACGATGTTGACAAAAGGGCAGGCTAGACACGTATGGGAACGTGGGGTAAATGGAAACTCTCTGTACTTCTGCTATGTTTTGCTATGAAGTTGAAAATGCTCTAAAAAAGGAGGTCTATTTATTGTAGGGGGAAAAAAGTATCCATTGAGCCTGCTATTACATGTATTAAAGCAAGATACAGCCACCTTGAAAATCAAGATAAAGACCGAAGTTACAGAATATGGGTATTATCCACCAAACTGAACTATATGAAAATACATAAAGCAAAGAATTTGAATTGCATACTTAGGCAAGAAAATAACTGACAAATAAAAATGAATATTTTATAATTATAAACAGCGATTCACCACAATAGGAAACAAAACTGTATTATCTCTATACTTAAAAGTTTCTATTCTCACTTTAAATCAGAAATCATTGTTCAATCTGAGAATCCTAATGAAAGTTTAATCAGATAAAAAAAACAGATTATAATTACCTAATATTACCCTAGTAACTTATGTACAAATAACCTGTTAAATATTCACCAAAAGTCAAAAAAGTAACCATCACTTCAATTTAATATGGATGATGCTCCTGAAATCAGTACCATGTTATATCACCATATTACTTGCTATTAAAAGAAAATCTGAATACAAAGTAAGTCAGGGCTAAAATTCCTGTGCAGAAAAGATTCCATACAGCAGGCCAAAGACTGCCACCGTTAGATCCCACCTGAATGGTTGGCCCTTGGTTGGTATCTGGGAGCCTGGATGTGTGCAGTGTTCCCACCATTCCATAACTGCTAAGAGTGGCTCTGCCTAAGTCTTGGTACCAACCAGGTGATTTATCCTGTATACTTGATTTCCTTCTGTGAACCTGGAATTTTGGTATATGCTAGGGGAAAGAAGCCTACCTGACTGTCATTTAAAGAAAACTTCATTTAGTCCCTCTAAGATTCCTCTATTGGCAGACAACGTTTCACATGTGTCATCATAATGTGATGCTGGAGGAATGAAGCACATCCATACGCATAGAAACCTGCACTTGGCTTCCTCTAGACATCACTCCATGCCCCTTTGCTCTGTGCTGATTTTGTTTTGTATCCTTTCACCGTAATAAACCACAGGCATGAGTACAACTATGCTGAGACCTGTGAGGTCTTCTAGTGAATAACCACATCTGGGTGTCGTTTTGGGAGCCTCTAATACAACTGCATTATGTGAAATCTTTATGATTTGGGTTGATGTTTTATACATGATTACAGTCAGAAGGTCATTTCACAGAACACCTTTCCTTCAATCTGTTTTTCTTACTATTTGCCTTGGAGATTTCTATATTTCTATATCCATTTGAATAAAGGATGAAATAATGCTGTCAGAAAATAATGTGAAAAAAGCAACAATCCTATTTTAATCAGGAAAAACGAGAATCCTGATGATTATCAAAATATCCTACAGTATAAAAGTTCCTGTAAAAAAATGAAAAGATCACATAAATGTTCTCCAACTAAATAGGGCTTAATTCATTTTATGGTAGTTTGAATCAATAAGGTAACTGGGATAATTATAGAAAAATATATAACTACTGATTACACACTACTGATTATAGTTTTTTTGTTTCCAGTCTTTTTCTTAATTTCTTATACAATTAAAAACATAATTCCCCTATTAGAGGCAGTTGTTAACAAACTAGTCAAAAAGTCAAAAATTCTCCATCCAAAATATAGGATGTTATCCACTCCACCCTGAAAAGAGTGGGTCTGATCATTAAAGACCAATAGGACTCATTTGGGGGAAAACAAAGTGAATTATCTTATATACATAGATGGCTAAAAACGTGGTAATCGGCCACATATTGTCGTTAAGCCACAGTTTACCAATTTCTGAAAAAAACAGAAAAGCATGTCACATTAAAAGCGTATCAGATAAAAATTTCTATGTGACAATCCAGAAAATGTTTTCAATCTTGGCAGACCATCATCACTAGCTCTGTCACTGTGGTACATGTACAAAGAAGTTGAGTGTAAGAAACTAAGAAAATATGAGATACACTTTAGATTAGGTAGCCCATTACCTTAGAAGGAAATACACACATATGTCAAACATACATATGGTAGAAATGTGTTCTAATAGTGATAGACTTCAACACAATTTTCCCTAGCGCTTTCTTTAGAGATGAAATTCAGAAAGGAGCCATAAAAGTGGAGATATTAGAAGAAGGCAAATGAAAAGAGGATCAAGAGAGACATCACTAACAAAAATAGTCAGGTATTGACTTTTTTTACTGACACAGAATTTCTAAACTAGTGAGAACTAATATATTCGGCATATCACCTTGTATTTTCTCCTTGGTATTATACCAGTATTCTGCAATAAAATATTTAAAAGAGGTCAGTTTCTCCAAACTGCTGGTCTGTAAACTATTTCTGACCAAAATTTAAAACTGTCAAAATACAGATGCATCAAGATTCCATATCAGAGATAGGGCCTGACAGTGGCTTCCTGCCTGTTGCTCCCAGATTCTTGTTTTAGTATTCATCCCAAGAGCATATCAAGGACTTGAGGAAAAACTCAAGTATCTCCACAAGAAACAGGTAAGAAAGACAACACTTTTCGTCACCCTTGACTCTTTGGTTTTGACAATTATAGGAAAATGTTGGCAAGTCTACTCACCAGTCTAGACCATTTTCCCTTGACTCTGTCTGGGTAGATACTAACAAAAAAGTCAGGTAGGACCTTACTTGATGTGTTATTTTTCCATATTTGGACACAGAAAGTACCAATCATGTAAACAATAGACCTTACAACTCAAAAATTGTTGTTTTGAAAAGGCTACCACCAAAGAGCTTTTAAAAGTTAAATCCAACTTTTTTTTCAGTAATTTTATTTGATACAATTAATAGTCCTCCTTGAAATTCTTTTTTTTAATTTTTTCAACATCACTTCCCCTAATTCCTCTCCTAGGTGTCCCCAGCCACTCCGCAGTCTTCGCTACCAACTCCTACTCCTTCGTCCACCCCTGATAATATTAGTATTCCCAGGGTTTGTTCACTGGCCTTCTCCTCATTCTGTATGTTCTCCATCATGGACAAGCTCAATCTTGGCCCAAGCTATGACTTTGCCTAATAATTCTAATCAGATTATTTCAAATCCGCACCTCCAACCTTGAAGCTCTATCTCCAGCTAGAAACTCCTAGTATTCCATTATCCAATTCCTGAAAATATGCTCCATGGATATTCCATCAAATTGAACATATAGACAAAAACCTGGTCTTCCCTATTCCCACTGCTCTCCTCTCTTCATCCAATAAAGTCCTACTCATTCTTCATGTCCAATTTAAATGCTAGTGTACAATGTGGAAACATATGAATCTTCTTAGATTTCCTCTCTCCCCTAACTTTCCACATTCAAGAATCATGAAATTGTATTAACTATACCTCTTTTCTGTCTCTGCTTTATATTTCCCCTGCCAGAGGCAAAAAAAAAAGGCCACCAACTATTATTGTTATTTCTTAAATGAACAAAAATTTTTTAAGCAAAACGAATTTAGAAAGCGGGCACCTGGGTGGCTCAATCAGTTAAGTGTCTGCCTTCACCCCAGGTCATGGTCTCAGGGTCCTGGGATCGAGCCCTGCATCGGGTTCCCTGCTCAGCAGGTAATCTACTTCTCCCTCTCCCTCTCCCCGTCTGGACCACTTGTGCTCTCTTCTCTCTCTCAAATAAATAAATGAAATCTTTAAAAATATGTTTAATAAAAAAATTGAGAAAGACATAAAGCCTAGAAAAAGAACTACATTTTAAATTGAATAAATTGAGCTTCCTGACTTCTTCAGTATAGTAGGGTGAAAATTTCATACTGGACTGATACTAGGCTAAGGAAATATAAGCTTCCTTTGTCTTCTAATCCTTTTACATGGTTCCTCTCAATCTATCCTCCACATGAGGGTCCAGCAAACTACCACCACAGGCCAAGTCTGACCGGCCATCTCGTGCTGTAAATAAAGTTTTATTGGAGCACAGTCACATCTACTCACCTACATATTGCTATGGATGCTTTCATACTACAATGGTAAATGTAGTTGAGAAACCACACGGCCTAAAATATTCACTCTCCGGCCCTTTATAGAAAAAGCCTGCTGATCCCTATTTTATGCCCTAATTCAAATCCAATCTTATTAGCCTTCTGCTTCAAATTCTCCAATGAATCCCTGCATCAAATACCACTGGCTCCCTCCCCAATAGCCATTCCATATTCTTCATTCTTGCTGGAGAACCACAACTTTATCTGGATATTTATTGTCCCCATACACAAAGAACGTGGCCTCACCCCTGCTTCAAAAGGAGAAATGATTAGTCTAAGCTACTCACAATACCTGATTTACCAGTGACTGGTTTAGGAACAAGCATGTGATATAATCTAGCCTATAACATGTTAGAGGAAATTTACTGCAAGCCTCTGAGTTCTCTTCCTGTTTAAAAGAAACATATAAAGGAAAACAGTCCTTCCAGTCCATGGATATTCTCATGTGAGAATATGCCTGGAGCTGTTGCTAATTAGCCAATCAGAAAAGGAGACACAAAATACTGCCAACCTCAAAGCTGAAAAAGACACAACTGGGATCCTGATGACATCACTACATCATCAAAACAACTCTGGTTCCTATTTTTTTTAGTCACTGTTTTGTTTCAGTTTTTTTAGATTTATTTATTTATTTGAGTAGAGAGAGAGAGAGAGAGAGCGTGCAAGAGAAAGTGCACGAATGGGGGAAGGGCAGAAGAAGAGAATCTTCAAGCAGTCTCCATGCTGGGCACGGAGCCCAACGGGATGTGGGGCTTGATCTCATGACCCTGAGATTGTGACCTGAGCTAAAACCAAGAGTCGATGTTTAACTGACTAAGCCACCCAGGTGCCCCATTTTAGTCACTATTACAAGTCACCTACTATTTGCAGCTAAGAGCATTCTACCTAATTTCCCAAGGTCTACAGGGTAAGATCTACTCCTTTCCATAGTACCAAAAAACTTTCATAAGCTTGCCTTAGCTAAGTATTCACCTCATTCCAACCATTCCCATAGCACACTTTTAATACCAACAAAACTGAACTGCTCATAAATCTTCCAAAGTTCACTCGTACATCTTAGCCTTTGCACTGCTGTTCCCTCGGCAAAACATGTAATCTTGACGGATGTTCCTCCTGCCAAACATCGTCTTTCTGCCTCTTTACCTGGCAAACTTACTACTCAGTCTGCATACTTACCTTAAATTCGACCCACTCTCCTAAAACTCTAATTCCTCATGTGGACTTACAGTATCTGGAACACATTAAATAGCACTAAAAAAATAACAATGATAATTATAAGCACTAGGGGACTCTGGCACATAGTAAGCGCTGAATAAAGTAAATAATAAAAATTACAACGGTAATAACAAACTCCTGGAGGGCGGGGAGTGTGTTTTTTGAATGTTTGTATTCTACAACATCGGAATAACACTTAGGAACTAAAAGACACTTGATAGCTATTTGTTAAGTGAACAAATGAAAATGAGTAAATTGCAAAACCAAACCAACCTACAGAATTTCTTTAACAAAAGGCTACTAAGTTAAAGATTTCTTCATACGTTTCAGATTGTACAATGCACTAGGTGACACACCCAGGGAGCAATGGTAGCATTTTAGTTATTGCGAACCATTTTTGTGCTTTTATTATAATCCGTTGAG
The DNA here is from genome assembly GCF_024610735.1 of Ursus americanus. NCBI lineage: Eukaryota > Metazoa > Chordata > Mammalia > Carnivora > Ursidae > Ursus > Ursus americanus. The sequence continues at coordinate 14,266,226 of NC_142157.1, read as the reverse complement.
CCTCAGTTGCCCCATTTGAATATTTATTATGCTAATGTTTTGACTAATGGCAACAGAGTATCTTGTTCTAACAAAATTACGGTATCGTGACAATTATGCAACAAACAGCAGAAAACATTGTTCTAATGAAGTCAACATCTCATTCTGTTTCACTCCTGAGAAATGAAGTTGTTAATGGTGAGATATTGTTGACACAACAATACGTAAAACAACCTATGCTTCTCGACAAGGCATATTTTTTCTGACTTCTGTACCATAGACAGTTACCTTAAAAACACACACACCCACACAAAAACAGTCTCATTGGTATTGCTACACACTAGCTAAGTTTTGCAGTTCTTATTGTTTGCCATTTGTCTACAGTACCAGGATGGTACTGTGGAGTCCCCAGTTTGAAGGATAGCTCCTTTTTTAATGAGACATATCACTAGGTCATAATATTTACTCAATGCATTCTACTTGTAAAAATTGAAAGATCCATTTTCATAACAAGTACAATTTGTTATAATATGTTTATAGAGGAAAGATAAAACATACTAACTTAAAAATCTCTTTTTTCTTATTTACTCAAAGATATCATATGGGATTTTAGGGGTCATAACTAAAATAATGAATTTCTTTTCAGACAATACTGCCTCATATTTTAAATTACCTACAATTGACTTTTGTTGTTGTTGTTCACATTGAGGTACTTTATGTTTTTTTATTCTGTCCAGTTAGCCAGCTTACAGTACATCATAAGTTTTTGATGCAGTGTTCAGCGATTCATTATTTGTGTGTAACACCCAGTGCTCATCACTACACAAGCCCTCCTTAATACTCATCACCCACTTACCCCATCCGCCCACCCCCCTTCCTTCTTTAGCCCTCAGTTTGATTTCCAGAGTCCAGTCTCTCTCATGGTTTGTCTCTCACTCTGATTTCTTTCCATCGTTCATGACAGTAATACCTACAATTAACTTCTTAAATAATTCTGAATACTAGACTATTAAGAATGAAAAAAAAAAATAGAGGAGTCTGGGTGGCTCAGTTGGTTAAGCATCCCCCGACCCTAGGATCAAGCCCCACATCAGGCTCCCTGCTCAGTGGGTTACCTGCTTCTCCCCCTCCCTCTGCCTGCCACTGCCCCTGCTTGTGTTCTCTGTCAAGTAAATAAATAAAATCGTTAAATAAATAAATAAATAAATAAATAAATAAATAAATAAAATACATATGCAATTTACACATTGGGTTGGTTTGTTTCCTTGTTTTCCATTGCTCTTTCATTATCAAAACTTCCTTACTCTGATTTCATCTATGTTAGGACCACCAAAAGTAATTCACTCTGAAAAGTCTTACCTGGGTTCCTATTTTGTGAACAATTTTTAGCTCTTATTGCTTCTCTATGTTCAGCAATTAGCTGGCGAATGCTACGTATAAAAAAAGGGTGATAAGCAATGTTACTATTTTAATACTGATATGAGAACCATTTACCACATATATCATATTCATGAGTATTTCAAATAATATCACAGCTAATATCAAAGCTTAAATTACCCCGTATACTTCAAATTTGTAAGTTCTATAAACTTTTTATCAACCATGTAATTAAAGGAGAAAAACAAGTAAGGTGAACCGGTCATGAGTTGAGGGCATTATGGCTTAGTAAATTAGAGTCAGCTTGCCATAATGGAATGTCTTGAATTCAGAAGTCCTAACTCTATAAAAAACAGTTATTTGTTCTAGGACAAGCCACTTCTCTTTGGCTCAAAGTCTTCCTCTGTAAAACAGGCATCTTGCTCCCTTACTTACAAAGTTGTTAAGAGGATTTAATGAAATATTATACCCAAAACATGGCCTCTCGGGAAAGGTGAGGCCCGCTACTACGGGAAGGGCAACATGAGACCTTTCATCACCTAGTAAGAAAAGGCACTCCACAGGGTATAAAGCAGGCTTGGGATATAGGTCTAGTAACAAAGGAGAAAGGAAAGTCCAGTCTCTTCCTGCAGCATTATTTGAACCTCTTTCACAGCTTCGAATGGTCCCGACTATCATCTGCTAGCGGAAAAGACAAGCAAAATCCTCAAAGGGTAATTCATCATGAAGGTCTGGGCTAACATATGGGCTTCATGTTAAGGTTTTGGGTGTGAAGGGAAGGGTGTGTGTGGCTAAAGCCAGGAGGCTCAGCTGCCAGAACAGGTTGCTGGTGCTTTGGAACAGCAGCTGAGCATATAAGCACACGTAGTAAACTAAAAAAAGTCGGAACTTTGAAGTCTAACTGTGGATCACCATGAACACTGAGGAATGTGGATCATGCCCTTGCTGGGAGCAAAGGTCAATCCTGGCCCGACTGCAGAATCAGTTTCAATAGCAATGCTGCAGCCATAGACTCAGAGGAAACAAGGGAAGGATAATAATGTCCTTTTTTCCCTCCAAACGACCTGTGAAAGAGGATTGTCTCTTTGGTCTCAGGGAACTCCTTAGGTTCTCGGAAAATTCAAGGGGGGAGTATAGGAGATAGCACTCAAGGGAAAGTATAGGGTTTTCTACTACACTGAACATCTCAAGACCCACGTAACTAGTTCGAAAAAACAAAGATGTTGGGGTGCCTGGGTGGCTCAGTCAGTTAAGCGTCTGCCTTCAGCTCAGGTCACGGATCGAGCCCCACGTCAGGCTCCTGGCTCAGCAGGGAATCTGCTTCTCCCTCTGTCCCAACCCCGCCCATGCTCGCTCTCAAATAAATAAATAAAATCTACAAAAAGAAAGAAAAGAGAAAAAACAGAGATGTAATATTATTTGTACCCCATGCATAACGGTTATACTTGCAATGAAACAGGAACATTTAGGATCCCTAAGGATAAAGGTCTCAGTAGTGCTGAGATAAAGAATTGTGTACCCATTGCTACTTGTAACTAGTCTAGCCTGTTTCTTGGTTTCTGGCAAATGACGTGGGCCAACTCTGTGCCATCCCAAAAGTGCCTGAATCAAACTATGAACTCTCATGTTATGTAAGAACTAACAGTTAAATTATTTGAAACTTCAGTTTAGTAATAACATTTTAATGTAAACACTTACACATTAAAACCATTAATAGTAGCATATTCTTCTGCAGTCCATCCCCATTCAGCTTCCAAAAAGATATTAATACCTTTCTGAAGAAGAAGCTTGACTATATCTGTACATTCATAAGTTACAGCAAGCATGAGGGCTGTTCTAAAATGACAGAGAGATAACTTCACCCTTAGGAACTTAAGAGTTATTTAAACTGCTAATTTGATATACTTTATCAGGTTAATATCTTGCCTGCCAGTACAGAATTAACCATTAACATTTTCAAGTGTTCATCTTTGTAAATTACCTCCATGGCTAAAATGAAAGGACAAAAAAGGAGCCTCTTTTCCCACTCGGGTAGGGTAGAAGTTGCTATTTTAAAGTCCTTGGATGAACAAAAAACTATGCTGAGGTCACTTGTCTGAATAGGTGAAGATTTAAGAAAGAATTCCCCATTTCTTTCTCAATCTGATAGTGTGAACTTCTAAGTCATCTAGAGGCCAGGTCCGTATAAAAGCTATTTGCGCGGGCGCCTGGGTGGCTCAGTCATTGAAGTGTCTGCCTTCAGCTCAGGCATGATCTCAGGGTCTTGGGACACAGCCCCAAGTCTGGCTCCCTGCTCTAGCCCCTCCCCTACTCATGCTCTCTCTCTCTCAAATAAATAAAATCTTTAAAAATAAAAAAATTAAAAAGCTATCTGCAGTCTTAAAATAACAGTGTTCATAGTAATGGTAACAAAATAGTCATGCTTGCAGTTAAGGATGCTAGGATAAGCCTGTGGTAGGCACTAAATTAAATGCTATCTATATAAAATATTATTTACACACAACCACCCTTGAAGGATATATGATTATCCTCCTTTTCATATCAGGAAATGTATCTGGTGATGATGAGTAATGTGTCCAAAGTCACACACCCAGCAAGTAGGAAAGCTAGGAATTAAACCGACTCCTGTGTCAGTCTAAAGCCCATCTCTTTTCTCTTTATCACCCACCTATGATTTGTCCTCATTAAAGGAAAAGTCTATTCAATTACCGTTATCGTTCGTCCTTCTACCCTTCCCAATGAAAACAAAAAATATATATACTGAACATGAAAAAGGATGATGAGCCCATAGCATCTGGTAATAGTAATTAATAATCACTCAGGGATCATCTAATATCAATATTCTTTTAAAAAAAGCATTTTAAAACAAAGAGTCATTCAACAGACAAAACAACTCCTATTTATGTTTAATATGCATCTTTTAAGGAAAATATATATGAAGTAGAAGTTTCAAAAAATACTATAAAAGGGTTAAAAAGTTCAAAATTGTGTCATAAGTAAAAGAAAAGTTAGGCGTCCACACTTTATAAAGCTAGTAAAACTAATATGAAACCCTTTTAGCTAATATAAAATCATACCAAAAAAAAAGGCTGCAAATGACATCAGTTAATAATATGAAGGAATATAAATTCTGCCATATACTGTTCTTCATGTTGCCCCAACAGAATAATTGCTTTATGCCTAACTAATGTCATGTTGACATTTTCACTATATAATTATAAATTAATCCTCTTCTTATTAAGTTAATCTTTCTGACTTGAGTAATTGTTACCACTCTAGAACAATATACAGTTTAAAAAAAAAAAAACCCAAAACTACTGTACCTGTTATATATATCAATTGCATGTATATTTGCTCCTCTTTCCATTAAAAACTCTACTACTTGCTGTTTGTTTCCAGCTACAGCAACTAAAAATGGTGTGAGGTCTTCCTGTAAACGTGCAAAAGCAATTTATACTTTACAAAAGTACATATTTCCATACTGAATTTTAAAACTTATAAAGGATCCTCTAAACTTAAACATATAACTTGGAAAGTACTCTCACCCCCTGTGCTTTCACCAGCTCCGTCTTCTCGTTAAAATACCCCTTCTCAGGTGGCCTGGGTGGCTCAGTTGGTTAAGCATCTGCCTTGGGCTCAGGTCGGCTCAGGTCATGATCCCAAGGTCCTGGGATCCAACCCCAAGTCAGGCTTCTTCCTCTCTCTCTACCCACCCCTCTGCTCGTGCTCTCTCTCCCACTCTCTCCCTCAAAGAAATAAATAAAATACTCTTTAAAAACTAAAATAAATTAAATTAAGTAGTCCTCCTCCACCCCTTCAACAGCTTCACTGCAGTCATTCTCCAAAACTCACTTCAAATATTGACTGGTTCCAAGAATCTTGGCTTCTATCACAGTATTTCTCATGGTATACTCTAGTTATTTTATCGCACCCCATCTAAACCAAGAGCTTCTTGAGGAAAGGGATTATTTTTTATCTTTGTATCTCCAAACTCTACAACATAGCAGTAAATGTTTTAAGTATTTTTATTGAGTTAACAACCTAAATGATTATCTCTGGAGTAGTGTTCCTTAAATTATATTCCAAAGAACATATTCTTTGCTGGAAGGTAAGTACTGTGCCCCAATAGAAAGATTCAATGATCATCTATGTTTGAGAAATACTACAAAACTGCACTACATACCTACCGCAAAAGAAATCCATTTAAGTTTGCTTATCCCCATTTGACAATACTTTTTTGTGGCAAACATTAACATTTGAGAAATTAGAGTTTGAGGGATATAGTTTTGAGAGCTTTTCAATAAAGGTGAAGGTTTTCTCCAGGTTATACAAATGTGCTTGATTCTCTTCTGTCAATGGTATCAGGATCCCAGATGTCAACATAAAGCACTCTTTATGTCAACATAAAGCTCCAAATGGGTCACTAAGGAGATGGACTCTGAATTAAAAGAGAGCTTTGGGGCACCTGGGTGGCTCAGTCAGTGAAGCATCTGCCTTTGGCTCAGGTCATGATCCCAGGGTCCTGGGATCCAGCCCTGCATCAGGCTCCCCTGCTTCTCCCTCTCCCTCTCCCTCTGCCCTTCCTCCCTACTCATGTTTCTTCTCTCTCCTTCATGCTCTCTCTCAAAGAAATAAAATCTTTATAAAAAATACATCATCAAAGTGAAATCTTAGACAGTTATTTCAAAATATTTTCATTCAGGGCATGCTCAAGCTTCCAAACATGAAAAATTGACCTACCTAGGTCAACCAACAGTGTTTCTGTAAGAGCAGTGGTAGAAGGTAATGCATGTCATAGAAACAGCAGGTGGGCTGGTAAGCGTGGTTATCAACTACTCCCCATGTACAGCTACCACCCCACTGAGGAGCTACACAAGGCTGAGCAGGAGCTACTCTCTGAAATGGGAGAGCCCAGTGTGCTACATGGTGGGCAGAGTAGCTGTGAGCACAAGGACATGCCCCTATAGGATGTCATGACCTGATCCCCTTGCTCTCATCTTCAGAACCTTCACCTGCTGCTTTCTCCTCCCACATGCACTCACCCAAGTTACCCCGCTGGGTCACGCACGGTCTCCCACCCATCCCCAGCAGCACCCATTTCCTAAGCCCCTGCACAGTACCCAGCCTCCATACATCTCCTCCCTCCCCTCTAGCCCTTCAATCCTTTGTGGGCTCTGAGCCCACCATCCACTCCCAAGCGCTAATGGGAAGATTTTGTTCTGGGGTGGAAGGGTGGCTGGGAGACAGAACTTTGCCCTTTCCGTGGGCATTACCTTTCTCTAGCCCTCCCTGCCCTGGCTTTGGAGTTGTTTCCATGATGACAGAACTTGATGTATAGAATTCAGTATATATATTATATATATGAATAAATATGTAAATAAAATGTGGCTAAATAATTTATATATATACATATATATATACTTTCAAATACTTTATAAATAAAGTTGATCTGTACCTTGTTTCTTCCTTCAATATCTACATCGTATGAGAGCAGCTTCTCTACTATTGAGACGTTCTGACCAGCAGCAGCATAGTGGAGAGCAGTATTGCCATTATAGTCCATACAATTTGGATCAGCGCCATGTTCTAAAAGGATGGTTACACAGCTCTCCTCTTGGCACTGCACGGCCTGTCAGTATTATACCAATAAAGAGAGTGTAAACTCTGAGAATTTAAAGTAAACATGCCACAAGTTTCACCAATTAGTTATGTTTAAATGCAATACATTTTCATTCTAAGTAATTAAATCAAATCCATCTCAGGCAGACACAGCGGCTACAATATACCTTCATTAGCGGGGTCCTAGCTTCTTGATCATAGAGGTTAAGCTGGCAATTCCTGTCTGCTAGAAAACTCACCACATCTGGATGGCCAGTGGCACAGGCCAAATGGAGAGCCGTCCTATGAAAGTGAAAGAACTTTTTAGGAAATTACAGTGCACTATTTCAAAGCATGCAATTAATTCATGTAATTGTAAACGTGAAATAGCATCTTATTCCTATGACTCCAAAACAAAGACTTAGTTTTCTTTTGAAGAAAGGACAATATTTATTAGTGATCATTCACCACACTAATAAAAGAGCAGCCTCTCTGATTAGGTGGAACATGACCTCAGGATTCAGCTCAACTTGGGTTTGAATCCTACTTTAACTCTGTCACTTCATAGTTGTCGCTTAGCCTTATCCTCAATTTCCTCATCAACAAAATGGGGATAAAGACAGTTATCTCAGGTTCCCTGCCCTGCTCAGTCTGAAGATCATGTGACTCTTGATCTCGAGGATCCTGAATTCGAGCCCCATGTTGGGGATAGAGATTACTAAAAAATAATAATAATAAATAAATAAAATAAAGAGTAGTGATCTCATCTATGCAAAGTGTTTAGAACAGTTCCTACCACAAATAGCATCTCAAAAATTGTTACATAATATTATGATAACTATTATCATTACCACTACTATACAAAGACAACACTCCAGTTAGGTAAAGTGATACAATTATGCCTACTTTGCAGATACGTTTTAAGGATTCCCAAGAATACTATAGTTCAGTGATTCTAAGAGGCTCATTCTGTCACCTTTTAATATCTCTGACATTAGAATGCAATTTATAATTCAAAATGTCTTACAAGTATAAATGGCAGAATTTTAAAAAATTTCTTATTGGTACACAAAATAGTGGGGCATCATACAATCTATGGTGCCTTACATTAAATGAAATAATGATATATACAAGAGGTCTGTTGCAGTTCTAGTCATATGGTTGGCATTTAAAGGAATTTTAGTTCTTGAAAGCATTACGGGAAAAGAGGACTAAAATAATGATTTTTTAAAACTAATTCTTACTCTGATTTTTAATAAACTTTCAGCCAAAGGAAACTCAGGATTCAAATAAACAGCGACAACTCATTTTATTAAATATTTAGATTTACAGGGTCGCCTGGGTGGCACAGCGGTTAAGCATCTGCCTTCGGCTTAGGGCGTGATCCCGGCGTTATGGGATCGAGCCCCACATCAGGCTCCTCCGCTATGAGCCTGCTTCTTCCTCTCCCACTCCCCCTGCTTGTGTTCCCTCTCTCGCTGGCTGTCTCTATCTCTGTCAAATAAATAAATAAAATCTTTAAAAAAAATATTTAGATTTATAGATCGTATGAAAATCAAGTATTATCAATTACCAATATGAGTATTTAATACTATTATAAATATCAAAAGGGAAGTTAAAGGTTAATTTCTACAATTTCCTATCTTCAGAAATGTTTTCGTTTGAAAGGAAGGAGGCACAACTTCAATTGAGATTGAGTCCTAATACTTCGATTTAAAATTTCTCATCTTAGGGGCACCTGGGTGGCTCAGTTCCCTGAGTTTCCGACTCATGCTTTTGGCTCAGGTCATGAACTATTATGGAATAGATCTTTTTTTACAACATCATTGTATAAAAAGACGTCCACTAAAAGTAAAATACACACTTAATTTCTTTTCTATTACTACTGAACTTTGGTTAAATCACGCCAAAACTGTCTGTAAAGTGGACCATGCGGGGAATTATGAGTGGGTCCAAAGGCAGCTGAAGCTTTTGTTTGTTGCTCAGACAGCCTGGGCGCTAGAGCCCATGGTGCCGGGCCTCCGGAGCAAAGAGGCCAAGCGCCCTCGGTGACAGGAGGGCTCGGCTCCACAGGCTGGGCCCCGGAAGGTGCGCGCTTCTCGCGGCCCGCCCCACCTCCTCCCCGGGGTCTCGGGCCACCGGCCTCCAAGTCCCTATTACCTGTGCATTTTATCTCGAGAGTTTATGCTGTTTTTCTTGACCACAGCAAGATGACGCACTTTCTCTACGTCGCCCAGGCAGGCAGCTCTATGAATGTTTCTAAGGTCTTTGTCCCGGATGGTGTACCCCTCCCGGGAGCTGCGGGCCACAGTTCTTTTCTCCCGCCTGAGGAGGCCGAAGCCGTCCCTCACGGAGCTGGTAACGGGCAGGGACGACTTATCCCCAAAGCTAAAAAGCTTCTTCATTTTTTTGCACTTCGCAAATGCTCGGCTTTTCACTACCTCTACAACCCAACACTAGCTGTAGAGATAGGCAAACTGACCTCACCATTACATCACAGTAGCAAAGCTCCGGGGTTGTTACCCTTGAGCGTAACCAAGCAATGGCGCCAAACACAAACGCGCTTGCGCACTTCAGAGGCTGGTGTCACTGCGTGAGCACACAAAGGGCCAGCGGCCAAGAGTGCCCAAAGCGCATGTGCGAGGCCCAAGCCTCTCAACTCCCAGCGATTACCTGGGAGCCGGGCTGGGGTCCCTTCAAATGCTGGTGGGAGCTGGCTGAGCGTTTCTGCACCTTTGCAGAAGTTAGACTCGCCAGTGTGGAAAAGCAGTCTTTGTATACTACTGGGGCTAGAGTGCATGGATCTTCAGGATGCTGAATGCCTCATCCCCCAGAAAACTTCCTAAAACAAACTCTCCCTCAGTTTACTCCTCTTCCCTGTCCTTCTAGGCGCCAGCCGGTCTCCAGGGAGTTGAGCAGATGCAGCAATAGGCATTTTCAGGGGCTCCTGGGTGGCTCAGCTGGTTGGGCGTCTGCCTTCCCTGTGCATGAACCCAGGGTCGTGGGATCAAGGCCCCGTTGGGCTCGCGGTACAGTGGGGCCCTGCTTCTCCTTCTCCCTCTCTGCCTGATGCTCCGCCTGCTTGTGCTCTCTCTCTCTGTCAAATAAGTAAAATCATTAAAAAAAAAAAAAAGGAAAGAAAGAAATCTGTTTTCATGGTCAGAGACTTCAGCAATATGTATCATCAAGTGCAAACTTATGAGGGGAAAACTATGCACGTTCTCCAGGCGAAATGAAAACGCGTTTCTGCATGCCTCTTAATCCTCCCATTTGGCCCAGCCTTACGTTTACATTTTCTTTACTTTTGTTTTCTGCTGCTACTTCCCAATTAAATCTTTAATCAGTCCAAGATTTATTTTGGAGCATGGTGCAACATATAAGTTTTTTTTGTTTTTTTTGTTTTTTTTTTTTTGATGGGGGAGGTGTTTCAGAGAGAATGGGGGAGATAATGGCGGAGCGGGGGTGGGCAGCGGGAGTGGGAGAGGGAGGAGAGTCTTAAGCAGGCTCCACCCCAAGCACAGAGCGGGGGCTGGGGAGAGCGGGAATTGATCTCAGGGCCCTGACATCATAACCCGAGCTGAAATCAAGAGTCAGATGCCTAACCCAGGTGCTCCAACTTTAAGAACTGTCTAAAAAATAAAAGATAGTTCTTTGCTTGTCATACCTAATCCATCTTTTCTCACCTAATTCAAAATTCCACTTCACCATTATTAAATTCTCAGGTATGGTTTTTTTCTGTTTCTGGGTTTTGTGTTCTGTTCAGTTGACTAGTAGTCTTCTTCTTGTGTCAGTACTCTACTATTTTAACTTCTTTATAAAATATGTTTTGATATCCATTACAGATCTATAGTTCCCCTTCCTAATCTTCTCTTTCAGTATTCTCTTGGCAATATTTACCTCTACGTTATTTGAGGTGATTATTCTATGTATGCCTGACTTAAGCAGGTGAAACCCTTAAAAGAGGACTCAGCCCTCTCTGCAGCAAAATTCTCCTTCTTGTCCTCATGAAGCAAGCAGCCATATTGAGGAAGCATACATGGCCGAGAACAAGGAACAGCATTGCTATAGACTGAATATCTCTGTTCCCTCACTCCCAAATTCATGTGTTAAATCTGAATGTTCAATGTAATAGTGTTTGGAGGTGGGGGCTTTGAGAAGTGATTAAGTCATGAAGGTGGAACCCTCATGAATGGGATTAGTGCCCTTCTAAAGGAGTCCTGAGAGAGCTCCCCTGGCCCTGTGCCTTATGAGGAAACAGGAGGAAGACCAGCATCCATGAACCAGGAAGCAGGCCCTCACTGGACACTGAATCTGCCAGTGCCTTGATTTTGGACTTCCCAGCCTCCAGAACTGTGAGAAACGATATACTAAGACAGTTTAGCAAGACGGGTGAATTTAAGCTCAATATGCAAAATAATTTTATTTCTGTAAGCTAGCAACAAACAGGAAATGAAATTGATTTTTAAATATTTATAATTAGGATCAAAATTATCAAATAACTGGAAATAAATCTAAAAAATATCTGCAAGACCTTTATAGAAACATTTTTAAACATTGAGAGTTAATCAATTAAAATATTGTTTGGAAAACTCAGTATTCTAAATGTCTTTTCCCTATAAACTATTCATAGATTCAATGCGATTCCAATCAGAATCTTGGCTTTGTAAAGCTTGACAAGTTGATTATAAAAGACCTATGGAGCCCTTTCCCCCTTTCTTCTTTGTATTCCCAATTTTTCAGTTCAAAAGCATAGAAACAGGAACAGGGAGCCTGGTGGCCCACAGTGAGGTGTTGGAGCCTGGAGAGAATGGGGAAGGCATAAATGTGGGAGAGCCACCCTGCACAGTGTTGGAACATCCCTGAAAGGTCAACAACATAGAATGTGGTATCACAGACTGAAGGGAAACAACAGCCCAGCATGGGTTTTCAGAGCCTTGTGGGGGCAGTAAATCTGCAGAAGAGGTGGCCTGGCACAGAGTGTCTGAGAAAGGAGATAGTTACACGTCTCAAAGTACTTCTGCATAAAATACTAATGAATTGTAAAGTAGAAAGTTAACAGTCCAGAGGAGAAACCTGGCAGATACTACCTCCAGTGATCAACATTAACATCACCAACAACGGGACAAATCAAAATTGTAGGTCACATGAGAGGATGCAATGAGTAGAGGGCCACTTCAGTCATACCCTTGCTAAAAATGTGTGATCCGAAATTTTTAAAGATTTTTTTAAATTTGTCAGAGAGAGAAAGGAGAGAGAAAAAAAACAAACAAACAGGGGGAGCAGTAGGCAGAGGGAGAAGCAGGCTCCTCACTGAGCTAGGAGCCTGATGCGGGACTTGATCCCAGGACCCTGGGATCATGACCTGAGCTGAAGGCAGCCGCTTAACCAACTGAGCCACCCAGATGTCCCTGATCTGAATTTTATCACAAGGAAACACAAGAAAAACCCACATTGAAAGACATTCTACATTACTGCAATCAACTCCTCAAAAGATTAAAAGTCATGAAAATCAAGGAAAGACTAAGGAACCCTTCTAAACTGAAAGAGACTAAGACACACAACATCTGAATTAAATACATGGCTCTGAACAGGACCTTCCTTGCTAGAAAGGATATTACAGACAAGTAACAAGACTTAAAAAGAATATGAGGATTAAATGATAGAACGTATAGGGCGCCTGGGTGGCTCAGTCGGTTAAGCATCTGCCTTCGGCTCAGGTCATGATCCCAGAGTCCTGGCATCAAGACCCGCATCAGACTCTCTGTTCAGCAGGGAGCCTTCTTCTCCCTTTCCCTCTGCCTGCCGCTCTGCCTACTTGTGCTCTCGCTGTCTCTCTCTCTGCCAAATAAAGAAATAAAATCTTAAAAAAAAAAAAAAAAGAATATACAGTGGACACGGCTTGAATGGGTGCACTTATACGCAGATTTTTTTCAATAAATACATGACAGTACTGTAAATGTATTTTCTCTTCCTTATGATTTTAATAACATTTTCTTTTCTCTAGCTTACTTTGTTGTAAGATTATAGTATGGAATACATATAACATACAAAACACAGGTTAATCGACTGTTCTGGTACCAGTAAGTTATCCGATAACAGCAGATTATTAGTAGTTAAGGCTTTGGGAGTCAAAAGTTATTCATGTATTTCTGACTGCAAACGGTCAGTGCCCCTAACCCCCCATCATTCAAGGGTCAATTGTATTAGAGTTCATTGTCTGTTTGTCAGGGTTGTATGGTAATTATGTGGAATGTACTGACTTGTAGGATATAAATGCTATGGGAATCAGGCATAATGTAACAATTGCAAATGGTTCTGGGGGAAAAATTCTTTTTTTCCCTCTAATTTTTCTTTTCTCTAATTTTAAGACTGTTCTCAAAAAGTAAATAAAAAATAAACAGAAAAGGTAAAAAGCCTTAGGCAAATCTTCTTTCACCATGAGGAAAGAGCTATGAATCAGTATTTAGGGGCGCCTGGGTGGCACAGCGGTTGAGCGTCTGCCTTCGGCTCAGGGCGTGATTCCGGCGTTGCGGGATCGAGCCCCACATCAGGCTCCTCTGCTATGAGCCTGCTTCTTTCTCTCCCACTCCCCCTGCTTGTGTTCCCTCTCTCGCTGACTGTCTCTGTCTCTGTCAAATAAATAAATAAATAAATCTTTAAAAAAAAAATCAGTATTTAAACTTAAAATTATGCATAGGTTTTATGGCACTATAAAAATTGTAATGCATACAAACATTGACAATAGCCTTAGCAGCAATATATCAAAATGATGTCTGTCTAAATCCCCAGGTCCATATGTAGTAATAAGAATTGGAAAATACAAAAAAGCTATCAGTTAACACCACTGAAGTATTAATGACAACTTGGTTGGTTGGGTGCTGTTTAAAAAGCTGGTATTTGGGAAGCTTGAAGCACGTAAAACCCAATAGTGCTGGTTTCCATGTATAAAATCTGCTTAAAAGTTCATTAGGTGCCAAGAAACACAGCTTAAAATATTATATAAACTTTCATTACACACATGGTTCAAAACATCTTCCTTTAATAAAGATTTTTGCACAGCATACATTTAATAGGAAACACGTATAATGTTATATAAACATCCAGTAAATACATTTTTACTATTTATCTTTCAGATCCTATAACGGCTCCTCGAATTCTGTAAAAAGCCTTCTGATGTTTTCCGTAGAACTTGATTTAGATGTGATTCAGAAGAAAGACGAGGTATAATAGGATGAATCTGATTCCAATTCAGCAGCAGCTGAAAAGAAAAAGAATTCTATTCTTTATCTAAAATACTTCGTGGTTAACTACAAGTTAGTAAAAAACAAAGTTGAAGCTTTATGAGTGTTAAGAATAATGAAAAATATCTACATACAGCTACAATATAAAATACAAGATTCCTTTTAAATATATTTTGCTCATGGTTGCCACTGAGTTAATTGCTATTGTGGATAAATATCAGAGCTTCTGGTTTTCTCATTACAAGAGGAAATGACAAGGTGATGACAGAGCCCACCCCTGAACAATCATATACTATGAACTGAAAAATCTAACAGGCAATTTGCAGCGTTGAATATACCATGACAGGTATAAAATAAGACACTGTAAGAGCACACAAAAGGGACATCCTAGTTTTCTACCAATATTGTCTGCTTTTGGTGGAGGTGACATGTAAGCTGATACCTGAAGGACGAGGAAAAAGGGTGCCAGGTAGAGGGAAGACGCATATACAAAGAACATACACAAAGAGTGAGGAAGAACACTTGTGGAGTTGCAAGCAGTCTACGCTGAAGAGGCGCTAGAGCAAAGCAGCACAGTAGGGTAAGCAGCAAAAGAGAAGGCTGAATAATCTGGCAAGAACCAAATTGATCTGAGTGTTTTTATTCTACGTAAGGAACTTGGAATTTTACCCAATGGCAAAAGGTCAACCAATGACAAATCAATCACTGGAGATTTAAATGTCACCTGTCAAGTGACAGCTATATGAACTACAATATGAACTATAATTGCTTCACTAAGTGTTACTAAGACAAGTCTGGTTTTTTCGGTCTTATACCACTAGCAGAAACAAGAATTTGAGAAAGCCCACATATTCAGGGTGACAGTTCCACAGGAATGGAAGAAGTGAAGGAAGAGTATAGCCAGAAATAATAACAGATACATAGACATTTGGGGATTTTTTTTTAAAAGTCTGAAACACGATGACTAAATGAGGAATAAGTATGTTCTTCAGTATGGTTATGTCTTACATTTTTTATTAGATATACATAAAAAACATTAATGTAGTACCTATTACCCAAACAATGGAAAGAGATGCCATTGACTATTCATAGTTTATTTCAGAAATCGATGACCATCTTAATTCATAAATTTGGCAACATACCTGCCTTTAGTTCTCTAGATATTCTTTTTTCGAACTCCTTCTGCACCTGAAATAAGTCAAATATTATTTAGAATGTCATGTTAAACAAGGGATATTATTTTAGGAACTATATATATCTTATGAAATGTGGTCTTCAAATAACACTTGCAGAGACTACAACTAAATTAGGGATTGCTTAAATAGAAAAATAATCACGTAAATAAAATAAAATAAATCCCTACTTATTTTAATCTTAGGTAACTGAGAAGAAACATATGGAATGCTATTTAGATGAATCTGATAAAAAGTACCTTTAATATTGGTCTATTGAATACACAGAATTCTGGAAGAGGAGGAAGATGGCGGAGGAGGAGGGGACCATCGTTTCGTCCACTCCGTGGAATTCAGCTAGATAGCTTTCAAATGACTCTTAACGCCTGTGAGCTCAACCTGAGATCTAAGAAAAGAACGGTTGCAATTCTACAGATAGAAAAGCGACCACTTTCTGCAAGGTAGGAGGTGCGGAAACGCGAATGCGAGGGGATATATGGGAAGATAAACCGTAAGGGGAGGGAGCATCCATAAGCCAGCTTTCAGAAAGTGATATAGCAGTCGCGTGCAAATCGGAACTTTTAGAAGTCTGCTCCGGTGAGGGACATCCCTGCTTGAAAGGCACTCAGGTGGAGAAACAGGGTGGAATCCTAGGTGGGACAGCCTGGGCTCAGGATCCCCGGAATCACAGAAAGAACATGGCTGTCTGAGTGTGGGAGAGTTCCCAGGCCTCTGAGCAGGGAAGCCGGCTGCAACCAGTGAGCGGAGGAGGGGGCTTTCAGCTGGGTGTTGCCATAAACCACCAACTGCCAAGGGTTGGGCGACTGCTCTCAGAGTGGTGGCCCAACAAGCGGCAGAACCAGGGCAAGACCTCCCTCCCACCCCCTGGAGGAGCGGTGTGAATGCATGCCACAGGAGGCAACAAAGTTTGGAAACTCCAAAGGGGGTGGCGGGGCTGAGATAAAAATGCTCGGTCACAGGCTGGGGATACACAGAGTGCAGACAGAAACCAGGGAGACAGAAGTGTCTGACAGCTTCTCCGTGAGGGCACACTGAAGAGTAGAGGGTGCCAGCATCCAGCTCCAGGGCTGGACACTGGGAGGCTGACATTTCCATTCTCATGCTCTAAAGTGGTGCGGAAAGCCTTCAGGGAACAAAAGCCACATAGAGCAATCCGGAGCAGATGACTCAGCCCGGCCCCCCTGGCAAGGGCAGTGCAATACAGCCGGGGAAACGACCCCTGAGAATCAGCGCAGCAGGCCCTTCCCTCAGAAAACCAGCAAGAACATCCCAGTAAGACCAAGTTTACAGAGCACACGGAACTGCAGAACTCCAGCACGAGGGGAAAATGCTATAAAGAATTCCTGGCTTTTTCTCATGATTCCTTAATCTTTCCACTTTAATTTTCTATTTCCTTTTCATTTTCTTATTTTGGCAACTCGTTTTTTTCCCAACTTTTTAATTTTCATTTTTATACTTACGTTCTATCCTTTCATTGTATTTAACTTTATTTTTGCATATGTAGTTTCTCCTAACAAACAGACCAAAATACACCCAGAGTCTAGTGTATTACTCTGTTCTCATCTCCTACCTGATTATATTCTTTCCCTTTTTTAATTTTTATTTTATTTACTTCTTTGGTTTCAGGTCTCTTCTGATTTATTAGGAGTATATTTCTCTGGGGTCATTGTTGCTAGTTTAGTATTTTGTGCTCTCGTTCATCTATTCTGCTATGGACAGAATGACTAGATGGAAAAACTCACCTCAAAGAAGAGAACAAGAGGCAGTACTGACTGTCAGGGACCTAATCAGTACGGATATAAGTAAGATGGTGGAACTAGACTTCAAAATAACAATTATAAAGATACTAGCTGGGCTTGAAAAACGCACAGAAGACACTAGGGAATCCCTTTCTGGAGAAATAAAAGAAATAAAATCTTAAGAAATCGAAATCAAAAGGCCATTAATGAGACGCAATCATAAATGGAGGCTCTACTTCGGGAAAACCGTATGGAGGTTCCTCAAGACGTTAAAAATAGAGCTACCATATGACCCAGTCATGGTACGACAAGGATTTACCCCAAAGATGCAAACGTAGGGATCTGAAGGGGCACCTAGACACCAATGTCTACAGCAGCAATGTCCACAACAGCCAAACTGTGGAAACAGCCCAAATGTCCATGAACAGATGAATGGATAAAGAAGATGTGGTATATATAAATACAATGGAATAGTACTCAGCCATGAAAAACCATGAAATCTTACAATTTACTTGATGTAGATGGAAATGGAGGGTATTATCCTGAGAGAAATAAGTCAATCAGAGAAAGACAATTATCGTATGGTTTCCTACCTATGTGGTATATGAGAAACAGTGCCGAGGATCATAGGGGAAGGGAGGGAAAACTAAATGGCAAGAAATCAGAGAGGGAGACAAACCATGAGAGACTCTTAACTATAGGAAACAAACTGAGATTTGCTGGAGGGGAGGTGGGTGGAGGTTGGGGTAACTGGGTGATGGGGCATGAAGGAGGGCACGTGATGTGTAGAGCACTGGGTGTTAAACACAACTGATAATTAACTGAACACTACATCTGAAACTAATGATATATCATGTGTCAGATAACTGAATAGAAATTTTAAAAAAATTTATCACATACATAATGGGTAAGGTGAAATAAAACACTATTTGCTTATCTTTTCCAGACTTTTTGAGCTATAATTAACTAACAAAAATGATATATTTAAAATTTTAAAAATTGGAGGCTGTAACTGCTAGGAGAAATGAGGCAGAAAGGACAAGTAGAGATATGAGGACAAAATGAGGGAGAATAAAGAAGCTGAGAAAAAAGAAACGACTGGATCACGAGGGGAGAATTCGAGAGATAAGTGATACCATAAAGCAAAACAATATTAGAATAATTGGGATCCCAGAAGAGGAAAGAGGGGGTGGCAGAAGGTATATTTGAGAAATTACAGCAGAGAACTTCCCTAATCTGGGAAGGAAACAGGTATTTAAATCCAGGAGGCACAGAGAACCCCCTCCAACATCAATAAAAATAGGTCAACAGCTCGACATACAGTAGTGAAGCTTGCAAATTTCAGAGACAAAGAGAAAATCCTGAAAGCTCGGGACAAGAGGTCCTTTACCAACAAGGGTGAAAACATAAGGCTGGTGGGCAGGCCTGTCCACACAGAGCTGGCAGGCCAGAAAGGACTGGCATGATACATTCAATGTGCTAAATGGTAAAAATATGCAGCCAAGAACACATTATCCAGCAAGGCTGTCATTCAAAATAGAAGGAGAGATACAGAGTTTCCAGGACAAACAGAACCTAGAAAATTTGTGAGCACTAAACCAGCCCTGCAAGAAATATTAAAGGGGATCCTTGAAGCCAAGTGAGAGCCGCAAAGTAACACAGACCAGAAAGGAACAGAGACAATATACAGAAACAGTGACATTACAGATAATACAATGGCACTAAATTCATATCTTTCAACAGTGACCCTGAATGTAAATGGGTCAAAAGCCCCAATCAACAGACACAGGGTATCAGATTGGATAAAAAAGCAAGGCCCATTGATAGGCTCTCTGCAAGAGACTCGTTTTAGACCCAAGGACACCTCCCGATTGAAAGTGAGGAAGTGCAAAACCATTTATCATGCTAATGGTCATCAAAAGAAAGCTGGGGTAGCAATCCTTATATCAGACAAATTAGATTTTAAACCAAAGACTGTAATAAGAGATGAGGAAGGACACTATCATAATTAAAGGGTCTATCCAACAAGAAGATCTAACAATTGTAAATATTTATGCCCCTAACATGGGGGCAACCTATTATATAAACCAATTAATAACAAAAGTAAATAAACACATCAATGATGATACAATAATAGTAGGTAGGGGACTTTAACGCCCCACCCGCTGCAATGGATAGATCACCTAAGCAAAAGATAACAAAGAACAAGGGCTTTGAATGACACACTGGACCAGATGGACTTCACGGATATATTCAGAGCATTTCATCCTAAAGCCACAGGATACACATTCTTCTCAGGTGCACATGGAACACTCTCCAGAGTAGATCACACACTGGGTCACAAATCAGGACTCAACCGGGGCAAAAAGATGGAGATTATGCCATGCATATTTTTAGAACACAGTGCTTTAAAACTTGAACTCAGTCACAAGAAAAAAATTGGAAGGACACAAATATATGGAGGTTCAAGAGCATCCTACTAAAGAATGAATGGGTCAACCAGGAAATTAAAGAAGAATTAAAAGAATTCATGGAAACAAAGGAAAATGAAAACACAACTGTTCAAAACCCGTGGGAAGCAGCAAAAGCGGTTCTCAGAGGGAAGCACAGAGCAATGCAGTTCTTTCTCAAGAAACAAGAAAGGTCCTAAATACACAACCTAACCTTACACCTAAAGGAGCTGGAGAAAGAACAGCAATTAAAGCCCAAATGCAGCAGGAGAAGAGAATTAATAACGACCAGAGCAGAAATCAATGAAATTGAAACCAAAAGAACAGTAGAACACAGCAACGAAACTGGGAGCTGGTTAAGAATTAGTAAGATCGATAAACCCCTGGCCAGACTTAGCAAAAAGAAGAGAGAAAGGATCCAAATAAATAAATCACGAATGAAAGAGGAGAGATCACAACCAGCACCAAGGAAATACAAACAATTTTAAGGAACATAGTAGGAACAACTATAGGCCAACAAACTAGGCAATCTGGAAGAAATGGATACATTCCTAGAGACGTATAAACTACCAAAACTGAAACAGGAAGAAACAGAAAACCTGAACAGTCCCGTAACCAGCAAGGAAAATTGAAGCAGTTATCAAAAATCTCCCAACAAACAAAACTCCAAGGCTGATGGCTTCCTTGGGGAGTTCTACCAAACATTTAAAGAGGAATTAATACCTATTCTTCTGAAGCCGTTTCAAAAATATAGAAATGGGAGGAAAACTTCCAAACTCTTCCTATGACACCAGCATTACCTTGATCCCCAAACCAGACAAACACCCCACCAAAAAGGAGAATTACAGACCAATATCCCTGATGAACACGGACGCAAAAACTCTCACCAAGATACTAGCCAACAGGATCCATCAGTACATTAAAAGGATTATTCACCACAACCAAGTGGGATTTATTCCTGGGCTGCAAGGATGGTTCAACATCCGCAAATCAATCAATGTGATATGCTACTTTAAGGAAAGAAAGGACAAGGACCACTTGATCCTCTCGATAGACACAAAAAAGCAACTGACAAAGTACAGCATCCTTTCTTGATTAAAATTCTTCACGGGGGTGCCTGGGTGGCACAGCGGTTAAGCGTCCGCCTTCGGCTCAGGGCGTGATCCCGGCATTCTGGGATCGAGCCCCACATCAGGTTCCTCCGCGATGAGCCTGCTTCTTCCTCTCCCACTCCCACTGCTTGTGTTCCCTCTCTCGCTGGCTGTCTCTATCTCTGTCAAATAAATAAATAAAATCTTTAAAAAAAAAAAAAACTCTTCACGGTGCGGGGATAGATGGAACAGAACCTCAATATCATAAAAGCCATCTTCAAAAAGCCCACAGGGAATATCATTCTCCATGGGGAAGAAACGAGGGCTTTTCCCTAAGGTCGGGAGCACGGCAGGGATGTCCACTCTCACCACTGTTGTTCAACATAGTACTAGAAGTCCTAGCCTCAGCAATCAGATAACAAAAAGAAATAAAAGGCATCCGAATCCGCAAAGAAGTCAAACTCGCACTCTTCGCAGACGACGTAATACTCTATGTGGAAAACCCAAAGACTCCACCCCAAACTTGTTAGAACTCATACAGGAATTCTGCAAACTGGCAGGATAGAAAATCAGTGCACAGACATCAGTTGCATTTCTATAGACTAACGAAGAGACAGAAGAAAGAGAAATTAAGGAGTCAAACCCATTTACAATTGCACCAAAACCCATAAGATTAGAAATCAGAAATAAACCTAACCAAAGAGGCAAAGGCTCTGTACTCTCAAAACTCTAGAACACTCATGAGAGAAACTGAGGAAACCACAAAGAAATGGAAATACATTCCTCGCTCATGGACTGGAAGAACAAATATTGTTAAAATGCTATGCCACCTAGAGCAGTCTATACCTTCAATCCAATCCCTATCAAGATACCATCAACTTTTTTCACAGAGCTGGAACAAATAATCCTAAAATTTGTATGGAACCAGAAAAGAACCTGCATAGCCAAAGGAATGTTGAAAAAGAAAACCAAAGCTCGTGGCATCACAATTCCGGATTTCAAGCTCTGTGACAAAGCTGTAATCATCAAGACAGCATGGTACTGGCACAAAAACATTCTGTTTCTTTGGCCAATGAAACACAATAGAGACCCCAGAAATGGACCCTCAACTCTATGGTCAACTAATCTTTGACAAAGCAGGAAAGAACAGCCAGTGGAAAAAAGACAGTCTCTTCAACAAATGGTGTTGGGAAAATTGGACAGCCACATGCAGAAGAATGAAACGGGACCATTTTCTTACACCATACACAAAAATAGACTCAAACTGGATGGAAGACCTAAGTGGGAGACAGGAACCCATCAAAATCCTAGAGGAGAACATAGGCAGCCACCTCTGTGACCTCAGCCGCAGCAACTGCTTGCTAGACATGTCTCCAAAGGCAAGGGAAACAAAGACTTCATCAAGATAAAAAGCTTTTGCACAGCAATGGAAGCAGTCGCTGGCACCAAAAGACAACCACGGAATGGGAGACGATATTTGCAAACGACATATCAGTTAGAGGGCTAGTATCCAAAATCTATAAAGAACTTATCAAACTCAACACCCAAAAAACAAATAATCCGGGCAAGAAATGGGTGGAAGACGTGAACACACATTTCTCCAAAGAAGACATACAAATGGCCAAAAGACACATGAAAAAATGCTCACCATCACTCGGCATCGGGGAAATGAATACAAATCAAAACCAGAATGAGATTTCACTTCACACCAGTCAGAATGGCTAAAATGAGCAAGTCAGGAAACGACAGATGTTGGCAGGGATGCAGAAGAAGGGAACCCTCTTACACTGTTGGTGGGAATGCAAGCTGGCACGGCCACTCTGGAAAACAGTATGGAGGTTCCTCAGAAAGTTGAAAATAGAGCTACCCAACGACCCAGCAATTGCACTAGTAGGGATTTATCCCAAAGATACAAATGTAAAGATCTGAAGGGGCACCTGCACCCCAATGTTTATAGCAGCAATTTTATTTTGAGAGATAAAGAGAGAGAGAGCGGGAGCACAAGTGGGAGGAGGAACAGAGGGAGTGGAAGCAGCAGACTTCCCACTGAGCAGACAGCCTGAAGTGGGCGGGGCTCTATCCCAGGACCCTGGAATTATGACCTGAGCTGAAGGCAGGCACTCAACTGACTGAGTCCCCAGGAACCCCAGTACCCTACTTTAGACCTCATTTTGGGCATTCAATGAGAGGATACCTTTTATAAGAAAGGTCTAAGAAAGAATATTCTAGATGGGAATACTTGTAATATACAGTTGATCCTTGACCAACATGGGTTTGAACTGTGCAGGTCTACTCGACTTACACGTAGACTTTTTTTGATACAATATGTATTAGTGTATTTTCTCTTCCTGCTGTTTTTCCCAGTAACATTTTTTTCTCTAGTTTATTTTAGGGTGAGAATATAGTATATAACACATGTAATGTACAAAACATGGGTTAATGGACTATTTATGTTATCGGTAAGGCTTCCAGTCACCAGTAGGCTATTAGTAGTTTAGTTTTTTGGGTTCCACGTGTAAGGGAAATCATATGGTATTTACCTTTCTCTGAGTTATCTCACTTAGCATAATACTAGTTCTTATTTTTTTTTAAGATTTTTTTAATTTATTTATTCGACAGAGATAGAGACAGCCAGCGAGAGAGGGAACACAAGCAGAAGGAGTGGGAGAGGAAGAAGCAGGCTCATAGCGGAGAAGCCTGATGTGGGGCTCGATCCCACAAGCATAATACTAGTTCTACCAATGTCACAAATGGCAAGATCCCATTCTTTTTTATAGCTGACTAATATTTCACTGTATACATATAACACATCTTCTTTATCCATTCATCTGTTGATGGACACTGAGGTTGCCTCCATCCTTTGCTTATTGTAAATAATGTTTCAAAAAAACATAGGGGTGCGTACAACTTTTCGAATTAGTGTTTTCATTTTCTTTGGGTAAATGCCAGTAGTGGAATTACTGAATTGTACTGTATTTCTATTTTTAATTTTTTGAGAAACCGTAACACTTTTTGACCATAACATTATATTCCGGCCTTATAAAATGAATAATCTGACAACATTACAAGACAGGCCTTGTAAAATTAGTAACTCAATACCACTTGATGGGAGAAGCTTTTATTGAAGCAATTTTATAATACCATTAATAAATACTATGTAAGATATAAACCACTTTTTATACGGTGTGACTTAAAGAACTATCAAGGTAATGTTATTATCTTTTCCCCCAAAAGCTCTTTTCCTAAATATTTACTTCTGGGACCTGTGTTTATTTCCAGGTGAGAACTGTGTTTAGATGGTAGAAACAGCTTGAGGTCCATTAATAAAGAGAACACATTTGCAATTTTATTTATACTTTTCCATTTATCAAAAACATAGGAGGTTAAGAAAAGTATACACAGAAAAACAATGTACAATGTATCAGCAAATTTTAATCCAAAGAATTATTAACTAGAAGGATTTTCTCATAAGTGTCAGTTTTCAAACTATCGCCCATAGAAATCTAAGGTTCCACTGGGGACACAGCAGGATTGAGGGACAAGGAAGTCTACAGGTGTAGTCTCATCTCTCCTTTAGCTAAAGAGCTCTACTTGTCTCTGTTTTATATAATACAGTTTAATGCAAAAAAAAATTAAGTTCTATTCTTTGAAAAAAAATTTTTTTCCAATGGTATGGAAGTCACTAACTTAGTCAAAGTTCCTAATTTCACAGAGGAGACAAAAAGGCCTCAGAGAGATTGTAGTTTGCCTGAGGTCAAAAACCCACCTAGTTGCAGGCCAGGAATGTGCTAATTTAGGTCTTACTGAGCCTAGAGTTTTATGCCAATTACTTCCTCATAGTCAGGAAAAACACATGTGTTTTTAAGGATAACTCAGAGAAAATGAATATATAAAACTTTGTCATGTGGCTCAATAACGTTCAGGCATTAGGCACAACATAACTTTCTAACTAAATTATAAATGTTGAAGTCATGAACAAACATAAAAGAACAGAAGTTATCTTAACTCCTATTAGTAACAGTCAATATACTCAATTTATAAGCACAAAGTTTTTTAACCACAGGACAGGGAACTTGAAGGAGAAAATCTTTAGTTGAACCAAAGAACCTGAAGCTGAGGAAATTCTTCCTTGAAAGAATTATTCATTTCCTTCAAATAAAACTTGGTTTTAGCAAAATCAACCAATAAATGAGTTACCTGTGTTGTGAGTTATTTATAGCAAAATTTAAAACACAAAACAGATTTCTCCTTACCATCTAGCATGCCCTGTCCGACCTCTCATCATTAGTTGGTATGTACAAAAGACATGACTAACTTTAATTACAATTGAAGTCCAGTCAGAAATTATAGGTAAATCTTCATTTCCATGTGAGGACTTTTCTCTACCTTCCTCACGACAGGAAGGGAGATGTACCTAATGGGCGAATTTGGGAGAAGGCACTAAGCAGTGCGTACGTGGTTGCAAATCTCTTCTCTGAAAAGATGTGCCTGCCACAGTAACATCAATTCAGGCCTGTTCTCATCTTTTTGGGATGGGCATCTAACATTTGTTCCCCCCGTTTACAACTGTGTGCGGAAGTGCCTAATTTGGGATAAAGTATTGGGAAGCTCACTGTGGCTACATGCCTAAACCACATCCTCCAATTTGTTAGTATGTATCAGTAATAAAGTTACTAAGCTTATCTCCATCTGCCTGACTCCTGTGTTCTCAACTTAGAAAAAGAAGAGCAATGCCATCTGCCACCTACCCCACCACAGTTCCAAGAAAAATGGCCAGACAACACTTAGAAATGCTTTCTTCCTTGACTTCATAACGAACATTCATTGTTCAAAGCCACATACTTTAAAGAGGGAAAAAGTTGACAAGAACAATTTCTGAAGCAAACATAGAAAGTCAGACAGAATGAGGAGACAGAGGAATATGTGCCAAATGAAAGACCAATACAAGGCTTCAGAAAAATAACTAAATGAAAAAGAGATAGGTTATCTACCTGATAGAGTTCAAAGTAATGGTCATAAAGATGCTCAGCAAACTTGGGAGAAGAATGGATGGATTCAGTGAGAACTCCAAGAAAGAGAAAATATAAAGAAGAACCAATCAGAGCTGAAGAATACAATAACTGCAATGAAAAATACACCAGAGGGAATCACCAGCAGAGTAAAAGCTGCAGAAGAACAGATGAGTGATCTGCAAGATAGGGTAGTAGAAACGATCCAAGCCAAAAAGAAAAAAGAATTTTAGAAATGAGGATAGGTTAAGGGACCTCCTAGAATCACGCCCCGCATCAGGTCCCCTGCTCAGGGAGCCTACTTCTCCCTCTCCCTCTCCCTCTGGCCCTCCCCTCCCACTTGTGTTTGCTCTCACTTGCTCTGCTCTCTCTCTCTCAAAAATAAACAAGAAAAGAAAAGAAAAGGCCATAACTTTAAGTAAGAAAATTACAAGAGAAAGAGTTTTATTGGTACAAGCAAACATACAGTAAAGGTAATAGAGCAATCACTTTTATAAAGCCAGTATGAAGGTTAAAAGACAAAAGTAGTAATATCAATTATATCTACAGTAATTAGCTTAGGGACACACAAAATAAAAAGATGTAAACTAAGACATCAAATACATAAAACAAGGAGGGGTGTAAAATTTAGTGTTTATAAAATGAGTTTGAACTTAAACATCAACTTAAAAGAGACCGCTATATACATAGGATGTTACATATGAACTTCATGGTGATCACAAACCAAAAATCTATAATCGATAAACAAAAAAGAAAAAGAAAGGCATCCAAGCATAACACTAAAGAAAGTCCTCAAATTAGAAGGAAAGAGAGCAAGACAATAAGGAAGCCGAATGAAAGACCAAGATTGAGGCCTCATTTATCCTGAGCCTATGCTACTTTTGTCCACATCAATAAGACCATGAATATACCATCAAAACCATAAACCTATGTGCATTGATTGAAATGGATATTTTAATAACAATGATACACAATGGAAACTAGCTGCTATTTAAAGACTCCCTATCATACTCATCTTAGTCATCAATCACCAACTTAAGTGATGGCAAGGTAGATACGTGTGAACTTCATTTTAAAAATTCAAATTGTGGGGCACCTGGGTAGCTCAGTCAGTTAAGCGTCTGACTCTTGATTTTGGCTCCAGTCATGATCTCAGGGTCGTGAGACTGAGCCGTGCATCAGGCTCCTCACTGACCATGGAGCCTGCTTACCCTCTGCCCCTCACCCAGTGCTTGCACTGCCATTCTCTCCTTTAAAAAAAAAATCAAATATTTGCTTGATTTAGCTATTTAGAAAATGCTCTACAATTGCTCAGCAAGACATTTTGTAAAAATTGAAACAAGTGCTATAAGTAAAAAAAGATGCTGTAAGTAAGAAAGCAATAAAGGATGTACTCTCCTGTAAGAAAATGCCAAAAATTTTAACTTAAAAAGAAAAATTAATCTTTTTAGGATTATAAGTTTATGTAATTCATAAAAGAACTTTTCATGGATTCTTCTAAATAATTAACATCCATATGGGATTGTTTGGACTCTAATCATTCACTTACGCATATGGGTGGAAAAAATTGGTAACAGCAAACTTTAAAATTGTTATAAACCATTGTCAACCAGAAAATAAGTCAAGGTATCTAAGTGTACATTTGGTTAATGAGCAATAATATTTACTTTCTAAAATTGAATTTCAGTGTAACTTTTCAAGAAATATAAAATGTGTCACTTTTGGGGTGGCTCAATCGGTTAAGAGTCCGACATTTTTTTTTTAAGATTTTATTTATTTATTTGACACAGAGAGGGACAGCCAGTGAGAGAGGGAACACAAGCAGGGGGAGTGGGAGAGGAAGAAGCAGGCTCCCAGAAGAGCATGGAGCCCAATGTGGGTCTCAATCCCAGAACCCCGGGATCACGCCCTGAGCCGAAGGCAGATGCTTAATGACTAAGCCACCCAGGTGCCCCAAGTGTCCGACTCTTGATTTCAGCTCAGGTCATGATCTCAGGGTCGTGAGACTGAGCCCTACATAGGGTTCCATGCTCAGCGGGGAGTCTGCTTGAGAGTCTCACTCTCTCTCTCCCTCTTGTGCACTCTCTCTCTAAAATAAATAAAATCTTTAAAACAATAATAAAATATGTCAGTTTAATTATATTTATTGAATAAAGTTATCTCTTGAAAGTAAGAGCTCCAGGAACAACAACAACAAAAAAATCACAAATTTTCTGTCTCATTTCCTTATTAGCACAAATAATTATGTCTTTTACTAGTGTGTATAAGTCAGTTAAACAACTCAGGATTTCACCAAATTAAAAATAAAAATTATATCAGAAATCTGAAACCCAAGGAAAAAAAGATAAGACTATATAACTAACCTTCAATAAGTAACTCTCGATGCCATTATTTGAAGGACACGAGCTTGAGGGTGGAATCATGACATTCTCTCTTGGAGCAACATATCTATCGAGAGGTAATCTATTACTGATATTTCTGACGTAAGGCAGTTCCAAGACAGGACTCATAGTAACAGTGTGAAGGAAGTTCCTTTTCTGCTGTTTTTCCACTAGAAGTTTGGTTCTGATCTCTGCCAGCCTCTCATTAGTCCTGTTAAGATTACAAAACACAATGCTTAGTATTTCATTTCTCCCCAAATCACTCCTAAATGACTTGTATTTTTTTTAAGTTTCCATAATAGTAAACAGAACATGCCCTTAAATGGTGTTTTAACACTGAAAATGTGACAGAGAAGACCTACTATATATATTATAGGTTTAAAATTGTTCTAAATAAGTACATATATTTCTTGGGACTCCTAACTAACAAGTAATTCAAAATAAGGAGGGAGAGAAATGGCTATCAGTGATATACACGGCTTAATAGGTAATAATTGCTGCCCTCCAGAATGGCAGTACTTATGAGACTCTTGAGGAAGCCATTACACATACTTATATTTAGTAAACACTTTAGGGATATAAAAATAAACCACCCCAGGGGGCTGGGGGGCTCAGTCAGTTAACCATCTGCCTTCGGCTCAGGTCATGACCCCAGAGTCCTGAGATTGAGCCCCACGTCAGGCTCCCTGCTCAGCGGGAAGCCTGCTTCTCCCTCACTCTCTGCCTGCTGCTCCCCCTTCTTGTGCTCACTCACTCGCTCTCTGTCAAATAAATACATAAATCTTTAAAAGAAAATAAAACTACAAACAAGCCATCCCTCAAAGACATTTTCAAGCATTTGCTTTCACCACTCTTGTACATTTCACTCATTACCTCAGAGAAATTGAGCATTTGGCAACTGAGGAATAATTTAGACCAACAATTGCTAGGGGAGAAGTAGATGGCAGAGTCGTGATCAGAAAGAACTAAAACAGCTCCAGATGCGATTAGGTTATAACACAGTTACCAAGGTACTGGAGGTGGAATCTGCCCTTTCTGTCTTCCACACACCTCCTTGTCATGTCCACCATGGTGCTATTTTTAGCCACTTTGGGAATTACACTGCCTTTCACCCCTAGGTGAATCTTTCTGTATGTATATACCCTTATGTAAAGTAGAAAAACTATAAAGAATAGTTTGTTTCAAAGCACCCTCTAGTTAAGAATACCAAAGATCACAATCAAAAAACTAAATCTACCAAGCTGTGAGGATGTGCAGTATTGGTACTTGACCTTTTGGGTTAAAGATGTAATCTTCCACAAATAAACTCCCTAATATTAATAAACTCATTTCTATTTAGGGTAATTCTGACAAACAATTTTATAATAATATGCTGTCTGTCTAAATTATAAAGCTTCAAACAATTAGCTTAAACACTAGGCGATCAGATTAACTGAAAATATTGAGGGGAAAAAAAATAAAATCATGTAAAACTGAAAAAGGAGGAGCGATGCAAACTGTCTTGGCCTAACATCTCACAGTTCATGTATAAACATCATTTTCCAAAATTATGCTATCCAGTTGACTTTCACTTATTACTCATCTCATGAACCTGGCTCCATAAAAATTATGCTTTAGAGGCAAATTAATAAGCTACATCTATTTTCTATGATTCTGTTTTAAATTACCTGTTCAGTTCATTTGTCAATGACGTTCGAACTTTTACTTCTTCGAAATACAATTCCTTGTATTTTTCCAACTCTGTTTTATTAGAATGTTCTTGAGAACTTTTCATTTTGGATAGTTCAAATTCCAGATCTTTCACTCTGAGTTCCATCTGACTACTTATTAAAGCATTATTACTGTCTCTTAACTGTCCTAAGCTTTCTTGAGACGCTACTTGTGCCTAAAGCAAATGAAAAACATTGTTTTAAAACAGTTATAACCTGGGTAATTATAGTATATTTCTTTCCTTTAGTTTTGAGTCAATGATTCAGAGAGCAATTTTAAATGTGAAAAAAGCTGAAGTGTAAGATATTTATCATCAATGTCGACTGAATTAAATCTGAATGATAAAGTTCAATCATTCTTATATTAGAACTCACGCAATATGATAATTCAAAGAATAAGAGAATCATTTAAAAATTTTAAAAAGTGAACAATACAACTTAAGAATAATCCAAGTACATGGGGCTCCTGGTGGGGTCAGTCGGTTGAGCGCCCGACTCTTGGTTTCTGCTCAGATCGTGATCTCAGGGTCCTGAGATAAAGCTTTGTGTCATACTCAGCATGGAGTCTGTCTGAAATTCTCTTTCTCCCTCTGTCCATCCCCCGTGCTCATGCTTTCTAAACAAACAAACAAACAAACAAACAAACAAACAAATAAGATCTTAAAAGAAAAAAAAAAAAACCCAAGTATGCTACAATTTTGCTTTTAAGTAGGCTCCATGCCCAGCATGGAGCCCAATGAGGGGCTTGATTTCATGAGCCTGAGACCAAGACCTGAGCTGGTCAACCGACTGAGACACCCAGGCACCCCAAAGTTCAAATTTTTAGAGCACAATTTTTTCTTTTCCTCTCAACAGTCTTGTTTTATACCAACTGGTCTTAAGAAATAAAATGATTCTCTACTATGAATCATTCCGAAAGACCAATTTAGTGAGAATGATGATGAAAACTGAAATTTTTAAAGGGAAGGAACAAATGCTTCCAGAAATTTACCAAATTGCTATAAAGGAAGTAGAGGAAAACTATACAATGCATATAACCAAAATGTAATTTGCAGTGAAATGAATTAAAGCATATTACAGATCAATAAATTAACCTGTAAAAACAGATTGACTTCTCTTAATTTTTCCTCCATATCCAGCCTTGCCCTTTTGTCCAGTTCCCGTTTATATTGTTCTATTCTACTGTATTCTGCCATATTGAGTTCTGCATGACTCTTCAGGTTTACTACTTGTTGTTCCAACTTCTTTTTATCCTTCTCTAGTTTTTCACATTTTTTCTGTAGTTCCTTCATAGATAATAACTTCTGAGAGAGAACCTGGTTTTTTTCATCCAGTTGTAGACATTTTGAAGATGCAGTTTCTAGTTTTGCTGTAAGATCATCAACCTGAATAAATAAAATAATACAGTTTGGAAGTAGAGTGAAAACAGTCTAATGCAAAACTAGGACCAAAAATTTTTTTGAAGATTTTATTTTTAAGTCTCTACACCCAACATGGGGCTCAAACTCACAACCCCAAGGTCAAGAGTCACATGCTCTACTGACTGAGCCAGCCAGGTGCTCAAATTTTAAATTAAACTCATTTTCAACAAAATGTTATCTATACTGTAGCAGAGTCTTGGAATGTGGAACCTTGAATAACTCAGGAAATCAGGAACAAAATTAAAACCACTAGGAGTTACTAAAAGAGATGTCTGCTATCGTTCTCTTTGCCACCCATTTGTACTTGATTTTATACTTTTATTTCTCTATGATTGTTTCAGATCTTTCCTGCATAAAATAACTGTAAGTCACGTCTTAGTACAAAGTCGCTTGACTCTTCCCCCTCACCTTAACACTTCATAATTTTTTTAAAAGATTTTATTTATGTATTTGAGAGGGAGAGAGAGTGAGAGCACAAGAGCAAGGGGAGGGAGAAGCAGCCTCCTCACTGAGCAGGGAGCCTGGCGTGCCACAGTACATCATTAGTCCCAGCATGCCAGGATCACGACCCAAGCCAAAGGCAGACACTTAACTGACTGAGACACCCACGTGCCCTGGTACTCCATAATTTTTAAAGAAGTTTTAGGAATATCATATTGACTTATGTAGGTCTGAGCCAATAAATGCTTATCAAAATAAGACTTTGAAAATAAGACTCTAATTAATGAATCTATAAATACTGACTCTAATACCATAAGCCTTTTTCTTTTCTTTTCTCTTCTTTTCTTTTCTAAGATTTTATTTATTGAATGACAGGGAGAGAGACAGACAGCGAGAGAGGGAACACAAGCAGGGTGAGTGGGAGAGGAAGAAGCAGGCTCCCAGCAGAGCAGGGAGTCTGATGCGGGGCTCAATCCCAGAACGCTGGGATCACGCCCAGACTGGAAGGCAGATGCTTAACGACTGAGCCACCCAGGTGCCCCCAAAGGCTTTTTCTAAATTACAAATGTTTTATGCTAATCTGAATTGCAGTCTGAGGAGAAATGATTCGCAGGGTTAAGAAATCACATCTCTAGGTAAAAAAAATTTAGTGAGATGATCCACATATTTTTGGACCATAAAGAACACAAAAAACAAAAAACCTTAATTCAACAGTGCTACAATCCTTTGTTACTTCCCACAAAATAAGAGAACATACTAAGCAACAAAAACAACCAAAAAACTTGCTGGAGTTTCAGTGATGCTGAGTTGGGAAGAACTTCTTTCCTTTAGATATGATTGGTAAGACAAGGTGAGTGGATGTGGTGGTTTTATAAATTCCTTGACACTTCTCCTATGACAATCCCTCCCCTTAATATGTGCTTGCCTTAGCAACTGGTTTCTAGTGAATAGAATATGGCGGACTGCTATGTGATTTCTTTTTATTATGATATGTTAGTGACCACACAGTACATCATTAGTTTTTGATATAGTGTTCCATGATTCATTGTTTGAGTATACACCCGGTGCTCCATGCAATACGTGCCCTCCTTAATACCCATCACCGGGCTGGCCCATCCCACCCCCAAAACCCTCAGTTTGTCTATAGTCTCTCATGGTTCATTTCCCCCTGTTTACCCCCCTTCATTTGCCCCTTCCTTCTCCTACCGATCTCCCTGCTATTCCTTATGTTCCACAAATGAGTGAAAACCATATGATAAGTGTCTTTCTCTGCTTGACTTATTTCACTCAGCATAATCTCCTTCAGTCCCATCCATGTTGATGCAAATGTTGGGTATTCATCCTTTCTGATGGCTAATAGTCCATTGTATATATGGACCACATCTTCTTTATCATTCGTCTGTTGATGGACATCTCAGCTCCTTCCACAGTTTAGCTATTGTGGACAATGCTGCTAGGAACACTGGGGTGCATATGGCCCTTCTCTTCACTACATCTGTGTCTTTGGGGTAAATACCCAGTAGTGCAATTGCTGGGTCATAGGGTCTGCTATGTGATTTTGAAGGCTAGGTTAGAAAATGTGATATAGCCTCCATCTCACTTTCTTTTTCTAGGGAAGCTCACCCTTAGAATCTAGCTGTTGTGGGAAAGCCCAGGCCACCCACTGAGTCTTCATGTAGATATTCTAGCTGAGACTGCCCCAGCTACCATCCTAGCCAAAAGCCAGCCTCAACAGACAAACATGTGCACGAACAAGGTTTTAGGTGATTCTAGTTCCCAGCTTCCAGTCATCCCAGGTGATGCCAAATGAAGAAGAAATGAGTTGGCCTTATTCAGCCTTGTCTAAAGATTTGTGAACAAGATAAATGTTGTTTTGAGCCACTGGGTTTTGAGATGGTTTATTTTGCAGCAATAAATAATTGGTACAGATACTGATATCAAAAATGGGGTGCTGCCATTAAAAAAAAAAAACTAAACTAAACTAAAACGAAACCTCCTTTGAACCAGGAAGTGGAACCTGAAAGGACGTAGAGAAGATTGAGAACCAAAAGGGCTTCCAAGAGACTGCTAGTGGAAACCTGACAGCCCTTAAAGAGGCTTACAGCAAAGGTTTCTAGACAAGTGAAGAAAATGACACTACAGGGAAAGGAACTCGTGCCACAAACACTTGAAAGTAAAAATGATAGGAGAGATAAGCTACAGAAAGACTATTCGATACGAAGCAACCAGGACTTACTGGGTTCAAGTAGCTGCTCCTCATTTACAGCCTCTCTACATGCTGAATTGTCAAACAATGCTAAAATAAAGAAATGGCTTCTGGGTTAAGAGCAAATCCAGGAAAACATGGCCTATGGATGAAGCCAAGACTATAAAACCCTTTATTAAGAACTTGGAAGGATGTAAGGTGCGCCTCGAATTTCTTTAAGGATCTTCAGAGTATGAGAATTTTAAAGGCACTGTCAAATAAGAGCTTCACAGGAAACCTGAGGTGAAAAGCTTATCTCAAAAAGATCCGGGAGAATGGCTTTTCTAATGGCATGAAAATCATTAATATTCACAGAAAACTCAAAAACTGAAGAGAATTATAGTACCAAAACACTGCTTGCGAGCTTGGACTAAAAGAGACCAAGATAGTACAAACTGAAAATAGGCCTTTGGGTCTTAGAAGTCCCACCAGGAAGAAGCAGGCTAAAAAACAGCTACAAACACAGGTCATTCCTTATGAAAAGGACAGAACCGAGAGCTCAAAGAGGAAAGCAAAGAGCCATGGAGAAGCATTCCCATGGTTAGGACTAAGTCCTAACTGAAGAACTGATAGCACGCTTCAGGCTGTATTTGAAAACTGCTATGGACTTGTATGCTTCCCATCTTCATTCTGAATGGGAGAGTCCTTAGCAGGTTTCCAGAATGTTGCATTTTGAGTGGTAGAGAACGGTCTCTTTAATTTCCAAGTCTTCACATTGAGAGGACATGTACTCAAGGGACTATACTTTAGGCACCTTATCCCCGCTGCAACTGATTAAGATGGTAAGATCTTGGACTCGAGCCTGAACCTGATGCCATGATAACTGAGATTTGTGGGAGGTATTGGGAGGAGGTGAGTGTATTTTTTATGTGGGAGGAATACAAAAAATTGTGGCTGGTGGGTAAATTACACTGATTTTTAAATGTGTCCATAGGTTTTTAAATATTCATTCCATTAAAAAAATTAAAGACCATGGGTCAACCTTAGTGACTTTCTCCTCACAAACAGAATACGGTAAATGTCATGCTGTGTGTATATTCCAAGGCTAGGTTACAAAAGGCCATAGAGCTTCTGCCTTGCTCTGTATGTTAGGCTGCTTGCTGGAATTTAGCCCCCCATCTTGTGAGGTGGCTCAGGCCACAAAGAGAGTCTCGTTGTGCCAGTGTAATAAGTGCTTCAGCTGCCTGCCCTAACTATAGTCCTAGGCAACACCCAGGATCAACACCACCAGACATGAGTGAACAACTCTTCAAACAGTTCCAGCCCCAAACCTTTCAGCTGCCCCACCTGAAGCCAGGGGAACAGAAACAAGCTGTCCTGGCCACACTTTTCCTAACAGTAGATTTGTGAACAAAATAAATGTTATTTCTTTAAGCCACTAAACTTTGGGGAGTTTGTTAAGAAAAGACAAAAAAGACAAAGAGAAAAATGGGTGATAAAAAGAGTGAATAAGATACATATATAGAAGAATTGGTCTCCATTAAAGTGGAAAGTAATAAATGTTAAGATTAATTTATTAATGACAAACAGTGCTAATGAGAAGCAGCACATAACTAGAAGCAAGATCTAATCAGTTTTTCTCTCCATTTTCCCCCACTTAGGATGACATTACCTGTGCATTCTTTATATATGACCTTTATTATGTTGAGGTACGTTCCTTCTAAACCTACTTTGTTGAGGGTTTTCATCATGAATGGATGCTGTACTTCGTCAAATGCTTTTTCTACATCTATTGAAATGATCAGATGATCCTTCTTCTTTCTTTTATTAATGTGGTGTATCACATTGATTGATTTGCAGATGTTGAACCACCACTGCAACCCAGGCATAAATCCCATTTGATCATGGTGATTATTTTTTTAATGTATTGTTAAATTCAGTTTGCTCAAAAAGTTAAAAACAGAGCTACCCTACAACCCAGCAATTGCACTAATGGGTATTTACGACCAAAGATACAGGTGTGATTAATGACTACAGGAAGTCTTTTTCTTTTAATATAGGAAAAGATATTTAATTTCACTCTGTATTAATTAATGAAAATGCAAATTAAAGCTCCATTGTAATACAACTTTTAAAAATCTGACTGACATAAACAGATCAACAATGTTTTAAAGACTATGGTTTTGCAGTATGGAAGTTCCTCAAGATGTTAAAAATAGCTACCCTACGACCTGACAATTGCACTATTAGGTATTTCCCCCAAAGATAACAGATGTAGTGAAAAGAAGGGCCATATGCACCCAAATGTTCATAGCAGCAATGTCCACAAGAGCCAAACTGTGGAAGGAGCCAAGATGCCCTCCAACAGACGAATGGATAAAGAAGATGTAGTCCATATATACAATGGACTATTACTCAGCCATCAGAAAGAATGATCACCCAACATTTGCATCAACATGGATGGGACTGGAGGAGATTATGCTGAGTGAAATAAGCAGAGAAAGACAATTATCACATGGTTTCACTCATTTGTGGAACATAAGGAATAGCAGGGAAATCGGTAGGAGAAGGAAGGGAAAAATGAAAGGGGGGGGATAGCAGTGAGGGAGATGAACGATGAGAGACTATGGACTACGGGAAACAAACTGAGGGCTTTAGGGAGGAGGGGGATGAGGGGATGGGCTAGCCTGGTGAAGGGTATTAAGAAGGGCACATATCGCATGCAGTACTGGGTATTATACGCAAACAATGAATCAGGGAACACTATATCAATAGCTAAAGATGTACTGTATGGTGACGAACATAGTCATAAAAAATAAAATAAAATAAAAAATTCAGTGTGCTAGTATTTTGTTGAGGATTTTTGCATCTATGTTCATAAGAGATAGTGGCCTGTAGTTCTCTTTGCAGTGTCTTTATCTGGTTTTGGTATCAGGGTAATACTGGCCTCATAGAATGCATTTGGAAGTTTTTCTTCCTTTTCTGTTTTTTGGAACAGTTTGAGAAGAATAGGTACTAACTCTTCCTTGAAATGCTTGGTAGAATTTGCCTCTGAAGCCATCCGGTCCTGGACTTGGTTTTTTTTTTTTTTTTTTTGGAGTTTTTTTATTACGATTCAATTTCTTTGCTGGTTATCAGTCTTCAAATTTTCTTTCTTCCTTTTTTTTTTTTTAAAGATTTTTTTTTTATTTATTTATTCGACAGAGACAGAGACAGCCAGCAAGAGAGGGAACACAAGCAGGGGGAGTGGGAGAGGAAGAAGCAGGCTCATAGCAGAAGAGCCTGATGTGGGGCTCGATCCCAGAACGCCGGGATCATGCCCTGAGCCGAAGGCAGACGCTTAACCGCTGTGCCACCCAGGCGCCCCAATTTTTTTCTTTCTTCCTGTTTCACAGTTTTGGTAATTTATATGTTTCTAGGAATTTATCCATTTCTTCTAGATTGTCCAATTTGTTGGCATAGAGTTTTTCATAATATTCTCTTAGAACTCTGCATTTCTGTGGTGTTGGTTGTTATTTCTCCTCTCTCATTTGTGATTTTATTTATTTGGGTCCTTTCTCTTTCCTTTCTGATAACTCTGGCTAGAGCCTTATCAGTTTTATTAATTTTTTCAAAGAACCAGCTACTGGTTTCATTGATCTCTTCTATTTTTTTTAAAGATTTTATTTATTTATGTGACAGAGAGACAGCCAACAAGAGAGAGAGACAGCCAACACAGCAGGGAGTGGGAGAGGAAGAAGCAGGCTCCCAGCGGAGGAGCGCGATGTGGGACTCGATCCTGGAATGCCGGGATCATGCCCTGGGCTGAAGGCAGATGCTTAACGACTGCGCTACCCAGGCACCCCTGATCTCTTCTATTTTTACTTTTTTTAAGCTTCCATATCATTTACTTCTGCTCTAATTTTTTTGAAGATTTGTTTATTTGAGAGAGAGAGAGTGGGGAGGGGGGCAAATGGAGAAGGAGTGAGAGAATCCTCAAGTAGACCCCTCGCTGAGTGTGGACCCTGAAGCAGGGCTCAATCCCAGGACACTGAGATCATGACCTGAGCTGAAATCGAGAGTTAGCCACTTAACCAACTGAGCCACCCAGGTGCCCCTATTTCTGTTCTAATTTTTATTATTTCCTTCCTTCATTTGTTCTTCCTCTTTTAGCTTCTTTAGGTGTAAGATTAAGCTGTTTGAGATTTTTCTTGCTTCTTGAGGTAGGCCTGTATTGTTATATACTTCCCTCTTAGAACCACTTTTGCTGTATCTCAAAAGTTTGGGCAACTGGTTTTTCATTTTCATTTGCTTCCATGTATTTTTAAATTTCATATTTCCTGGTTGGTCCATTCGTTGTTAAGCAGAATGTTACTTAGCCAACATTTATTTGTGGTCTTTCAGATTGTTTCTTGTGGCTGACTTCAAGTTTTATAGTATTGTGGTCAGAAAATAAATACAATCTTTTTGTATTTATTCAGGCTTGTTTCATGGCCTAATACGTCATCTATTCTAGAGAATGTTCCAGAATGTGTATTCTGCTGTTTAAGGATGGACTATTTTGAATATATCTCTTTAGTCCATCTAGTCCAATGTGTCATATAAAACCACTGTTTCCCTGTTGACTTTCTGTTTAGTTTGATCTGTCCATTGATGTAAGTGGGGTGTTAAAGTACCCAACTATTGATTATTTCTATTCCTTCTGAAAAAATCCAAATTGTACATTGTGTTCATGGATACTTTTGTAATTAGGAATAAAAGCAACTAATTCCATGAAAATATATTCCATTAAAATATATAAATATAAATATTTATATAAGTATAAATATAACATATATAATAAATATATATATATAAAAAATAAAGTAACCTAGTATTATTGTATTATTATCGATTAGTTCTTTTATGTTTGTCTTTAATAATCTTATGTATTTGGCTGGTCCCATGTTGGGTCATAAACATTTACAATTGATAGATCTTCTTGTCAGATTGTCCTCTTTATTATGATGTAGTGCCCTTGTCTCTTGTTACAGTCTTTGTTTTAAACTCTATTTTGTCCAATGTTAAGTATTGCTATTCTGGCTTTCTTTTGATGTCCATTTGCATGATACATGTTTCTCCATCCCCTCACTTTCAACCTGCAGGTGTCCATATGTCAAAAATGAGTCTCTTGTAGGCAGCATATAGATGAGCCTTTTTTTTTTTTCTTTTTTATCCATTCTGACATCCTATGTCTTCTGATTGGAGCATTTAGCCTATGTATATCCAAAGTCAGTATGGATAGATATGTATTTGTCATTTTACTACTTGTTTTGTGGTTGTTTCTGGAGATTTTCTCTGATCCTTTTTTGTGTTTTTGATGCTTTGCTGATTTTCCTTAGTGATATATTTGGGTTTCTTTCTCCTCTTTGCATATCTAGTAATGGTTTTGTTTTTGGTTTTCTTTTTAGAGACAGCATGAGTGGGGTGGGGAGAGGGAAAGAGAGAATGTTAAGCAGACTCCATGCCCAGCATGGAGCCCATTGTGGGGCTCAATCTCACAACCTGGAGATCATGACCTGAGCTGAAATGAAGAGTCAGATGCTTTTTTTTTTTTTTTTAAAGATTTTATTTATTTAGTTGACAGAGATAGAGACAGCCAGCGAGAGAGGGAACACAAGCAGGGGGAGTGGGAGAGGAAGAAGCAGGCTCATAGCAGAGGAGCCTGATGTGGGGCTCGATCCCGTAACACTGGGATCATGCCCTGAGCCGAAGGCAGACGCTTAACTGCTGTGCCACCCAGGCATCCCGAAGAGTCAGATGCTTAACTGTCTAAGCCACCCAGGCACCCCTATTAGTGGTTTTTGATATATAATTTGTATATAACCTCTTCTGCATATAGCAGTCTTATCTTAAGTTGCTGCTCATTTAAGTTTGAACCCATTCTTTTCTTCTCCCTATGCTTTAGATAAGGTATTATATTTTATATCCTTTTTTTCTGTGTTCCTTAGGTTTTACATAAATGTTCATTTTTGCTACTTGTTTGTGTCCTGCCTTGATACTGTCACTTTTGGTCTCTTCTTTCCACTCAAAGAGTCCCCGTTAATATTTCTTGCAGGGTTAGTTTAGTGGTCACAAACTCCTTTAGTTTGTGTCTGGGAAACTCTCTCTCTCCTTCTATTCTGAGTCATAGGCTTGCTGGATAGAGTCTTCATGGCTACAGATTTTTTCCGTTCACCACGTTGAATATATCATGCCACTCCCTTCTGGCTTGCAAAGTTTCTGTTGAAAAAATTCCTGCTAGCCTTAAGGGGCTTCCCCTGGAAGTTACTGCCTTGTTTTCCTGCTTTTAAGATGTTATCTTCATCAGTATACACTGCAAATTTAATTACAATATGTCTTGGTGTTGGCCTGCTTTTGTTGATTTCGATGGGACTTTTCTCTGCCTCCTGGATCTTGATGTCTGTTGCCTTCTGCAGATTAGGGAAGTTTTCTGCTATTATTTGTTGAAATAAATTTTCTTACCCTTTTTCTCTCTCTTCTTCTACTGGGATTCCTATAACATGAATGTTATTACATTTGATGGAGTCACTGAGCCCCCCAGGTCTAGTCTCATTTGGCATAATTCTTCTTTCTCTCCCTTCTTCAGCTTCAGTGCTTTCCATTAATTTGTCCTCTAGGTCATAATCTGTTCCTCTTCCTCCAGCCTGCTATCCATTGCATCAGGTGTGTTTCTCATCTCACCGATTGCACTCTGCATCTCTGATTCTTTTTTAACTCTTTTATCTCTGTTGTGAGGGTCTCACTGATGTCTTCCATTCTTTTCTCAAGTCCAGTGAGTATCCTTATGATCACTGCTTTAAATCCTCCATCAGGCATGATATTTATAACTGTCTCACTTAAATCTCTGGTCCCGTGGCCTTATGCTGTTCTTTCATTTGAGATTAATTTCTCTGTTTTCTCATTTTGTCTAAGTCTCTACCAGCTTCTCTGTGTTAGAAAAGCCAGTTATGTCACCTGCTCCTGAAAGTAACGGACTTATGAAAAAGACGCCATGTAGTGCCCAGGGTCTGGCACTTAGGGGAGTGTCTCCAGTGTGTGCTACATGGACTCTGCTATTGTGTTCTGGCTGCTCTATCCTTCAGGCCAGTTATCGGTAGAGGATCTCCCTACCTGCTGTTGGCAGTGTTTGGTACCTGGCCTCAATGTAGCAACTTTTAACTAGGTGTGCTCTGGTGTGCTTGTGAAATAAGATCTGTCACCCCCTCCAATGGAACTGAGGCCCTCCCAAATCTGGTCAGGAGACATGGTGTGGGCAGGGGCTTGTGCTGGTCTTCTGGAGGTAAGGCCTGCTGTGCTGGAACTGAGGCAAGAATGACTGAGCAGGCAGCTCCACTGGAGTGCAAGGGGATGTTGCTGGTGCAAGCAAACTAGGCAGCCAGTGTCAGAGCTACACTGCTCCCCACAGGTGGCTCTCTGTTTGTGCTGAGGGCCAGTGGAGGGAAATGGCGCCAGCTGGTTCCTTTGCTCCCAGAGAGGTGTCTCCATGAACACTGCCTCGCAGGGATGTGCTCTGAAAAGAGCAAGTAATCTCCCCACTGTATGCCCCAGGCATTGTTCAGATTGCTGTTTCCATGCTGCATGCTCCCGGGTTGTTTGCCTGCCTCCTCTCCAAGAGCAGCACAGTGCCCTACAGGCTCTAGCCCAGCCAAGCTCAATGACCTTTAGAACTCCAGGCTTTAAGCCCCCCTAGTTGTAAGCACTTGTGAAATTCAGCCCCTCTCATTTTCCAAGCCAGTGCCTATGGGGAAACGTTCTCTTTGTGCATTCCCATGTACTCCTTTCTCCTGCCTTCTCCATGACCACGACTCCCTCCCCTCTGCAGCAGCCAGGATCTGTTTCTCTCCTAAACCACATCTCTGTGCTTCCTACCTTCTCCGATGCGGTCTCTTCTCTCTCCTTAGTTGTAGAGTTTGTTCTGTCAGTCTTTAGGTAGGAGGTGAACCTAGGCTCCTCGTACTCTGCCACCATCTTCCTTTCTCTTAAGACATTTTTGTAGGAGTCCCTTCAATTACAAATTATTACAACTAGGCAGGAATGCCTCTATAGAATTTCCCCTCAAGTTAGGGGAGAAGAAAGACTG
The DNA here is from genome assembly GCF_024610735.1 of Ursus americanus. Classification (NCBI taxonomy): domain Eukaryota; kingdom Metazoa; phylum Chordata; class Mammalia; order Carnivora; family Ursidae; genus Ursus; species Ursus americanus. Next base: position 14,224,311 of record NC_142157.1, on the reverse strand, counting down.
GCAAGCAGAGAGAGAGTATGATTTGAAGTAGAACAGCTGAGAAACCAGAAATAGTTTAAACCAAAATTGGACCTTTTACCTGATCTCCATTAACTGAAATTCTAAAAGAAATAGGCAGCCTTGAGTATTTTTTAATCAATCGAATACTCAATCTTCATTCTACTTTCATCAGTGAGGAAATAAAGAGAACATTATGGAATCCTTTTTAATCTTTTCAGTAGCAAACCAAATGAACTGTCCTTTGGCACTATTTAAATTAAATATAATTTCTCCTTTCTCTTACTCCAAGCTTATTTGTGTGGGGAGGTAAGTAAGACCATCTCATCTTTATGTTGTACCACAATGCTTCCCCTTATCATACAAACTGGCTTTGAAATGTTTTTGGAATTCAAATTGCTAATCCATTTGCCTCTGATAACTCAGTTAAACACTACCTGATATTTTACAGCTGTATTCTTGAAATAATATAATGAAATGTTTATTCCATTAATTATGTATTGAGCTATTACAATACCTTATCTTTCTATTTAAAGTCCAAGAAGATGGATACAGACAACTGTGTTTTCTGAGAATGTAGGATCTGTGCCAAGAACAGGATCAGCACCAGTGTTATACACAAGAACCAAGTGAAAAAGTATCTATGAGTTGCAAGATGATGGATTAGCAAGATTTGAACACAGGAAAGCCGACGGCCCACAGTTCATCTTTTCCTTCCTAGATGGTGAAATTTATGGATGAGTCTATGCTTTATCACAAGTTAATAAAACATAATGAAGTAAAGAGTAGACAGCAGATCCTACAACCAAGATTTGATGGAAATGGACGTGGGAAGCACTGAGTGAGAGACTTAAGCTATGAATGGAGAAAAGAAACAGGACTCTATCTCTCTGAGCCTAACTTCACATCATATCATGGAGTCAGCAAGGCATAAGCTGGTAAAAGGCTTCCTCGAGAAGCAAAAAATTTCTACAGGAGTAAAGTTAAGTTCTACTACACTGACTTTTTATTATTACATAAGTGAGTGGTAATTTACAAGACGAGCAGGGAAGAATTCTCATAAAATTTGATTGAGGAGTGACATAAGGATAAACAGATAGATCAGTGTATTAGAATTGACAATCTAAAAATAAACTGTCACATTATGGTGAACTGATTTTCAACAAGGGTGTCAGACAATTAAATGGAGTAAGAATAGTCTTTTTAACAAAAGCTACTGAGACAAATGGATATGCACATGCAAAGTAATAAAGTTACACCTCTACCTCACAGCATATATACAAAATTAACTCAAAATATAAGAGCTAAAATTATAAAACTCTTAGGAAAAAAACATAAGTGTATCATTTGTGACTGGATTTGGCAACAGTTTCTTTGATAGGACACCAAAAGACAAAAGCAGATTAAGTATATTTCATCCAAATTAAAAACTTCTTTGCTTCAAATATCACCACCAAGAAAGTGCAAAGGCAAGCTACTGAATAAGAGAAAATATTTGAAAATCCTATATCTGATAAGAGATTTGTATTTAGGATATATAAATAACTCTAACAATAATGAAAAGACAATCCAATAAATAAGTGGGCAAAAGGACTGATTTGTTCTTTAAGGAAGATATAAAAATGGATAATAACCGGGGCGCCTGGGTGGCACAGCAGTTAAGCGTCTGCCTTCGGCTCAGGGCGTGATCCCGATGTTGTGGGATGGAGCCCCACATCAGTCTCCTCCGCTATGAGCCTGCTTCTTCCTCTCCCACTCCCCCTGCTTGTGTTCCCTCTCTCGCTGGCTGTCTCTATCTCTGTCAAATAAATAAATAAAATCTTTAAAAATAAAAAAAATGGATAATAACCACATAAACAGATGAGATGCTCAACATCATTAGTTTGGCTTTTTTTTTTTAAGATTTTATTTGTTTATTTGACAGAGAGAGAGCGCACACGCACAAGCAAGGGGAGGTGCAGAGGGAGAGGGAGAAGCAGGCTCCCTGCTGAGCACAGAGATCGACGAGGTGCTCGTGATCCCAGGACCCTGGGAGCATGACCTGAGCGGAAGGCAGACGCTTAACCTACTGAGCCACCCAGGCACCCCTCAACATCATTAGTTTCAAGAAAAATACAAATCAAAACCACAAGATCGATGGAACTCATCAAGTGTATTATGCTAAGCTAAACAAGTCAGTCAGAGAAAAATAAGTACCATATGATTTGCCTCATATGTGAAATTTAAGAAACAAAACAGATGAACACAGCAGAAGGGTGAAAAAAAGAAGAGAAAGGGAGGCAAACCATAAAAGACTCTTAACTACAGAGAAAAAACTAAGTGTTGCTGTAGTGGAGGGAGGTGGGTTGGGGGTGGGCTAGATGAATGATGGGTATTAAGGAGGGCACTTGTTGTGATGAGCACTGGGTGTTGTATATAAGTGATCAATCACTAAATTCTACTTCTGAAACCAATATGTTAATTAACTAGAATTTAAATAGAAACTTGAAACAAACAAACAAAAAAACCCATAAGATGACACAGCACACCCACCAGGATGGCTATAATAAAAACAACAGATAATGACAAACATTGGCAAAAGTCAGGAAAATGAGAACCCTCAAACACTGCTGATGAAAATGTAAAATGGTGCAGCCATGTTGGAAAAGTGTGGCAGTTCCTTAAATGTTAAAAAAAAAAAAAAGGTTAAAGAGAGTAACCATGTGACCCAGCAATTCCATTTATAAGTATATACCCAAGAGAAATGAAAATGTTCACATACAAACTTGTACATGTGTGTCTACAACAGCATTATTAACAACAGTCAAAAAGCAAAACAAACCAAAGGCCCACCAACTGATAAAGGAATAAATAAAATGTGGTCTGTCCACATAGTGGGATACTATTCAGCAATAAACAGAAATAAAGTACTGACACATGCTACAAAATAGGTATACCTTGAAAACATTATGCTAAATGAAAGAAGGCAGTCACGAAGGAACACATATTGTGTGATTCCGTTGATATGAAATGTCCAAAATAGGCAAATCTATAGAAACAGAGAGTAGAGTACTGGTTCCCTAGGGCTAAGAAGAGTAGGGAAGGGGAAACTAGCATAGGGTGACAGGTAAAAGGTACAGGGTTTCTTTCTAGGGTGACAAAATGTTCTAAAATTGACTGTGGTACTCTTTGAATATGCATGTTATGTTCATTTATCTCAATAAAGCTGTTACAAAAAAAAATGTAGCGAGTATATAAAATTAACAGGAAAATCTGTATTTCACTGCTCAAAGCACTGAGTGACTTATTTGCCAAAATTAAATGATTTTAGAGTCCCAAAACTAATTAAAAATTACCTTATGCTTTATCATATTAATCTGAGTATCCATTTCAGTTTAATTGTTTTTTAAATCTCCATGGAAACTAAGCTCTCCATTTTCATATTCACTTACCTCGCTTCTTGTCATGCTTAAAAGTTTCTTAAGTCTGCAGAAGATATAGAATGAGTAAGTCAGGTTCTTTAAGAGTAAATATTTAATAATTATTTAAATAGATACTATGTTCTATCACATAAACAAATCTATAAATTATGATCTCTCAATTGACCCAATCTCACACTGTTTGAGAACATACTAAATAATAATCTTAGGTAAAAAATATGGAGAAAATTTTTATCACACATATGGCAGTCAAAGAGTTCAAACTGTAACTACATTAAGAGTTCTTATATATGTTATTATTAATATCTATTTTCAGTATATTAATATAATAATCTATTATTAAACAGTGACTATAAACCAGAGACTAGTATCTAAGGTGAAGAAGAAAAGCCTACTTATGTATGAATGTCTTAAAAAGACACAAAAATACATTTTGGTACCTACTAACCACAGTCTCCAACTAGAAAATACATATAAAACACATCAAGGGAGATCATTCAAAAGGGAGAAAAAAGAAAGAAAAATCTTTAAAGTCTGATTTGAGAGGGAGAAGGAAGAGACAGAGCTTTAGAAGAAAGGAAATCAGCAAAGAGATAATGTGTGATGGTCTATGAGACTGTTTCAGAAAAAAAAATCTACATGTCTTAGCTAGGACACTGTTAGCAAAGCGAAAGGGATACAAAACAATGCAGAGAAAGAGAGTTAAATGAAAGAAAAGTATTGATGAAAACCAGAGAACAAACTTAAGCACTCAGCAAATAAACAGAAAGGAAGCCCTGTGGGAGCTACAGAGACACTGCAAAGACTTTTTTTTTTTTTTTTTATCTTAGTGGTAAAAACACGACTGCTCATTTTATTCTTCTTTGAGTCACACATATATTTTTCTATGTATATTTTATAATTTAAAAATGCAGAAAGAAAATATAAGCCAGTTGAATTAGAAAAGATGGCAGAGGAGTAGGATTGCTTAGTTTTATCTGGTCCAGAACTCACTAGATAGCTTATCAAACCATTCTGAACACTTGTGAAATCAACCAGAGATCTAAGAAAATAACGGCTGCAATTCTACAAATGGAAAAGTGACCACCTTTGGGGAGGGTATGTGTTGTGGTGAGCACTGTGTATTATGTAACACTGATGAATCACAGACCTGCACCCCGAAACAAGTAATACTTTATATGTTAATAATCAAAAAAAGAAAAAAGAAAAGCGACCACTTTCTGCAAGTCTTTGTTAATTTTCATTTTTACGGCTACATGCTATCCTTTCATTATACTTAATTTTATTTTTATATACAAAAGTTTTTCTTTCTTTACAATTTTGGGATGTAGTTTTCTAACAGACCAAAATACACACGGGATCCAGTATATTATTCTGTTCTGTTCACTCTCTGATTATATTCTTTGTTTTCTTAATTTTAATTTTCTTTCTTTTGGGTTTTGGGTCTCTTCTGATTTGTTTAGTGTGTATTTTTCTGGAGTTCTGGTTGCCATTTTAGTATTTTGTTCTCTCATTCATCCATTTTTCTCTGGACAGAATGACAAGATGGAAAAACTCACCTCAAATAAGAGAACAAGAGACAGTAATGACTGCCAAGGACCTAATTATTTTGGCTATAAGATGTTGGAACTAGAGTTCAGAATAACAAGTATAAAGATACTAGCGGGGCTTGAAAAGAGCATAGAAGACACTAAAGAATTACTTTCTGGAGAAATGAACTAAAATCTAATCAAGTCGATATCAAAAACGATGTTAATGACATGCAATAAAAAATGGAGGTACTAACTGCTAGAATAAAGAAGGCAGAAAGGAGAAATAGTGATACAGAAGACAAAATGAGGGAGAATAAAGAAGCTGAGAAAGAAGAGAGATAAACTACTGGATCACAAGGGGAGAATTCGAGAGATAAGTGATACCATAAAGCAAAACAATATTAGAATAATTGGGATCCCAGTAGGAGAGGAAAGGGGGGGTGGTAGAAGCTGTATTTGAGAAATTATAGCAGAGAACTTCCCTAATCTGGGAAGGAAACAGGTATTCAAATCCAGGAGGCACAGAGAATCCCCTCCAACATCAATAAAAGTAGGTCAACACCTTGACATACAGTAGTGAAGCTTGCAAATTTCAGAGACAAAGAGAAAATCCTGAAAGCAGCTTGGGACAAGAGGTCCTTAACCAACAAGGATGAAAACATAAAGCTGGTGGGCAGGCCTGTCCACACAGAGCTGGCAGGCCAGAAAGGACTGGCATGATATATTCAATGTGCTAAATGGTAAAAATATGCAGGCAAGAATACTTCATCCAGCAAGGCTCTCATTCAAAATAGAAGAAGAGATACAGAGTTTCCAGGACAAACAGAACCTAGAAAATTTGTGAGCACTAAACCAGCCCTGCAAGAAATATTAAAGGGGATCCTTGAAGCCAAGTGAGAGCCGCAAAGTAACACAGACCAGAAAGGAACAGAGACAATATACAGAAACAGTGACATTACAGATAATACAATGGCACTAAATTCATATCTTTCAACAGTGACCCTGAATGTAAATGGGTCAAAAGCCCCAATCAACAGACACAGGGTATCAGATTGGATAAAAAAGCAAGGCCCATTGATAGGCTCTCTGCAAGAGACTCGTTTTAGACCCAAGGACACCTCCCGATTGAAAGTGAGGAAGTGCAAAACCATTTATCATGCTAATGGTCATCAAAAGAAAGCTGGGGTAGCAATCCTTATATCAGACAAATTAGATTTTAAACCAAAGACTGTAATAAGAGATGAGGAAGGACACTATCATAATTAAAGGGTCTATCCAACAAGAAGATCTAACAATTGTAAATATTTATGCCCCTAACATGGGGGCAACCTATTATATAAACCAATTAATAACAAAAGTAAATAAACACATCAATGATGATACAATAATAGTAGGTAGGGGACTTTAACGCCCCACCCGCTGCAATGGATAGATCACCTAAGCAAAAGATAACAAAGAACAAGGGCTTTGAATGACACACTGGACCAGATGGACTTCACGGATATATTCAGAGCATTTCATCCTAAAGCCACAAGATACACATTCTTCTCAGGTGCACATGGAACACTCTCCAGAGTAGATCACACACTGGGTTCAAATCAGGACTCAACCAGGGCAAAAAGATGGAGATTATGCCATGCATATTTTTAGAACACAGTGCTTTAAAACTTGAACTCAGTCACAAGAAAAAATTTGGAAGGACACAAATATATGGAGGTTCAAGAGCATCCTACTAAAGAATGAATGGGTCAACCAGGAAATTAAAGAAGAATTAAAAGAATTCATGGAAACAAAGGAAAATGAAAACACAACTGTTCAAAACCCGTGGGATGCAGCAAAAGCGGTTCTCAGAGGGAAGCACAGAGCAATGCAGGTCTTTCTCAAGAAACAAGAAAGGTCCTAAATACACAACCTAACCTTGCACCTAAAGGAGCTGGAGAAAGAACAGCAATTAAAGCCCAAATGCAGCAGGAGAAGAGAATTAATAACAACCAGAGCAGAAATCAATGAAATTGAAACCAAAAGAACAGTAGAACACAGCAACGAAACTGGGAGCTGGTTAGGAATTAGTAAGATCGATAAACCCCTGGCCAGACTTAGCAAAAAGAAGAGAGAAAGGATCCAAATAAATAAAATCACGAATGAAAGAGGAGAGATCACAACCAGCACCAAGGAAATACAAACAATTTTAAGGAACATAGTAGGAACAACTATAGGCCAACAAACTAGGCAATCTGGAAGAAATGGATACATTCCTAGAGACGTATAAACTACCAAAACTGAAACAGGAAGAAACAGAAAACCTGGATAGACCCGTAACCAGCAAGGAAAATTGAAGCAGTTATCAAAACTCTCCCAACAAACAAAACTCCAAGGCCGATGGCTTCCTTGGGGAGTTCTACCAAACATTTAAAGAGGAATTAATACCTATTCTTCTGAAGCAGTTTCAAAAATACAGAAATGGGAGGAAAACTTCCAAACTCTTCCTATGACGCCAGCATTACCTTGATCCCCAAACCAGACAAACACCCCACCAAAAAGGAGAATTACAGACCAATATCCCTGATGAACACGGATGCAAAAACTCTCACCAAGATACTAGCCAACAGGATCCATCAGTACATTAAAATGATTATTCACCACAACCAAGTGGGATTTATTTCTGGGCTGCAAGGGTGGTTCAACATCTACAAATCAATCAATGTGATATGCTACTTTAAGGAAAGAAAGGACAAGGACCACATGATCCTCTCGATAGACACAGAAAAAGCAACTGATAAAGTACAGCATCGTTTCTTGATTAAAACTCTTCACGGTGCAGGGATAGATGGAACAGAACCTCAATATCATAAAAGCCATCTTCAAAAAGCCCACAGGGAATATCATTCTCCATGGGGAAAAACCGAGGGCTTTTCCTCTAAGGCCAGGAGCATGGCAGGGATGTCCACTCTCACCACTGTTGTTCACCATAGTACTAGAAGTCCTAGCCTCAGCAATCAGATAACAAAAAGAACCAAAAGGCATCCGAATCCGCAAAGAAGAAGTCAAACTCTCTTCGCAGACGTAATACTCTATGTATGGAATATGGAACATTATGGAATATGGTGGAACAAGACTCCACAATATGGAATATGGTGGAACAAGACTCCACCCCAAACTTGTTAGAACTCATACAGGAATTCTGCAAACTGGCAGGATAGAAAAATCAGTGCACAGACATCAGTTGCATTTCTATAGACTAACGATGAGACAGAAGAAAGAGAAATTAAGGAGTCAAACCCATTTACAATTGCACCAAAAACCGTAAGATTAGAAATCAGAAATAAACCTAACATATTACATGGTGCACTGGGTGTTATACGCAAGTAATGAATCATCGAACTTTACATCGGAAACCGGGGATGTACTGTATGGTGACTAACATAATAAAATTTAAAAAAATTAAAAAAAAAAAGAAAGAAACCTAACCAAAGAGGCAAAGGCTCTGTACTCTGAAAACTCTAGAACACTCATGAGAGAAACTGAGGAAACTACAAAGACATGGAAAAACATTCCACGCTCATGGACTGGAAGAACAAATATTGTTGAAATGCTATGTTACCTAGAGCAGTCTATACCTTCAATCCAATCCCTATCAAGATACCATCAACTTTTTTCACAGAGCTGGAACAAATAATCCTAAAATTTGTATGGAACCAGAAAAGAACCTGCATAGCCAAAGGAATGTTGAAAAAGAAAACCAAAGCTCGTGGCATCATAATTCCGGATTTCAAGCTCTATGACAAAGCTGTAATCATCAAGACAGTATGGTACTGGCACAAAAACATTCTGTTTCTTTGGCCAATGAAACACAATAGAGACCCCAGAAATGGACCCTCAACTCTATGGTCAACTAATCTTTGACAAAGCAGGAAAGAACAGCCAGTGGAAAAAAGACAGTCTCTTCAACAAATGGTGTTGGGAAAATTGGACAGCCACATGCAGAAGAATGAAACGGGACCATTTTCTTACACCATACACAAAAATAGACTCAAACTGGATGGAAGACCTAAGTGGGAGACAGGAACCCGTCAAAATCCTAGAGGAGAACATAGGCAGCCACCTCTGTGACCTCAGCCGCAGCAACTGCTTGCTAGACATGTCTCCAAAGGCAAGGGAAACAAAGACTTCATCAAGATAAAAAGCTTTTGCCTAGCAACGGAAGCAGTCGCCGACACCAAAAGACAACCACGGAATGGGAGACGATATTTGCAAACGACATATCAGTTAGAGGGCTAGTATCCAAAATCTATAAAGAACTTATCAAACTCAACACCCAAAAAACAAATAATCCAGGCAAGAAATGGGTGGAAGACATGAACACACATTTCTCCAAAGAAGACATATAAATGGCCAACGGACACATGAAAAATGCTCACCATCACTCGGCATCAGGGAAATGAATACAAATCAAGACCACCACGAGATATCACTTCACACCAGTCAAAATGCTAAAATGAACAAGTCAAGAAATGACAGATGTTGGCAGGGATGCAGAGGAAGGGAACCCTCTTACACTGTTGGTGGGAATGCAAGCTGGTACGGCCACTCTGGAAAACAGTATGCAGGTTCCTCAAAAAGTTGAAAACAGAGCTACCCAAAGACCCAGAAATAGCACTACTAGGGATTTACCCCAAAGATACAAATGTAGCGATCCGAAGGGGCATCTGCACCCCAATGTTTATAGCAGCAATGTCCACAATAGCCAAACTATGGAAAAAGCCCAGATGTCCAATAACAGATGAACAGATAAAGATGTGGTGTGTGTGTGTGTGTGTGTGTGTGTGTGTGTGTGTGTGTGTGTGTGCATATATATATACACAATGGAATATTACTCAGCCACCAAAAAAATGAAATTGTACCATTTGCCGTGATGTGGATGGTACTAGAGGGTATTATGCTAAGTGAAATAATTCAATCAGAAAGAGAATTATCATTTGAGTTCACTGGTATGTAGAATTTAAGAAACAAAACAGAGGAGCCTAAGGGAAGGGAGGAAAAAATAAAAGCAGATGAAATCGGAGCAGGAGAAATATCATAAGAAACTCTCAATCATAGGAAACAAACGGAGGGTTGCTGGAGGGGAGGAGGGTGGGAGGATAGGGTAACTGGATGATGGACATGAAGGAGGGCACCTGATGTAATCAGGACAGGGTGTTATATAAACTGATGAATCCCTGAACTCTTCCTCTGAAACTAATAATACACCATAGGTTGATGAATTGAATTTAAATTAAACAATAATACAAAATAAGAATATAGAAGCCAAACCAAGATAACTTTTGAGGTGATTAAACAATGACACAGAGAGGTTTTTAGATACTAAAATATTGGTTTGAAGGGAAGAACACTATTAAAAGGAAAGATTACCAAAGAACAAAGATATCTTGCAGAAACTATTCAAGGTGGACGATGAAAAGTGCAGTTGCTATTGTTAAGGGAACTATTGTTACTATTTAAGGAATCTAATTAAAGTGTAAGTATAATATTTTGGCAAGAATTTGTATTTAGGTTTTAATAAAGTAAAATGATAGTTAAATCAATTAATTAATGGTTAAAATGATCTGAAATATTACAGTCTTACCTAGTAATCTCTTTTTCTAATTGACCATTTTTCTTCACTTCTTGATCCAAACAATATTCCAGAGATTGTTTTAACTCAATAAATTTCTTCATCTCTCCCCTTTTATCATCACACTTTGAAAAAACATTTTAAAGAAAATTATTTTTAAAAATCTAGATACTCATTCTTCTTTCATAAAATATTATTTCTCATGAATTCATGACTAAGACATGTGTAGACAGTTTTATAAACTACATTTTATAAATTTTATAAATTAAAATTTATAATTGTATGTTTTATCATTATATAAATGGTTTATAATTAACTTTAATTTTAAATGTATATAATGTAGTTTAAAATTTATGATTTTAAATTTTATCTAATGTAGTTTTACAAACCTGATGCCAATAAAAACAAATTTCAAATGTAAGGAACTTTCTTCAAACAGCTTAAACTGATTTTACACTGTCATCATTATTTTTTCTAGAATTTAAATTGCCAAAATTTACTTGTGAAATACAGAGGTTCTTACCCATATTAATACTAAGTGTTAATGAAAACATTTTAAAAGTGGCTATACTTACATTTTACTTTCTGACGATACCCTAGAAGCATTTTCATCCATAGCTTAAGATACTCTGCGTTCTGTGAGATCACACCTTTCTAAGATAACCTCTGAAAAATTCCTATGCAGTCCCCATTACAGTTTTGATGATCATCTGACTTTAGGATGAGATACTCTCATTCTCTGCAAGCATTTCAAGCATTCTCTGCAAAATTTCAATTTCTTCTTTTCTATTAACTACTTTTCTCTTTAAATAAAGTTTAAGTCTTCTCGATATTATAGAAAAACTTTTGCTTAACTCCTGCAGCTTTTACTATCATCCTGCTTCTCCCCTTTCGCTGGCCTTGAACATTCTTTATTTAATGTGTCCTTTCATCCACAGATTCAACTTTTCATCACTTTTCTTCTTTTCACTAAAATCTGCGCTTCCATCCTGGAATTCCACTAAAAAAATTTGAGGGTCATCAAGGATCTTTTTTTTAAAGTCCTTATCCACTTTACTTCTCAGCAGCCCCTGAAAACAATGACCACACCCTCCCCTCTCTTCTAATCCCATTTTATTTCTAAATGACAGCAACCGCTAACATTTAGTCCCTGACCCTTGCTCTTCCTCTCTTCAAATCCTCTCCAAGTTGTTTAAATCTCAAGGCTTCAAAACCGGATTCTCTAATCTACATTTCCAGCCTTGACCCCTGTACTGAGGTCATTTGTCCTTTTGATCTTCCTTCTAGTTCCTCACAGACAATATTCAAAACCACACACTCAAAAACCGTTACCTGATGTGGACTACATCAGCTAGTTTTTTAAAAAAAATTATTTATTTGAAATAGAGAGAGAATGCATGAATGGGGGAAGGAGCAGAGGGAGAGGGAGCAGGGAGCCCGGTGCAGGGCTCAATCCCAAGACCCTGAGCTCATGGTCTGAGCTGAAAGCAGGAGCTTAACTGACTGAGCCACCAGGTGCCCCTAGACAGCTAATCTTCTACAGTTTATGTTGACTCTTTTTGGTATTACTTCAAGTATATTGTTATTTTATCATCTCAGGGGGCACCCTTACCCTTAGGATGCTGACCACCATACTTTGTCTTGCTTTTCTTTTATGATGCAAAGGTTTTTCACAAGGGTCAGATTATCAACTTTTCACCTTTGTTTTCTTTTGAATAATTTCCTATTCCGTAGAGATTTGATCTTAGGGAAGTCTTCTGGAGTTCTTTTCAGACACATACTTGACTATATTGTTTGGAAGCTTAAGTCAGCCTAGGGCGATATATCTCTTCTTCCCAATCCAGATTCTTCACCTCAAAACTGTGTCCATCAAATATCTTAACCCAGGTAGTCTCTGGCCTGGGGATTCGTGAGCTAAATCCTTCTAGAGAAGTCAGGACTATGGACTGAGTTGGTTGAAAGCTGTTTTTGTTTCACAGGGTAGACCTTAAAGTGGCTAATAATTTTCTGTCATAACCCTAATTCATTTCCATTGGAATCTACAGAATAGCTATGGATATTCTTAAAAACCTGACAATATTTGATACCTTCCTTAATAGATTTCTGTATGACACTGGAGGGGGACAAACCCTGGCATTCTCATTCACAGAAGACTCTTTATCAACATATTGTCATGTTACTTACGCTCAATGAAAAGCACAGTAATACAATGTGACTAATTTATATGAAATCTAGAAAAAAAATAATTTTCGATGTTTCTTAGGCCACGGAAAGGACCAGTCAACAGAATGTGCCAGTTCCCCTCATAGGTATAGCTGTATAATGAAATTTGAAAGTATGCAGCTTTTGTGACTAAAAGAAACTAGTGGTAGGTGCATCTACCTCATTGTTCCAAGTTAGGACTCACAGTGCAGTCCTCTCATCTTACATCATTGGTAGCCTCTCCTACAAAGGAGGGTGTAAATGGCACGAGAATCTGGTTCTGCTTGGTAAATAGTTATATCGTTTTCACTACATATCAATAAGTTGGAATCGTGGATTGCACATTAATTTTTTCTGAGATTCGATTGTTAAATCTCTGAAAGGCTGATTAATTCAAGTGAATGAAAAGAAATGAGCTGCAGAACTTGCAATGAATGCTAGGAGTACTGTTACTATGTAAGGCCCTGATTGAGCACTCATTTCTACTTTTTCACTGGCATCTCTTTTCCTTTTCAAAATCCAACAAAAGGAAAAATATATTCCTTTGAGAAAAACGTTTGCATAATGACCTAGTAGTCATTCTTGAAGAGGACAACAAATTACAAATTTTTGATTACAAATCACAACAAATTATCATTAAGGTAATCCATCCTCAATTTCATTAAAGGGTTTAGATTACAAGAGAAAGTCAGAATTCAAGATCAAATTATTACTCAAAGTTTGGGAATTTTTAAACATATTGAAAAATATTAGCAGGGACTCAGACACCTGTATACCAATAATCACGGCAGCATTACTAACAACAGCCAAAAGGTGGAAAAACCCAATTGCCCACTGACAGATCAACAAAATGTGGTAGGTATAAAATATTGCTTTTCTTAGACTATTCACAATCTTTTTTATTACAATCTTGCTATAAAAATTATTAATTTTTTAATTCAGTCAACTTCATCTATAAAGAGGAATTATACTACTAGTAGTCAGTAGCAAAAATATGAATAAACATTTTTATCAGTGAAAATTTTCATATTATCCAAAATATTCTTATACACTACTACTAGAGAAATAAAAATTCCTTTTCGGTAGGACAGAAATTAAGAGACTGACTTACCGAACTTGTACTTAACAGGTTTTCCTGAAGCTCTTCAATTCCGCCCGCTTGCTTTTTGACTCTATCTTCTAACTCGGCATTTTCAACTTCAGGCCTAAAATGTGTATTTTAAAATTATTCTCACACACAAATTTTAAAAGTACCGTATAATTTCTAAACAGACATCTGAAGATGTTACATAAATTCTTAAAAATTTAAAAAGTAGAAGATTTGACAACTGTGCCATTTTCTGGTTTTGTAGTTAATGTGCAAAATTTAAAGATAATATGCAAAAATCATACATTTCAATAGAGCACAAAGCTGAAATTTTTATCTAGCTTAACAATGATGTATTTATTGTCATCACTGATATATTTCTCATACTACACAGCTTATCTGCTTTATAAATACTCAAGCTATTTTCTGTGCTGCTTTAAATTGTACTTTTGCACGTGATCTTTTGACTTCTCAATACATCTTACAGCCTCTGCATGTCGATCTTGTGCTTCTTGCAACTAAAAAAGAAAAGAAAGAAACACTTTTAACTATTGGCAATCTACTATAAAACCACCATCAGCTATTTTTGTAAATAAAATGTTATTGGACACAACCACACTCTCCTCTACATACTGATTCATGACTACAGCGGAGTTGAGCTGCTGCAACAGAGACCTATGGCCTACAAAGCCTCAAATATTTACAGGGAGTCTGCTTCTCTCTCCCTCTGCCCTTCCCCACTGCTTGTTCTCTCTCTCTCTCTCAAATAAATAAATAAAATGTTAAAATAAAATATTTACAAACTCCTTACAGAAAAGTTTACTGACTTCTCTAGTGCTAAAACGTAACACTTTTCATGTTTTTAAATTTTATTTTATCAGCTAAACCTACAAATGTACATATTGGTCAAAGGGGGAAAGACAGAAAATAACCTTATGGGAAACATTTCTATTTTTGTATTCCAAGCACCACATCAACTATAATTGTAAACATTCATGTATGTGAATGACCACGGCTATTCCAGTGATTATAGAAGCTAACATGCTGCTTTCAGTGACAACCAGGTATTTCACGGAATAGTATGAGAGGCAGTATCTTCGTAGGAACCAGAATGCCTACGGTCCGAATTCCCAACACCACTGGGTATTATTAGCTGTGTGACCTGGAACAAATTACTTAAAATTTCTGTGTCTCAGTTTCTTCTTCTGTGAAATGAAGAAAATAATAGTATCTACCACACTGGGATGTTGGGAAGATTAAATTAGGAAATATGCATGAACTCTTTAGAAGGGGATGTAGCACACACCAAATTCTAAGTGTCTGCAATTAGCATTATTATTGTTGCTGCATGTTATGTTCTAATCATATTTGATATTTTAGGCAGATGAGACCACAAAAGTGGTCTCATCTACAAGTTATACTGAATCGTTCTTCGTATCACTGAAAGTGGCAGCAAATGGGGAGCACGAGGCCCAGAATATATCCTCAGTACTTCAAAAAACTTGCACCAATTCCACCAGCCAACAGTACTTTTTTTCCACTTATAATTATTTTAACTTACTCCCTCTCTGTACTACTCAGTGGACAATGCTCATGGACTACAGTGCCAATAGTACCTCCTAGACTGAGTAATAAATAATTTACATGAACATCAGAGGCAAGGGAAAGCCACTGACGTGGAAATAATGGACTCTTGCTAAATCAATGTTCCCAAATCATTTCATGTTTATATTGTTTATTTTAGCAACTGTTTAAGTTACACTGCTTTAGCAAGTACTCTGATGAATAGATTAAGGCTACATGCTATATGGCATATCAGAAAAGCTGTCCCCAGGGGCGCCTGGCTGGCTCAGTCAGAAGAACATGCAACTCTTGACCTTGGAGTCATGAGTTCAAGCCCCACATGGGTGTAGAAATTACATAAACAAACAAACTCTAAAAAAGGAAGGAAAAAAAGAAAGAAAAAAGAAAAGCTGTCCCCAGAGCTTTATAGTTCGTAAAGTGTTAAAAGCTGTAAATCTCAGTTCTGCCTGCAAAATGAAGAAAAGCAAATTTAGGCTGTTTTTCCATAGTTGGGGGGGAGGGGGACAACCATTTGATTGAACACTTCTCCTCTGCCAGATTAAATGCTTTCAATTTTACATTTAATTGCTTAAAATACATTTAGAAAATAAAAGCTTTGTTATGTCAATGTCTTCAATAAGAAATTATTGATATGGTATAAAGCACTTAATTTTATCCTAAAAACTGTTAAGTTAAAATATTTTCAATTTATACAAGGATAGGTACCATACATAACCCATATTTTCCCACTTAGATAAATGCATACTTAGACAAAATCATCTCGCATGAGAAAAATAAAAACAATGTAAAACGAAGGACTAAATTGTTCTGCACAGACTAAATGACAAGTGTGAAGAGAGTAAGGTCAGTGGGAATTAGAATAGTCGGAGAGAGCTCCATGGAGAATGAGAGACTATGAGCCAGGTCTGAATAGTGTAGGATTAAGCAAGAGGAAGGGAACCTAAAAGGACAGAAAGGACAGCATGAGTAAAAGCCTGAGAGATGGTGACATCACCCCAATTAACTCAGAGGATAAAATCTGATGGCAGGGAAATAACTAAATGAACGCTCACAGCAGCATTATTAATGGCGAAAAAGTGCAAACAACCCAAAGGTGCATCAAGCGATGAATGAACAGGGTTTTAGCCCACCATGGAGCACGTTTGACAATAAAAAGAAATGGAGCACTGACATATGCTATAACACAGATGAACCCTGAAAACATTAAGTGAAAGAAGCTAGTCAAAAAGGACCGCACACTGTGTGATCCTCTTTATGTGAAATATTCAGAACAGGCAACTCTATAGAGGCCGGAAGTAGCTGGTGGTTGCCTGAGGCTCGGGGCAAGGGCTAAGGATTTCTTTTCAGGGTGATGAAAATGTTCTACTTGATGGCAGTGACAGTTGCACAACTCTATGAATATATTCAGAAACCATGAACTACACATGTTAAATGGGTGAATTGTATGGTATGTGTATTTTACCTCAATAAGGCTTTAAACAAATCTAAAGGCAGGACCTAGATAATTTTCTTAATTCTCTCTTTGGGGTGTATATACTATACATGATCTGAATATTTCTATGCATTTACAATGTATCTGAAAGGAAACAAAAATGAAGGAAATGCCTAAGTTCAACTGGTTTGTGAAATGACTTTTCTGTACAAGTTATCCTGAAATCAGTACAGATTCTCTATCCATTCATAAAAGTGAGGATGAGAAATAAGAATTCTCTGAAACATTCCATTAAACACTATCTTCTGATTTTATATGGCTCACCTCATCATGGTACCAGAGATATCATTAAAAAACAGTGTTTAGGGCACCTGGGTGGCTCAGTTGGTTAAGCATCCAACTCATGATTTCAGCTCAGGTCATGATCTCATGGGTCACAGAATCAAGCTGGCATGGGGCTCTGTGCTGGTCAGGGAGTCTGCCTCAGATTCTCTCCCTCTCCCTCTCCTCTCCCCTTACTCAGGCACACGTGTGCATGTGCATGTGCTCTCTCTCTCTCAAATAAATAAATAAATCTTTAAAAAAAAAACGGTTTGGAAGAAAAAAAAGTCCCTCAATTTCTGTGAGGAATGATGCGTTAAGTCTCAACTTCCCTAAGCGTAAATAGTATAAGAAAAAATGTATAATACAAACAGCAGAATGAAAGTCAAAGTTTAAGAAATAAGTGCACTGCGAAGATACTAAAATTATACTAAATCAACTATAATGAAAATACAAAAGAAAGTGGTCCATGGAAATCAGCATCCTAAAACATTTTATATTATTTAATCAGCTACAGATTAACCATTAACATGTTCCATTTAATACATACTTGACTTCTGATGTGACTTAATTTCTCCTTTAAATCCTGTGCCTCATCTTCTAAATTAATATGACAACGTGATGTAACCTCTAGTGATGCCTCTGACATAGATTGTTTTTTTAGGGTATCAGCCAGTTCTAGTTGAAGCTGTGTCATAGCTACCTAATAAGACATTTCTGCTACTGATTTTATAAGTCATCTTACTCTTAAGTTGTGTTAATAATATGTAACTCTAACATACGTCCTTTGAAAAATATCGCCGCATATGTCAATTCACCTTCTTTTCCTAATATGTACACATTGCTGTTTACTGAATTTGGTTAAAGACACAAAAAGGTGTTATCATCTTGCCCAGTCAGTATTATGTTACTTAGATAATTAATTCAGCCCCACTACCCATTCCTTGTTGATGAATTTGGAAAGCTTCCCAACCTACTGAAGTCTCAAAAAGAAATGGGTATATAGGTGGGACTAGCAGTGGTAAATTCTACATTATGATATGTTTTCCCTCTTTTTTATTAGAGGCTTCAATTAATGTCAAAGTTCCTCACATATTCAATCCTCTGCTCAAATCCTTCTAATAGATTACTATCTCGGGACAAAAGGGAAGTCATTCTAATGGCTTTCAAGGCCCTAGATAACCTGGCTTGCACCTCCCTCCCTGACCTCCATTTCTGCTACACAAGAATCCTGCCATCCCTCATTAATCTGAAAATGGAGATCCAATGCCAAATTAACGAATTACAGAGATATAGTTCTCTTTGTATTGGACAAACTTATGCCCAGATCATAGTAATTGTGCTCTGAAATGACCAAATTACGTGTAAAATTGCTTTAAAAAATTATAAATAGCACTGGGAAGATTAAATCAAACACAGTTTTGCTAAAGCTCACCACAGATGTCCCAAATTATGATTTAATGAAAAGTAAGTGCCTTCAAAGAGGTAAAAGGTCATAAGAATACATGATTTCAGACTAAAACTTCAAATTTATGTAAGTAAAAATAAAGTTATGCCAACCTAAAATTTATAAAGAGCTACCAAAGGAAAAGTACTGAGATACAGCATCTCAGTTCATGTGGGAAGTCAGGAGTTAACTGTCAAGTTAATCCACTTAACTGAATCTCAATTTCAAAATGCCCATTTTAGGTATGTGCATTTCCATTTATCTGTTCATCATGGTATTAAAATGTGATGACAAAGATTAAAAGTATTATTTTAGCAGTATAAAACTAAATTATTAATATTAGCCTACTATCTATCAGCAATTATAACTTAACCTCTTAAACTTTCATAGATGGCACAACAATTTTATTCAGATTAAAGCACTTCTCAAGTCTAATTTTTATTTGCTAGATACAAGTTAACCCTGGCTTATAGTCTATATATTTTTTATATTCAACTAGATTCAAAATTCAGCCATAATCATTCAGGTCATGATCTCAGGGTCCTGAGGAGGAGTCCTCCAATGTGGAGCCCTCTTGGGTTTCTCTCTTCCTCTCCCTTTGCCCCACCCCCATTCATGTGCAGGTGCACTCTTTCTCTCTAAAAAAGAAAATAATGATAATAATAATTCATAATCAAATATTACTTTGAATTTTCTCTCAGGAAGCTTGAAAAATATTTATCTTTCTGGATACTTCTCTCTCTACTTTCTCCTTTTCATACTAATAAATTCTTTTTTTTTAAAGATTAAATTCATTCATTAACTCTTCATTTCTTTCTTCCAACATAAGACCTTGTTTTTCACTTTCAGCCTGAAGTTTTTCTAGAATATCCTGAACCTGGTCTTGGATATTAATTTCTATCTTTTCTTTACTGGCAGCTTTGTTGTAAGCATCATCTAGTTGCTGTTGAAGCAACGTATTTTCACTTTGTAGTTGAGATAATCTCTCTTCTAAGGATTCCTGCTGTCCAACGTATTTATTCACTTTATCTTGTTCATTTCGATGCTTGTGTTCAATTTCCTTTTTCTGACACTGTGTGTGACGTAGGTCTCCCTGTACACGTTCTAAAACCAAAGTCTTTTCTCTGAGGGCATCTCTTGGGTGACGGAGCTCAATTTCTAAAGTATTGAGTTGACCTTCACCTTTCGAAAGATTCTGAGAAGGCAGCTCATTGTTATCTTTCAGGTTAGACACATCGAAATTCAATTTCTCCTGCACAGGAACATATTCATCTTTTGCTCTCTGGAAAGGAAGTTCTAGGTCTCTCTTTGATGTCTGAATTTGATCACGATCCTGTATAGCACTAGCTAGTCTAGCTCGGCATGATTCAACTTTTGCATCCAGTCTTTCCTTATTTTCCTCCTTGCCCTCCGATTTTGACTTTAGCATTGTATTCTCAGCGGTCAGAGCATTAATCTGTCCACTATACAGGAATATTGTTTTTCTTAATGTTTCCTCGGTCAGTTTTATGGTCTTTTGAAGGTTGGCATTTTTCTCTTTTATAATTGCAATGTCTTCACAGTACTTCTTTTCTTTTTCCCGGTTTTGATTGTTTATAGTGCCTATTTCCAGTCTTAGCATGGCAAGTTGATCCTGACACCTGTGGTTTTTATGCAACAGACCTTTTTCTTTTCCATGACTATTAAAAATCTAAGTGAAACAAAGGAGACTTTTAGCTGGAACTCAATAAAATGACATTATCATGATGTTCTCTGAAATTAAAGAATAACCTATGTTTATACAACGAACAGGTTGCAGTAAGTGGATATCCAACGGGAAAGAAATAAAGTTGGGTCCAAACCTCAAACTTTATACAAGCCTAAATTCCCAAAGGTTCAAAAATTTAATTGAAAAAAATGAATACATGAGAGGAAAAAAGAAACCACGACAAAATTTTTAAGAATCTCACAATTGAAAGGCCTCTCTCTGATTTACAACAAACCCAGAAAGCTTGAAATAAAAGATTAATAAATCTGACGACACTAAACATTGAGTTTACAGTCTGATATCTAACACAGCTACCCCACAGTAAAATCCTTAGCTCTGCATATGTTTGGACAGATTAAATTTCCTAAAATTCTTTTTTCCTGACAATATTCCACAGAATTCCAGTTTTCTAACATTTCTATAGTCAGTTATAAGAATTGCATCTACTGACAACCGACAAATCCAGGCACTGCACTATAAACACTTCTACATACTTCAATGACCACTTTTAGTTATCACAATTCTAGAATGGAGAGGTTAAAAATAGTAAGTGAGCTGCAGGACTTTCCTCAGGTCTTCTTACTCCACTACTAGTGCTCTTGCACCAAACTGCAGTTCTTCTCTAGTGGAAATCATCAATACAAAAGGAGCCTTATATTTCAAAATACTGGTGGTAAATAAGGTAAAATGTATACAGCTCTTAGAAAAATCATCAGATTATTTGCTGCTGCAATAAATTTTATTTCCTCTTCATGATGTTTAAAATGGTAAGAAATACAAAATGGGGGGAAATACACTGAGCTGTTTTATTAGGAATAAAATACTCATCAATTAATTATCATTAGCATATGATTGTTTCAAAAGCACCTTGTAATAAAATAGGATACCACTTGGAGCAAATTGCTACTTTTCTCAAAAGTAGGACACTAACATCCAAAAGAAAGTCTCTGAACAGGCTACACTTTTCCTCCTGTTCGTCAGTGGAAGCGTTAAGCTAAACTCTCTATTAATACAGAGGTGATGAAGTAACTGCCCCAAAACTGAAACATATGTTGTCAGTAGCAATAGTTTTGAGCTTATGGAAAGCTCATCAATTCTTATGGAAAATAATAAAAGCCTCTCCATTGGATGAGGACATTATGAATGTCACTATTTGACGCTTGCAGACAAATGCATTTAAATTGAGACTATTACTTTAGCCACTGGACCAGAAATGTCACTGCCCCTTATGTCCCCCGTGTGTGTGTGTGTGTGTGTGTGTGTGTGTGTATGTATATATATATATATATATATATATATATATATATATATGCTTTATATATATATATATGCTTTAAAAATCCTCTATACGTTCCATGATCTACACTGTTGGTTTTTAAAATATATATATATGCATACATGGAGAAAAAATAGTAATTTCAGAAAATAAGATATGTATACATACAAATACATACACACATGTACTTCAAAATGACTAAAGAAAATACCCCAGAATGCATTTTCTTTTTTTTTTTTTTGGCTCTATTTTTTTTTAATTAATGATTTTTTATTATATTATGTTAGTCACCATACAGTACATCCCCGGTTTCCGATGTAAAGCTCGATGATTCATTAGTTGCGTATAATACCCAGTGCACCATGCAATAGGTGCCGTCCTTACTACCCATCACCGGTCTATCCCATTACCCCACCCCCCCTCCCCCAGAATGCATTTTCTTATCGGCCTTTTCTAGCTCCTTTTGTTTGCAAAGGTGATGGTTTAGAATTCCGTCTTGTAATATTCTGGCATTCTGTTCTTGAGAAAGGTGTTTCTTGTGTCGTTTTGTTCTTCTACAACCTAGAGACCTATTCTCACTAGGATTTTGGATCACACCATTAAAAAAGAAAGTCAAAAGCTTAAGAGAACTTAAAAAAAATGTTCAAAAGAAGTAGCCTTTGTAAAGATAGGATTTTTATCCTGCTCATGAATAACTCCAATTTTAAATGACAGCTAAATTTGTCATAGAGTAAAAATAAAGGTACATACAGTATGTGAAATAAAATTTCTTTACAAAACATTTAACTAGTTCCATCATAGTCTCAAGGTGATTTAGCGTGCATTTTCACATAAAAAATCCAAAACTGAGGTGCCTGGGTGGCTCAGTTGGTTCAGTGTCCTATTCTTGGTTTTGGCTCAAGTCATGATCTCAGGGTTGTAAGATCCAACCCCACGTTGGGCTCTGCACTCAGCGCAGTGTCGGCTTGAGATTCTTTTCCCTCCCTCTCCCTCCCCCTCTACTTCTTCCCCTGCTCATGCTCTCTCTCTAAAAATAAATAAAATCTTAAAAAAAAAAGAGCCAGCATTCACATTTATCTCAATTTACTTTCCATCCCTTAACTCAGAAAATATACATACAGCATATATGAGAAGCCAAGGATTCCAATAAGCTATTAATTTTAGCTATAAATATCATAGTTCCTATTAGGATAAAACTGAATTTTTTATCTATTTTATATCTAAATAATATACATTAAATCAAAGGGATATTATAAATAATATTGATGGAAATACACAATTTTTATCAAAGATGTACCTGATTCAAATTATTTCTTACACTCCTCAATTCCTCATCCTGTGTCCGAAGAGTAACTTCAAGCTGTTGTTTCAGTTCAGCTTCTTTATTATACTGCTGTACTGTTCTTTTTAATTGCTCCTTATTTTTTTCATATAACATATCAGTATTTCTTCTTTTTTCTTTTTCCCTTTTGAAGGAAAACCTGCAAATAAATGGACTTATTTTAAAATTTGTTTTGTAAGCAATAAAAAGTTCATTTCATGATCTGGTTCCACATATGTTGGTTTACTGTCCAAATGAAATTTCTATGTTCTTTTTTTTTTTTTTTAAGATTTTATTTATCTATTTGACAGAGAGACAGCCAGCGAGAGAGGGAACACAAGCAGGGGGAGTGGGAGAGGAAGAAACAGGCTCCCAGTGGAGGAGCCTGATGGGGGGCTTCATCCCTGAATGCTGGGATCACGCCCTAAGCCGAAGGCAGACGCTTAACGACTGAGCCACCCAGGCGCCCCGAAATTTCTATGTTCTTAATTTTTTCCTTTCTAGGGCTCATGGTTTTAATTTCTCACTTCAATCTCTTCCAAAAGATACACAGAGTTGAAAAGAAGCAATGAGAAAGCATTATGCAGTTTAGTAGTAAGCTTTAGTCAATAATAACTCTGGTAGATATTGTAGGGAAAGAAATTTTGAAATTATTCAAGAAAGTTAGAATTGAAAATTATCGTTTCCCGCATAGTCATAATTACTCTTCCATTAGAATAATTTAGTTACTAATTAAAAAGAGAAATTGCTGTTTATAAATTCACTAGAAGTAGATTTCTACTTCACAAAACATCACAGGTACCTCTAAAAATAATTTGCAGTGTAAGACAGAATCTGCAGATGTCATTTGCACAACATACCGCTGCAGATTACTGTGATCCAGGACTAGGCTAGGGAGTCTAATATCTGTTGCCCTATACATTTTATGTTTCTTCTTCTGCAATACTCTCAGTTGACCTTGTTGATTATTATTCATTTTATTTTTTTAAAGATTTTATTTATTTGACACAGAGAGAGAGAGCACAAGCAGGTGGAGTGGCAGGCAGAGGGACAGAGAAAAGCAGGCTCCCTGCCGAGCAGAGATCTGGACATGGGGCTCGATCCCAGGACCCTGGGATCATGAACTGAGCCGAAGGTAGACACTTAACCAACTGAGCCACCCAGGAACCCCTATTATCCACTTTATAAATCATTTGAAAACCCCTTCTAGACCAACACAGGATCCATATTAATTAAGTAAACAATAAAGAGTAATATGTGCTTGCAGCACAGACTTTTGAATTAATTTTACCTACATATAAGAGAGATGTTGAGCAACTTGAGCAGTAATCATTTTCCATGTTACTTTTTAATCGCTGCGTATGTTTAAAACTGAATAAATTTTTAAACATTTTTCTGTCTTGAGAAAAATGGCCATGTTATACTCTGTTCACGGGCATACGAATTAATATAAACTTCCCTGAGAACAATTTAAAAATAGGATCGAAGACATTCTTTAAAAATTTTTATACTTTAAGTAACCAATACTATATTGAAGAATGTATTCCAAGTACGTTAACCAGAAATGTAGAAACAGATTTATATAAGAGACATTCCTTACAGCTTTAATTAAAGTATAGAAAAACGAAAACCGACCAAAATTCAATTTGTTAAATAATGAGGTTTCCATATGATGGACTTCTATATGGTCATTAAAATTATGATTTGGAATATACATTAAATTATTTGTAGAAGTATTCACCGTTAAGAACTTGCTGTATTATTCAGAAGAATCCCATACTTCACAATACTAAAGACATTTTCTTCCCTATAAAATCCTAGAAGGTAAGTTAGCAACTACAAAACTTCTCCTACATATCTGTAGTATAAAAGTCAATAGCTCAAGGGGTGCCTGTCTGGCTCAGTCGGTAGAGCATGCAACTCTTGATCTCATGGCTGTGAGTTCAAGCCCCACACTGGGTGTGGAGCCTATCTAAAATAATAAAAAAATAAAAGTTCAAATACTTCCTTGAAACCAAGACGTCATACCTCAAACTGCAGAGTTCTTGTTCCCATTCCACTTTTTGCTGCTCCAACTGCAATTTAATTTCTTTTGTTTGTGATAGCTCCTTTTGTAGACCATTAACCGAATCTTCCAATTCTTTATTTTTTCTTGTAAGTTGCTCACAGTGATCATTTTTAAGTTCTAATAATCTTTCAAACGAACAAACCGCATTCCGAATTTTTAATAAATTAACAGAATCTATAACAGAGAAAAAACAGAAAGAGAATATATAGGGCGCCTGGATGGCTCAATTGGTTAAACATCCGAGTCAGGTTTCGGCTGAGGTCATAATCTCAGAGTCCTGGGATTGAGCCCCGCATGGGGTTCTTCACTCAGCACGCAGTCTGCTTGAGATTCTTTCCACGCCCCCTCCCTCCCCCTCTGTTCTTCTCTCAATCCCCTCCCCCCCGCTCATGCTCTCTCTGAAATAAATTACTTAAATCTTAAAAAAAAAGAAAAAAAATATGAGTACTTTTTGCATATAAAGGACTGTGTGCTTTCACATTCACTCATTCATACATTAAACAAATATATATTGAATGAGTTCAATATAAAAGATATTATACGGGCACCTGGGTGGCTCAGTCGGTTAAGCATCTGCCTTCAGCTCAGGTCATGATCTCAGGTTCCTGGGATCAAGCCCTGCATTGGGCTTCCTACTCAGCGGGGAGGCTACTTCTCCCTTCTCCTCTGCCTCTGCCCCTCCCCCAGCTTGTGCACTCTCCCTCTCTCAAATAAAAAAATCTTAAAAAACAAAAAGATATTATACTAAGCTCTGCAGATTAAACAGATAAGATCCCTGGCTCTTATTTAGCTTCACGTCTAGTGAAAGGGAAAGACAAATAAAACGACAATTACAAATTCAGATAGTTCCTATAAGGAAACGGAGTTCTAGGATCACATAACATAACGTGATCTACCCTGGGAAGGGAAGATTCCCCGAGGAAGAGAGAACTATTCTGAGAAATGAAGGAGGAGCAGGAAGCAAGTGAGCAAAGGAGGAAGAAGAGCATTCAAGAC
Organism: Ursus americanus; assembly: GCF_024610735.1. Taxonomy (NCBI): domain Eukaryota; kingdom Metazoa; phylum Chordata; class Mammalia; order Carnivora; family Ursidae; genus Ursus; species Ursus americanus. Next base: position 14,198,271 of record NC_142157.1, on the reverse strand, counting down.
AGCCTACAGCATGTGCCAAAGTTCCATTGCAATCTGCTTCTGGCCAAGATGGAGTAACAGGTACTGATTTACCTTCCTACCTGAAACAAGCCAAACACAAAAAGATAAAATACATTTTCAAATTATTTTCAAGACAAAAGACTTCAGTCAATGAAGGACAATGATCCCTGAAAACAAAAGAAGTTAGCCTAACACATACCCGAACTCACTGCCTTGGGAGAATTTCCACCGACCATGACACAGGTGAAAAAACTGAGATAGACTCCACCAGATTCCCTGAGTTGAGATGACGAAACTGAGAATCCGGTGAAACCAAGGCAGATAGAGATCAGAGGTCAAAACACCGGCGAGAAGAAAGCAGAACAAAGAAAGAACTCTAGAGATCTGCAGAGGGCTCCGCTGGTGCTCAGCACCAGGGATAGTATCGATTCCCATTAGCCATGCTGGGAAAACTCATAACCTGTAGCACAATGAATACAGTAGTAGGTCTTGCCTCAGCGGTGGGGAACAATGAGCTCTAGGCTGAGCACTACTCTGGATTCACCTAACAATTCATAAGAATAGGACTGGAAAGGGACAAACTGTTTGTAATCAACTTAGCTATATCTCAAAAGAAAGCATAAAAAGGTAAGTAGAGGCATAGAAGCTATTTTTAAAAAACCAAATACAACTTACAGAGATGCAAATTTTGTCAGACATGAAAAATACACTGGATAGGAATAAACACATATTAGACATCACAAAATAAAAGACTGAAATTGACCTCAGAAAACTGTGAGAAAACTTCAAGTGGCTAATCTACAATTCCTCAAAGAGGCAGAGGAAAGGAACCGGAAAAAAATATTTGAACAAAAAATGTCTGGGGCACCTCGGTGGCTTAGTCGGTGGGTGTCTGTCTGCCTTCAGCTCAGGTCATGATCTCAGGGTCCTGGGATCAAGCCCCATATCGGACTCCCTACTTAGTGGCAAATCTCCGTCTCTTTCTGCCCCTCCCCCTGCTTGTGCATTTTCTCTCTCTCAAATAAATGAATAAAATCTTAAAAAAAAAAAAGAAAAATGACCAAAACCTTTCTAAACTTAATGAAAACTATACTCCCACAGATCCAGAAGGATCTGACTAGGAGAGAAGAAATGGAAGTTAACTATTATAATTTTCTTAAACTTCATATGATGTGGTAAAACATTACTTGAAGGTGGATTGTGATGCTTAAATCATATACTTTAAACCCTAATCACTAAAATAGCAAAACTAAAGAGTTATAGTGAGTAAGCAAAATACATACACACACACACACACACACACGTAAATAAAACTAAATCATAGAAATTACTTGATTAATCTAAAAGAAAGTAGAAAAAGAAGAGAATGGGAACAAACAGCAGAAAGGACAAATGGAAGTCAAACAACATGCCCACAGATTCAATTCAACTACATTAACAATCACATGAAATGAAAATGGTCTAAAAGCCTCAATTAAAAGGCAGATTCTTAAAATGGATAAAAAAGGAAGACCTAGGGGCACCTGGGTGGCTCAGTCCTAAGCATCTGCCTTCGGCTCAGGGCGTGATCCCGGAGTCCTGGGATCGAGCCCCGCATCAGGCTCCTCTGCTGGGAGCCTGCTTCTTCCTCTCCCACTCCCCCTGCCTGTATTCCCTCTCTTGCTGGCTGTCTCTCTCTCTCTCTCAAATAAATAAATAAATAAATAAATAAATAAATAAAGTCTTAAAAAAAAAAAAAAGGAAGACCTAATTATATGCCACCTATAACAAAAAATGCACTTTAACACAAATTTGTTAAAAGGCCAGAAATATGATAGACCACACTAACACTTGACAAAAGAAGGCTGAGCCTAAGTGGCTATATTAATACCAGACAAAATAGGTAGCAAAGCAAAAAACATTAGCAGCAATAAATAAGGTCATTTTATAATGATTAAAGGGTCAACTGAAAGAAGCATAACAAACCTAAATGTTTACACGTCTATTAATAGGTTCAAAATACATAAAGCAAAAATCGACAGAATTGCAGAGAAACAGGCAAATTCACAATTATAGTCTGAGATTTCAACAGGCAGAAAATCAGCAAGAATGTAGATTGAACACCACCATTCTTCTCAAGTTTCCATAGAACATTTAACAAAAGAGACTATATTTTGGGTCACAAAATAAATTGTAATGAGAGGGGTAAGTCAAAAGGACTAAGTCATAAAAGTGCGTTCTGTAACCACAGAGAAATCAAATTAGAAATCAAGAATAAAAATAGCTCTGGAAAATACTTGAATATTTGCAAACTAATTAATACATATCTAAATAATCCCTGGGTCAGAGTGCCTGGGTGGCTCAGTTGATTAAGCATCTGTCTTCAGCTCAGGTCATGATCTCAGGGTCCTGGGATCAAGCCCCACACTGGGCTCCCTGCTCAGAGGGGAGTCTTCTCCCCACCCCCCCGCCAAGCTCATGCTGTCTCTCTCTCTCTCAAATAAATAAAATCCTTAAATAACCTCTGGCTCAAAGAAGTAATGAAAAAAGAAATTAGAAAGTATTCTGAACTGAATGAAAAGGAACACATAACATATTAGAATTTCTGGAATCCTGCTATAGCAGCACTCATATGAACATTTATAACACTGAATGTATGTATTAAAAAAGAAGAATAGTCTCATATTGATGACCTTTGGCTCCACCTTAAGAAATTAGTAAAATAGTAGTCAAAAACAAGTCTGATAACTTTTGGTTATGTAGAAAATCTGACAGAATTTTTTAAAAAGCTTCTAGAACTAGTAAATGAACTCATCAAGTTTGGAGGATATAGAATCATTATAAAAAATCAACTGTATTTCTATTCATTAGGAATAAACAATCAAAATTTAAAATTTAAATTAAAAATTAATTTTAATTATTAATTAAAAATTAAAACTGCATTGAAAAATAAAAAATAATCACAGGTAATATCATAAAAGATAGAAAGACCTAGACGCAAAAAACTATAAAATATTACCAAGAAAATTTAAGAAGACTTATATAAATGGAGAGATATACTCTGTTCAGGGTTGAAAAATTCAGTATTGTTAAAATTAATCTGTAGATTCAACATAATCCAAACCTGATTTTCAGAAGACCACCAGAGTTTTTTCTCTTAGAAAATGACAAGTGGATTCTACAATGCATGTGGATAAAATAAATAAATGTAATTCATGTGGAAACACAAAGGACCTAGAATAGCAAAAGAGCCCTGAGAGAGAACAAAACTGGAGGACTAACCCTAACCACCTGATTTCAAAAATTATTATAAACTGGTAGTAATTAAAACAGCATGATATTGGTGTAATGAAGGCTAAAGAGATCAATGGGACAGAGAAGAGTCCGTAAATAAACCCACACATATATGGTCAACTGATCCTGACGAAGATGCAAATGGCATGAAGTAAAGACAATACAGCCTTTTCAACAAACGGTGCTAGGACAACTGGATATCCATACGCAAAAAGAATGAACCTGGATCCATACTCTGCATCATAAATAAAAAAGAATACAAAATGGGGGCGCCTGGGTGGCTCAGTCAGTTAAGCGTCTGCCTTCAGCTCAGGTCATGATCCCAGGGTCCTGGGATCGAGTCCCATGTCCAGATCTCCATGCAGTGGGGAGCCTGCTTCTCCCTCACCCTCAGTCTGCTGTTCCCCCTGCTTGTCCTCTCTCTCTGTCAAGTAAATAAATAAAATCTTTAAAAAAAAAAAGAATACAAAATGGATCACAGATCTAAACGGTAAGACCTAAAACTATGAAGCTTTGCTTTTAAACTACAAAACTTCTAAAAGAAAGCATGAGAGAAATCCTCTGACCTTGTGCTAGGCAAAGATTTCTTAGATAGGAACACCGAAGGCAAGAATCCATAAAAGAACAAATGCATAAACTGGACTTCACCAAAAAGGAAAACTGCTCTTCAAAAGACACTGTTGAGAGAATGAAAAGTCACAGGCTGGGAGAAAATCTTTGCCAAAAAATAGGTGATAAACTATATCTGGAATAAACAAAGAATTCTCAAAACTCAACAAGTCAGAAAACAACCTAATTTTTAAAATGACAAAGAATTTGGACAGTTCAAAGAAAATACACAGATGGCAAATAAGCACATAAAAATATGCTCAACATTATCTTATGAGGGCAATGCATACTAAAACCGTAATGATATATATACTGCATGCCCACCAGAATGGCTAAGATTTAAAAAACTGACAATATTAAGTGTTCATGAATATACAGGGAGAAATTAGAACTCCCATACACTGCTGGTGGGAATGGAAAATGGTGCAACTACTTTACAAAGCAATTTGGTAGTTTCGTAATAAGGGGATATAACGAAACATGAGACTTACGGGTGATAGATATATTAACTGCCTGAATCACGGTTATGGTTTCACAGGAGTATACATATGTCAAAACTATCAAATTATACACTTCATATACGTGCAGTTACCTAACTAAAGCTATGGGGGTGGGGAGGAAGCTCTATTATAGGAAAAATCATCCAAACTAGTGGCTGAGACACAGATGGAAAGAAGGATATGAAACAGTACAAGATGAAGCTGAGGACCGTGGTGTTTCACGCTAGAGCAATGAGAAGTAAAAGCTAAGCTTTAAGCAAGGGGGTAACATGACGAAATATAAATTTTTAAAAATATATGATTATGGTTGCAGCGTAGACCAAGATTCTGGGAGGTGGAATGACAGGGAAAACCGTCCTGAGGTTATTTCAGTATCCTAGGAGAAAAATACTGGTAACCTGACCTTGGGTGAAGGCATAGAAGAGAAGCAGAGTCAACAAACACATCGGTGTGCCATTTTCATGACGAAAAGTATAGTGGAAATTATAGCTCTTTGGCTGAGAGTACTCAGCAGTTCTCTGTCTTCATGAAAAACATATTTGTGAGATGAGTAGCTCTATAACAGATCAGTGTTGTGTGGTACAGCACTAGACAAGATGTGCACATATTACTACAGTAATATACATATAAAGGCTTTATATTTATACCACGGTCCTACCTTTACAATCCATGCCAAGTTGTTCAATTAGCAACATGCAACTCCTAAAATCAAAGCAAGGCAACTTGCAATCCTCTGAAGCTGTTCCAGATAATGGAGTTAAGTCATCAAGGTCATCCGTAAAATTAATTTGCTTTTTGATCTACAAATAAATAATAATTTCAAAATGTCCCCCAAATATTTATAAAATATACTAAGTGTAGAGAGATGATAAATACCCATCTTCTTATAAAAGCAAAAACATAGGTACTTTTTTAAAGAACTGATTTTTCTCAAAACAACCTTTATCAATAACTAGTGTTTCTGAATAACATTTTCACAACAAATAGAAATTCCTCTATTTTGTCACTATACCTTCTCTAAAGTAATTTTTTACCATGGAATAATATTTCTGATAAATATTATTTATCAAAATAATACAATAAAGTAAAAATTAAAAAATTAATAAATGAAATAAAATTATATATATATTTTTTTTTTTTACCTCTTTCTTTTCCTTAGATGTTTTCTTTGCAGGTCTAAAAAGAAAAAAACCAATTCTTTTCAGGCAAACATTAAATACTTAAAATACAAAGAATATCTAAATCATATCTAAACATATTATTAATAATATTAACAAAACATTAAGATCAAATTGACAAAGAGCAAGGGAAAATCATAATGTTACTTACATTATTTGATACAAAGAAATATACCACACTTTTTTGTTAGCATTTTCAATAAAAACAAGCTTTTACTGGCTCTAAAACCTATTTGCAGGGTTCAAACTAAATTCTTATATGAAAGAAACCCTTTCTTAATAATCATGATAGTAGTGTTTTGAGGATTTACTGTGCAGCTACTATGCATTATTATGAACACTTCACTACGTCTCTAGGTATTTTAAGCCTCACAACAATCTTATAAACGTAGGTAATTATATTAGGTATTTTACACAGGAAGAAAAGGAGGCACAGAAATAAGGAACTTCCCCAAGCCCATACAGCTGGTCAGGAGTAGACCCAGAATTCAAATCCAGGATATCTGCCTTCAAAGCATGTGTTTTACAATATGTGGTGAGAGTAATATTTAAGTGTTTCTAAGTAATATGATAGCAAATGAATCTATTATTATTCCATTCCTACCTCTAAGTATAAACAATAATTTCTGAATCTTACACATTTTTTTAAATAAAAAGACGTCATACTAGGCCATATTTAAAATCTACTTTCAATAAACTAAAGATTTGCTTCTTCTAAAGAAGTTCATCAATGGGCATTCATTTATTCATTCAAATGTTTATTCACGAACACACACTTACTGAGCACACAATATGTGTCAATGACACTGTTGGTACAGGAACCACGGCTTTTGTAATTTGGAACTTTATCCAAAAGTAATAATCTATGATAGATTAATAGTTTATTTTGCAATTGTAAATAAATAAAAGCTTTCCCCTTTCCCCAGATCTAAACAAACATTAACTTAATATAAACAGATACTTCAAAGTCCCTAACAAAATCATAGCTATTCATGATACTGTCAAAGGCACCGAATATCTGAAATCATCAAGGAATGATTAGTTCTATTCAGAATGGCCTAAGTGTTTGCATATTTACTATTATATATATATTTTTAAATCTATGTATGATAATAGCTGCACATTCGATTATATGAGAATACTTCACTGTGGAACCAGTTCTGAATAAACAACTTCTTGCCCCAAAACTACATGAATAGGAGTACTAAGGACAATTACTATAATCTTTGAAAGATAATGTAATACAATCAATAAGCTTTCCAACATTTGGAAATGTCAACAAAATTAAATTGAATAACCATGTCTATCTCTATTGGATCATTTCCAGCAGCATACAAACATACTCTAAAAGCTCCCATCTTAAAATGAAAAAAGAAAGAAAATCCCCACGAATTCCACATTCTTTTTCAGTTATCATCCATTTCTCTGTTACCTTTCCCCGTAAAAATTCTCTAAGGAGTGTTTATACTTATTCATTACAGTCCAGCTTCCATGGTGACTACTGAAACTGCTCCTTGTCAAAGTCACTTGTCCTCATCTTAACCTATCAAGCAGTGTGTCTGATATACTTGAGTATTTCTTGCCTTAGCCTGTACCGACACTACAGTGTTTTATTTCCTTAAAAAGTAATCACTGCTAGAATTCCTTCAGAGGGAAATAATTTACAGATTTTCCCTTCCTTCATCCTGATCCATTTCACTTAAAGGGCTGTCATCATTCACTTGTAGTGGACAATAAGTCGGGGAGTCAAACTTCTCAAAGCGGGGTGTAATCAGAGATTCCTCTGATGTCCATTTGTCATTTTCATCTTTCCTTGCTTCCTTTATACTCAAACGAAGATCACTACTTTTAAAAATCCAGTTAAAGTAGCCATTAAAATCCATTTTTAAAAAAGATTTTATTTATTTATTTATTTGAGAGAGAGAGAGAGAGAGCATGAGTACAAGCAGGGGTACGGTAGGCAGAGGGAGAAGCAGACTCCCCACTGAGCACAGAGCCTGACTTGGGGCTCAATCCCAGGACCCTGAGATCATGACCTGAGCTGAAGGCAGACACTTAATCTTGGACTGAGCTACCCAGGTGCCCCAAGCTAATGTTTTATAATAATGTTACCATAACGAATAAAAAAAACAATTTTTTGTAAAATCCTGTTACCCGTCTCAATTCATTTATTTTTTTAAAGATTTATTTATTTATTTATTTGACAGAGAGAGAGAGAGACAGCCAGCGAGAGAGGGAACACAAACAGGGGGAGTGGGAGAGGAAGAAGCAGACTTCCCGTGGAGGAGCCTAATGCGGGGCTCGATACCACAACCCCGGAATCACGCCCTGAGCCGAAGGCAGAGGCTTAACGACTAAGCCACCCAGGCGCCCCATCAATTCATTTATTAATTCACAGAACAGTTATGAAGTCCAACCATTTATAAGGAAATATACATTCCTTGCTTCGAAGACAGATAAATATACAATTATAACACAACATCATTTGTGGGGACAAAACTACTATGGACCTCTTTGTAGGAGCTGTGGAATCAAGCACCATATACCAAGGGACCTAGAAAAAGTCTTGCCTACCATGCATCGGATAACAGGCACACTCACTACATTCCCAGCTGTGGAACTAGCAATAGCCCATAAATTGGCTTCAGCCCCTTCCTCTCAGCTACATCTGGGAGCCCCTGGAAAACACTGTCTTAGATAATCACCCATGGGTGAGAGAGGTTTTCTGGAAAACCAGATTTCCTGCAGAAAAGTTTCAGCACACCACCGGAGGAAAAAAAAAAGAAAAAAATCAGGTTTGGACACACTGGAAAGGTAATCATTAAAGACTACTTCAAATGCAAAGACAGCAATGCAAAACTTCAAAGAATATAAAAAGTCAAGGAAATATGACACCACCAAAGGATCACAATAATCTTCCAGTAATCGATCTCAAACACATGGAGATCTGCAATGTATATCTAAAAAAGAATTCAAAATGGCAGTTTTAAGGAAACTCAATGAGCTACAAGAAAATACAAAAAGCCAACTCAGGAGTGCCTGGGTGGCTCAGTCAGTTAAGCAGATTCTGCTTGTCCCTCTCCCTCTGCAACTCCCCCTTGCCCCGCTCACACACATGCTCTCTCCTAAATAAATAAATAAATAAATAAATAAATAAATAAATAAATAAAATCTTAAGAATAAAAAGCCAGTTCAATAAATGAGAAGAACACTATATGAACCAAAGGAGAAGTTTAATAAAGAGTTGGAAGGGCGCCTGGATGCCTCGGTCGGTTAAGTGTCTGACTCTTGGTTTCGGCTCAGGTCATGATCTCAGGGGCTTGGGATCCAGCCCCGGGTCTGCTAGAGATTCTCACTCCCTCTCTCTGTCCCTCCCCTGACTTGCTCTCTTTCCCGCTCTCTAATAAATAAATAAAATCTTTTTTTAAAAAAGACCTGGAAATAGTAAAAAAGAACTAAACAAAAATTCTGAAGCTGAATAATATAGGGAAGGAAATGAAAGAAACAACAGAAACCACTGACAGGAAAATGGATCCCCCCAAAATCTGTGAATTTACAATGTTCAAATTTTAACTTTCAAATGATCCAATCAGTGGAGAACAAAGAAAAACAGAATGAAAAAGAGTGAGAAAAGCCTACGTGATTATGGAATACCACTAAAAGAAACAATGTGTAAATTATTGCAGTTCCAGAAGGAGGAGAGAGGGGAAAAAAAGACATAAAGCTTCAAGAAGTCATGGGTGAGAACACTCAAACCTGGGGAAACATTTGGACATCTAAGTTTATGAAGCTCACACGTCACCAAACAAACTCAACTTAAAGAGATATTCTCCCAAACACATTATAATAAAACTGTCAAAAATCAAAACCAAAGAGAGAATCTTAAAAGCAGCAAGAGAAAAGAAGCTTGTCACCTACAAGTGAACCCTCATAAGGCTATTAGCAATTTCTCAGCAGAAACCTTACAGGCCAGGAGACAGAGGGATTACATATTCAAAATGCTGAAAGAAAAGAACTGCCAACCAAGAATACCATACTGAGCAAAATTATCCTTCAGAAATCAAATCAAATCAGTAAGTTGGATACACATTAATATAATGAAAAAAATTATATGATCATCTCAATATGTGCAGACCAAGCATTTGACAAAATTCAACATCTTTTCATGATAAACACTCTCAATACAGTGGGTACCAAAGTATCACAGCAGCAATGTCCACAAGAGCCAAACTGTGGAAGGAGCCGAGATGCCCTTCAACAGATGAATGGATAAAGACGATATGGTGTATATATATATATAATGGGGTATTACTCAGCCATCAGAAAGGATGAAATCTTACCATTTGCATCGACGTGAATGGAACTGGAGGGGATTATGCTGAGTGAAATAAGTCAGTCAGGGAGAGGCAATTATCATATGGTTTCACTCATCTGTGGAATATAAGAAACAGCACAGAGGATCATAGGGGAAATGAGGGAAAACTGAATGGAAAGAAATTAGAAGGGGAGACAAACCATGAGGGACTCTTAACTATGGGAAACAAACTGAGGGTTGCCGGAGGAGAGATGGGTGGGAAGATGGTGTAACTGGGTGACAGGCACTAGGGAGGGCACTTGTGATGAGCACTGGGTGTTGCATGCAAGTGATGAATCACTAAAGTCTACCCCTGAAACCAATAATACAATATATGTTAACTAACTTGAATTTAAATAACATCTAAAAAACAAAAAAGAAACAAGTAATATCATGAAAAGGCAACTTACAGAATGAATGAAAATATTTGCAAGCCATGAATCTGAAAAATGGTTAATATCTAAAATATATAAGGAATTCATATAATCTGAGAGCAAAAAACAAATAATTCAATTAAAAACTGGGCCAAGCACCTTAACAGGCATCTTTCCTCAGAAGATATTCAAATGGCCAACGGTACCAAAAAAGGGGCTCAACATCACTATTCATCAGGGAAATGCAAATCAAACCACAATGATACACCCATCACCTCACACCTGTTAAAGTGGCTTTCATCAAAAAGACAAGAGATACCACTGGCAACGTTGTACAGAAAAGGGAATCCTTGTACACCATTATGGGACTGTAAACTGGTACAGCCGCTCGGCAAAACAGTGTGGAGGTTCCTCAAAAAACTAAAAATGGAACTATCATATGATCCAGTAATCCCATTTCTGGGAACGTATCTGACGAAAATGAAATCATTTCTCAAAGAGGTATCTGCACGCCTATGTTTACTGCAGCATTATTTATAGTAGCCAAGACACGGAAACAACCTAAGTGTCCATCAATGGATCCGGGGATTTAAAAAATGTGGTATGTATTTACAAGGGAATATTTTTAGCCACAAAAAAGAGGGAAACCCTGCCATTTGTGACAACATAAATGAACCTGGAGGGAATTATGCAAAGTGAAATAAGTCACACAGAAAGACAGATACTGTATGATCTGACTTACAGTGGGATCTTCAAAAAAACAAATTTACAGACTGGTGGTGGGCCAAAGGGTACAAACTTCCTCTTATAGGACTACTAAGTTCTGAGGGTCTAAAGTACAGAATGCTGATTACAATTAACAATACTCTATGATACACTGGGAAGTTGCTAAGAGAGTTGCTAAAAAAGAAATGATAATTATGTGAGGTGATAGAGTTATTAACACTATTATCATTTTACAATATAAAAGTATATTAAATTAATACAGGTATACCTTACACTGACACAGTTATCTGTCAATTATACCTCAATAAATCTGGAGAAAATTCAAAAATACTCATATGCCATTATATACCACTCAAAAATTGCAATAACCTGATTAATTTTGTTTGAAAAGAAAATGATTTGGGGGTGCCTGGGTGGCTCGGTCGGTTAAGCCTCTGCCTTCAGCTCAGGTCATAATCTCCAGGGCCTGGGATCTAGCCCTGCATCAGGTTCCCTGCTGAGCTTCTCCCTCTCCCTTTGCCCCTCCCTCCTGCTCCTGCTCTCTCCTTCTCTCTCACAAATAAATAAAAAAATTTTTTTTAATTTTCTTAAAGAATATGATTTGGTAACTTTTGTATACTTTCAGCCTACTATTTAATCCTAATATAAAAAGTTAGATTTACCAACAGAAAATTATAATTACCTTTTCACGGACTAAATGCATGCAAGAGAATATTATTCGCAAATAGCTACATAAATTTACAAAAAGACTGAAATTTCCCACAGGAGATTATCAATTTAGGAATTGAACATGAGCCCCTAAGAGCACTGAAAACACAAACAAAGCAAGCAATTATTGTTTTAAAACTGTTCCACATATAACTCTCCTAGTTAAAATTTAACACCAAAAGGGGCGCCTGGGTGGCACAGCGGTTAAGCGTCTGCCTTCAGCTCAGGGCGTGATCCCAGCGTTAGGGGATCGAGCCCCACATCAGGCTCCTCCGCTATGAGCCTGCTTCTTCCTCTCCCACTCCCCCTGCTTGTGTTCCCTCTCTCGCTGGCTGTCTCTATCTCTGTCGAATAAATAAACAAAAAATCTTAAAAAAAAAATTTAACACCAAAAAAGAAGGATCTTCCTGAAAGCAATTATTGAACAATTCTTCTTGACCCAAATTTCAACAAGAAATCTATAATTACAGAATATGAAATCGCTTTCATTTTGAACACAGCTGATAGAAACAACTTTTAAATAGAAAACATCTAGTCAGTCACCTCAAACTTAGGGTGGGAGGGGACACAACTATGAGGCCATGGTAACAAGAAGCCACCACAACCAGTTTTAAATGTGTGTAATTGATCAATGCCTGCTGGCCTCACTCAACAACCAAGCAATGTCAGCTCCTCCCTTCTAAAAGAAAGCCTAAAGAGGGGACAAAATCCCTCCGATACACATGCCTTGAGTGCCAACCAATTGACCAGTCTCACCCAAATTACCATGGTGTTTCAGCTGATGACAAGCCAGTTAATTCTCTGGAAGTCCCCCAAACCTTAAACTCTACTCTTCCCAAACCCTGTATAAGAATAGCGGACTGCTCTGTCAGAAAAGACTGTAAGCCATCAGCAGAGCTCTCTTACTAGTAGGCAATAAATTCCAACTTCATCTTTTTATTTCGGATATTGAGGGCTCATAATCCTGGCAAGAATTTTTAAAGCCGTATAATAATTTACCACCATATTTCATTTTCCTTAATAAAATATAAATGAAGTTTGCTATTCCTTTGATCCATTTTATCATGATTAAAACTAACATAAATACCAGTAAAAAAATAAGTAGCAAGTAACCACAGTATTGGGCGCCCCCAAATTTAAAAAATTGCATATAACTGGCAGGTTAAATTGTCAGAACGGACCCCTGTCAAACTTTCTTTTTGTTTAAGGGAGAATTAGTATCATGTTAAAAACAATACATGGAGGTGAAACGCCATTCACTCAATAAACATTTATTGAATAGAACTACATATGCTAGAACGTTTTCTAGGCACGACAGCTGAAATAAAATGACATCTGAGAAATTACGTCTAGATTTATTAAAGTGAAAATCAGTGGTAACCTTTCAAAAATCAGTTCTGGAGTAGTGGGAGTGAAAACTGCTAGAGACAATTCCAGAGCAAATGGGAGGGAAATCAGGATCAGTGAGTGTACACGGCTCTTTTAAGGACATCATAGCTAAGTGGAATGATCATAGATAATTTTTCTTTTTAGTTTAGTTCAATCCTTACACAATGATGATGTAGTATTTTTGTAACAGTTTGAAGTTTTTAAAATTACATACATGTAGCATTAAGTGTTTCTTAAAAAAATGACAGACCAAGGGGATGCCTGGGTGGCTCAGTCGGTTAAGTCTCTGACTCTTGATTTTGGATCAGGTCATGATCTCAGGGTCGTGGGATCGAGCCCCGCATGGGGCTGGGCTCTCAGTGCCAAGTCTGCTTGTCCCTCTCCCCCTGCTCTCTCTCTCTCTCTGATATAAATAAATAAAATCTTAAAAAAAAAAAAAAAAACGCAGGCCAAGCCATTAAATAATTCACAAAATTATACATCCAAAAGACTCCTTAAAAATTTTCTAGATATGTATTATATAACCCGATTGTCATTTTTTCTCATGCTTAGAAAGACCACAGAAAAACTGTTGAGTTTCAACAGCAGTGTTTCATGCTTGATAAAAATCATCTAACTCTAGGATATCGTCTACTATTCAAAATAATTAGTCATATTAAACTTCTATAAGAGAAGTAAAAGGAGTTTGGAATGCAGAAAATATTCCTATTTTGTAAACTAAATTTTTATCAATTATAAAATACGAAGTCACTGTTGAAAAATCTGGTGTGGTGCATGTAGAAATATATTCTCTTTAAAAGGGAAGGATAACAGCATGCATGCAAGGAACCTTAAAAAGAAGATTCACTGCATTAGCAACATCTTGGCTTACAGCACAGGGGTCATCAAATCAAATGTTTACATAGAATATGGGACAAATCGCTGTATGAAATCTCTTGGTAATATTCAGATCAATCCGAGGGCCCAACATTTGATCACTCCTGCATTAGGAACCAAAACCAAAAACCTAGTAACTAGCAATTTTGTTGGTAATTATGTTAGAGCACCAGTGTAGCAGGTAACTTCCTCTTGCAACTCAGCAGATAGTAACAGTGTTCTAAGATTTGCATAAGACATGACATGAAGCCAAACACTTTAAATATACTTTGTTAAACAATCAGTACACTGTAGACCTAAATTCATTTTTTCAAATGGTCACATACTATCTTGTCTTATACGGGAGAAAATTGATGGCTACTTAGACTAGCTCCAACTTTTTGATATGAGAATGCTATAATACATATCCTTAACATATCTGTCATATTTTATACATATAATAATGTATAATAAATGTCCTTAGAATGTATGTGTGTATGTGTGTGTGTGTGTGTGTGTATGTGTGTGTGTGTGTTTACACAAGTCATGTTTTCCTATAGGATCTAGTCCTGGCAATGAAGCCGTTGGGATAAAGGGACAGCATATTTGAAATTTTTGAAACACACTGCTAAATCACCCTGCAGGAAGGATTTACCAATTTCATCTAACAGCAGTGTATAAGAATGCCTTTTCCCTCACATCTGCTAATTTTGGTTATTATTTTTTTAATAAAATATTTATCACTATGACTGCAAAAAATGGTATCTCATTATTTGCATTTTTCTGATTAGCACCCAGGATGGAATCGCCTTACTAAAAATATAAAAAGTTGTTAATCATGAATGTTAGCTCCAACTAGAATTTGTTTCCTAGGAAAATAGTAATTACCTACTATTTACATATTGCTATAGGCTTACCCATCAGAATCTTCATCTTCCATAATAGGACATAGGTGGTTATCAGTTTTTCCACTCGCTCTTTGTTGAATTAGTCCAGGAGCAGCAGCGGCATATATGCTTTCTGATACTGCCAATTTATCACTTTCGTGCCTCTTCCTTTCTTCAACCATCTTTAAAGGAAGTTTGATACTAAGGATAATTGTTACTACTTTACTCATTAAAAAGAACTTTTTCATTAATTATAAATTTTTTAAAGATTTTATTTATCTATTTGTCAGAGAGAGAGAGGCAGAGCACAAACAGGGGGAGGTGCAGGCAGAGGGAGAAGCAGGCTCCCTGCTGAGCAAGGAGCCCGATGCAGGACCCAGTCCCAGGACCCTGGGATCATGACCTGAGCCAAAGGCAGATGCTTAACCGACTGAGCCACCCAGGCATCCCAGAACTTTTTTTCATTAATTCATTCATTTGACTCCTCGTTTGTCATAATTGTAATCGATAAAAATATTTTGTGTTTAACTTTATCATTACCAGTAATTGCAATTTTTATAAATTCTGCTTCATTTCTATTTGAATAAAAACAGCGTAATTGGGACATGTGGGTGGTCCAGTTGGTTAAGCATCTGCCTTCTGCTCAGGTCATAGGGATCGAGTCCAGAGTCCAGCAGCCAGCTCCTTGCTCAGCTGGGAGCCAGCTTCTCCCTCTGCCACCACCTCCCCCTGCTTGTGCACTCTCTCTCGCTCGCTCTCTCTCTGACAAATAAATAAAATCTTTAAAAAATAAACAAATAAAATTTAAAAATGGAAACAGCAGAATTTTCCAAAATTTTAAAAAGGGCTTTCTACATTTTGTATTCATATCCACACTTTGATACCTAACATTCCCCACCCCACCCCACCTGACCAGCAGATACAAAGAAATAAAAAGACAAAGACACAAGATTTGTCATCTTCTGTCTTTACCACCTGGATTTTGCATAAACAGCCAGATTTAAAGGATGTGACATTGTAGCGCTCCAGGCACAAATAAGAAGCTTTCCTCTTTCTGCACTGAGCTATTCTTTCCCCAACTGCCTTTTACAATTCTTTTCTCGTTTGGATCCTAGGGTTATCAAAAATTGACAGTGTTCATTAAAATATATGAACCAAAGGTCACCACAACACAAAAAGAACAGAGCGAAACTGATGTTAGTGTAGAATTTTGGGAAATGAGTCATGCTCCCCAAATTCCACATTCAATAACCATAACACTTTTTAGCTAGAGGGTATAAAAGTAACTATCACCTTCAATCCCATTTTCTGCTGATAATGGGAGTAAAACCATAAAAGGTTCAATGATTTGGCCAAAGTTCCTAAAGTGGCATTGCCTAGCATTTTATGGCACCAAAAGAGATGATACAATTCCTTAATGCTGAATCAGGTAAGTTATCAAATTCATTAAATTAATCAGATATATTAAAAGTGTGACCTTGACACAGTAAGTTAATACCTTAACTGGGGACGAGGTGCTTTGCTACTTTTTCTTTTAAAGGAGGCGATCTTGAGATTTTTGTCTATTTGTAAAATTCAATTCACCTCAAAAGTCAGTTTTCTCCCTTCAAGTGAAATACTGAAGATTTGCTGAAGGTTTATGCTACTACCTACATTATAAAAATCATACACATCAAATGTACCATACTTTATTAAACACAATACGAAGGTTTGACTCAACAGAAACATGTGAGAATGGTGATTAAAAAAAAAAAATGTGGAGGGGGTGCCTAGGTGGCTCAGTCAGTTGGGTCTCTGACTCTTGATTTTGGCTTGGGTCATGATCTCGGAGTCGTGGGATGGAGCCCCACATTAGGCTCTGTGATCAGTGGGGTGTCTGCTTTTCTCCCTCTCTCTCTCTCCCTTTGCCCCTCGCCCTGCTCATGCTCTCTAAATAAATGAATCAATCCTTAAAAATAATTCTGTTTAAAAATAAAGGGAAAAAAGTGATGAAATACAAATATTTGTTTTTAAAAATATCTCAAAGTGGTCGTGTTGGAATTCTAAGTTCCAAGAGTGAGTAAAGCAGAGAACATTGCACATACTGAAACGATAAATAGAAGCAATAGATTGGTTTAGCTCAAATATTTGTTTATATCCTTTCTCTTAGTCATTGCTTCTTTCCCATTTTATTGTTTATGGAAATGCAACTTATATTTAAGCCAACAGATAAAAATAAAAATCCCGGAGATGGGGCACCTGGGTGGCTCAGCAGTTAAGAGTCTGCCTTGGGCTCAGGTCATGACCCCAGGGGCGTGGGATCGAGGCCCACATCAGGCTCCCTGCTCAGCAGAGTCTGCTTCTCCCTTTCTCTCTCCATCTGCCTCTCCCTCTGCTCATGCTCATAACATGCTTTCTCTCCCTCTCAAATAAATAAATAAATAAATCTTTTAAAAAAACACGCTAGAGATTATTATATGTTTTTTAAAGATTTATTTATTTTAGAGAGAGAGAGCATGAGCAGGAGGGGCAGAGGGAGAAGGAGACAGAAACTAAAGCAGACTCCACACTGAGTGCAGAGCCCAATGCGGGGCTTGATCTCACAACCCTGAGATCACGACCCACGCCAAAACCAAGAGTCAGATGCTAATAAATTCTTTTTTTTAAAAGATTAAATTCATTCATTAACTCTTCATTTCTTTCTTCCAACATAAGACCTTGTTTTTCACTTTCAGCCTGAAGTTTTTCTAGAATATCCTGAACCTGGTCTTGGATATTAATTACTATCTTTTCTTTACTGGCAGCTTTGTTGTAAGCATCATCTAGTTGCTGTTGAAGCAACGTATTTTCACTTTGTAGTTGAGATAATCTCTCTTCTAAGGATTCCTGCTGTCCAACGTATTTATTCACTTTATCTTGTTCATTTCGATGCTTGTGTTCAATTTCCTTTATCTGACACTGTGTGTGACTTAGGTCTCCCTGTACACGTTCTAAAACCAAAGTGTTTTCTCTGAGGGCATCTCTTGGGTGACGGAGCTCAATTTCTAAAGTATTGAGTTGACCATCACCTTTCGAAAGATTCTGAGAAGGCAGCTCATTGTTATCTTTCAGGTTAGACACATCGAAATTCAATTTCTCCTGCACAGGAGGAACACATTCATCTTTTGCTCTCTGGAAAGGAAGTTCTAGGTCTCTCTTTGATGTCTGAATTTGATCACGATCCTGTATAGCACTAGCTAGTCTAGCTCAGCATGATTCAACTTTTGCATCCAGTCTTTCCTTATTTTCCTCCTTGCCCTCCGATTTTGACTTTAGCATTGTATTCTCAGCGGTCAGAGCATTAATCTGTCCACTATACAGGAATATTGTTTTTCTTAATGTTTCCTCGGTCAGTTTTATGATCTTTCGAAGGCTGGCATTTTTCTCTTTTATAATTGCAATGTCTTCACAGTACTTCTTTTCTTTTTCCCGGTTTTGATTGTTTATAGTGCCTATTTCCAGTCTTAGCATGGCAAGTTGATCCTGACACCTGTGGTTTTTATGCAACAGACCTTTTTCTTTTCCATGACTATTAAAAATCTAAGTGAAACAAAGGAGACTTTTAGCTGGAACTCAATAAAATGACATTATCATGATGTTCTCTGAAATTAAAGAATAACCTATGTTTATACAACGAACAGGTTGCAGTAAGTGGATATCCAACGGGAAAGAAATAAAGTTGGGTCCAAACCTCAAACTTTATACAAGCCTAAATTCCCAAAGGTTCAAAAATTTAATTGAAAAAAATGAATACATGAGAGGAAAAAAGAAACCACGACAAAATTTTTAAGAATCTCACAATTGAAAGGCCTCTCTCTGATTTACAACAAACCCAGAAAGCTTGAAATAAAAGATTAATAAATCTGACGACACTAAACATTGAGTTTACAGTCTGATATCTAACACAGCTACCCCACAGTAAAATCCTTAGCTCTGCATATGTTTGGACAGATTAAATTTCCTAAAATTCTTTTTTCCTGACAATATTCCACAGAATTCCAGTTTTCTAACATTTCTATAGTCAGTTATAAGAATTGCATCTACTGACAACCAACAAATCCAGGCACTGCACTATAAACACTTCTACATACTTCAATGACCACTTTTAGTTATCACAATTCTAGAATGGAGAGGTTAAAAATAGTAAGTGAGCTGCAGGACTTTCCTCAGGTCTTCTTACTCCACTACTAGTGCTCTTGCACCAAACTGCAGTTCTTCTCTAGTGGAAATCATCAATACAAAAGGAGCCTTATATTTCAAAATACTGGTGGTAAATAAGGTAAAATGTATACAGCTCTTAGAAAAATCATCAGATTATTTGCTGCTGCAATAAATTTTATTTCCTCTTCATGATGTTTAAAATGGTAAGAAATACAAAATGGGGGGAAATACACTGAGCTGTTTTATTAGGAATAAAATACTCATCAATTAATTATCATTAGCATATGATTGTTTCAAAAGCACCTTGTAATAAAATAGGATACCACTTGGAGCAAATTGCTACTTTTCTCAAAAGTAGGACACTAACATCCAAAAGAAAGTCTCTGAACAGGCTACACTTTTCCTCCTGTTCGTCAGTGGAAGCGTTAAGCTAAACTCTCTATTAATACAGAGGTGATGAAGTAACTGCCCCAAAACTGAAACATATGTTGTCAGTAGCAATAGTTTTGAGCTTATGGAAAGCTCATCAATTCTTATGGAAAATAATAAAAGCCTCTCCATTGGATGAGGACATTATGAATGTCACTATTTGACGCTTGCAGACAAATGCATTTAAATTGAGACTATTACTTTAGCCACTGGACCAAAATGTCACTGCCCCTTATGTCCCCCATATGTGTGTGTGTGTGTGTGTGTGTGTGTGTATGTATATATATATATATATATTTATATGCTTTATATATATATATATATATATATATATATATATATATGCTTTAAAAATCCTCTATACTTTCCATGATCTACACTGTTGGTTTTTAAAATATATATATATATGCATACATGGAGAAAAAATAGTAATTTCAGAAAATAAGATATGTATACATACAAATACATACACACATGTACTTCAAAATGACTAAAGAAAATACCCCAGAATGCATTTTCTTTTTTTTTTTTTGGCTCTATTTTTTTTAATTAATGATTTTTTATTATATTATGTTAGTCACCATACAGTACATCCCCGGTTTCCGATGTAAAGCTCGATGATTCATTAGTTGCGTATAACACCCAGTGCACCATGCAATAGGTGCCGTCCTTACTACCCATCACCGGTCTATCCCATTACCCCACCCTCCCTCCCCCAGAATGCATTTTCTTATCGGCCTTTTCTAGCTCCTTTTGTTTGCAAAGGTGATGGTTTAGAATTCCGTCTTGTAATATTCTGGCATTCTGTTCTTGAGAAAGGTGTTTCTTGTGTCGTTTTGTTCTTCTACAACCTAGAGACCTATTCTCACTAGGATTTTGGATCACACCATTAAAAAAGAAAGTCAAAAGCTTAAGAGAACTTAAAAAAAATGTTCAAAAGAAGTAGCCTTTGTAAAGACAGGATTTTTATCCTGCTCATGAATAACTCCAATTTTAATTTAAATGACAGCTAAATTTGTCATAGAGTAAAAATACAGGTACATACAGTATGTGAAATAAAATTTCTTTACAAAACATTTAACTAGTTCCATCATAGTCTCAAGGTGATTTAGCCTGCATTTTCACATAAAAAATCCAAAACTGAGGTGCCTGGGTGGCTCAGTTGGTTCAGTGTCCTATTCTTGGTTTTGGCTCAAGTCATGATCTCAGGGTTGTAAGATCCAACCCCACGTTGGGCTCTGCACTCAGCGCAGTGTCGGCTTGAGATTCTTTTCCCTCCCTCTCCCTCCCCCTCTACTTCTTCCCCTGCTCATGCTCTCTCTCTAAAAATAAATAAAATCTTAAAAAAAAAAGAGCCAGCATTCACATTTATCTCAATTTACTTTCCATCCCTTAACTCGGAAAATATACATACAGCATATATGAGAAGCCAAGGATTCCAATAAGCTATTAATTTTAGCTATAAATATCATAGTTCCTATTAGGATAAAACTGAATTTTTTATCTATTTTATATCTAAATAATATACATTAAATCAAAGGGACATTATAAATAATATTGATGGAAATACACAATTTTTATCAAAGATGTACCTGATTCAAATTATTTCTCACACTCCTCAATTCCTCATCCTGTGTCCGAAGAGTAACTTCAAGCTGTTGTTTCAGTTCAGCTTCTTTATTATACTGCTGTACTGTTCTTTTTAATTGCTCCTTAATTTTTTCATATAACATATCAGTATTTCTTCTTTTTTCTTTTTCCCTTTTGAAGGAAAACCTGCAAATAAATGGACTTATTTTAAAATTTGTTTTGTAAGCAATAAGAAGTTCATTTCATGATCTGGTTCCATATTGGTTTACTGTCCAAATGAAATTTCTATGTTCTTTTTTTTTTTTTTTTAAGATTTTATTTATCTATTTGACAGAGAGACAGCCAGCGAGAGAGGGAACACAAGCAGGGGGAGTGGGAGAGGAAGAAACAGGCTCCCAGTGGAGGAGCCTGATGGGGGGCTTCATCCCTGAATGCTGGGATCACGCCCTAAGCCGAAGGCAGACGCTTAACGACTGAGCCACCCAGGCGCCCCGAAATTTCTATGTTCTTAATTTTTTCCTTTCTAGGGCTCATGGTTTTAATTTCTCACTTCAGTCTCTTCCAAAAGATACACAGAGTTGAGAAGAAGCAATGAGAAAGCATTATGCAGTTTAGTAGTAAGCTTTAGTCAATAATAACTCTGGTAGATATTGTAGGGAAAGAAATTTTGAAATTATTCAAGAAAGTTAGAATTGAAAATTATCGTTTCCCGCATAGTCATAATTACTCTTCCATTAGAATAATTTAGTTACTAATTAAAAAGAGAAATTGCTGTTTATAAATTCACTAGAAGTAGATTTCTACTTCACAAAACATCACAGGTACCTCTAAAAATAATTTGCAGTGTAAGACAGAATCTGCAGATGTCATTTGCACAACATACCCCTGCAGATTACTGTGATCCAGGACTAGGCTAGGGAGTCTAGTATCTGTTGCCCCATACATTTTATGTTTCTTCTTCTGCAATACTCTCAGTTGACCTTGTTGATTATTATTCATTTTATTTTTTTAAAGATTTTATTTATTTGACACAGAGAGAGAGAGCACAAGCAGGTGGAGTGGCAGGCAGAGGGACAGAGAAAAGCAGGCTCCCCGCCAAGCAGAGATCTGGACATGGGGCTCGATCCCAGGACCCTGGGATCATGAACTGAGCCGAAGGTAGACACTTAACCAACTGAGCCACCCAGGAACCCCTATTATCCACTTTATAAATCATTTGAAAACCCCTTCTAGACCAACACAGGATCCATATTAATTAAGTAAACAATAAAGAGTAATATGTGCTTGCAGCACAGACTTTTGAATTAATTTTACCTACATATAAGAGAGATGTTGAGCAACTTGAGCAGTAATCATTTTCCATGTTACTTTTTAATCGCTGCGTATGTTTAAAACTGAATAAATTTTTAAACATTTTTCTGTCTTGAGAAAAATGGCCATGTTATACTCTGTTCACGGGCATACGAATTAATATAAACTTCCCTGAGAACAATTTAAAAATAGGATCGAAGACATTCTTTAAAAATTTTTATACTTTAAGTAACCAATACTATATTGAAGAATGTATTCCAAGTACGTTAACCAGAAATGTAGAAACAGATTTATATAAGAGACATTCCTTACAGCTTTAATTAAAGTATAGAAAAACGAAAACCGACCAAAATTCAATTTGTTAAATAATGAGGTTTCCATATGATGGACTTCTATATGGTCATTAAAATTATGATTTGGAATATACATTAAATTATTTGTAGAAGTATTCACCGTTAAGAACTTGCTGTATTATTCAGAAGAATCCCATACTTCACAATACTAAAGACATTTTCTTCCCTATAAAATCCTAGAAGGTAAGTTAGCAACTACAAAACTTCTCCTACATATCTGTAGTATAAAAGTCAATAGCTCAAGGGGTGCCTGTCTGGCTCAGTCGGTAGAGCATGCAACTCTTGATCTCATGGCTGTGAGTTCAAGCCCCACACTGGGTGTGGAGCCTATTTAAAATAATAAAAAAATAAAAGTTCAAATACTTCCTTGAAACCAAGACGTCATACCTCAAACTGCAGAGTTCTTGTTCCCATTCCACTTTTTGCTGCTCCAACTGCAATTTAATTTCTTTTGTTTGTGATAGCTCCTTTTGTAGACCATTAACCGAATCTTCCAATTCTTTATTTTTTCTTGTAAGTTGCTCACAGTGATCATTTTTAAGTTCTAATAATCTTTCAAACGAACAAACCGCATTCCGAATTTTTAATAAATTAACAGAATCTATAACAGAGAAAAAACAGAAACAGAATATATAGGGCGCCTGGATGGCTCAATTGGTTAAACATCCGAGTCAGGTTTCGGCTGAGGTCATAATCTCAGAGTCCTGGGATTGAGCCCTGCATGGGGTTCTTCACTCAGCACGCAGTCTGCTTGAGATTCTTTCCATGCCCCCTCCCTCCCCCTCTGTTCTTCTCTCAATCCCCTCCCCCCCGCTCATGCTCTCTCTGAAATAAATTACTTAAATCTTAAAAAAAAAGAAAAAAAATATGAGTACTTTTTGCATATAAAGGACTGTGTGCTTTCACATTCACTCATTCATACATTAAACAAATATATATTGAATGAGTTCAATATAAAAGATATTATACGGGCACCTGGGTGGCTCAGTCAGTTAAGCATCTGCCTTCAGCTCAGGTCATGATCTCAGGTTCCTGGGATCAAGCCCTGCATTGGGCTTCCTACTCAGCGGGGAGGCTACTTCTCCCTTCTCCTCTGCCTCTGCCCCTCCCCCAGCTTGTGCACTCTCCCTCTCTCAAATAAAAAAATCTTAAAAAACAAAAAGATATTATACTAAGCTCTGCAGATTAAACAGATAAGATCCCTGGCTCTTATTTAGCTTCACGTCTAGTGAAAGGGAAAGACAAATAAAACGACAATTACAAATTCAGATAGTTCCTATAAGGAAACGGAGTTCTAGGATCACATAACATAACGTGATCTACCCTGGGAAGGGAAGATTCCCCGAGGAAGAGAGAACTATTCTGAGAAATGAAGGAGGAGCAGGAAGCAAGTGAGCAAAGGAGGAAGAAGAGCATTCAAGACAGCCTACAGCATGTGCCAAAGTTCCATTGCAATCTGCTTCTGGCCAAGATGGAGTAACAGGTACTGATTTACCTTCCTACCTGAAACAAGCCAAACACAAAAAGATAAAATACATTTTCAAATTATTTTCAAGACAAAAGACTTCAGTCAATGAAGGACAATGATCCCTGAAAACAAAAGAAGTTAGCCTAACACATACCCGAACTCACTGCCTTGGGAGAATTTCCACCGACCATGACACAGGTGAAAAAACTGAGATAGACTCCACCAGATTCCCTGAGTTGAGATGACGAAACTGAGAATCCGGTGAAACCAAGGCAGATAGAGATCAGAGGTCAAAACACCGGCGAGAAGAAAGCAGAACAAAGAAAGAACTCTAGAGATCTGCAGAGGGCTCCGCTGGTGCTCAGCACCAGGGATAGTATCGATTCCCATTAGCCATGCTGGGAAAACTCATAACCTGTAGCACAATGAATACAGTAGTAGGTCTTGCCTCAGCGGTGGGGAACAATGAGCTCTAGGCTGAGCACTACTCTGGATTCACCTAACAATTCATAAGAATAGGACTGGAAAGGGACAAACTGTTTGTAATCAACTTAGCTATATCTCAAAAGAAAGCATAAAAAGGTAAGTAGAGGCATAGAAGCTATTTTTAAAAAACCAAATACAACTTACAGAGATGCAAATTTTGTCAGACATGAAAAATACACTGGATAGGAATAAACACATATTAGACATCACAAAATAAAAGACTGAAATTGACCTCAGAAAACTGTGAGAAAACTTCAAGTGGCTAATCTACAATTCCTCAAAGAGGCAGAGGAAAGGAACCGGAAAAAAATATTTGAACAAAAAATGTCTGGGGCACCTCGGTGGCTTAGTCGGTGGGTGTCTGTCTGCCTTCAGCTCAGGTCATGATCTCAGGGTCCTGGGATCAAGCCCCATATCGGACTCCCTACTTAGTGGCAAATCTCCGTCTCTTTCTGCCCCTCCCCCTGCTTGTGCATTTTCTCTCTCTCAAATAAATGAATAAAATCTTAAAAAAAAAAAAAGAAAAATGACCAAAA
Organism: Ursus americanus; assembly: GCF_024610735.1. NCBI lineage: Eukaryota > Metazoa > Chordata > Mammalia > Carnivora > Ursidae > Ursus > Ursus americanus. Next base: position 14,173,066 of record NC_142157.1, on the reverse strand, counting down.
CCTTTCTAAACTTAATGAAAACTATACTCCCACAGATCCAGAAGGATCTGACTAGGAGAGAAGAAATGGAAGTTAACTATTATAATTTTCTTAAACTGCATATGATGTGGTAAAACATTACTTGAAGGTGGATTGTGATGCTTAAATCATATACTTTAAACCCTAATCACTAAAATAGCAAAACTAAAGAGTTATAGTGAGTAAGCAAAATACATACACACACACACACACACACACGTAAATAAAACTAAATCATAGAAATTACTTGATTAATCTAAAAGAAAGTAGAAAAAGAAGAGAATGGGAACAAACAGCAGAAAGGACAAATGGAAGTCAAACAACATGCCCACAGATTCAATTCAACTACATTAACAATCACATGAAATGAAAATGGTCTAAAAGCCTCAATTAAAAGGCAGATTCTCAAAATGGATAAAAAAGGAAGACCTAGGGGCACCTGGGTGGCTCAGTCCTAAGCATCTGCCTTCGGCTCAGGGCGTGATCCCGGAGTCCTGGGATCGAGCCCCGCATCAGGCTCCTCTGCTGGGAGCCTGCTTCTTTCTCTCCCACTCCCCCTGAATGTATTCCCTCTCTTGCTGGCTGTCTCTCTCTCTCTCTCTCAAATAAATAAATAAATAAATAAATAAATAAATAAAGTCTTAAAAAAAAAAAAAGGAAGACCTAATTATATGCCACCTATAACAAAAAATGCACTTTAACACAAATTTGTTAAAAGGCCAGAAATATGATAGACCACACTAACACTTGACAAAAGAAGGCTGAGCCTAAGTGGCTATATTAATACCAGACAAAATAGGTAGCAAAGCAAAAAACATTAGCAGCAATAAATAAGGTCATTTTATAATGATTAAAGGGTCAACTGAAAGAAGCATAACAAACCTAAATGTTTACACGTCTATTAATAGGTTCAAAATACATAAAGCAAAAATCGACAGAATTGCAGAGAAACAGGCAAATTCACAATTATAGTCTGAGATTTCAACAGGCAGAAAATCAGCAAGAATGTAGACTTGAACACCACCATTCTTCTCAAGTTTCCATAGAACATTTAACAAAAGAGACTATATTTTGGGTCACAAAATAAATTGTAATGCGAGGGGTAAGTCAAAAGGACTAAGTCATAAAAGTGCGTTCTGTAACCACAGAGAAATCAAATTAGAAATCAAGAATAAAAATAGCTCTGGAAAATACTTGAAAATTTGCAAACTAATTAATACATATCTAAATAATCCCTGGGTCAGAGTGCCTGGGTGCCTCAGTTGATTAAGCATCTGTCTTCAGCTCAGGTCATGATCTCAGGGTCCTGGGATCAAGCCCCACATTGGGCTCCCTGCTCAGAGGGGAGTCTTCTCCCCACCCCCCCGCCAAGCTCGTGCTGTCTCTCTCTCTCTCAAATAAATAAAATCCTTAAATAACCTCTGGCTCAAAGAAGTAATGAAAAAAGAAATTAGAAAGTATTCTGAACTGAATGAAAAGGAACACATAACATATTAGAATTTCTGGAATCCTGCTATAGCAGCACTCATATGAACATTTATAACACTGAATGTATGTATTAAAAAAGAAGAAAAGTCTCATATTGATGACCTTTGGCTCCACCTTAAGAAATTAGTAAAATAGTAGTCAAAAACAAGTCTGATAACTTTTGGTTATGTAGAAAATCTGACAGAATTTTTTAAAAAGCTTCTAGAACTAGTAAATGAACTCATCAAGTTTGGAGGATATAGAATCATTATAAAAAATCAACTGTATTTCTATTCATTAGGAATAAACAATCAAAATTTAAAATTTAAAATTTAAATTAAAAATTAATTTTAATTATTAATTAAAAATTAAAACTGCATTGAAAAATAAAAAATAATCACAGGTAATATCATAAAAGATAGAAAGAACTAGACGTAAAAAACTATAAACTATTACCAAGAAAATTTAAGAAGACTTATATAAATGGAGAGATATACTCTGTTCAGGGTTGAAAAATTCAGTATTGTTAAAATTAATCTGTAGATTCAACATAATCCAAACCTGATTTTCAGAAGACCACCAGAGTTTTTTCTCTTAGAAAATGACAAGTGGATTCTACAATGCATGTGGATAAAATAAATAAATGAAATTCATGTGGAAACACAAAGGACCTAGAATAGCAAAAGAGCCCTGAGAGAGAACAAACTGGAGGACTAACCCTAACCACCTGATTTCAAAAATTATTATAAACTGGTAGTAATTAAAACAGCATGATATTGGTGTAATGAAGGCTAAAGAGATCAATGGGACAGAGGAGAGTCCGTAAATAAACCCACACATATATGGTCAACTGATCCTGACGAAGATGCAAATGGCATGAAGTAAAGACAATACAGCCTTTTCAACAAACGGTGCTAGGACAACTGGATATCCATACGCAAAAAGAATGAACCTGGATCCATACTCTGCATCATAAATAAAAAAGAATACAAAATGGGGGCGCCTGGGTGGCTCAGTCAGTTAAGCGTCTGCCTTCAGCTCAGGTCATGATCCCAGGGTCCTGGGATCGAGTCCCATGTCCAGATCTCCATGCAGTGGGGAGCCTGCTTCTCCCTCACCCTCAGTCTGCTGTTCCCCCTGCTTGTCCTCTCTCTCTGTCAAGTAAATAAATAAAATCTTTTAAAAAAAAAAGAATACAAAATGGATCACAGATCTAAACGTTAAGACCTAAAACTATGAAGCTTTGCTTTTAAACTACAAAACTTCTAAAAGAAAGCATGAGAGAAATCCTCTGACCTTGTGCTAGGCAAAGATTTCTTAGATAGGAACACCGAAGGCAAGAATCCATAAAAGAACAAATGCATAAACTGGACTTCACCAAAAAAGAAAACTGCTCTTCAAAAGACACTGTTGAGAGAATGAAAAGTCACAGGCTGGGAGAAAATCTTTGCCAAAAAATAGGTGATAAACTATATCTGGAATAAACAAAGAATTCTCAAAACTCAACAAATCAGAAAACAACCTAATTTTTAAAATGACAAAGAATTTGGACAGTTCAAAGAAAATACACAGATGGCAAATAAGCACACAAAAATATGCTCAACATTATCTTATTAGGGCAATGCATACTAAAACCGTAATGATATATATACTGCATGCCCACCAGAATGGCTAAGATTTAAAAAACTGACAATATTAAGTGTTCATGAATATACAGGGAGAAATTAGAACTCCCATACACTGCTGGTAGGAATGGAAAATGGTGCAACTACTTTACAAAGCAATTTGGTAGTTTCGTAATAAGGGGATATAACGAAACATGAGACTTACGGGTGATAGATATATTAACTGCCTGAATCACGGTTATGGTTTCACAGGAGTATACATATGTCAAAACTATCAAATTATACACTTCATATACGTGCAGTTACCTAACTAAATCTATGGGGGTGGGGAGGAAGCTCTATTATAGGAAAAATCATCCAAACTAGTGGCTGAGACACAGATGGAAAGAAGGATATGAAACAGTACAAGATGAAGCTGAGGACCGTGGTGTTTCACGCTAGAGCAATGAGAAGTAAAAGCTAAGCTTTAAGCAAGGGGGTAACATGACGAAATATAAATTTTTAAAAATATATGATTATGGTTGCAGCGTAGACCAAGATTCTGGGAGGTGGAATGACAGGGAAAACCGTCCTGAGGTTATTTCAGTATCCTAGGAGAAAAATACTGGTAACCTGACCTTGGGTGAAGGCATAGAAGAGAAGCAGAGTCAACAAACACATCGGTGTGCCATTTTCATGACGAAAAGTATAGTGGAAATTATAGCTCTTTGGCTGAGAGTACTCAGCAGTTCTCTGTCTTCCTGAAAAACATATTTGTGAGATGAGTAGCTCTATAACAGATCAGTGTTGTGTGGTACAGCACTAGACAAGATGTGCACATATTACTACAGTAATATACATATAAAGGCTTTATATTTATACCACGGTCCTACCTTTACAATCCATGCCAAGTTGTTCAATTAGCAACATGCAACTCCTAAAATCAAAGCAAGGCAACTTGCAATCCTCTGAAGCTGTTCCAGATAATGGAGTTAAGTCATCAAGGTCATCCGTAAAATTAATTTGCTTTTTGATCTACAAATAAATAATAATTTCAAAATGTCCCCCAAATATTTATAAAATATACTAAGTGTAGAGAGATGATAAATACCCATCTTCTTATAAAAGCAAAAACATAGGTACTTTTTTAAAGAACTGATTTTTCTCAAAACAACCTTTATCAATAACTAGTGTTTCTGAATAACATTTTCACAACAAATAGAAATTCCTCTATTTTGTCACTATACCTTCTCTAAAGTAATTTTTTACCATGGAATAATATTTCTGATAAATATTATTTATCAAAATAATACAATAAAGTAAAAATTAAAAAATTAATAAATGAAATAAAATTATATATATATATATATTTTACCTCTTTCTTTTCCTTAGATGTTTTCTTTGCAGGTCTGAAAAAAAAAAAAACCAATTCTTTTCAGGCAAACATTAAATACTTAAAATACAAAGAATATCTAAATCATATCTAAACATATTATTAATAATATTAACAAAACATTAAGATCAAATTGACAAAAAGCAAGGGAAAATCATAATGTTACTTACATTATTTGATACAAAGAAATATACCACACTTTTTTGTTAGCATTTTCAATAAAAACAAGCTTTTACTGGCTCTAAAACCTATTTGCAGGGTTCAAACTAAATTCTTATATGAAAGAAACCCTTTCTTAATAATCATGATAGTAGTGTTTTGAGGATTTACTGTGCAGCTACTATGCATTATTATGAACACTTCACTACGTCTCTAGGTATTTTAAGCCTCACAACAATCTTATAAACGTAGGTAATTATATTAGGTATTTTACACAGGAAGAAAAGGAGGCACAGAAATAAGGAACTTCCCCAAGCCCATACAGCTGGTCAGGAGTAGACCCAGAATTCAAATCCAGGATATCTGCCTTCAAAGCATGTGTTTTACAATATGTGGTGAGAGTAATATTTAAGTGTTTCTAAGTAATATGATAGCAAATGAATCTATTATTATTCCATTCCTACCTCTAAGTATAAATAATAATTTCTGAATCTTACACATTTTTTTTAAATAAAAAGACGTCATACTAGGCCATATTTAAAATCTACTTTCGATAAACTGAAGATTTGCTTCTTCTAAAGAAGTTCATCAATGGGCATTCATTTATTCATTCAAATGTTTATTCACGAACACACACTTACTGAGCACACAATATGTGTCAATGACACTGTTGGTACAGGAACCACGGCTTTTGTAATTTGGAACTTTATCCAAAAGTAATAATCTATGATAGATTAATAGTTTATTTTGCAATTGTAAATAAATAAAAGCTTTCCCCTTTCCCCAGATCTAAACAAACATTAACTTAATATAAACAGATACTTCAAAGTCCCTAACAAAATCATAGCTATTCATGATACTGTCAAAGGCACCGAATATCTGAAATCATCAAGGAATGATTAGTTCTATTCAGAATGGCCTAAGTGTTTGCATATTTACTATTATATATATTTTTTAAATCTATGAATGATAATATCTGCACATTCGATTATATGAGAATACTTCACGGTGGAACCAGTTCTGAATAAACAACTTCTTGCCCCAAAACTACATGAATAGGAGTACTAAGGACAATTACTATAATCTTTAAAAGATAATGTAATACAATCAATAAGCTTTCTAACATTTGGAAATGTCAACAAAATTAAATTAAATAACCATGTCTATCTCTATTGGATCATTTCCAGCAGCATATAAACATACTCTAAAAGCTCCCATCTTAAAATGAAAAAAGAAAGAAAATCCCCATGAATTCCACATTCTTTTTCAGTTATCATCCATTTCTCTGTTACCTTTCCCCGTAAAAATTCTCTAAGGAGTGTTTATACTTATTCATTACAGTCCAGCTTCCATGGTGACTACTAACTGCTCCTTGTCAAAGTCACTTGTCCTCATCTTAACCTATCAAGCAGTGTGTCTGATATACTTGAGTATTTCTTGCCTTAGCCTGTACCGACACTACAGTGTTTTATTTCCTTAAAAAGTAATCACTGCTAGAATTCCTTCAGAGGGAAATAATTTACAGATTTTCCCTTCCTTCATCCTGATCCATTTCACTTAAAGGGCTGTCGTCATTCACTTGTAGTGGACAATAAGTCGGGGAGTCAAACTTCTCAAAGCGGGGTGTAATCAGAGATTCTTCTGATGTCCATTTTTCATTTTCATCTTTCCTTGCTTCCTTTATACTCAAACGAAGATCACTACTTTAAAAACTCCAGTTAAAGTAGCCATTAAAAAGCCATTTTTAAAAAAGATTTTATTTATTTATTTATTTATTTATTTGAGAGAGAGAGAGAGAGCATGAGCACAAGCAGGGGGAACGGCAGGCAGAGGGAGAAGCAGACTCCCCACCGAGCACAGAGCCTGACTTGGGGCTCAGTCCCAGGACCCTGAGATCATGACCTGAGCTGAAGGCAGACCCTTAATCTTAGACTGAGCTACCCAGGTGCCCCAAGCTAATGTTTTCTAATAATGTTACCATAACGAATAAAAAAAACCAATTTTTTGTAAAATCCTGTTACCCGTCTCAATTCATTTATTTTTTTAAAGATTTATTTATTTATTTATTTGACAGAGAGAGAGAGAGAGACAGCCAGCGAGAGAGGGAACACAAGCAGGGGCAGTGGGAGAGGAAGAAACAGGCTCCCAGTGGAGGAGCCTGATGGGGGGCTTCATCCCTGAATGCTGGGATCACGCCCTAAGCCGAAGGCAGACGCTTAACGACTGAGCCACCCAGGCGCCCCGAAATTTCTATGTTCTTAATTTTTTCCTTTCTAGGGCTCATGGTTTTAATTTCTCACTTCAATCTCTTCCAAAAGATACACAGAGTTGAAAAGAAGCAATGAGAAAGCATTATGCAGTTTAGTAGTAAGCTTTAGTCAATAATAACTCTGGTAGATATTGTAGGGAAAGAAATTTTGAAATTATTCAAGAAAGTTAGAATTGAAAATTATCGTTTCCCGCATAGTCATAATTACTCTTCCATTAGAATAATTTAGTTACTAATTAAAAAGAGAAATTGCTGTTTATAAATTCACTAGAAGTAGATTTCTACTTCACAAAACATCACAGGTACCTCTAAAAATAATTTGCAGTGTAAGACAGAATCTGCAGATGTCATTTGCACAACATACCCCTGCAGATTACTGTGATCCAGGACTAGGCTAGGGAGTCTAATATCTGTTGCCCCATACATTTTATGTTTCTTCTTCTGCAATACTCTCAGTTGACCTTGTTGATTATTATTCATTTTATTTTTTTAAAGATTTTATTTATTTGACACAGAGAGAGAGAGCACAAGCAGGTGGAGTGGCAGGCAGAGGGACAGAGAAAAGCAGGCTCCCTGCCGAGCAGAGATCTGGACATGGGGCTCGATCCCAGGACCCTGGGATCATGAACTGAGCCGAAGGTAGACACTTAACCAACTGAGCCACCCAGGAACCCCTATTATCCACTTTATAAATCATTTGAAAACCCCTTCTAGACCAACACAGGATCCATATTAATTAAGTAAACAATAAAGAGTAATATGTGCTTGCAGCACAGACTTTTGAATTAATTTTACCTACATATAAGAGAGATGTTGAGCAACTTGAGCAGTAATCATTTTCCATGTTACTTTTTAATCGCTGCGTATGTTTAAAACTGAATAAATTTTTAAACATTTTTCTGTCTTGAGAAAAATGGCCATGTTATACTCTGTTCACGGGCATACGAATTAATATAAACTTCCCTGAGAACAATTTAAAAATAGGATCGAAGACATTCTTTAAAAATTTTTATACTTTAAGTAACCAATACTATATTGAAGAATGTATTCCAAGTACGTTAACCAGAAATGTAGAAACAGATTTATATAAGAGACATTCCTTACAGCTTTAATTAAAGTATAGAAAAACGAAAACCGACCAAAATTCAATTTGTTAAATAATGAGGTTTCCATATGATGGACTTCTATATGGTCATTAAAATTATGATTTGGAATATACATTAAATTATTTGTAGAAGTATTCACCGTTAAGAACTTGCTGTATTATTCAGAAGAATCCCATACTTCACAATACTAAAGACATTTTCTTCCCTATAAAATCCTAGAAGGTAAGTTAGCAACTACAAAACTTCTCCTACATATCTGTAGTATAAAAGTCAATAGCTCAAGGGGTGCCTGTCTGGCTCAGTCGGTAGAGCATGCAACTCTTGATCTCATGGCTGTGAGTTCAAGCCCCACACTGGGTGTGGAGCCTATTTAAAATAATAAAAAAATAAAAGTTCAAATACTTCCTTGAAACCAAGACGTCATACCTCAAACTGCAGCGTTCTTGTTCCCATTCCACTTTTTGCTGCTCCAACTGCAATTTAATTTCTTTTGTTTGTGATAGCTCCTTTTGTAGACCATTAACCGAATCTTCCAATTCTTTATTTTTTCTTGTAAGTTGCTCACAGTGATCATTTTTAAGTTCTAATAATCTTTCAAACGAACAAACCGCATTCCGAATTTTTAATAAATTAACAGAATCTATAACAGAGAAAAAACAGAAACAGAATATATAGGGCGCCTGGATGGCTCAATTGGTTAAACATCCGAGTCAGGTTTCGGCTGAGGTCATAATCTCAGAGTCCTGGGATTGAGCCCCGCATGGGGTTCTTCACTCAGCACGCAGTCTGCTTGAGATTCTTTCCATGCCCCCTCCCTCCCCCTCTGTTCTTCTCTCAATCCCCTCCCCCCCGCTCATGCTCTCTCTGAAATAAATTACTTAAATCTTAAAAAAAAAGAAAAAAAATATGAGTACTTTTTGCATATAAAGGACTGTGTGCTTTCACATTCACTCATTCATACATTAAACAAATATATATTGAATGAGTTCAATATAAAAGATATTATACGGGCACCTGGGTGGCTCAGTCAGTTAAGCATCTGCCTTCAGCTCAGGTCATGATCTCAGGTTCCTGGGATCAAGCCCTGCATTGGGCTTCCTACTCAGCGGGGAGGCTACTTCTCCCTTCTCCTCTGCCTCTGCCCCTCCCCCAGCTTGTGCACTCTCCCTCTCTCAAATAAAAAAATCTTAAAAAACAAAAAGATATTATACTAAGCTCTGCAGATTAAACAGATAAGATCCCTGGCTCTTATTTAGCTTCACGTCTAGTGAAAGGGAAAGACAAATAAAACGACAATTACAAATTCAGATAGTTCCTATAAGGAAACGGAGTTCTAGGATCACATAACATAACGTGATCTACCCTGGGAAGGGAAGATTCCCCGAGGAAGAGAGAACTATTCTGAGAAATGAAGGAGGAGCAGGAAGCAAGTGAGCAAAGGAGGAAGAAGAGCATTCAAGACAGCCTACAGCATGTGCCAAAGTTCCATTGCAATCTGCTTCTGGCCAAGATGGAGTAACAGGTACTGATTTACCTTCCTACCTGAAACAAGCCAAACACAAAAAGATAAAATACATTTTCAAATTATTTTCAAGACAAAAGACTTCAGTCAATGAAGGACAATGATCCCTGAAAACAAAAGAAGTTAGCCTAACACATACCCGAACTCACTGCCTTGGGAGAATTTCCACCGACCATGACACAGGTGAAAAAACTGAGATAGACTCCACCAGATTCCCTGAGTTGAGATGACGAAACTGAGAATCCGGTGAAACCAAGGCAGATAGAGATCAGAGGTCAAAACACCGGCGAGAAGAAAGCAGAACAAAGAAAGAACTCTAGAGATCTGCAGAGGGCTCCGCTGGTGCTCAGCACCAGGGATAGTATCGATTCCCATTAGCCATGCTGGGAAAACTCATAACCTGTAGCACAATGAATACAGTAGTAGGTCTTGCCTCAGCGGTGGGGAACAATGAGCTCTAGGCTGAGCACTACTCTGGATTCACCTAACAATTCATAAGAATAGGACTGGAAAGGGACAAACTGTTTGTAATCAACTTAGCTATATCTCAAAAGAAAGCATAAAAAGGTAAGTAGAGGCATAGAAGCTATTTTTAAAAAACCAAATACAACTTACAGAGATGCAAATTTTGTCAGACATGAAAAATACACTGGATAGGAATAAACACATATTAGACATCACAAAATAAAAGACTGAAATTGACCTCAGAAAACTGTGAGAAAACTTCAAGTGGCTAATCTACAATTCCTCAAAGAGGCAGAGGAAAGGAACCGGAAAAAAATATTTGAACAAAAAATGTCTGGGGCACCTCGGTGGCTTAGTCGGTGGGTGTCTGTCTGCCTTCAGCTCAGGTCATGATCTCAGGGTCCTGGGATCAAGCCCCATATCGGACTCCCTACTTAGTGGCAAATCTCCGTCTCTTTCTGCCCCTCCCCCTGCTTGTGCATTTTCTCTCTCTCAAATAAATGAATAAAATCTTAAAAAAAAAAAAAGAAAAATGACCAAAACCTTTCTAAACTTAATGAAAACTATACTCCCACAGATCCAGAAGGATCTGACTAGGAGAGAAGAAATGGAAGTTAACTATTATAATTTTCTTAAACTGCATATGATGTGGTAAAACATTACTTGAAGGTGGATTGTGATGCTTAAATCATATACTTTAAACCCTAATCACTAAAATAGCAAAACTAAAGAGTTATAGTGAGTAAGCAAAATACATACACACACACACACACGTAAATAAAACTAAATCATAGAAATTACTTGATTAATCTAAAAGAAAGTAGAAAAAGAAGAGAATGGGAACAAACAGCAGAAAGGACAAATGGAAGTCAAACAACATGCCCACAGATTCAATTCAACTACATTAACAATCACATGAAATGAAAATGGTCTAAAAGCCTCAATTAAAAGGCAGATTCTCAAAATGGATAAAAAAGGAAGACCTAGGGGCACCTGGGTGGCTCAGTCCTAAGCATCTGCCTTCGGCTCAGGGCGTGATCCCGGAGTCCTGGGATCGAGCCCCGCATCAGGCTCCTCTGCTGGGAGCCTGCTTCTTTCTCTCCCACTCCCCCTGAATGTATTCCCTCTCTTGCTGGCTGTCTCTCTCTCTCTCTCTCAAATAAATAAATAAATAAATAAATAAATAAATAAAGTCTTAAAAAAAAAAAAAGGAAGACCTAATTATATGCCACCTATAACAAAAAATGCACTTTAACACAAATTTGTTAAAAGGCCAGAAATATGATAGACCACACTAACACTTGACAAAAGAAGGCTGAGCCTAAGTGGCTATATTAATACCAGACAAAATAGGTAGCAAAGCAAAAAACATTAGCAGCAATAAATAAGGTCATTTTATAATGATTAAAGGGTCAACTGAAAGAAGCATAACAAACCTAAATGTTTACACGTCTATTAATAGGTTCAAAATACATAAAGCAAAAATCGACAGAATTGCAGAGAAACAGGCAAATTCACAATTATAGTCTGAGATTTCAACAGGCAGAAAATCAGCAAGAATGTAGACTTGAACACCACCATTCTTCTCAAGTTTCCATAGAACATTTAACAAAAGAGACTATATTTTGGGTCACAAAATAAATTGTAATGCGAGGGGTAAGTCAAAAGGACTAAGTCATAAAAGTGCGTTCTGTAACCACAGAGAAATCAAATTAGAAATCAAGAATAAAAATAGCTCTGGAAAATACTTGAAAATTTGCAAACTAATTAATACATATCTAAATAATCCCTGGGTCAGAGTGCCTGGGTGCCTCAGTTGATTAAGCATCTGTCTTCAGCTCAGGTCATGATCTCAGGGTCCTGGGATCAAGCCCCACATTGGGCTCCCTGCTCAGAGGGGAGTCTTCTCCCCACCCCCCCGCCAAGCTCATGCTGTCTCTCTCTCTCTCAAATAAATAAAATCCTTAAATAACCTCTGGCTCAAAGAAGTAATGAAAAAAGAAATTAGAAAGTATTCTGAACTGAATGAAAAGGAACACATAACATATTAGAATTTCTGGAATCCTGCTATAGCAGCACTCATATGAACATTTATAACACTGAATGTATGTATTAAAAAAGAAGAAAAGTCTCATATTGATGACCTTTGGCTCCACCTTAAGAAATTAGTAAAATAGTAGTCAAAAACAAGTCTGATAACTTTTGGTTATGTAGAAAATCTGACAGAATTTTTTAAAAAGCTTCTAGAACTAGTAAATGAACTCATCAAGTTTGGAGGATATAGAATCATTATAAAAAATCAACTGTATTTCTATTCATTAGGAATAAACAATCAAAATTTAAAATTTAAAATTTAAATTAAAAATTAATTTTAATTATTAATTAAAAATTAAAACTGCATTGAAAAATAAAAAATAATCACAGGTAATATCATAAAAGATAGAAAGAACTAGACGTAAAAAACTATAAACTATTACCAAGAAAATTTAAGAAGACTTATATAAATGGAGAGATATACTCTGTTCAGGGTTGAAAAATTCAGTATTGTTAAAATTAATCTGTAGATTCAACATAATCCAAACCTGATTTTCAGAAGACCACCAGAGTTTTTTCTCTTAGAAAATGACAAGTGGATTCTACAATGCATGTGGATAAAATAAATAAATGAAATTCATGTGGAAACACAAAGGACCTAGAATAGCAAAAGAGCCCTGAGAGAGAACAAACTGGAGGACTAACCCTAACCACCTGATTTCAAAAATTATTATAAACTGGTAGTAATTAAAACAGCATGATATTGGTGTAATGAAGGCTAAAGAGATCAATGGGACAGAGGAGAGTCCGTAAATAAACCCACACATATATGGTCAACTGATCCTGACGAAGATGCAAATGGCATGAAGTAAAGACAATACAGCCTTTTCAACAAACGGTGCTAGGACAACTGGATATCCATACGCAAAAAGAATGAACCTGGATCCATACTCTGCATCATAAATAAAAAAGAATACAAAATGGGGGCGCCTGGGTGGCTCAGTCAGTTAAGCGTCTGCCTTCAGCTCAGGTCATGATCCCAGGGTCCTGGGATCGAGTCCCATGTCCAGATCTCCATGCAGTGGGGAGCCTGCTTCTCCCTCACCCTCAGTCTGCTGTTCCCCCTGCTTGTCCTCTCTCTCTGTCAAGTAAATAAATAAAATCTTTTAAAAAAAAAAGAATACAAAATGGATCACAGATCTAAACGTTAAGACCTAAAACTATGAAGCTTTGCTTTTAAACTACAAAACTTCTAAAAGAAAGCATGAGAGAAATCCTCTGACCTTGTGCTAGGCAAAGATTTCTTAGATAGGAACACCGAAGGCAAGAATCCATAAAAGAACAAATGCATAAACTGGACTTCACCAAAAAAGAAAACTGCTCTTCAAAAGACACTGTTGAGAGAATGAAAAGTCACAGGCTGGGAGAAAATCTTTGCCAAAAAATAGGTGATAAACTATATCTGGAATAAACAAAGAATTCTCAAAACTCAACAAATCAGAAAACAACCTAATTTTTAAAATGACAAAGAATTTGGACAGTTCAAAGAAAATACACAGATGGCAAATAAGCACACAAAAATATGCTCAACATTATCTTATTAGGGCAATGCATACTAAAACCGTAATGATATATATACTGCATGCCCACCAGAATGGCTAAGATTTAAAAAACTGACAATATTAAGTGTTCATGAATATACAGGGAGAAATTAGAACTCCCATACACTGCTGGTAGGAATGGAAAATGGTGCAACTACTTTACAAAGCAATTTGGTAGTTTCGTAATAAGGGGATATAACGAAACATGAGACTTACGGGTGATAGATATATTAACTGCCTGAATCACGGTTATGGTTTCACAGGAGTATACATATGTCAAAACTATCAAATTATACACTTCATATACGTGCAGTTACCTAACTAAATCTATGGGGGTGGGGAGGAAGCTCTATTATAGGAAAAATCATCCAAACTAGTGGCTGAGACACAGATGGAAAGAAGGATATGAAACAGTACAAGATGAAGCTGAGGACCGTGGTGTTTCACGCTAGAGCAATGAGAAGTAAAAGCTAAGCTTTAAGCAAGGGGGTAACATGACGAAATATAAATTTTTAAAAATATATGATTATGGTTGCAGCGTAGACCAAGATTCTGGGAGGTGGAATGACAGAGAAAACCGTCCTGAGGTTATTTCAGTATCCTAGGAGAAAAATACTGGTAACCTGACCTTGGGTGAAGGCATAGAAGAGAAGCAGAGTCAACAAACACATCGGTGTGCCATTTTCATGACGAAAAGTATAGTGGAAATTATAGCTCTTTGGCTGAGAGTACTCAGCAGTTCTCTGTCTTCCTGAAAAACATATTTGTGAGATGAGTAGCTCTATAACAGATCAGTGTTGTGTGGTACAGCACTAGACAAGATGTGCACATATTACTACAGTAATATACATATAAAGGCTTTATATTTATACCACGGTCCTACCTTTACAATCCATGCCAAGTTGTTCAATTAGCAACATGCAACTCCTAAAATCAAAGCAAGGCAACTTGCAATCCTCTGAAGCTGTTCCAGATAATGGAGTTAAGTCATCAAGGTCATCCGTAAAATTAATTTGCTTTTTGATCTACAAATAAATAATAATTTCAAAATGTCCCCCAAATATTTATAAAATATACTAAGTGTAGAGAGATGATAAATACCCATCTTCTTATAAAAGCAAAAACATAGGTACTTTTTTAAAGAACTGATTTTTCTCAAAACAACCTTTATCAATAACTAGTGTTTCTGAATAACATTTTCACAACAAATAGAAATTCCTCTATTTTGTCACTATACCTTCTCTAAAGTAATTTTTTACCATGGAATAATATTTCTGATAAATATTATTTATCAAAATAATACAATAAAGTAAAAATTAAAAAATTAATAAATGAAATAAAATTATATATATATATATATTTTACCTCTTTCTTTTCCTTAGATGTTTTCTTTGCAGGTCTGAAAAAAAAAAAAACCAATTCTTTTCAGGCAAACATTAAATACTTAAAATACAAAGAATATCTAAATCATATCTAAACATATTATTAATAATATTAACAAAACATTAAGATCAAATTGACAAAAAGCAAGGGAAAATCATAATGTTACTTACATTATTTGATACAAAGAAATATACCACACTTTTTTGTTAGCATTTTCAATAAAAACAAGCTTTTACTGGCTCTAAAACCTATTTGCAGGGTTCAAACTAAATTCTTATATGAAAGAAACCCTTTCTTAATAATCATGATAGTAGTGTTTTGAGGATTTACTGTGCAGCTACTATGCATTATTATGAACACTTCACTACGTCTCTAGGTATTTTAAGCCTCACAACAATCTTATAAACGTAGGTAATTATATTAGGTATTTTACACAGGAAGAAAAGGAGGCACAGAAATAAGGAACTTCCCCAAGCCCATACAGCTGGTCAGGAGTAGACCCAGAATTCAAATCCAGGATATCTGCCTTCAAAGCATGTGTTTTACAATATGTGGTGAGAGTAATATTTAAGTGTTTCTAAGTAATATGATAGCAAATGAATCTATTATTATTCCATTCCTACCTCTAAGTATAAATAATAATTTCTGAATCTTACACATTTTTTTTAAATAAAAAGACGTCATACTAGGCCATATTTAAAATCTACTTTCGATAAACTGAAGATTTGCTTCTTCTAAAGAAGTTCATCAATGGGCATTCATTTATTCATTCAAATGTTTATTCACGAACACACACTTACTGAGCACACAATATGTGTCAATGACACTGTTGGTACAGGAACCACGGCTTTTGTAATTTGGAACTTTATCCAAAAGTAATAATCTATGATAGATTAATAGTTTATTTTGCAATTGTAAATAAATAAAAGCTTTCCCCTTTCCCCAGATCTAAACAAACATTAACTTAATATAAACAGATACTTCAAAGTCCCTAACAAAATCATAGCTATTCATGATACTGTCAAAGGCACCGAATATCTGAAATCATCAAGGAATGATTAGTTCTATTCAGAATGGCCTAAGTGTTTGCATATTTACTATTATATATATTTTTTAAATCTATGAATGATAATATCTGCACATTCGATTATATGAGAATACTTCACGGTGGAACCAGTTCTGAATAAACAACTTCTTGCCCCAAAACTACATGAATAGGAGTACTAAGGACAATTACTATAATCTTTAAAAGATAATGTAATACAATCAATAAGCTTTCTAACATTTGGAAATGTCAACAAAATTAAATTAAATAACCATGTCTATCTCTATTGGATCATTTCCAGCAGCATACAAACATACTCTAAAAGCTCCCATCTTAAAATGAAAAAAGAAAGAAAATCCCCATGAATTCCACATTCTTTTTCAGTTATCATCCATTTCTCTGTTACCTTTCCCCGTAAAAATTCTCTAAGGAGTGTTTATACTTATTCATTACAGTCCAGCTTCCATGGTGACTACTAACTGCTCCTTGTCAAAGTCACTTGTCCTCATCTTAACCTATCAAGCAGTGTGTCTGATATACTTGAGTATTTCTTGCCTTAGCCTGTACCGACACTACAGTGTTTTATTTCCTTAAAAAGTAATCACTGCTAGAATTCCTTCAGAGGGAAATAATTTACAGATTTTCCCTTCCTTCATCCTGATCCATTTCACTTAGAGGGCTGTCGTCATTCACTTGTAGTGGACAATAAGTCGGGGAGTCAAACTTCTCAAAGCGGGGTGTAATCAGAGATTCTTCTGATGTCCATTTTTCATTTTCATCTTTCCTTGCTTCCTTTATACTCAAACGAAGATCACTACTTTAAAAACTCCAGTTAAAGTAGCCATTAAAAAGCCATTTTTAAAAAAGATTTTATTTATTTATTTATTTATTTGAGAGAGAGAGAGAGAGCATGAGCACAAGCAGGGGGAACGGCAGGCAGAGGGAGAAGCAGACTCCCCACCGAGCACAGAGCCTGACTTGGGGCTCAGTCCCAGGACCCTGAGATCATGACCTGAGCTGAAGGCAGACCCTTAATCTTAGACTGAGCTACCCAGGTGCCCCAAGCTAATGTTTTCTAATAATGTTACCATAACGAATAAAAAAAACCAATTTTTTGTAAAATCCTGTTACCCGTCTCAATTCATTTATTTTTTTAAAGATTTATTTATTTATTTATTTGACAGAGAGAGAGAGAGAGACAGCCAGCGAGAGAGGGAACACAAGCAGGGGCAGTGGGAGAGGAAGAAACAGGCTCCCAGTGGAGGAGCCTGATGGGGGGCTTCATCCCTGAATGCTGGGATCACGCCCTAAGCCGAAGGCAGACGCTTAACGACTGAGCCACCCAGGCGCCCCGAAATTTCTATGTTCTTAATTTTTTCCTTTCTAGGGCTCATGGTTTTAATTTCTCACTTCAATCTCTTCCAAAAGATACACAGAGTTGAAAAGAAGCAATGAGAAAGCATTATGCAGTTTAGTAGTAAGCTTTAGTCAATAATAACTCTGGTAGATATTGTAGGGAAAGAAATTTTGAAATTATTCAAGAAAGTTAGAATTGAAAATTATCGTTTCCCGCATAGTCATAATTACTCTTCCATTAGAATAATTTAGTTACTAATTAAAAAGAGAAATTGCTGTTTATAAATTCACTAGAAGTAGATTTCTACTTCACAAAACATCACAGGTACCTCTAAAAATAATTTGCAGTGTAAGACAGAATCTGCAGATGTCATTTGCACAACATACCCCTGCAGATTACTGTGATCCAGGACTAGGCTAGGGAGTCTAATATCTGTTGCCCCATACATTTTATGTTTCTTCTTCTGCAATACTCTCAGTTGACCTTGTTGATTATTATTCATTTTATTTTTTTAAAGATTTTATTTATTTGACACAGAGAGAGAGAGCACAAGCAGGTGGAGTGGCAGGCAGAGGGACAGAGAAAAGCAGGCTCCCTGCCGAGCAGAGATCTGGACATGGGGCTCGATCCCAGGACCCTGGGATCATGAACTGAGCCGAAGGTAGACACTTAACCAACTGAGCCACCCAGGAACCCCTATTATCCACTTTATAAATCATTTGAAAACCCCTTCTAGACCAACACAGGATCCATATTAATTAAGTAAACAATAAAGAGTAATATGTGCTTGCAGCACAGACTTTTGAATTAATTTTACCTACATATAAGAGAGATGTTGAGCAACTTGAGCAGTAATCATTTTCCATGTTACTTTTTAATCGCTGCGTATGTTTAAAACTGAATAAATTTTTAAACATTTTTCTGTCTTGAGAAAAATGGCCATGTTATACTCTGTTCACGGGCATACGAATTAATATAAACTTCCCTGAGAACAATTTAAAAATAGGATCGAAGACATTCTTTAAAAATTTTTATACTTTAAGTAACCAATACTATATTGAAGAATGTATTCCAAGTACGTTAACCAGAAATGTAGAAACAGATTTATATAAGAGACATTCCTTACAGCTTTAATTAAAGTATAGAAAAACGAAAACCGACCAAAATTCAATTTGTTAAATAATGAGGTTTCCATATGATGGACTTCTATATGGTCATTAAAATTATGATTTGGAATATACATTAAATTATTTGTAGAAGTATTCACCGTTAAGAACTTGCTGTATTATTCAGAAGAATCCCATACTTCACAATACTAAAGACATTTTCTTCCCTATAAAATCCTAGAAGGTAAGTTAGCAACTACAAAACTTCTCCTACATATCTGTAGTATAAAAGTCAATAGCTCAAGGGGTGCCTGTCTGGCTCAGTCGGTAGAGCATGCAACTCTTGATCTCATGGCTGTGAGTTCAAGCCCCACACTGGGTGTGGAGCCTATTTAAAATAATAAAAAAATAAAAGTTCAAATACTTCCTTGAAACCAAGACGTCATACCTCAAACTGCAGCGTTCTTGTTCCCATTCCACTTTTTGCTGCTCCAACTGCAATTTAATTTCTTTTGTTTGTGATAGCTCCTTTTGTAGACCATTAACCGAATCTTCCAATTCTTTATTTTTTCTTGTAAGTTGCTCACAGTGATCATTTTTAAGTTCTAATAATCTTTCAAACGAACAAACCGCATTCCGAATTTTTAATAAATTAACAGAATCTATAACAGAGAAAAAACAGAAACAGAATATATAGGGCGCCTGGATGGCTCAATTGGTTAAACATCCGAGTCAGGTTTCGGCTGAGGTCATAATCTCAGAGTCCTGGGACTGAGCCCTGCATGGGGTTCTTCACTCAGCACGCAGTCTGCTTGAGATTCTTTCCATGCCCCCTCCCTCCCCCTCTGTTCTTCTCTCAATCCCCTCCCCCCCGCTCATGCTCTCTCTGAAATAAATTACTTAAATCTTAAAAAAAAAGAAAAAAAATATGAGTACTTTTTGCATATAAAGGACTGTGTGCTTTCACATTCACTCATTCATACATTAAACAAATATATATTGAATGAGTTCAATATAAAAGATATTATACGGGCACCTGGGTGGCTCAGTCAGTTAAGCATCTGCCTTCAGCTCAGGTCATGATCTCAGGTTCCTGGGATCAAGCCCTGCATTGGGCTTCCTACTCAGCGGGGAGGCTACTTCTCCCTTCTCCTCTGCCTCTGCCCCTCCCCCAGCTTGTGCACTCTCCCTCTCTCAAATAAAAAAATCTTAAAAAACAAAAAGATATTATACTAAGCTCTGCAGATTAAACAGATAAGATCCCTGGCTCTTATTTAGCTTCACGTCTAGTGAAAGGGAAAGACAAATAAAACGACAATTACAAATTCAGATAGTTCCTATAAGGAAACGGAGTTCTAGGATCACATAACATAACGTGATCTACCCTGGGAAGGGAAGATTCCCCGAGGAAGAGAGAACTATTCTGAGAAATGAAGGAGGAGCAGGAAGCAAGTGAGCAAAGGAGGAAGAAGAGCATTCAAGACAGCCTACAGCATGTGCCAAAGTTCCATTGCAATCTGCTTCTGGCCAAGATGGAGTAACAGGTACTGATTTACCTTCCTACCTGAAACAAGCCAAACACAAAAAGATAAAATACATTTTCAAATTATTTTCAAGACAAAAGACTTCAGTCAATGAAGGACAATGATCCCTGAAAACAAAAGAAGTTAGCCTAACACATACCCGAACTCACTGCCTTGGGAGAATTTCCACCGACCATGACACAGGTGAAAAAACTGAGATAGACTCCACCAGATTCCCTGAGTTGAGATGACGAAACTGAGAATCCGGTGAAACCAAGGCAGATAGAGATCAGAGGTCAAAACACCGGCGAGAAGAAAGCAGAACAAAGAAAGAACTCTAGAGATCTGCAGAGGGCTCCGCTGGTGCTCAGCACCAGGGATAGTATCGATTCCCATTAGCCATGCTGGGAAAACTCATAACCTGTAGCACAATGAATACAGTAGTAGGTCTTGCCTCAGCGGTGGGGAACAATGAGCTCTAGGCTGAGCACTACTCTGGATTCACCTAACAATTCATAAGAATAGGACTGGAAAGGGACAAACTGTTTGTAATCAACTTAGCTATATCTCAAAAGAAAGCATAAAAAGGTAAGTAGAGGCATAGAAGCTATTTTTAAAAAACCAAATACAACTTACAGAGATGCAAATTTTGTCAGACATGAAAAATACACTGGATAGGAATAAACACATATTAGACATCACAAAATAAAAGACTGAAATTGACCTCAGAAAACTGTGAGAAAACTTCAAGTGGCTAATCTACAATTCCTCAAAGAGGCAGAGGAAAGGAACCGGAAAAAAATATTTGAACAAAAAATGTCTGGGGCACCTCGGTGGCTTAGTCGGTGGGTGTCTGTCTGCCTTCAGCTCAGGTCATGATCTCAGGGTCCTGGGATCAAGCCCCATATCGGACTCCCTACTTAGTGGCAAATCTCCGTCTCTTTCTGCCCCTCCCCCTGCTTGTGCATTTTCTCTCTCTCAAATAAATGAATAAAATCTTAAAAAAAAAAAAAGAAAAATGACCAAAACCTTTCTAAACTTAATGAAAACTATACTCCCACAGATCCAGAAGGATCTGACTAGGAGAGAAGAAATGGAAGTTAACTATTATAATTTTCTTAAACTGCATATGATGTGGTAAAACATTACTTGAAGGTGGATTGTGATGCTTAAATCATATACTTTAAACCCTAATCACTAAAATAGCAAAACTAAAGAGTTATAGTGAGTAAGCAAAATACATACACACACACACACACACACACGTAAATAAAACTAAATCATAGAAATTACTTGATTAATCTAAAAGAAAGTAGAAAAAGAAGAGAATGGGAACAAACAGCAGAAAGGACAAATGGAAGTCAAACAACATGCCCACAGATTCAATTCAACTACATTAACAATCACATGAAATGAAAATGGTCTAAAAGCCTCAATTAAAAGGCAGATTCTCAAAATGGATAAAAAAGGAAGACCTAGGGGCACCTGGGTGGCTCAGTCCTAAGCATCTGCCTTCGGCTCAGGGCGTGATCCCGGAGTCCTGGGATCGAGCCCCGCATCAGGCTCCTCTGCTGGGAGCCTGCTTCTTTCTCTCCCACTCCCCCTGAATGTATTCCCTCTCTTGCTGGCTGTCTCTCTCTCTCTCTCTCAAATAAATAAATAAATAAATAAATAAATAAATAAATAAAGTCTTAAAAAAAAAAAAAGGAAGACCTAATTATATGCCACCTATAACAAAAAATGCACTTTAACACAAATTTGTTAAAAGGCCAGAAATATGATAGACCACACTAACACTTGACAAAAGAAGGCTGAGCCTAAGTGGCTATATTAATACCAGACAAAATAGGTAGCAAAGCAAAAAACATTAGCAGCAATAAATAAGGTCATTTTATAATGATTAAAGGGTCAACTGAAAGAAGCATAACAAACCTAAATGTTTACACGTCTATTAATAGGTTCAAAATACATAAAGCAAAAATCGACAGAATTGCAGAGAAACAGGCAAATTCACAATTATAGTCTGAGATTTCAACAGGCAGAAAATCAGCAAGAATGTAGACTTGAACACCACCATTCTTCTCAAGTTTCCATAGAACATTTAACAAAAGAGACTATATTTTGGGTCACAAAATAAATTGTAATGCGAGGGGTAAGTCAAAAGGACTAAGTCATAAAAGTGCGTTCTGTAACCACAGAGAAATCAAATTAGAAATCAAGAATAAAAATAGCTCTGGAAAATACTTGAAAATTTGCAAACTAATTAATACATATCTAAATAATCCCTGGGTCAGAGTGCCTGGGTGCCTCAGTTGATTAAGCATCTGTCTTCAGCTCAGGTCATGATCTCAGGGTCCTGGGATCAAGCCCCACATTGGGCTCCCTGCTCAGAGGGGAGTCTTCTCCCCACCCCCCCGCCAAGCTCATGCTGTCTCTCTCTCTCTCAAATAAATAAAATCCTTAAATAACCTCTGGCTCAAAGAAGTAATGAAAAAAGAAATTAGAAAGTATTCTGAACTGAATGAAAAGGAACACATAACATATTAGAATTTCTGGAATCCTGCTATAGCAGCACTCATATGAACATTTATAACACTGAATGTATGTATTAAAAAAGAAGAAAAGTCTCATATTGATGACCTTTGGCTCCACCTTAAGAAATTAGTAAAATAGTAGTCAAAAACAAGTCTGATAACTTTTGGTTATGTAGAAAATCTGACAGAATTTTTTAAAAAGCTTCTAGAACTAGTAAATGAACTCATCAAGTTTGGAGGATATAGAATCATTATAAAAAATCAACTGTATTTCTATTCATTAGGAATAAACAATCAAAATTTAAAATTTAAAATTTAAATTAAAAATTAATTTTAATTATTAATTAAAAATTAAAACTGCATTGAAAAATAAAAAATAATCACAGGTAATATCATAAAAGATAGAAAGAACTAGACGTAAAAAACTATAAACTATTACCAAGAAAATTTAAGAAGACTTATATAAATGGAGAGATATACTCTGTTCAGGGTTGAAAAATTCAGTATTGTTAAAATTAATCTGTAGATTCAACATAATCCAAACCTGATTTTCAGAAGACCACCAGAGTTTTTTCTCTTAGAAAATGACAAGTGGATTCTACAATGCATGTGGATAAAATAAATAAATGAAATTCATGTGGAAACACAAAGGACCTAGAATAGCAAAAGAGCCCTGAGAGAGAACAAACTGGAGGACTAACCCTAACCACCTGATTTCAAAAATTATTATAAACTGGTAGTAATTAAAACAGCATGATATTGGTGTAATGAAGGCTAAAGAGATCAATGGGACAGAGGAGAGTCCGTAAATAAACCCACACATATATGGTCAACTGATCCTGACGAAGATGCAAATGGCATGAAGTAAAGACAATACAGCCTTTTCAACAAACGGTGCTAGGACAACTGGATATCCATACGCAAAAAGAATGAACCTGGATCCATACTCTGCATCATAAATAAAAAAGAATACAAAATGGGGGCGCCTGGGTGGCTCAGTCAGTTAAGCGTCTGCCTTCAGCTCAGGTCATGATCCCAGGGTCCTGGGATCGAGTCCCATGTCCAGATCTCCATGCAGTGGGGAGCCTGCTTCTCCCTCACCCTCAGTCTGCTGTTCCCCCTGCTTGTCCTCTCTCTCTGTCAAGTAAATAAATAAAATCTTTTAAAAAAAAAAGAATACAAAATGGATCACAGATCTAAACGTTAAGACCTAAAACTATGAAGCTTTGCTTTTAAACTACAAAACTTCTAAAAGAAAGCATGAGAGAAATCCTCTGACCTTGTGCTAGGCAAAGATTTCTTAGATAGGAACACCGAAGGCAAGAATCCATAAAAGAACAAATGCATAAACTGGACTTCACCAAAAAAGAAAACTGCTCTTCAAAAGACACTGTTGAGAGAATGAAAAGTCACAGGCTGGGAGAAAATCTTTGCCAAAAAATAGGTGATAAACTATATCTGGAATAAACAAAGAATTCTCAAAACTCAACAAATCAGAAAACAACCTAATTTTTAAAATGACAAAGAATTTGGACAGTTCAAAGAAAATACACAGATGGCAAATAAGCACACAAAAATATGCTCAACATTATCTTATTAGGGCAATGCATACTAAAACCGTAATGATATATATACTGCATGCCCACCAGAATGGCTAAGATTTAAAAAACTGACAATATTAAGTGTTCATGAATATACAGGGAGAAATTAGAACTCCCATACACTGCTGGTAGGAATGGAAAATGGTGCAACTACTTTACAAAGCAATTTGGTAGTTTCGTAATAAGGGGATATAACGAAACATGAGACTTACGGGTGATAGATATATTAACTGCCTGAATCACGGTTATGGTTTCACAGGAGTATACATATGTCAAAACTATCAAATTATACACTTCATATACGTGCAGTTACCTAACTAAATCTATGGGGGTGGGGAGGAAGCTCTATTATAGGAAAAATCATCCAAACTAGTGGCTGAGACACAGATGGAAAGAAGGATATGAAACAGTACAAGATGAAGCTGAGGACCGTGGTGTTTCACGCTAGAGCAATGAGAAGTAAAAGCTAAGCTTTAAGCAAGGGGGTAACATGACGAAATATAAATTTTTAAAAATATATGATTATGGTTGCAGCGTAGACCAAGATTCTGGGAGGTGGAATGACAGGGAAAACCGTCCTGAGGTTATTTCAGTATCCTAGGAGAAAAATACTGGTAACCTGACCTTGGGTGAAGGCATAGAAGAGAAGCAGAGTCAACAAACACATCGGTGTGCCATTTTCATGACGAAAAGTATAGTGGAAATTATAGCTCTTTGGCTGAGAGTACTCAGCAGTTCTCTGTCTTCCTGAAAAACATATTTGTGAGATGAGTAGCTCTATAACAGATCAGTGTTGTGTGGTACAGCACTAGACAAGATGTGCACATATTACTACAGTAATATACATATAAAGGCTTTATATTTATACCACGGTCCTACCTTTACAATCCATGCCAAGTTGTTCAATTAGCAACATGCAACTCCTAAAATCAAAGCAAGGCAACTTGCAATCCTCTGAAGCTGTTCCAGATAATGGAGTTAAGTCATCAAGGTCATCCGTAAAATTAATTTGCTTTTTGATCTACAAATAAATAATAATTTCAAAATGTCCCCCAAATATTTATAAAATATACTAAGTGTAGAGAGATGATAAATACCCATCTTCTTATAAAAGCAAAAACGTAGGTACTTTTTTAAAGAACTGATTTTTCTCAAAACAACCTTTATCAATAACTAGTGTTTCTGAATAACATTTTCACAACAAATAGAAATTCCTCTATTTTGTCACTATACCTTCTCTAAAGTAATTTTTTACCATGGAATAATATTTCTGATAAATATTATTTATCAAAATAATACAATAAAGTAAAAATTAAAAAATTAATAAATGAAATAAAATTATATATATATATATATATTTTACCTCTTTCTTTTCCTTAGATGTTTTCTTTGCAGGTCTGAAAAAAAAAAAACCAATTCTTTTCAGGCAAACATTAAATACTTAAAATACAAAGAATATCTAAATCATATCTAAACATATTATTAATAATATTAACAAAACATTAAGATCAAATTGACAAAAAGCAAGGGAAAATCATAATGTTACTTACATTATTTGATACAAAGAAATATACCACACTTTTTTGTTAGCATTTTCAATAAAAACAAGCTTTTACTGGCTCTAAAACCTATTTGCAGGGTTCAAACTAAATTCTTATATGAAAGAAACCCTTTCTTAATAATCATGATAGTAGTGTTTTGAGGATTTACTGTGCAGCTACTATGCATTATTATGAACACTTCACTACGTCTCTAGGTATTTTAAGCCTCACAACAATCTTATAAACGTAGGTAATTATATTAGGTATTTTACACAGGAAGAAAAGGAGGCACAGAAATAAGGAACTTCCCCAAGCCCATACAGCTGGTCAGGAGTAGACCCAGAATTCAAATCCAGGATATCTGCCTTCAAAGCATGTGTTTTACAATATGTGGTGAGAGTAATATTTAAGTGTTTCTAAGTAATATGATAGCAAATGAATCTATTATTATTCCATTCCTACCTCTAAGTATAAATAATAATTTCTGAATCTTACACATTTTTTTTAAATAAAAAGACGTCATACTAGGCCATATTTAAAATCTACTTTCGATAAACTGAAGATTTGCTTCTTCTAAAGAAGTTCATCAATGGGCATTCATTTATTCATTCAAATGTTTATTCACGAACACACACTTACTGAGCACACAATATGTGTCAATGACACTGTTGGTACAGGAACCACGGCTTTTGTAATTTGGAACTTTATCCAAAAGTAATAATCTATGATAGATTAATAGTTTATTTTGCAATTGTAAATAAATAAAAGCTTTCCCCTTTCCCCAGATCTAAACAAACATTAACTTAATATAAACAGATACTTCAAAGTCCCTAACAAAATCATAGCTATTCATGATACTGTCAAAGGCACCGAATATCTGAAATCATCAAGGAATGATTAGTTCTATTCAGAATGGCCTAAGTGTTTGCATATTTACTATTATATATATTTTTTAAATCTATGAATGATAATATCTGCACATTCGATTATATGAGAATACTTCACGGTGGAACCAGTTCTGAATAAACAACTTCTTGCCCCAAAACTACATGAATAGGAGTACTAAGGACAATTACTATAATCTTTAAAAGATAATGTAATACAATCAATAAGCTTTCTAACATTTGGAAATGTCAACAAAATTAAATTAAATAACCATGTCTATCTCTATTGGATCATTTCCAGCAGCATATAAACATACTCTAAAAGCTCCCATCTTAAAATGAAAAAAGAAAGAAAATCCCCATGAATTCCACATTCTTTTTCAGTTATCATCCATTTCTCTGTTACCTTTCCCCGTAAAAATTCTCTAAGGAGTGTTTATACTTATTCATTACAGTCCAGCTTCCATGGTGACTACTAACGGCTCCTTGTCAAAGTCACTTGTCCTCATCTTAACCTATCAAGCAGTGTGTCTGATATACTTGAGTATTTCTTGCCTTAGCCTGTACCGACACTACAGTGTTTTATTTCCTTAAAAAGTAATCACTGCTAGAATTCCTTCAGAGGGAAATAATTTACAGATTTTCCCTTCCTTCATCCTGATCCATTTCACTTAAAGGGCTGTCGTCATTCACTTGTAGTGGACAATAAGTCGGGGAGTCAAACTTCTCAAAGCGGGGTGTAATCAGAGATTCTTCTGATGTCCATTTTTCATTTTCATCTTTCCTTGCTTCCTTTATACTCAAACGAAGATCACTACTTTAAAAACTCCAGTTAAAGTAGCCATTAAAAAGCCATTTTTAAAAAAGATTTTATTTATTTATTTATTTATTTGAGAGAGAGAGAGAGAGCATGAGCACAAGCAGGGGGAACGGCAGGCAGAGGGAGAAGCAGACTCCCCACCGAGCACAGAGCCTGACTTGGGGCTCAGTCCCAGGACCCTGAGATCATGACCTGAGCTGAAGGCAGACCCTTAATCTTAGACTGAGCTACCCAGGTGCCCCAAGCTAATGTTTTCTAATAATGTTACCATAACGAATAAAAAAAACCAATTTTTTGTAAAATCCTGTTACCCGTCTCAATTCATTTATTTTTTTAAAGATTTATTTATTTATTTATTTGACAGAGAGAGAGAGAGAGACAGCCAGCGAGAGAGGGAACACAAGCAGGGGCAGTGGGAGAGGAAGAAACAGGCTCCCAGTGGAGGAGCCTGATGGGGGGCTTCATCCCTGAATGCTGGGATCACGCCCTAAGCCGAAGGCAGACGCTTAACGACTGAGCCACCCAGGCGCCCCGAAATTTCTATGTTCTTAATTTTTTCCTTTCTAGGGCTCATGGTTTTAATTTCTCACTTCAATCTCTTCCAAAAGATACACAGAGTTGAAAAGAAGCAATGAGAAAGCATTATGCAGTTTAGTAGTAAGCTTTAGTCAATAATAACTCTGGTAGATATTGTAGGGAAAGAAATTTTGAAATTATTCAAGAAAGTTAGAATTGAAAATTATCGTTTCCCGCATAGTCATAATTACTCTTCCATTAGAATAATTTAGTTACTAATTAAAAAGAGAAATTGCTGTTTATAAATTCACTAGAAGTAGATTTCTACTTCACAAAACATCACAGGTACCTCTAAAAATAATTTGCAGTGTAAGACAGAATCTGCAGATGTCATTTGCACAACATACCCCTGCAGATTACTGTGATCCAGGACTAGGCTAGGGAGTCTAATATCTGTTGCCCCATACATTTTATGTTTCTTCTTCTGCAATACTCTCAGTTGACCTTGTTGATTATTATTCATTTTATTTTTTTAAAGATTTTATTTATTTGACACAGAGAGAGAGAGCACAAGCAGGTGGAGTGGCAGGCAGAGGGACAGAGAAAAGCAGGCTCCCTGCCGAGCAGAGATCTGGACATGGGGCTCGATCCCAGGACCCTGGGATCATGAACTGAGCCGAAGGTAGACACTTAACCAACTGAGCCACCCAGGAACCCCTATTATCCACTTTATAAATCATTTGAAAACCCCTTCTAGACCAACACAGGATCCATATTAATTAAGTAAACAATAAAGAGTAATATGTGCTTGCAGCACAGACTTTTGAATTAATTTTACCTACATATAAGAGAGATGTTGAGCAACTTGAGCAGTAATCATTTTCCATGTTACTTTTTAATCGCTGCGTATGTTTAAAACTGAATAAATTTTTAAACATTTTTCTGTCTTGAGAAAAATGGCCATGTTATACTCTGTTCACGGGCATACGAATTAATATAAACTTCCCTGAGAACAATTTAAAAATAGGATCGAAGACATTCTTTAAAAATTTTTATACTTTAAGTAACCAATACTATATTGAAGAATGTATTCCAAGTACGTTAACCAGAAATGTAGAAACAGATTTATATAAGAGACATTCCTTACAGCTTTAATTAAAGTATAGAAAAACGAAAACCGACCAAAATTCAATTTGTTAAATAATGAGGTTTCCATATGATGGACTTCTATATGGTCATTAAAATTATGATTTGGAATATACATTAAATTATTTGTAGAAGTATTCACCGTTAAGAACTTGCTGTATTATTCAGAAGAATCCCATACTTCACAATACTAAAGACATTTTCTTCCCTATAAAATCCTAGAAGGTAAGTTAGCAACTACAAAACTTCTCCTACATATCTGTAGTATAAAAGTCAATAGCTCAAGGGGTGCCTGTCTGGCTCAGTCGGTAGAGCATGCAACTCTTGATCTCATGGCTGTGAGTTCAAGCCCCACACTGGGTGTGGAGCCTATTTAAAATAATAAAAAAATAAAAGTTCAAATACTTCCTTGAAACCAAGACGTCATACCTCAAACTGCAGCGTTCTTGTTCCCATTCCACTTTTTGCTGCTCCAACTGCAATTTAATTTCTTTTGTTTGTGATAGCTCCTTTTGTAGACCATTAACCGAATCTTCCAATTCTTTATTTTTTCTTGTAAGTTGCTCACAGTGATCATTTTTAAGTTCTAATAATCTTTCAAACGAACAAACCGCATTCCGAATTTTTAATAAATTAACAGAATCTACATCAGAGAAAAAACAGAAACAGAATATATAGGGCGCCTGGATGGCTCAATTGGTTAAACATCCGAGTCAGGTTTCGGCTGAGGTCATAATCTCAGAGTCCTGGGATTGAGCCCCGCATGGGGTTCTTCACTCAGCACGCAGTCTGCTTGAGATTCTTTCCACGCCCCCTCCCTCCCCCTCTGTTCTTCTCTCACCCCCCTCCCCCCGCTCATGCTCTCTCTGAAATAAATTACTTAAATCTTAAAAAAAGAGAAAAAAAATATGAGTACTTTTTGCATATAAAGGACTGTGTGCTTTCACATTCACTCATTCATACATTAAACAAATATATATTGAATGAGTTCAATATAAAAGATATTATACGGGCACCTGGGTGGCTCAGTCGGTTAAGCATCTGCCTTCAGCTCAGGTCATGATCTCAGGTTCCTGGGATCAAGCCCTGCATTGGGCTTCCTACTCAGCGGGGAGTCTGCTTCTCCCTTCTCCTCTGCCTCTGCCCCTCCCCCAGCTTGTGCACTCTCCCTCTCTCAAATAAAAAAATCTTAAAAAACAAAAAGATATTATACTAAGCTCTGCAGATTAAACAGATAACATCCCTGGCTCTTATTTAGCTTCACGTCTAGTGAAAGGGAAAGACAAATAAAACGACAATTACAAATTCAGATAGTTCCTATAAGGAAACGGAGTTCTAGGATCACATAACATAATGTGATCTACCCTGGGAAGGGAAGATTCCCCGAGGAAGAGAGAACTATTCTGAGAAATGAAGGAGGAGCAGGAAGCAAGTGAGCAAAGGAGGAAGAAGAGCATTCAAGACAGCCTACAGCATGTGCCAAAGTTCCATTGCAATCTGCTTCTGGCCAAGATGGAGTAACAGGTACTGATTTACCTTCCTACCTGAAACAAGCCAAACACAAAAAGATAAAATACATTTTCAAATTATTTTCAAGACAAAAGACTTCAGTCAATGAAGGACAATGATCCCTGAAAACAAAAGAAGTTAGCCTAACACATACCCGAACTCACTGCCTTGGGAGAATTTCCACCGACCATGACACAGGTGAAAAAACTGAGATAGACTCCACCAGATTCCCTGAGTTGAGATGACGGAACTGAGAATCCGGTGAAACCAAGGCAGATAGAGATCAGAGGTCAAAACACCGGCGAGAAGAAAGCAGAACAAAGAAAGAACTCTAGAGATCTGCAGAGGGCTCCACTGGTGCTCACACAGCACCAGGGATAGTATCGATTCCCATTAGCCATGCTGGGAAAACTCATAACCTGTAGCACAATGAATACAGTAGTAGGTCTTGCCTCAGCGGTGGGGAACAATGAGCTCTAGGCTGAGCACTACTCTGGATTCACCTAACAATTCATAAGAATAGGACTGGAAAGGGACAAACTGTTTGTAATCAACTTAGCTATATCTCAAAAGAAAGCATAAAAAGGTAAGTAGAGGCATAGAAGCTATTTTTAAAAAACCAAATACAACTTACAGAGATGTAAATTATGTCAGACATGAAAAATACACTGGATAGGAATAAACACATATCAGACATCACAAAATAAAAGACTGCAATTGACCTCAGAAAACTGTGAGAAAACTTCAAGTGGCTAATCTACAATTCCTCAAAGAGGCAGAGGAAAGGAACCAGAAAAAAATATTTGAACAAAAAATGTCTGGGGCACCTCGGTGGCTTAGTCGGTGGGTGTCTGTCTGCCTTCAGCTCAGGTCATGATCTCAGGGTCCTGGGATCAAGCCCCATATCGGACTCCCTACTTAGTGGCAAATCTCCGTCTCTTTCTGCCCCTCCCCCTGCTTGTGCATTTTCTCTCTCTCAAATAAATGAATAAAATCTTAAAAAAAAAAAAGAAAAATGACCAAAACCTTTCTAAACTTAATGAAAACTATACTCCCACAGATCCAGAAGGATCTGACTAGGAGAGAAGAAATGGAAGTTAACTATTATAATTTTCTTAAACTGCATATGATGTGGTAAAACATTACTTGAAGGTGGATTGTGATGCTTAAATCATATACTTTAAACCCTAATCACTAAAATAGCAAAACTAAAGAGTTATAGTGAGTAAGCAAAATACATACATACACACACACACACACACGTAAATAAAACTAAATCATAGAAATTACTTGATTAATCTAAAAGAAAGTAGAAAAAGAAGAGAATGGGAACAAACAGCAGAAAGGACAAATGGAAGTCAAACAACATGCCCACAGATTCAATTCAACTACATTAACAATCACATGAAATGAAAATGGTCTAAAAGCCTCAATTAAAAGGCAGATTCTCAAAATGGATAAAAAAGGAAGACCTAGGGGCACCTGGGTGGTTCAGTCCTAAGCATCTGCCTTCGGCTCAGGGCGTGATCCCGGAGTCCTGGGATCGAGCCCCGCATCAGGCTCCTCTGCTGGGAGCCTGCTTCTTCCTCTCCCACTCCCCCTGCCT
The DNA here is from genome assembly GCF_024610735.1 of Ursus americanus. Classification (NCBI taxonomy): domain Eukaryota; kingdom Metazoa; phylum Chordata; class Mammalia; order Carnivora; family Ursidae; genus Ursus; species Ursus americanus. The sequence goes on along the minus strand of NC_142157.1, from coordinate 14,140,857 downwards.
GTATTCCCTCTCTTGCTGGCTGTCTCTCTCTCTCTCTCAAATAAATAAATAAATAAATAAATAAATAAAGTCTTAAAAAAAAAAAAAGGAAGACCTAATTATATGCCACCTATAACAAAAAATGCACTTTAACACAAATTTGTTAAAAGGCCAGAAATATGATAGACCACACTAACACTTGACAAAAGAAGGCTGAGCCTAAGTGGCTATATTAATACCAGACAAAATAGGTAGCAAAGCAAAAAACTTTAGCAGCAATAAATAAGGTCATTTTATAATGATAAAAGGGTCAACTGAAAGAAGCATAACAAACCTAAATGTTTACACGTCTATTAATAGGTTCAAAATACATAAAGCAAAATCGACAGAATTGCAGAGAAACAGGCAAATTCACAATTATAGTCTGAGATTTCAACAGGCAGAAAATCAGCAAGAATGTAGACTTGAACACCACCATTCTTCTCAAGTTTCCATAGAACATTTAACAAAAGAGACTATATTTTGGGTCACAAAATAAATTGTAATGAGAGGGGTAAGTCAAAAGGACTAAGTCATAAAAGTGCGTTCTGTAACCACAGAGAAATCAAATTAGAAATCAAGAATAAAAATAGCTCTGGAAAATACTTGAATATTTGCAAACTAATTAATACATATCTAAATAATCCCTGGGTCAGAGTGCCTGGGTGGCTCAGTTGATTAAGCATCTGTCTTCAGCTCAGGTCATGATCTCAGGGTCCTGGGATCAAGCCCCACACTGGGCTCCCTGCTCAGAGGGGAGTCTTCTCCCCACCCCCCCGCCAAGCTCATGCTGTCTCTCTCTCTCTCAAATAAATAAAATCCTTAAATAACCTCTGGCTCAAAGAAGTAATGAAAAAAGAAATTAGAAAGTATTCTGAACTGAATGAAAAGGAACACATAACATATTAGAATTTCTGGAATCCTGCTATAGCAGCACTCATATGAACATTTATAACACTGAATGTATGTATTAAAATAGAAGAATAGTCTCATATTGATGACCTTTGGCTCCACCTTAAGAAATTAGTAAAATAGTAGTCAAAAACAAGTCTGATAACTTTTGGTTATGTAGAAAATCTGACAGAATTTTTTAAAAAGCTTCTAGAACTAGTAAATGAACTCATCAAGTTTGGAGGATATAGAATCATTATAAAAAATCAACTGTATTTCTATTCATTAGGAATAAACAATCAAAATTTAAAATTTAAAATTTAAATTAAAAATTAATTTTAATTATTAATTAAAAATTAAAACTGCATTGAAAAATAAAAAATAATCACAGGTAATATCATAAAAGATAGAAAGACCTAGACGCAAAAACCTATAAACTATTACCAAGAAAATTTAAGAAGACTTATATAAATGGAGAGATATACTCTGTTCAGGGTTGAAAAATTCAGTATTGTTAAAATTAATCTGTAGATTCAACATAATCCAAACCTGATTTTCAGAAGACCACCAGAGTTTTTTCTCTTAGAAAATGACAAGTGGATTCTACAATGCATGTGGATAAAATAAATAAATGAAATTCATGTGGAAACGCAAAGGACCTAGAATAGCAAAAGAGCCCTGAGAGAGAACAAAACTGGAGGACTAACCCTAACCACCTGATTTCAAAAATTATTATAAACTGGTAGTAATTAAAACAGCATGATATTGGTGTAATGAAGGCTAAAGAGATCAATGGGACAGAGAAGAGGCCGGAAACAAACCCACACATATATGGTCAACTGATCCTGACGAAGATACAAATGGCATGAAGTAAAGACAATACAGCCTTTTCAACAAACGGTGCTAGGACAACTGGATATCCATACGCAAAAAGAATGAACCTGGATCCATACTCTGCATCATAAATAAAAAAGAATACAAAATGGGGGCGCCTGGGTGGCTCAGTCAGTTAAGCGTCTGCCTTCAGCTCAGGTCATGATCCCAGGGTCCTGGGATCGAGTCCCATATGTCCAGATCTCCATGCAGTGGGGAGCCTGCTTCTCCCTCACCCTCAGTCTGCTGTTCCCCCTGCTTGTCCTCTCTCTCTGTCAAGTAAATAAATAAAATCTTTTAAAAAAAAAGAATACAAAATGGATCACAGATCTAAACGTTAAGACCTAAAACTATGAAGCTTTGCTTTTAAACTACAAAACTTCTGGGGCGCCTGGGTGGCACAGCGGTTAAGCGCCTGCCTTCGGCTCAGGGCGTGATCCCGGTGTTCTGGGATCGAGCCCCACATCAGGCTCCTCCGCTATGAGCCTGCTTATTCCTCTCCCACTCCTCCTGCTTGTGTTCCCTCTCTCACTGGCAGTCTCTGTCTCTGTCTAATAAATAAATAAAATCTTAAAAAAAAAAATTTTAAACTACAAAACTTCTAAAAGAAAGCATGAGAGAAATCCTCTGACCTTGTGCTAGGCAAAGATTTCTTAGATAGGAACACCGAAGGCAAGAATCCATAAAAGAACAAATGCATAAACTGGACTTCACCAAAAAAGAAAACTGCTCTTCAAAAGACACTGTTGAGAGAATGAAAAGTCACAGGCTGGGAGAAAATCTTTGCCAAAAAATAGGTGATAAACTATATCTGGAATAAACAAAGAATTCTCAAAACTCAACAAATCAGAAAACAACCTAATTTTTAAAATGACAAAGAATTTGGACAGTTCAAAGAAAATACACAGATGGCAAATAAGCACATAAAAATATGCTCAACATTATCTTATTAGGGCAATGCATACTAAAACCGTAATGATATATATACTGCATGCCCACCAGAATGGCTAAGATTTAAAAAACTGACAATATTAAGTGTTCATGAATATACAGGGAGAAATTAGAACTCCCATACACTGCTGGTGGGAATGGAAAATGGTGCAACTACTTTACAAAGCAATTTGGTAGTTTCGTAATAAGGGGATATAACGAAACATGAGACTTACGGGTGATAGATATATTAACTGCCTGAATCACGGTTATGGTTTCACAGGAGTATACATATGTCAAAACTATCAAATTATACACTTCATATACGTGCAGTTACCTAACTAAATCTATGGGGGTGGGGAGGAAGCTCTATTATAGGAAAAATCATCCAAACTAGTGGCTGAGACACAGATGGAAAGAAGGATATGAAACAGTACAAGATGAAGCTGAGGACCGTGGTGTTTCACGCTAGAGCAATGAGAAGTAAAAGCTAAGCTTTAAGCAAGGGGATAACATGACGAAATATAAATTTTTAAAAATATATGATTATGGTTGCAGCGTAGACCAAGATTCTGGGAGGTGGAATGACAGGGAAAACCGTCCTGAGGTTATTTCAGTATCCTAGGAGAAAAATACTGGTAACCTGACCTTGGGTGAAGGCATAGAAGAGAAGCAGAGTCAACAAACACATCGGTGTGCCATTTTCATGACGAAAAGTATAGTGGAAATTATAGCTCTTTGGCTGAGAGTACTCAGCAGTTCTCTGTCTTCATGAAAAACATATTTGTGAGATGAGTAGCTCTATAACAGATCAGTGTTGTGTGGTACAGCACTAGACAAGATGTGCACATATTACTACAGTAATATACATATAAAGGCTTTATATTTATACCACGGTCCTACCTTTACAATCCATGCCAAGTTGTTCAATTAGCAACATGCAACTCCTAAAATCAAAGCAAGGCAACTTGCAATCCTCTGAAGCTGTTCCAGATAATGGGGTTAAGTCATCAAGGTCATCCGTAAAATTAATTTGCTTTTTGATCTACAAATAAATAATAATTTCAAAATGTCCCCCAAATATTTATAAAATATACTAAGTGTAGAGAGATGATAAATACCCATCTTCTTATAAAAGCAAAAACATAGGTACTTTTTTAAAGAACTGATTTTTCTCAAAACAACCTTTATCAATAACTAGTGTTTCTGAATAACATTTTCACAACAAATAGAAATTCCTCTATTTTGTCACTATACCTTCCCTAAAGTAATTTTTTACCATGGAATAATATTTCTGATAAATATTATTTATCAAAATAATACAATAAAGTAAAAATTAAAAAATTAATAAATGAAATAAAATTATATATATATATATTTTACCTCTTTCTTTTCCTTAGATGTTTTCTTTGCAGGTCTAAAAAGAAAAAAACCAATTCTTTTCAGGCAAACATTAAATACTTAAAATACAAAGAATATCTAAATCATATCTAAACATATTATTAATAATATTAACAAAACATTAAGATCAAATTGACAAAGAGCAAGGGAAAATCATAATGTTACTTACATTATTTGATACAAAGAAATATACCACACTTTTTTGTTAGCATTTTCAATAAAAACAAGCTTTTACTGGCTCTAAAACCTGTTTGCAGGGTTCAAACTAAATTCTTATATGAAAGAAACCCTTTCTTAATAATCATGATAGTAGTGTTTTGAGGATTTACTGTGCAGCTACTATGCATTATTATGAACACTTCACTACGTCTCTAGGTATTTTAAGCCTCACAACAATCTTATAAACGTAGGTAATTATATTAGGTATTTTACACAGGAAGAAAAGGAGGCACAGAAATAAGGAACTTCCCCAAGCCCATACAGCTGGTCAGGAGTAGACCCAGAATTCAAATCCAGGATATCTGCCTTCAAAGCATGTGTTTTACAATATGTGGTGAGAGTAATATTTAAGTGTTTCTAAGTAATATGATAGCAAATGAATCTATTATTATTCCATTCCTACCTCTAAGTATAAATAATAATTTCTGAATCTTACACATTTTTTTTAAATAAAAAGACGTCATACTAGGCCATATTTAAAATCTACTTTCGATAAACTGAAGATTTGCTTCTTCTAAAGAAGTTCATCAATGGGCATTCATTTATTCATTCAAATGTTTATTCACGAACACACACTTACTGAGCACACAATATGTGTCAATGACACTGTTGGTACAGGAACCACGGCTTTTGTAATTTGGAACTTTATCCAAAAGTAATAATCTATGATTAATAGTTTATTTTGCAATTGTAAATAAATAAAAGCTTTCCCCTTTCCCCAGATCTAAACAAACATTAACTTAATATAAACAGATACTTCAAAGTCCCTAACAAAATCATAGCTATTCATGATACTGTCAAAGGCACCGAATATCTGAAATCATCAAGGAATGATTAGTTCTATTCAGAATGGCCTAAGTGTTTGCATATTTACTATTATATATATTTTTTAAATCTATGAATGATAATATCTGCACATTCGATTATATGAGAATACTTCACGGTGGAACCAGTTCTGAATAAACAACTTCTTGCCCCAAAACTACATGAATAGGAGTACTAAGGACAATTACTATAATCTTTAAAAGATAATGTAATACAATCAATAAGCTTTCCAACATTTGGAAATGTCAACAAAATTAAATTAAATAACCATGTCTATCTCTATTGGATCATTTCCAGCAGCATATAAACATACTCTAAAAGCTCCCATCTTAAAATGAAAAAAGAAAGAAAATCCCCATGAATTCCACATTCTTTTTCAGTTATCATCCATTTCTCTGTTACCTTTCCCCGTAAAAATTCTCTAAGGAGTGTTTATACTTATTCATTACAGTCCAGCTTCCATGGTGACTACTAACTGCTCCTTGTCAAAGTCACTTGTCCTCATCTTAACCTATCAAGCAGTGTGTCTGATATACTTGAGTATTTCTTGCCTTAGCCTGTACCGACACTACAGTGTTTTATTTCCTTAAAAAGTAATCACTGCTAGAATTCCTTCAGAGGGAAATAATTTACAGATTTTCCCTTCCTTCATCCTGATCCATTTCACTTAAAGGGCTGTCGTCATTCACTTGTAGTGGACAATAAGTCGGGGAGTCAAACTTCTAAAAGCGGGGTGTAATCAGAGATTCTTCTGATGTCCATTTTTCATTTTCATCTTTCCTTGCTTCCTTTATACTCAAACGAAGATCACTACTTTAAAAAATCCAGTTAAAGTAGCCATTAAAAAGCCATTTTTAAAAAAGATTTTATTTATTTATTTATTTATTTGAGAGAGAGAGAGAGAGCATGAGCACAAGCAGGGGGAACGGCAGGCAGAGGGAGAAGCAGACTCCCCACCGAGCACAGAGCCTGACTTGGGGCTCAGTCCCAGGACCCTGAGATCATGACCTGAGCTGAAGGCAGACACTTAATCTTAGACTGAGCTACCCAGGTGCCCCAAGCTAATGTTTTCTAATAATGTTACCATAACGAATAAAAAAAACCAATTTTTTGTAAAATCCTGTTACCCGTCTCAATTCATTTATTTTTTTAAAGATTTATTTATTTATTTATTTGACAGAGAGAGAGAGAGAGACAGCCAGCGAGAGAGGGAACACAAGCAGGGGCAGTGGGAGAGGAAGAAGCAGGCTTCCCGTGGAGGAGCCTAATGCGGGGCTCGATATCACAACCCCGGGATCACGCCCTGAGCCGAAGGCAGAGGCTTAACGGCTAAGCCACCCAGGCGCCCCATCAATTCATTTATTAATTCACAGAACAGTTATGAAGTCCAACCATTTATAAGGAAATATACATTCCTTGCTTCGAAGACAGATAAATATACAATTATAACACAACATCATTTGTGGGGACAAAACTACTATGGACCTCTTTGTAGGAGCTGTGGAATCAAGCACCATATACCAAGGGACCTAGAAAAAGTCTTGCCTACCATGCATCGGATAACAGGCACACTCACTACATTCCCAGCTGTGGAACTAGCAATAGCCCATAAATTGGCTTCAGCCCCTTCCTCTCAGCTACATCTGGGAGCCCCTGGAAAACACTGTCTTAGATAATCACCCATGGATGAGAGAGGTTTTCTGGAAAACCAGATTTTCTGCAGAAAAGTTTCAGCACACCACCGGAGGAAAAAAAAAAGAAAAAAATCAGGTTTGGACACACTGGAAAGGTAATCATTAAAGACTACTTCAAATGCAAAGACAGCAATGCAAAACTTCAAAGAATATAAAAAGTCAAGGAAATATGACACCACCAAAGGATCACAATAATCTTCCAGTAATCGATCTCAAACACATGGAGATCTGCAATGTATATCTAAAAAAGAATTCAAAATGGCAGTTTTAAGGAAACTCAATGAGCTACAAGAAAATACAAAAAGCCAACTCAGGGGTGCCTGGGTGGCTCAGTCAGTTAAGCAGATTCTGCTTGTCCCTCTCCCTCTGCAACTCCCCCTTGCCCCGCTCACACGCATGCTCTCTCCAAAATAAATAAATAAATAAATAAATAAATAAATAAATAAAATCTTAAGAATAAAAAGCCAGTTCAATAAAATGAGAAGAACACTATATGAACCAAAGGAGAAGTTTAATAAAGAGTTGGAAGGGCGCCTGGATGCCTCGGTCGGTTAAGTGTCTGACTCTTGGTTTCGGCTCAGGTCATGATCTCAGGGGCTTGGGATCCAGCCCCGGGTCTGCTAGAGATTCTCACTCCCTCTCTCTGTCCCTCCCCTGACTTGCTCTCTTTCCCGCTCTCTAATAAATAAATAAAATCTTTTTTTAAAAAAGACCTGGAAATAGTAAAAAAGAACTAAACAAAAATTCTGAAGCTGAATAATATAGGGAAGGAAATGAAAGAAACAACAGAAACCACTGACAGGAAAATGGATCCCCCCAAAATCTGTGAATTTACAATTTTCAAATTTTAACTTTCAAATGATCCAATCAGTGGAGAACAAAGAAAAACAGAATGAAAAAGAGTGAGAAAAGCCTACGTGATTATGGAATACCACTAAAAGAAACAATGTGTAAATTATTGCAGTTCCAGAAGGAGGAGAGAGGGGAAAAAAAGACATAAAGCTTCAAGAAGTCATGGGTGAGAACACTCAAACCTGGGGAAACATTTGGACATCTAAGTTTATGAAGCTCACACGTCACCAAACAAACTCAACTTAAAGAGATATTCTCCCAAACACATTATAATAAAACTGTCAAAAATCAAAACCAAAGAGAGAATCTTAAAAGCAGCAAGAGAAAAGAAGCTTGTCACCTACAAGTGAACCCTCATAAGGCTATTAGCAATTTCTCAGCAGAAACCTTACAGGCCAGGAGACAGAGGGATTACATATTCAAAATGCTGAGAGAAAAGAACTGCCAACCAAGAATACCATACTGAGCAAAATTATCCTTCAGAAATCAAATCAAATCAGTAAGTTGGATACACATTAATATAATGAAAAAAATTATATGATCATCTCAATATGTGCAGACCAAGCATTTGACAAAATTCAACATCTTTTCATGATAAACACTCTCAATACAGTGGGTACCAAAGTATCACAGCAGCAATGTCCACAAGAGCCAAACTGTGGAAGGAGCCGAGATGCCCTTCAACAGATGAATGGATAAAGACGATATGGTGTATATATATATATAATGGGGTATTACTCAGCCATCAGAAAGGATGAAATCTTACCATTTGCATCGACGTGAATGGAACTGGAGGGGATTATGCTGAGTGAAATAAGTCAGTCAGGGAGAGGCAATTATCATATGGTTTCACTCATCTGTGGAATATAAGAAACAGCACAGAGGATCATAGGGGAAATGAGGGAAAACTGAATGGAAAGAAATTAGAAGGGGAGACAAACCATGAGGGACTCTTAACTATGGGAAACAAACTGAGGGTTGCCGGAGGAGAGATGGGTGGGAAGATGGTGTAACTGGGTGACAGGCACTAGGGAGGGCACTTGTGATGAGCACTGGGTGTTGCATGCAAGTGATGAATCACTAAAGTCTACCCCTGAAACCAATAATACAATATATGTTAACTAACTTGAATTTAAATAACATCTAAAAAACAAAAAAGAAACAAGTAATATCATGAAAAGGCAACTTACAGAATGAATGAAAATATTTGCAAGCCATGAATCTGAAAAATGGTTAATATCTAAAATATATAAGGAATTCATATAATCTGAGAGCAAAAAACAAATAATTCAATTAAAAACTGGGCCAAGCACCTTAACAGGCATCTTTCCTCAGAAGATATTCAAATGGCCAACGGTACCAAAAAAGGGGCTCAACATCACTATTCATCAGGGAAATGCAAATCAAACCACAATGATACACCCATCACCTCACACCTGTTAAAGTGGCTTTCATCAAAAAGACAAGAGATACCACTGGCAACGTTGTACAGAAAAGGGAATCCTTGTACACCATTATGGGACTGTAAACTGGTACAGCCGCTCGGCAAAACAGTGTGGAGGTTCCTCAAAAAACTAAAAATGGAACTATCATATGATCCAGTAATCCCATTTCTGGGAACGTATCTGACGAAAATGAAATCATTTCTCAAAGAGGTATCTGCACGCCTATGTTTACTGCAGCATTATTTATAGTAGCCAAGACACGGAAACAACCTAAGTGTCCATCAATGGATCCGGGGATTTAAAAAATGTGGTATGTATTTACAAGGGAATATTTTTAGCCACAAAAAAGAGGGAAACCCTGCCATTTGTGACAACATAAATGAACCTGGAGGGAATTATGCAAAGTGAAATAAGTCACACAGAAAGACAGATACTGTATGATCTGACTTACAGTGGGATCTTCAAAAAAACAAATTTACAGACTGGTGGTGGGCCAAAGGGTACAAACTTCCTCTTATAGGACTACTAAGTTCTGAGGGTCTAAAGTACAGAATGCTGATTACAATTAACAATACTCTATGATACACTGGGAAGTTGCTAAGAGAGTTGCTAAAAAAGAAATGATAATTATGTGAGGTGATAGAGTTATTAACACTATTATCATTTTACAATATAAAAGTATATTAAATTAATACAGGTATGCCTTACACTGACACAGTTATCTGTCAATTATACCTCAATAAATCTGGAGAAAATTCAAAAATACTCATATGCCATTATATACCACTCAAAAATTGCAATAACCTGATTAATTTTGTTTGAAAAGAAAATGATTTGGGGGTGCCTGGGTGGCTCGGTCGGTTAAGCCTCTGCCTTCAGCTCAGGTCATAATCTCCAGGGCCTGGGATCTAGCCCTGCATCAGGTTCCCTGCTGAGCTTCTCCCTCTCCCTTTGCCCCTCCCTCCTGCTCCTGCTCTCTCCTTCTCTCTCACAAATAAATAAAAAAATTTTTTTTAATTTTCTTAAAGAATATGATTTGGTAACTTTTGTATACTTTCAGCCTACTATTTAATCCTAATATAAAAAGTTAGATTTACCAACAGAAACTTATAATTACCTTTTCACGGACTAAATGCATGCAAGAGAATATTATTCGCAAATAGCTACATAAATTTACAAAAAGACTGAAATTTCCCACAGGAGATTATCAATTTAGGAATTGAACATGAGCCCCTAAGAGCACTGAAAACACAAACAAAGCAAGCAATTATTGTTTTAAAACTGTTCCACATATAACTCTCCTAGTTAAAATTTAACACCAAAAGGGGCGCCTGGGTGGCACAGCGGTTAAGCGTCTGCCTTCAGCTCAGGGCGTGATCCCAGCGTTAGGGGATCCAGCCCCACATCAGGCTCCTCCGCTATGAGCCTGCTTCTTCCTCTCCCACTCCCCCTGCTTGTGTTCCCTCTCTCGCTGGCTGTCTCTATCTCTGTCGAATAAATAAACAAAAAATCTTAAAAAAAAAATTTAACACCAAAAAAGAAGGATCTTCCTGAAAGCAATTATTGAACAATTCTTCTTGACCCAAATTTCAACAAGAAATCTATAATTACAGAATATGAAATCGCTTTCATTTTGAACACAGCTGATAGAAACAACTTTTAAATAGAAAACATCTAGTCAGTCACCTCAAACTTAGGGTGGGAGGGGACACAACTATGAGGCCATGGTAACAAGAAGCCACCACAACCAGTTTTAAATGTGTGTAATTGATCAATGCCTGCTGGCCTCACTCAACAACCAAGCAATGTCAGCTCCTCCCTTCTAAAAGAAAGCCTAAAGAGGGGACAAAATCCCTCCGATACACATGCCTTGAGTGCCAACCAATCGACCAGTCTCACCCAAATTACCATGGTGTTTCAGCTGATGACAAGCCAGTTAATTCTCTGGAAGTCCCCCAAACCTTAAACTCTACTCTTCCCAAACCCTGTATAAGAATAGCGGACTGCTCTGTCAGAAAAGACTGTAAGCCATCAGCAGAGCTCTCTTACTAGTAGGCAATAAATTCCAACTTCATCTTTTTATTTCGGATATTGAGGGCTCATAATCCTGGCAAGAATTTTTAAAGCCGTATAATAATTTACCACCATATTTCATTTTCCTTAATAAAATATAAATGAAGTTTGCTATTCCTTTGATCCATTTTATCATGATTAAAACTAACATAAATACCAGTAAAAAAATAAGTAGCAAGTAACCACAGTATTGGGCGCCCCCAAATTTAAAAAATTGCATATAACTGGCAGGTTAAATTGTCAGAACGGACCCCTGTCAAACTTTCTTTTTGTTTAAGGGAGAATTAGTATCATGTTAAAAACAATACATGGAGGTGAAACGCCATTCACTCAATAAACATTTATTGAATAGAACTACATATGCTAGAACGTTTTCTAGGCACGACAGCTGAAATAAAATGACATCTGAGAAATTACGTCTAGATTTATTAAAGTGAAAATCAGTGGTAACCTTTCAAAAATCAGTTCTGGAGTAGTGGGAGTGAAAACTGCTAGAGACAATTCCAGAGCAAATGGGAGGGAAATCAGGATCAGTGAGTGTACACGGCTCTTTTAAGGACATCATAGCTAAGTGGAATGATCATAGATAATTTTTCTTTTTAGTTTAGTTCAATCCTTACACAATGATGATGTAGTATTTTTGTAACAGTTTGAAGTTTTTAAAATTACATACATGTAGCATTAAGTGTTTCTTAAAAAAATGACAGACCAAGGGGATGCCTGGGTGGCTCAGTCGGTTAAGTCTCTGACTCTTGATTTTGGATCAGGTCATGATCTCAGGGTTTTGGGATCGAGCCCCGCATGGGGCTGGGCTCTCAGTGCCAAGTCTGCTTGTCCCTCTCCCCCTGCTCTCTCTCTCTCTGATATAAATAAATAAAATCTTAAAAAAAAAACAACCGCAGGCCAAGCCATTAAATAATTCACAAAATTATACATCCAAAAGACTCCTTAAAAATTTTCTAGATATGTATTATATAACCCGATTGTCATTTTTTCTCATGCTTAGAAAGACCACAGAAAAACTGTTGAGTTTCAACAGCAGTGTTTCATGCTTGATAAAAATCATCTAACTCTAGGATATCATCTACTATTCAAAATAATTAGTCATATTAAACTTCTACAAGAGAAGTAAAAGGAGTTTGGAATGCAGAAAATATTCCTATTTTGTAAACTAAATTTTTATCAATTATAAAATACGAAGTCACTGTTGAAAAATCTGGTGTGGTGCATGTAGAAATATATTCTCTTTAAAAGGGAAGGATAACAGCATGCATGCAAGGAACCTTAAAAAGAAGATTCACTGCATTAGCAACATCTTGGCTTACAGCACAGGGGTCATCAAATCAAATGTTTACATAGAATATGGGACAAATCGCTGTATGAAATCTCTTGGTAATATTCAGATCAATCCGAGGGCCCAACATTTGATCACTCCTGCATTAGGAACCAAAACCAAAAACCTAGTAACTAGCAATTTTGTTGGTAATTATGTTAGAGCACCAGTGTAGCAGGTAACTTCCTCTTGCAACTCAGCAGATAGTAACAGTATTCTAAGATTTGCATAAGACATGACATGAAGCCAAACACTTTAAATATACTTTGTTAAACAATCAGTACACTGTAGACCTAAATTCATTTTTTCAAATGGTCACATACTATTTTGTCTTATACGGGAGAAAATTGATGGCTATTTACACTAGCTCCAACTTTTTGATATGAGAATGCCATAATACATATCCTTAACATATCTGTCATATTTTATACATATAATAATGTATAATAAATGTCCTTAGAATGTATGTGTGTGTGTGTGTGTGTGTGTGTGTGTGTGTGTGTGTGTAGTGTTTGTGTGTGTTTACACAAGTCATGTTTTCCTATAGGATCTAGTCCTGGCAATGAAGCCGTTGGGATAAAGGGACAGCATATTTGAAATTTTTGAAACACACTGCTAAATCACCCTGCAGGAAGGATTTACCAATTTCATCTAACAGCAGTGTATAAGAATGCCTTTTCCCTCACATCTGCTAATTTTGGTTATTATTTTTTTAATAAAATATTTATCACTATGACTGCAAAAAATGGTATCTCATTATTTGCATTTTTCTGATTAGCACCCAGGATGGAATCGCCTTACTAAAAATATAAAAAGTTGTTAATCATGAATGTTAGCTCCAACTAGAATTTGTTTCCTAGGAAAATAGTAATTACCTACTATTTACATATTGCTATAGGCTTACCCATCAGAATCTTCATCTTCCATAATAGGACATAGGTGGTTATCAGTTTTTCCACTCGCTCTTTGTTGAATTAGTCCAGGAGCAGCAGCGGCATATATGCTTTCTGATACTGCCAATTTATCACTTTCGTGCCTCTTCCTTTCTTCAACCATCTTTAAAAGAAGTTTGATACTAAGGATAATTGTTACTACTTTACTCATTAAAAAGAACTTTTTCATTAATTATAAATTTTTTAAAGATTTTATTTATCTATTTGTCAGAGAGAGAGACAGAGCACAAACAGGGGGAGGTGCAGGCAGAGGGAGAAGCAGGCTCCCTGCTGAGCAAGGAGCCCGATGCAGGACCCAGTCCCAGGACCCTGGGATCATGACCTGAGCCAAAGGCAGATGCTTAACCGACTGAGCCACCCAGGCATCCCAGAACTTTTTTTCATTAATTCATTCATTTGACTCCTCGTTTGTCATAATTGTAATCGATAAAAATATTTTGTGTTTAACTTTATCATTACCAGTAATTGCAATTTTTATAAATTCTGCTTCATTTCTATTTGAATAAAAACAGCGTAATTGGGACATGTGGGTGGTCCAGTTGGTTAAGCATCTGCCTTCTGCTCAGGTCATAGGGATCGAGTCCAGAGTCCAGCAGCCAGCTCCTTGCTCAGCTGGGAGCCAGCTTCTCCCTCTGCCACCACCTCCCCCTGCTTGTGCACTCTCTCTCGCTCGCTCTCTCTCTGACAAATAAATAAAATCTTTAAAAAATAAATAAATAAAATTTAAAAATGGAAACAGCAGAATTTTCCAAAATTTTAAAAAGGGCTTTCTACATTTTGTATTCATATCCACACTTTGATACCTAACATTCCCCACCCCACCCCACCTGACCAGCAGATACAAAGAAATAAAAAGACAAAGACACAAGATTTGTCATCTTCTGTCTTTACCACCTGGATTTTGCATAAACAGCCAGATTTAAAGGATGTGACATTGTAGCGCTCCAGGCACAAATAAGAAGCTTTCCTCTTTCTGCACTGAGCTATTCTTTCCCCAACTGCCTTTTACAATTCTTTTCTCGTTTGGATCCTAGGGTTATCAAAAATTGACAGTGTTCATTAAAATATATGAACCAAAGGTCACCACAACACAAAAAGAACAGAGCGAAACTGATGTTAGTGTAGAATTTTGGGAAATGAGTCATGCTCCCCAAATTCCACATTCAATAACCATAACACTTTTTAGCTAGAGGGTATAAAAGTAACTATCACCTTCAATCCCATTTTCTGCTGATAATGGGAGTAAAACCATAAAAGGTTCAATGATTTGGCCAAAGTTCCTAAAGTGGCATTGCCTAGCATTTTATGGCACCAAAAGAGATGATACAATTCCTTAATGCTGAATCAGGTAAGTTATCAAATTCATTAAATTAATCAGATATATTAAAAGTGTGACCTTGACACAGTAAGTTAATACCTTAACTGGGGACGAGGTGCTTTGCTACTTTTTCTTTTAAAGGAGGCGATCTTGAGATTTTTGTCTATTTGTAAAATTCAATTCACCTCAAAAGTCAGTTTTCTCCCTGAAATACTGAAGATTTGCTGAAGGTTTATGCTACTACCTACATTATAAAAATCATACACATCAAATGTACCATACTTTATTAAACACAATACGAAGGTTTGACTCAACAGAAACATGTGAGAATGGTGATTAAAAAAAAAAAATGTGGAGGGGGTGCCTGGGTGGCTCAGTCAGTTGGGTCTCTGACTCTTGATTTTGGCTTGGGTCATGATCTCGGAGTCGTGGGATGGAGCCCCACATTAGGCTCTGTGATCAGTGGGGTGTCTGCTTTTCTCCCTCTCTCTCTCTCCCTTTGCCCCTCGCCCTGCTCATGCTCTCTCTCTAAATAAATGAATCAATCCTTAAAATAATTCTGTTTAAAAATAAAGGGAAAAAAGTGATGAAATACAAATATTTGTTTTTAAAAATATCTCAAAGTGGTCGTGTTGGAATTCTAAGTTCCAAGAGTGAGTAAAGCAGAGAACGTTGCACATACTGAAACGAGAAATAGAAGCAATAGATTGGTTTAGCTCAAATATTTGTTTATATCCTTTCTCTTAGTCATTGCTTCTTTCCCATTTTATTGTTTATGGAAATGCAACTTATATTTAAGCCAACAGATAAAAATAAAAACCCCAGAGATGGGGCACCTGGGTGGCTCAGCAGTTAAGAGTCTGCCTTGGGCTCAGGTCATGACCCCAGGGGCGTGGGATCGAGGCCCACATCAGGCTCCCTGCTCAGCAGAGTCTGCTTCTCCCTTTCTCTCTCCATCTGCCTCTCCCTCTGCTCATGCTCATAACATGCTTTCTCTCCCTCTCAAATAAATAAATAAATAAATCTTTTAAAAAAACACGCTAGAGATTATTATATGTTTTTTAAAGATTTATTTATTTTAGAGAGAGAGAGCATGAGCAGGAGGGGCAGAGGGAGAAGGAGAGAGAAACTAAAGCAGACTCCACACTGAGTGCAGAGCCCAACGCGGGGCTTGATCTCACAACCCTGAGATCACGACCCACGCCAAAACCAAGAGTCAGATGCTAATAAATTCTTTTTTTTAAAAGATTAAATTCATTCATTAACTCTTCATTTCTTTCTTCCAACATAAGACCTTGTTTTTCACTTTCAGCCTGAAGTTTTTCTAGAATATCCTGAACCTGGTCTTGGATATTAATTACTATCTTTTCTTTACTGGCAGCTTTGTTGTAAGCATCATCTAGTTGCTGTTGAAGCAACGTATTTTCACTTTGTAGTTGAGATAATCTCTCTTCTAAGGATTCCTGCTGTCCAACGTATTTATTCACTTTATCTTGTTCATTTCGATGCTTGTGTTCAATTTCCTTTTTCTGACACTGTGTGTGACTTAGGTCTCCCTGTACACGTTCTAAAACCAAAGTCTTTTCTCTGAGGGCATCTCTTGGGTGACGGAGCTCAATTTCTAAAGTATTGAGTTGACCTTCACCTTTCGAAAGATTCTGAGAAGGCAGCTCATTGTTATCTTTCAGGTTAGACACATCGAAATTCAATTTCTCCTGCACAGGAAGACATTCATCTTTTGCTCTCTGGAAAGGAAGTTCTAGGTCTCTCTTTGATGTCTGAATTTGATCACGATCCTGTATAGCACTAGCTAGTCTAGCTCGGCATGATTCAACTTTTGCATCCAGTCTTTCCTTATTTTCCTCCTTGCCCTCCGATTTTGACTTTAGCATTGTATTCTCAGCGGTCAGAGCATTAATCTGTCCACTATACAGGAATATTGTTTTTCTTAATGTTTCCTCGGTCAGTTTTATGGTCTTTCGAAGGCTGGCATTTTTCTCTTTTATAATTGCAATGTCTTCACAGTACTTCTTTTCTTTTTCCCGGTTTTGATTGTTTATAGTGCCTATTTCCAGTCTTAGCATGGCAAGTTGATGCTGACACCTGTGGTTTTTATGCAACAGACCTTTTTCTTTTCCATGACTATTAAAAATCTAAGTGAAACAAAGGAGACTTTTAGCTGGAACTCAATAAAATGACATTATCATGATGTTCTCTGAAATTAAAGAATAACCTATGTTTATACAACGAACAGGTTGCAGTAAGTGGATATCCAACGGGAAAGAAATAAAGTTGGGTCCAAACCTCAAACTTTATACAAGCCTAAATTCCCAAAGGTTCAAAAATTTAATTGAAAAAAATGAATACATGAGAGGAAAAAAGAAACCACGACAAAATTTTTAAGAATCTCACAATTGAAAGGCCTCTCTCTGATTTACAACAAACCCAGAAAGCTTGAAATAAAAGATTAATAAATCTGACGACACTAAACATTGAGTTTACAGTCTGATATCTAACACAGCCACCCCACAGTAAAATCCTTAGCTCTGCATATGTTTGGACAGATTAAATTTCCTAAAATTCTTTTTTCCTGACAATATTCCACAGAATTCCAGTTTTCTAACATTTCTATAGTCAGTTATAAGAATTGCATCTACTGACAACCGACAAATCCAGGCACTGCACTATAAACACTTCTACATACTTCAATGACCACTTTTAGTTATCACAATTCTAGAATGGAGAGGTTAAAAATAGTAAGTGAGCTGCAGGACTTTCCTCAGGTCTTCTTACTCCACTACTAGTGCTCTTGCACCAAACTGCAGTTCTTCTCTAGTGGAAATCATCAATACAAAAGGAGCCTTATATTTCAAAATACTGGTGGTAAATAAGGTAAAATGTATACAGCTCTTAGAAAAATCATCAGATTATTTGCTGCTGCAATAAATTTTATTTCCTCTTCATGATGTTTAAAATGGTAAGAAATACAAAATGGGGGGAAATACACTGAGCTGTTTTATTAGGAATAAAATACTCATCAATTAATTATCATTAGCATATGATTGTTTCAAAAGCACCTTGTAATAAAATAGGATACCACTTGGAGCAAATTGCTACTTTTCTCAAAAGTAGGACACTAACATCCAAAAGAAAGTCTCTGAACAGGCTACACTTTTCCTCCTGTTCGTCAGTGGAAGCGTTAAGCTAAACTCTCTATTAATACAGAGGTGATGAAGTAACTGCCCCAAAACTGAAACATATGTTGTCAGTAGCAATAGTTTTGAGCTTATGGAAAGCTCATCAATTCTTATGGAAAATAATAAAAGCCTCTCCATTGGATGAGGACATTATGAATGTCACTATTTGACGCTTGCAGACAAATGCATTTAAATTGAGACTATTACGTTAGCCACTGGACCAAAATGTCACTGCCCCTTATGTCCCCCATATGTGTGTGTGTGTGTGTGTGTGTGTGTGTGTGTGTGTGTGTGTGTGTATGTATATATATATATATATTTATATGCTTTATATATATATATGTATATATATATATATATATGCTTTAAAAATCCTCTATACTTTCCATGATCTACACTGTTGGTTTTTAAAATATATATATATGCATACATGGAGAAAAAATAGTAATTTCAGAAAATAAGATATGTATACATACAAATACATACACACATGTACTTCAAAATGACTAAAGAAAATACCCCAGAATACATTTTCTTTTTTTTTTTTGGCTCTATTTTTTTTTAATTAATGATTTTTTATTATATTATGTTAGTCACCATACAGTACATCCCCGGTTTCCGATGTAAAGCTCGATGATTCATTAGTTGCGTATAATACCCAGTGCACCATGCAATAGGTGCCGTCCTTACTACCCATCACAGGTCTATCCCATTACCCCACCCCCCCCTCCCCCAGAATGCATTTTCTTATCGGCCTTTTCTAGCTCCTTTTGTTTGCAAAGGTGATGGTTTAGAATTCCGTCTTGTAATATTCTGGCATTCTGTTCTTGAGAAAGGTGTTTCTTGTGTCGTTTTGTTCTTCTACAACCTAGAGACCTATTCTCACTAGGATTTTGGATCACACCATTAAAAAAGAAAGTCAAAAGCTTAAGAGAACTTAAAAAAAATGTTCAAAAGAAGTAGCCTTTGTAAAGACAGGATTTTTATCCTGCTCATGAATAACTCCAATTTTAATTTAAATGACAGCTAAATTTGTCATAGAGTAAAAATACAGGTACATACAGTATGTGAAATAAAATTTCTTTACCTAACATTTAACTAGTTCCATCATAGTCTCAAGGTGATTTAGCCTGCATTTTCACATAAAAAAATCCAAAACTGAGGTGCCTGGGTGGCTCAGTTGGTTCAGTGTCCTATTCTTGGTTTTGGCTCAAGTCATGATCTCAGGGTTGTAAGATCCAACCCCACGTTGGGCTCTGCACTCAGCGCAGTGTCGGCTTGAGATTCTTTTCCCTCCCTCTCCCTCCCCCTCTACTTCTTCCCCTGCTCATGCTCTCTCTCTAAAAATAAATAAAATCTTAAAAAAAAAAGAGCCAGCATTCACATTTATCTCAATTTACTTTCCATCCCTTAACTCAGAAAATATACATACAGCATATATGAGAAGCCAAGGATTCCAATAAGCTATTAATTTTAGCTATAAATATCATAGTTCCTATTAGGATAAAACTGAATTTTTTATCTATTTTATATCTAAATAATATACATTAAATCAAAGGGATATTATAAATAATATTGATGGAAATACACAATTTTTATCAAAGATGTACCTGATTCAAATTATTTCTTACACTCCTCAATTCCTCATCCCGTGTCCGAAGAGTAACTTCAAGCTGTTGTTTCAGTTCAGCTTCTTTATTATACTGCTGTACTGTTCTTTTTAATTGCTCCTTATTTTTTTCATATAACATATCAGTATTTCTTCTTTTTTCTTTTTCCCTTTTGAAGGAAAACCTGCAAATAAATGGACTTATTTTAAAATTTGTTTTGTAAGCAATAAAAAGTTCATTTCATGATCTGGTTCCATATTGGTTTACTGTCCAAATGAAATTTCTATGTTCTTTTTTTTTTTTTTTTTAAGATTTTATTTATCTATTTGACAGAGAGACAGCCAGCGAGAGAGGGAACACAAGCAGGGGGAGTGGGAGAGGAAGAAACAGGCTCCCAGTGGAGGAGCCTGATGGGGGGCTTCATCCCTGAATGCTGGGATCACGCCCTAAGCCGAAGGCAGACGCTTAACGACTGAGCCACCCAGGCGCCCCGAAATTTCTATGTTCTTAATTTTTTCCTTTCTAGGGCTCATGGTTTTAATTTCTCACTTCAATCTCTTCCAAAAGATACACAGAGTTGAAAAGAAGCAATGAGAAAGCATTATGCAGTTTAGTAGTAAGCTTTAGTCAATAATAACTCTGGTAGATATTGTAGGGAAAGAAATTTTGAAATTATTCAAGAAAGTTAGAATTGAAAATTATCGTTTCCCGCATAGTCATAATTACTCTTCCATTAGAATAATTTAGTTACTAATTAAAAAGAGAAATTGCTGTTTATAAATTCACTAGAAGTAGATTTCTACTTCACAAAACATCACAGGTACCTCTAAAAATAATTTGCAGTGTAAGACAGAATCTGCAGATGTCATTTGCACAACGTACCCCTGCAGATTACTGTGATCCAGGACTAGGCTAGGGAGTCTAATATCTGTTGCCCCATACATTTTATGTTTCTTCTTCTGCAATACTCTCAGTTGACCTTGTTGATTATTATTCATTTTATTTTTTTAAAGATTTTATTTATTTGACACAGAGAGAGAGAGCACAAGCAGGTGGAGTGGCAGGCAGAGGGACAGAGAAAAGCAGGCTCCCCGCCGAGCAGAGATCTGGACATGGGGCTCGATCCCAGGACCCTGGGATCATGAACTGAGCCGAAGGTAGACACTTAACCAACTGAGCCACCCAGGAACCCCTATTATCCACTTTATAAATCATTTGAAAACCCCTTCTAGACCAACACAGGATCCATATTAATTAAGTAAACAATAAAGAGTAATATGTGCTTGCAGCACAGACTTTTGAATTAATTTTACCTACATATAAGAGAGATGTTGAGCAACTTGAGCAGTAATCATTTTCCATGTTACTTTTTAATCGCTGCGTATGTTTAAAACTGAATAAATTTTTAAACATTTTTCTGTCTTGAGAAAAATGGCCATGTTATACTCTGTTCACGGGCATACGAATTAATATAAACTTCCCTGAGAACAATTTAAAAATAGGATCGAAGACATTCTTTAAAAATTTTTATACTTTAAGTAACCAATACTATATTGAAGAATGTATTCCAAGTACGTTAACCAGAAATGTAGAAACAGATTTATATAAGAGACATTCCTTACAGCTTTAATTAAAGTATAGAAAAACGAAAACCGACCAAAATTCAATTTGTTAAATAATGAGGTTTCCATATGATGGACTTCTATATGGTCATTAAAATTATGATTTGGAATATACATTAAATTATTTGTAGAAGTATTCACCATTAAGAACTTGCTGTATTATTCAGAAGAATCCCATACTTCACAATACTAAAGACATTTTCTTCCCTATAAAATCCTAGAAGGTAAGTTAGCAACTACAAAACTTCTCCTACATATCTGTAGTATAAAAGTCAATAGCTCAAGGGGTGCCTGTCTGGCTCAGTCGGTAGAGCATGCAACTCTTGATCTCATGGCTGTGAGTTCAAGCCCCACACTGGGTGTGGAGCCTATCTAAAATAATAAAAAAATAAAAGTTCAAATACTTCCTTGAAACCAAGACGTCATACCTCAAACTGCAGAGTTCTTGTTCCCATTCCACTTTTTGCTGCTCCAACTGCAATTTAATTTCTTTTGTTTGTGATAGCTCCTTTTGTAGACCATTAACCGAATCTTCCAATTCTTTATTTTTTCTTGCAAGTTGCTCACAGTGATCATTTTTAAGTTCTAATAATCTTTCAAACGAACAAAGCGCATTCCGAATTTTTAATAAATTAACAGAATCTACATCAGAGAAAAAACAGAAACAGAATATATAGGGCGCCTGGATGGCTCAATTGGTTAAACATCCGAGTCAGGTTTCGGCTGAGGTCATAATCTCAGAGTCCTGGGATTGAGCCCCGCATGGGGTTCTTCACTCAGTACGCAGTCTGCTTGAGATTCTTTCCACGCCCCCTCCCTCCCCCTCTGTTCTTCTCTCACCCCCCTCCCCCCGCTCATGCTCTCTCTGAAATAAATTACTTAAATCTTAAAAAAAAAGAAAAAAAATATGAGTACTTTTTGCATATAAAGGACTGTGTGCTTTCACATTCACTCATTCATACATTAAACAAATATATATTGAATGAGTTCAATATAAAAGATATTATACGGGCACCTGGGTGGCTCAGTCGGTTAAGCATCTGCCTTCAGCTCAGGTCATGATCTCAGGTTCCTGGGATCAAGACCTGCATTGGGCTTCCTACTCAGCGGGGAGTCTGCTTCTCCCTTCTCCTCTGCCTCTGCCCCTCCCCCAGCTTGTGCACTCTCCCTCTCTCAAATAAAAAAATCTTAAAAAACAAAAAGATATTATACTAAGCTCTGCAGATTAAACAGATAAGATCCCTGGCTCTTATTTAGCTTCACGTCTAGTGAAAGGGAAAGACAAATAAAACGACAATTACAAATTCAGATAGTTCCTATAAGGAAACGGAGTTCTAGGATCACATAACATAACGTGATCTACCCTGGGAAGGGAAGATTCCCCGAGGAAGAGAGAACTATTCTGAGAAATGAAGGAGGAGCAGGAAGCAAGTGAGCAAAGGAGGAAGAAGAGCATTCAAGACAGCCTACAGCATGTGCCAAAGTTCCATTGCAATCTGCTTCTGGCCAAGATGGAGTAACAGGTACTGATTTACCTTCCTACCTGAAACAAGCCAAACACAAAAAGATAAAATACATTTTCAAATTATTTTCAAGACAAAAGACTTCAGTCAATGAAGGACAATGATCCCTGAAAACAAAAGAAGTTAGCCTAACACATACCCGAACTCACTGCCTTGGGAGAATTTCCACCGACCATGACACAGGTGAAAAAACTGAGATAGACTCCACCAGATTCCCTGAGTTGAGATGACGGAACTGAGAATCCGGTGAAACCAAGGCAGATAGAGATCAGAGGTCAAAACACCGGCGAGAAGAAAGCAGAACAAAGAAAGAACTCTAGAGATCTGCAGAGGGCTCCGCTGGTGCTCACACAGCACCAGGGATAGTATCGATTCCCATTAGCCATGCTGGGAAAACTCATAACCTGTAGCACAATGAATACAGTAGTAGGTCTTGCCTCAGCGGTGGGGAACAATGAGCTCTAGGCTGAGCACTACTCTGGATTCACCTAACAATTCATAAGAATAGGACTGGAAAGGGACAAACTGTTTGTAATCAACTTAGCTATATCTCAAAAGAAAGCATAAAAAGGTAAGTAGAGGCATAGAAGCTATTTTTAAAAAACCAAATACAACTTACAGAGATGTAAATTATGTCAGACATGAAAAATACACTGGATAGGAATAAACACATATTAGACATCACAAAATAAAAGACTGCAATTGACCTCAGAAAACTGTGAGAAAACTTCAAGTGGCTAATCTACAATTCCTCAAAGAGGCAGAGGAAAGGAACCGGAAAAAAATATTTGAACAAAAAATGTCTGGGGCACCTCGGTGGCTTAGTCGGTGGGTGTCTGTCTGCCTTCAGCTCAGGTCATGATCTCAGGGTCCTGGGATCAAGCCCCATATCGGACTCCCTACTTAGTGGCAAATCTCCGTCTCTTTCTGCCCCTCCCCCTGCTTGTGCATTTTCTCTCTCTCAAATAAATGAATAAAATCTTAAAAAAAAAAAAGAAAAATGACCAAAACCTTTCTAAACTTAATGAAAACTATACTCCCACAGATCCAGAAGGATCTGACTAGGAGAGAAGAAATGGAAGTTAACTATTATAATTTTCTTAAACTTCATATGATGTGGTAAAACATTACTTGAAGGTGGATTGTGATGCTTAAATCATATACTTTAAACCCTAATCACTAAAATAGCAAAACTAAAGAGTTATAGTGAGTAAGCAAAATACATACACACACACACACACACACACGTAAATAAAACTAAATCATAGAAATTACTTGATTAATCTAAAAGAAAGTAGAAAAAGAAGAGAATGGGAACAAACAGCAGAAAGGACAAATGGAAGTCAAACAACATGCCCACAGATTCAATTCAACTACATTAACAATCACATGAAATGAAAATGGTCTAAAAGCCTCAATTAAAAGGCAGATTCTCAAAATGGATAAAAAAGGAAGACCTAGGGGCACCTGGGTGGCTCAGTCCTAAGCATCTGCCTTCGGCTCAGGGCGTGATCCCGGAGTCCTGGGATCGAGCCCCGCATCAGGCTCCTCTGCTGGGAGCCTGCTTCTTCCTCTCCCACTCCCCCTGCCTGTATTCCCTCTCTTGCTGGCTGTCTCTCTCTCTCTCTCAAATAAATAAATAAATAAATAAATAAATAAATAAAGTCTTAAAAAAAAAAAAAGGAAGACCTAATTATATGACACCTATAATAAAAAATGAACTTTAACACAAATTTGTTAGAAGGCCAGAAATATGATAGACCACACTAACACTTGACAAAAGAAGGCTGAGCCTAAGTGGCTATATTAATACCAGACAAAATAGGTAGCAAAGCAAAAAACATTAGCAGCAATAAATAAGGTCATTTTATAATGATTAAAGGGTCAACTGAAAGAAGCATAACAAACCTAAATGTTTACACGTCTATTAATAGGTTCAAAATACATAAAGCAAAAATCGACAGAATTGCAGAGAAACAGGCAAATTCACAATTATAGTCTGAGATTTCAACAGGCAGAAAATCAGCAAGAATGTAGACTTGAACACCACCATTCTTCTCAAGTTTCCATAGAACATTTAACAAAAGAGACTATATTTTGGGTCACAAAATAAATTGTAATGCGAGGGGTAAGTCAAAAGGACTAAGTCATAAAAGTGCGTTCTGTAACCACAGAGAAATCAAATTAGAAATCAAGAATAAAAATAGCTCTGGAAAATACTTGAATATTTGCAAACTAATTAATACATATCTAAATAATCCCTGGGTCAGAGTGCCTGGGTGGCTCAGTTGATTAAGCATCTGTCTTCAGCTCAGGTCATGATCTCAGGGTCCTGGGATCAAGCCCCACATTGGGCTCCCTGCTCAGAGGGGAGTCTTCTCCCCACCCCCCCGCCAAGCTCATGCTTTCTCTCTCTCTCAAATAAATAAAATCCTTAAATAACCTCTGGCTCAAAGAAGTAATGAAAAAAGAAATTAGAAAGTATTCTGAACTGAATGAAAAGGAACACGTAACATATTAGAATTTCTGGAATCCTGCTATAGCAGCACTCATATGAACATTTATAACACTGAATGTATGTATTAAAATAGAAGAATAGTCTCATATTGATGACCTTTGGCTCCACCTTAAGAAATTAGTAAAATAGTAGTCAAAAACAAGTCTGATAACTTTTGGTTATGTAGAAAATCTGACAGAATTTTTTAAAAAGCTTCTAGAACTAGTAAATGAACTCATCAAGTTTGGAGGATATAGAATCATTATAAAAAATCAACTGTATTTCTATTCATTAGGAATAAACAATCAAAATTTAAAATTTAAATTAAAAATTAATTTTAATTATTAATTAAAAATTAAAACTGCATTGAAAAATAAAAAATAATCACAGGTAATATCATAAAAGATAGAAAGAACTAGACGCAAAGAACTATAAAATATTACCAAGAAAATTTAAGAAGACTTATATAAATGGAGAGATATACTCTGTTCAGGGTTGAAAAATTCAGTATTGTTAAAATTAATCTGTAGATTCAACATAATCCAAACCTGATTTTCAGAAGACCACCAGAGTTTTTTCTCTTAGAAAATGACAAGTGGATTCTACAATGCATGTGGATAAAATAAATAAATGAAATTCATGTGGAAACACAAAGGACCTAGAATAGCAAAAGAGCCCTGAGAGAGAACAAAACTGGAGGACTAACCCTAACCACCTGATTTCAAAAATTATTATAAACTGGTAGTAATTAAAACAGCATGATATTGGTGTAATGAAGGCTAAAGAGATCAATGGGACAGAGAAGAGTCCGTAAATAAACCCACACATATATGGTCAACTGATCCTGACGAAGATGCAAATGGCATGAAGTAAAGACAATACAGCCTTTTCAACAAACGGTGCTAGGACAACTGGATATCCATACGCAAAAAGAATGAACCTGGATCCATACTCTGCATCATAAATAAAAAAGAATACAAAATGGGGGCACCTGGGTGGCTCAGTCAGTTAAGCGTCTGCCTTCAGCTCAGGTCATGATCCCAGGGTCCTGGGATCGAGCCCCATGTCCAGATCTCCATGCAGTGGGGAGCCTGCTTCTCCCTCACCCTCAGTCTGCTGTTCCCCCTGCTTGTCCTCTCTCTCTGTCAAGTAAATAAATAAAATCTTTAAAAAAAAAAAGAATACAAAATGGATCACAGATCTAAACGTTAAGACCTAAAACTATGAAGCTTTGCTTTTAAACTACAAAACTTCTAAAAGAAAGCATGAGAGAAATCCTCTGACCTTGTGCTAGGCAAAGATTTCTTAGATAGGAACACCGAAGGCAAGAATCCATAAAAGAACAAATGCATAAACTGGACTTCACCAAAAAGGAAAACTGCTCTTCAAAAGACACTGTTGAGAGAATGAAAAGTCACAGGCTGGGAGAAAATCTTTGCCAAAAAATAGGTGATAAACTATATCTGGAATAAACAAAGAATTCTCAAAACTCAACAAATCAGAAAACAACCTAATTTTTAAAATGACAAAGAATTTGGACAGTTCAAAGAAAATACACAGATGGCAAATAAGCACATAAAAATATGCTCAACATTATCTTATTAGGGCAATGCATACTAAAACCGTAATGATATATATACTGCATGCCCACCAGAATGGCTAAGATTTAAAAAACTGACAATATTAAGTGTTCATGAATATACAGGGAGAAATTAGAACTCCCATACACTGCTGGTGGGAATGGAAAATGGTGCAACTACTTTACAAAGCAATTTGGTAGTTTCGTAATAAGGGGATATAACGAAACATGAGACTTACGGGTGATAGATATATTAACTGCCTGAATCACGGTTATGGTTTCACAGGAGTATACATATGTCAAAACTATCAAATTATACACTTCATATACGTGCAGTTACCTAACTAAATCTATGGGGGTGGGGAGGAAGCTCTATTATAGGAAATATCATCCAAACTAGTGGCTGAGACACAGATGGAAAGAAGGATATGAAACAGTACAAGATGAAGCTGAGGACCGTGGTGTTTCACGCTAGAGCAATGAGAAGTAAAAGCTAAGCTTTAAGCAAGGGGGTAACGTGACGAAATATAAATTTTTAAAAATATATGATTATGGTTGCAGCGTAGACCAAGATTCTGGGAGGTGGAATGACAGGGAAAACCGTCCTGAGGTTATTTCAGTATCCTAGGAGAAAAATACTAGTAACCTGACCTTGGGTGAAGGCATAGAAGAGAAGCAGAGTCAACAAACACATCGGTGTGCCATTTTCATGACGAAAAGTATAGTGGAAATTATAGCTCTTTGGCTGAGAGTACTCAACAGTTCTCTGTCTTCATGAAAAACATATTTGTGAGATGAGCAGCTCTTAACAGATCAGTGTTGTCTGGTACAGCACTAGACAAGATGTGCATATATTACTACAGTAATATATATATAAAGGCTTTATATTTATATCACGGTCCTACCTTTACAATCCATGCCAAGTTGTTCAATTAGCAACATGCAACTCCTAAAATCAAAGCAAGGCAACTTGCAATCCTCTGAAGCTGTTCCAGATAATGGGGTTAAGTCATCAAGGTCATCCGTAAAATTAATTTGCTTTTTGATCTACAAATAAATAATAATTTCAAAATGTCCCCCAAATATTTATAAAATATACTAAGTGTAGAGAGATGATAAATACCCATCTTCTTATAAAAGCAAAAACATAGGTACTTTTTTAAAGAACTGATTTTTCTCAAAACAACCTTTATCAATAACTAGTGTTTCTGAATAACATTTTCACAACAAATAGAAATTCCTCTATTTTGTCACTATACCTTCCCTAAAGTAATTTTTTACCATGGAATAATATTTCTGATAAATATTATTTATCAAAATAATACAATAAAGTAAAAATTAAAAAATTAATAAATGAAATAAAATTATATATATATATATATTTTTTTTTTACCTCTTTCTTTTCCTTAGATGTTTTCTTTGCAGGTCTAAAAAGAAAAAAACCAATTCTTTTCAGGCAAACATTAAATACTTAAAATACAAAGAATATCTAAATCATATCTAAACATATTATTAATAATATTAACAAAACATTAAGATCAAATTGACAAAGAGCAAGGGAAAATCATAATGTTACTTACATTATTTGATACAAAGAAATATACCACACTTTTTTGTTAGCATTTTCAATAAAAACAAGCTTTTACTGGCTCTAAAACCTATTTGCAGGGTTCAAACTAAATTCTTATATGAAAGAAACCCTTTCTTAATAATCATGATAGTAGTGTTTTGAGGATTTACTGTGCAGCTACTATGCATTATTATGAACACTTCACTACGTCTCTAGGTATTTTAAGCCTCACAACAATCTTATAAACGTAGGTAATTATATTAGGTATTTTACACAGGAAGAAAAGGAGGCACAGAAATAAGGAACTTCCCCAAGCCCATACAGCTGGTCAGGAGTAGACCCAGAATTCAAATCCAGGATATCTGCCTTCAAAGCATGTGTTTTACAATATGTGGTGAGAGTAATATTTAAGTGTTTCTAAGTAATATGATAGCAAATGAATCTATTATTATTCCATTCCTACCTCTAAGTATAAATAATAATTTCTGAATCTTACACATTTTTTTTAAATAAAAAGACGTCATACTAGGCCATATTTAAAATCTACTTTCAATAAACTAAAGATTTGCTTCTTCTAAAGAAGTTCATCAATGGGCATTCATTTATTCATTCAAATGTTTATTCACGAACACACACTTACTGAGCACACAATATGTGTCAATGACACTGTTGGTACAGGAACCACGGCTTTTGTAATTTGGAACTTTATCCAAAAGTAATAATCAATGATAGATTAATAGTTTATTTTGCAATTGTAAATAAATAAAAGCTTTCCCCTTTCCCCAGATCTAAACAAACATTAACTTAATATAAACAGATACTTCAAAGTCCCTAACAAAATCATAGCTATTCATGATACTGTCAAAGGCACCGAATATCTGAAATCATCAAGGAATGATTAGTTCTATTCAGAATGGCCTAAGTGTTTGCATATTTACTATTATATATATTTTTTTAAATCTATGAATGATAATATCTGCACATTCGATTATATGAGAATACTTCACGGTGGAACCAGTTCTGAATAAACAACTTCTTGCCCCAAAACTACATGAATAGGAGTACTAAGGACAATTACTATAATCTTTAAAAGATAATGTAATACAATCAATAACCTTTCTAACATTTGGAAATGTCAACAAAATTAAATTGAATAACCATGTCTATCTCTATTGGATCATTTCCAGCAGCATACAAACATACTCTAAAAGCTCCCATCTTAAAATGAAAAAAGAAAGAAAATCCCCACGAATTCCACATTCTTTTTCAGTTATCATCCATTTCTCTGTTACCTTTCCCCGTAAAAATTCTCTAAGGAGTGTTTATACTTATTCATTACAGTCCAGCTTCCATGGTGACTACTGAAACTGCTCCTTGTCAAAGTCACTTGTCCTCATCTTAACCTATCAAGCAGTGTGTCTGATATACTTGAGTATTTCTTGCCTTAGCCTGTACCGACACTACAGTGTTTTATTTCCTTAAAAAGTAATCACTGCTAGAATTCCTTCAGAGGGAAATAATTTACAGATTTTCCCTTCCTTCATCCTGATCCATTTCACTTAAAGGGCTGTCATCATTCACTTGTAGTGGACAATAAGTCGGGGAGTCAAACTTCTCAAAGCGGGGTGTAATCAGAGATTCCTCTGATGTCCATTTTTCATTTTCATCTTTCCTTGCTTCCTTTATACTCAAACGAAGATCACTACTTTAAAAAATCCAGTTAAAGTAGCCATTAAAATCCATTTTTAAAAAAGATTTTATTTATTTATTTCTTTGAGAGAGAGAGAGAGAGAGCATGAGCACAAGCAGGGGTACGGCAGGCAGAGGGAGAAGCAGACTCCCCACTGAGCAGAGAGCCTGACTTGGGGCTCAATCCCAGGACCCTGAGATCATGACCTGAGCTGAAGGCAGACACTTAATCTTGGACTGAGCTACCCAGGTGCCCCAAGCTAATGTTTTATAATAATGTTACCATAACGAATAAAAAAAACAATTTTTTTGTAAAATCCTGTTACCCGTCTCAATTCATTTATTTTTTTAAAGATTTATTTATTTATTTATTTGACAGAGAGAGAGAGAGACAGCCAGCGAGAGAGGGAACACAAACAGGGGGAGTGGGAGAGGAAGAAGCAGACTTCCCGTGGAGGAGCCTAATGCGGGGCTCGATACCACAACCCCGGAATCACGCCCTGAGCCGAAGGCAGAGGCTTAACGACTAAGCCACCCAGGCGCCCCATCAATTCATTTATTAATTCACAGAACAGTTATGAAGTCCAACCATTTATAAGGAAATATACATTCCTTGCTTCGAAGACAGATAAATATACAATTATAACACAACATCATTTGTGGGGACAAAACTACTATGGACCTCTTTGTAGGAGCTGTGGAATCAAGCACCATATACCAAGGGACCTAGAAAAAGTCTTGCCTACCATGCATCGGATAACAGGCACACTCACTACATTCCCAGCTGTGGAACTAGCAATAGCCCATAAATTGGCTTCAGCCCCTTCCTCTCAGCTACATCTGGGAGCCCCTGGAAAACACTGTCTTAGATAATCACCCATGGGTGAGAGAGGTTTTCTGGAAAACCAGATTTCCTGCAGAAAAGTTTCAGCACACCACCGGAGGAAAAAAAAAAGAAAAAAATCAGGTTTGGACACACTGGAAAGGTAATCATTAAAGACTACTTCAAATGCAAAGACAGCAATGCAAAACTTCAAAGAATATAAAAAGTCAAGGAAATATGACACCACCAAAGGATCACAATAATCTTCCAGTAATCGATCTCAAACACATGGAGATCTGCAATGTATATCTAAAAAAGAATTCAAAATGGCAGTTTTAAGGAAACTCAATGAGCTACAAGAAAACACAAAAAGCCAACTCAGGGGTGCCTGGGTGGCTCAGTCAGTTAAGCAGATTCTGCTTGTCCCTCTCCCTCTGCAACTCCCCCTTGCCCCGCTCACACACATGTTCTCCTCAAAATAAATAAATAAATAAAATCTTAAGAATAAAAAGCCAGTTCAGTAAAACGAGAAGAACACTATATGAACAAAAGGAGAAGTTTAATAAAGAGTTGGAAGGGCGCCTGGATGCCTCGGTCGGTTAAGTGTCTGACTCTTGGTTTCGACTCAGGTCATGATCTCAGGGGCTTGGGATCCAGCCCCGGGTCTGCTAGAGATTCTCACTCCCTCTCT
Organism: Ursus americanus; assembly: GCF_024610735.1. Lineage (NCBI taxonomy): Eukaryota > Metazoa > Chordata > Mammalia > Carnivora > Ursidae > Ursus > Ursus americanus. The sequence goes on along the minus strand of NC_142157.1, from coordinate 14,109,231 downwards.
CTGTCCCTCCCCTGACTTGCTCTCTTTCCCGCTCTCTAATAAATAAATAAAATCTTTTTTTAAAAAAGACCTGGAAATAGTAAAAAAGAACTAAACAAAAATTCTGAAGCTGAATAATATAGGGAAGGAAATGAAAGAAACAACAGAAACCACTGACAGGAAAATGGATCCCCCCAAAATCTGTGAATTTACAATGTTCAAATTTTAACTTTCAAATGATCCAATCAGTGGAGAACAAAGAAAAACAGAATGAAAAAGAGTGAGAAAAGCCTACGTGATTATGGAATACCACTAAAAGAAACAATGTGTAAATTATTGCAGTTCCAGAAGGAGGAGAGAGGGGAAAAAAAGACATAAAGCTTCAAGAAGTCATGGGTGAGAACACTCAAACCTAGGGAAACATTTGGACATCTAAGTTTATGAAGCTCACACATCACCAAACAAACTCAACTTAAAGAGATATTCTCCCAAACACATTATAATAAAACTGTCAAAAATCAAAACCAAAGAGAGAATCTTAAAAGCAGCAAGAGAAAAGAAGCTTGTCACCTACAAGTGAACCCTCATAAGGCTATTAGCAATTTCTCAGCAGAAACCTTACAGGCCAGGAGACAGAGGGATTACATATTCAAAATGCTGAAAGAAAAGAACTGCCAACCAAGAATACCATACTGAGCAAAATTATCCTTCAGAAATCAAATCAAATCAGTAAGTTGGATACACATTAATATAATGAAAAAAATTATATGATCATCTCAATATGTGCAGACCAAGCATTTGACAAAATTCAACATCTTTTCATGATAAACACTCTCAATACAGTGGGTACCAAAGTATCACAGCAGCAATGTCCACAAGAGCCAAACTGTGGAAGGAGCCGAGATGCCCTTCAACAGATGAATGGATAAAGACGATATGGTGTATATATATATATAATGGGGTATTACTCAGCCATCAGAAAGGATGAAATCTTACCATTTGCATCGACGTGAATGGAACTGGAGGGGATTATGCTGAGTGAAATAAGTCAGTCAGGGAGAGGCAATTATCATATGGTTTCACTCATCTGTGGAATATAAGAAACAGCACAGAGGATCATAGGGGAAACGAGGGAAAACTGAATGGAAAGAAATTAGAAGGGGAGACAAACCATGAGGGACTCTTAACTATGGGAAACAAACTGAGGGTTGCCAGAGGGGAGATGGGTGGGAAGATGGTGTAACTGGGTGACAGGCACTAGGGAGGGCACTTGTGATGAGCACTGGGTGTTGCATGCAAGTGATGAATCACTAAAGTCTACCCCTGAAACCAATAATACATGTTAACTAACTTGAATTTAAATAACATCTAAAAAACAAAAAAGAAACAAGTAATATCATGAAAAGGCAACCTACAGAATGAATGAAAATATTTGCAAGCCATGAATCTGAAAAATGGTTAATATCTAAAATATATAAAGAATTCATATAATCTGACAGCAAAAACCAAATAATTCAATTAAAAACTGGGCCAAGCACCTTAACAGGCATCTTTCCTCAGAAGATATTCAAATGGCCAACGGTACCAAAAAAGGGGCTCAACATCACTATTCATCAGGGAAACGCAAATCAAAATCACAATGATACACCCATCACCTCACACCTGTTAAAGTGGCTTTCATAAAAAAGACAAGAGATACCACTGGCAACGTTGTACAGAAAAGGGAATCCTTGTACACCATTATGGGACTGTAAACTGGTACAGCCGCTCGGCAAAACAGTGTGGAGGTTCCTCAAAAAACTAAAAATGGAACTATCATATGATCCAGTAATCCCATTTCTGGGAACGTATCTGACGAAAATGAAATCATTTCTCAAAGAGGTATCTGCACGCCTATGTTTACTGCAGCATTATTTATAGTAGCCAAGACACGGAAACAACCTAAGTGTCCATCAATGGATCCGGGGATTTAAAAAATGTGGTATGTATTTACAAGGGAATATTTTTAGCCACAAAAAAGAGGGAAACCCTGCCATTTGTGACAACATAAATGAACCTGGAGGGAATTATGCAAAGTGAAATAAGTCACACAGAAAGACAGATACTGTATGATCTGACTTACAGTGGGATCTTCAAAAAAACAAATTTACAGACTGGTGGTGGGCCAAGGGTACAAACTTCCTGTTATAGGACTACTAAGTTCTGAGGGTCTAAATTACAGAATGTGGATTACAATTAACAATACCCTATGATACATTGGGAAGTTGCTAAGAGAGTTGCTAAAAAAGAAATGATAATTATGTGAGGTGATAGAGTTATTAACACTATTATCATTTTACAATATAAAAGTATATTAAATTAATACAGGTATACCTTACACTTACACAGTTATCTGTCAATTATACCTCAATAAATCTGGAGAAAATTCAAAAATACTCATATGCCATTATATACCACTCAAAAATTGCAATAACCTGATTAATTTTGTTTGAAAAGAAAATGATTTGGGGGTGCCTGGGTGGCTCGGTCGGTTAAGCCTCTGCCTTCAGCTCAGATCTTAATCTCCAGGGCCTGGGATCTAGCCCTGCATCAGGCTCCCTGCTGAGCTTCTCCCTCTCCCTTTGCCCCTCCATCCTGCTCCTGCTCTCTCCTTCTCTCTCACAAATAAATAAAAATTTTTTTTAATTTTCTTAAAGAATATGATTTGGTAACTTTTGTATACTTTCAGCCTACTATTTAATCCTAATATAAAAAGTTAGATTTACCAACAGAAAATTATAATTACCTTTTCATGGACTAAATGCATGCAAGAGAATATTATTAGCAAATAGCTCCATAAATTCACAAAAAGACTGAAATTTCCCACAGGAGATTATCAATTTAGGAATTGAACATGAGCGTCTAAGAGCACTGAAAACACAAAGTGAGCAATTATTGTTTTAAAACTGTTACACAGATAACTCTTCTAGTTAAAATTTAACCAAAAAAGAAGGATCTTCCTGAAAGCAATTATTGAACAATTCTTCTTGACCCAAATTTCAACAAGAAATCTATAATTACAGAATATGAAATCGCTTTCATTTTGAACACAGCTGATAGAAACAACTTTTAAATAGAAAACATCTAGTCAGTCACCTCAAACTTAGGGTGGGGGGGGACACAACTATGAAGCCATGGTAACAAGAAGCCACCACAACCAGTTTTAAATGTGTGTAATTGATCAATGCCCGCTGGCCTCACTCAACAACCAAGCAATGTCAGCTCCTCCCTTCTAAAAGAAAGCCTAAAGAGGGGACAAAATCCCTCCGATACACATGCCTTGAGTGCCAACCAATCGACCAGTCTCACCCAAATTACCATGGTGTTTCAGCTGATGACAAGCCAGTTAATTCTCTGGAAGTCCCCCAAACCTTAAACTCTACTCTTCCCAAACCCTGTATAAGAATAGCGGACTGCTCTGTCAGAAAAGACTGTAAGCCATCAGCAGAGCTCTCTTACTAGTAGGCAATAAATTCCAACTTCATCTTTTTATTTCGGATATTGAGGGCTCATAATCCTCTGGCAAGAATTTTTAAAGCCGTATAATAATTTACCACCATATTTCATTTTCCTTAATAAAATATAAATGAAGTTTGCTATTCCTTTGATCCATTTTATCATGATTAAAACTAACATAAATATCAGTAAAAAAATAAGTAACAAGTAACCACAGTATTGGGCGCCCCCAGATTTAAAAAATTGCATATAACTGGCAGGTTAAATTGTCAGAACGGACCCCTGTCAAACTTTCTTTTTGTTTAAGGGAGAATTGGTATCATGTTAAAAACAATACATGGAGGTGAAACGCCATTCACTCAATAAACATTTATTGAATAGAACTACATATGCTAGAACGTTTTCTAGGCATGACAGCTGAAATAAAATGACATCTGAGAAATTACGTCTAGATTTATTAAAGTGAAAATCAGTGGTAACCTTTCAAAAATCAGTTCTGGAGTAGTGGGAGTGAAAACTACTAGAGACAATTCAAGAACAAATGGGAGGGAAATCAGGATCAGTGAGTGTACACGGCTCTTTTAAGGACATCATAGCTAAGCGGAATGATCATAGATAATTTTTCTTTTTAGTTTAGTTCAATCCTTACACAATGATGATGTAGTATTTTTGTAACAGTTTGAAGTTTTTAAAATTACATACATGTAGCATTAAGTGTTTCTTAAAAAAATGACAGACCAAGGGGACACCTGGGTGGCTCAGTCGGTTAAGTCTCTGACTCTTGATTTTGGATCAGGTCATGATCTCAGGGTCGTGGGATCGAGCCCCGCATGGGGCTGGGCTCTCAGTGCCAAGTCTGCTTGTCCCTCTCCCCCTGCTCTCTCTCTCTCTGATATAAATAAATAAAATCTTAAAAAAAAAAACTGCAGGCCAAGCCATTAAATAATTCACAAAATTATACATCCAAAAGACTCCTTAAAAATTTTCTAGATATGTATTATATAACCCGATTGTCATTTTTTTCTCATGCTTAGAAAGACCACAGAAAAACTGTTGAGTTTCAACAGCAGTGTTTCATGCTTGATAAAAATCATCTAACTCTAGGATATCGTCTACTATTCAAAATAATTAGTCATATTAAACTTCTATAAGAGAAGTAAAAGGAGTTTGGAATGCAGAAAATATTCCTATTTTGTAAACTAAATTTTTATCAATTATAAAATACGAAGTCACTGTTGAAAAACCTGGTGTGGTGCATGTAGAAATATATTCTCTTTAAAAGGGAAGGATAACAGCATGCATGCAAGGAACCTTAAAAAGAAGATTCACTGCATTAGCAACATCTTGGCTTACAGCACAGGGGTCATCAAATCAAATGTTTACATAGAATATGGGACAAATCGCTGTATGAAATCTCTTGGTAATATTCAGATCAATCCGAGGGCCCAACATTTGATCACTCCTGCATTAGGAACCAAAACCAAAAACCTAGTAACTAGCAATTTTGTTGGTAATTATGTTAGAGCACCAGTGTAGCAGGTAACTTCCTCTTGCAACTCAGCAGATAGTAACAGTGTTCTAAGATTTGCATAAGACATGACATGAAGCCAAACACTTTAAATATACTTTGTTAAACAATCAGTACACTGTAGACCTAAATTCATTTTTTCAAATGGTCACATACTATCTTGTCTTATACGGGAGAAAATTGATGGCTATTTAGACTAGCTCCAACTTTTTGATATGAGAATGCTATAATACATATCCTTAACATATCTGTCATATTTTATACATATAATAATGTATAATAAATGTCCTTAGAATGTATGTGTGTATGTGTGTGTGTGTGTGTGTGTATGTGTGTGTGTGTGTTTACACAAGTCATGTTTTCCTATAGGATCTAGTCCTGGCAATGAAGCCGTTGGGATAAAGGGACAGCATATTTGAAATTTTTGAAACACACTGCTAAATCACCCTGCAGGAAGGATTTACCAATTTCATCTAACAGCAGTGTATAAGAATGCCTTTTCCCTCACATCTGCTAATTTTGGTTATTATTTTTTTAATAAAATATTTATCACTATGACTGCAAAAAATGGTATCTCATTATTTGCATTTTTCTGATTAGCACCCAGGATGGAATCGCCTTACTAAAAATATAAAAAGTTGTTAATCATGAATGTTAGCTCCAACTAGAATTTGTTTCCTAGGAAAATAGTAATTACCTACTATTTACATATTGCTATAGGCTTACCCATCAGATTCTTCATCTTCCATAATAGGACATAGGTGGTTATCAGTTTTTCCACTCGCTCTTTGTTGAATTAGTCCAGGAGCAGCAGCGGCATATATGCTTTCTGATACTGCCAATTTATCACTTTCGTGCCTCTTCCTTTCTTCAACCATCTTTAAAGGAAGTTTGATACTAAGGATAACTGTTACTACTTTACTCATTAAAAAGAACTTTTTCATTAATTATAAATTTTTTAAAGATTTTATTTATCTATTTGTCAGAGAGAGAGAGGCAGAGCACAAACAGGGGGAGGTGCAGGCAGAGGGAGAAGCAGGCTCCCTGCTGAGCAAGGAGCCCGATGCAGGACCCAGTCCCAGGACCCTGGGATCATGACCTGAGCCAAAGGCAGATGCTTAACCGACTGAGCCACCCAGGCATCCCAGAACTTTTTTTCATTAATTCATTCATTTGACTCCTCGTTTGTCATAATTGTAATCGATAAAAATATTTTGTGTTTAACTTTATCATTACCAGTAATTGCAATTTTTATAAATTCTGCTTCATTTCTATTTGAATAAAAACAGCGTAATTGGGACATGTGGGTGGTCCAGTTGGTTAAGCATCTGCCTTCTGCTCAGGTCATAGGGATCGAGTCCAGAGTCCAGCAGCCAGCTCCTTGCTCAGCTGGGAGCCAGCTTCTCCCTCTGCCACCACCTCCCCCTGCTTGTGCACTCTCTCTCGCTCGCTCTCTCTCTGACAAATAAATAAAATCTTTAAAAAATAAACAAATAAAATTTAAAAATGGAAACAGCAGAATTTTCCAAAATTTTAAAAAGGGCTTTCTACATTTTGTATTCATATCCACACTTTGATACCTAACATTCCCCACCCCACCCCACCTGACCAGCAGATACAAAGAAATAAAAAGACAAAGACACAAGATTTGTCATCTTCTGTCTTTACCACCTGGATTTTGCATAAACAGCCAGATTTAAAGGATGTGACATTGTAGCGCTCCAGGCACAAATAAGAAGCTTTCCTCTTTCTGCACTGAGCTATTCTTTCCCCAACTGCCTTTTACAATTCTTTTCTCGTTTGGATCCTAGGGTTATCAAAAATTGACAGTGTTCATTAAAATATATGAACCAAAGGTCACCACAACACAAAAAGAACAGAGCGAAACTGATGTTAGTGTAGAATTTTGGGAAATGAGTCATGCTCCCCAAATTCCACATTCAATAACCATAACACTTTTTAGCTAGAGGGTATAAAAGTAACTATCACCTTCAATCCCATTTTCTGCTGATAATGGGAGTAAAACCATAAAAGGTTCAATGATTTGGCCAAAGTTCCTAAAGTGGCATTGCCTAGCATTTTATGGCACCAAAAGAGATGATACAATTCCTTAATGCTGAATCAGGTAAGTTATCAAATTCATTAAATTAATCAGATATATTAAAAGTGTGACCTTGACACAGTAAGTTAATACCTTAACTGGGGACGAGGTGCTTTGCTACTTTTTCTTTTAAAGGAGGCGATCTTGAGATTTTTGTCTATTTGTAAAATTCAATTCACCTCAAAAGTCAGTTTTCTCCCTTCAAGTGAAATACTGAAGATTTGCTGAAGGTTTATGCTACTACCTACATTATAAAAATCATACACATCAAATGTACCATACTTTATTAAACACAATACGAAGGTTTGACTCAACAGAAACATGTGAGAATGGTGATTAAAAAAAAAAAATGTGGAGGGGGTGCCTAGGTGGCTCAGTCAGTTGGGTCTCTGACTCTTGATTTTGGCTTGGGTCATGATCTCGGAGTCGTGGGATGGAGCCCCACATTAGGCTCTGTGATCAGTGGGGTGTCTGCTTTTCTCCCTCTCTCTCTCTCCCTTTGCCCCTCGCCCTGCTCATGCTCTCTAAATAAATGAATCAATCCTTAAAAATAATTCTGTTTAAAAATAAAGGGAAAAAAGTGATGAAATACAAATATTTGTTTTTAAAAATATCTCAAAGTGGTCGTGTTGGAATTCTAAGTTCCAAGAGTGAGTAAAGCAGAGAACATTGCACATACTGAAACGATAAATAGAAGCAATAGATTGGTTTAGCTCAAATATTTGTTTATATCCTTTCTCTTAGTCATTGCTTCTTTCCCATTTTATTGTTTATGGAAATGCAACTTATATTTAAGCCAACAGATAAAAATAAAAACCCCAGCATCACAATGCCGGATTTCGAGCTGTACTACAAAGCTGTGATCACAAAGACAGCATGGTACTGGCACAAAAACAGACACATAGACCAATGGAACAGAATAGAGAACCCAGAAATGGACCCTCGGCTCTTTGGGCAACTAATATTTGATAAAGCAGGAAAAAACATCCGGTGGGAAAAAGACAGTCTCTTCAATAAATGGTGCTGGGAAAATTGGACAGCTACATGCAAAAGAATGAAACTTGACCACTATCTCACACCATACACAAAAATAAACTCCAAATGGATGAAAGACCTCAATGTGAGACAGGAATCTATCAAAATTCTAGAGGAGAACATAGGCAACAACCTCTACGACATCGGCCAAAGCAACCTTTTTCATGACACATCCCCAAAGGCAAGAGAAACAAAAGATAAAATGAATTTATGGGACTTCATCAAGATTAAAAGTTTCTGCACAGCCAAGGAAACAGTCAGAAAAACTAAGAGGCAGCCCACGGAATGGGAGAATATATTTGCAAATGACACTACAGATAAAGGACTGGTATCCAAGATCTACAAAGAACTTCTCAAACTCAATACACGAGAAACAAATAAACAAATCAAAAAATGGGCAGAAGATATGAACAGACACTTTTCCAATGAAGACATACAAATGGCTAACAGACACATGAAAAAATGTTCAAAATCATTAGCCATCAAGGAAATTCAAATCAAAACCACACTGAGATACCACCTTACGCCAGTTAGAATGGCAAAAATAGACAAGGCAAGAAACAACAATTGTTGGAGAGGATGTGGAGAAAGGGGATCCCTCCTACATTGTTGGTGGGAATGCAAGTTGGTACAGCCACTCTGGAAAACAGTGTGGAGGTCCCTTAAAAAGTTAAAAATTGAGCTACCCTATGATCCAGCCATTGCACTACTGGGTATTTACCCCAAAGATACAGACGTAGTGAAGAGAAGGGCCATATGCACCCCAATGTTCATAGCAGCAATGTCCACAATAGCTAAATCGTGGAAGGAGCCGAGATGCCCTTCAACAGATGACTGGATTAAGAAGTTGTGGTCCATATATACAATGGAATATTACTCAGCTATCAGAAAGAACGAGTTCTCAACATTTGCTACAACATGGACAGCACTGGAGGAGATAATGCTAAGTGAAATAAGTCAAGCAGAGAAAGACAACTATCATATGATTTCTCTCATCTATGGAACATAAGAACTAGGATGATCAGTAGGGGAAGAAAGGGATAAAGAAAGGGGGGTAATCAGAAGGGGGAATGAAACATGAGAGACTATGGACTATGAGAAACAAACTGAGGACTTCAGAGGGGAGGGGGGTGGGGGAATGGGATAGACCGGTGATGGGTAGTAAGGAGGGCACGTATTGCATGGTGCACTGGGTGTTATACACAACTAATGAATCATCGAGCCTTACATCGGAAACCGGGGATGTACTGTATGGTGACTAACATAATATAATAAAAAATCATTAAAAAAAAAAAAAAAGAAAGACATAAAAAAATAAATAAATAAATAAATAAATAAAAACCCCAGAGATGGGGCACCTGGGTGGCTCAGCAGTTAAGAGTCTGCCTTGGGCTCAGGTCATGACCCCAGGGGCGTGGGATCGAGGCCCACATCAGGCTCCCTGCTCAGCAGAGTCTGCTTCTCCCTTTCTCTCTCCATCTGCCTTTCCCTCTGCTCATGCTCATAACATGCTTTCTCTCCCTCTCAAATAAATAAATAAATAAATCTTTTAAAAAAACACGCTAGAGATTATTATATGTTTTTTAAAGATTTATTTATTTTAGAGAGAGAGAGCATGAGCAGGAGGGGCAGAGGGAGAAGGAGAGAGAAACTAAAGCAGACTCCACACTGAGCGCAGAGCCCAACGCGGGGCTTGATCTCACAACCCTGAGATCACGACCCACGCCAAAACCAAGAGTCAGATGCTCAACTGTGCCACCCAGGCACCTCAAGATAACTGCATTTTTTAAGCCATTTTCTTTACCGTTAGTTTGGTTCATGAGGTCACACGGTACCTAGCTAAATTAGTTTCCCAGTTCATATGCCACTTGGGAGACTGACAGAGAAACTTAAGGAAAAGAAATCATAAGAATGCTTCCTGCACTCCTATCATTTACATAGCAGAAATAATCTATTTCCAAACACAATTACATATTTAGACAACCCATCTTATACACAAAGTTTTTTCATAAGTGGAAAATCAAAATGGCTCAGATAATGATAAAGAGAAAAAACAAGACAACAGCAGTAAAGTGAATTCTACCTCTTTTTGAAGTTGAACGTTCTCATTTTCCAATGACACGAATTCTACCAGTAACAGGCCCATCTCATTCACACACTTTAGTATATCTGGCTGTAATCCTTCACTTCGATAGACTTCTGATGTTCTGTAACTACATGATGGAGAAGAACTCACATGTTCTAATTCAGGTTCCATGCTTCTATAGTTATTAGTACTGTCGTTATCTGCATTTAGTGGCTTCTGAAAGGAGTCTTTTGTTTTCTTGTAAGTGTTTGTAACAGCAGAAATATTGTGCCTTTTCATTTGAACCATTTGTCTCATTTCATGGAAGCACGCAAGCCAAAAATCAAAAAGCCTTCTTAGATCACTAGACGGAGGTATACATCCAACGTCTAATTTACAATTAGTGCTATTTTGGTTCATACTTGCTGACATTCCCATATCAAATTCTTGGTCCTCTTTCACTTCAAACGTAACGAGTGGGTTCCTTACGTTTTTATTTTCTGTATCACTATTAAAACCCTCATTTTTGTTAAAAACGTGCTCAATGTCTAGTGTACCATTTTCACAGTCTGATTTATTTCCACTGGATGAAATATTAGAAGATGACTGGCAAGCATATGCCAAGGACCCAGAGTTTGGACGAGAAAGAATGACCTTTTTGACACTAGGCTCTTTTTGTTCAGGAAATGCCTGAAATACTACAGGGACAGGCACTGCAAATGCATCTTTTTTCTCACAACCAAGTCCATCATTTGTTAAATGAGAAGGTATTTCCTTTAAGTTTGCTCCTTCTTTAAAGTTACCATGTCGTGATTCTTCTTTAGGATAAGTAGTAATTTTGTCCTTTTTACAAATTGCACCAAATTTCCGCTTTAACTTACTGGTGATGAGTTTTACATTAGTTTTCCACTCTAATTTGCCTTTTCTGTTCCACATTTTCTCATCCTTTTGCACAGAAGGATGTACTGAATATACAGATAGATCATCCTCTCTATCACATTTCTTATTCATTTCTGGTTCTTGAGCCATTTTTTGTAGATGCAAAAGTGGAATGTTACCTTGATGGATCTGATTTTCAGATGTCTTTTCTGCCAGGATACATGTTTGTAAAATAACTTTATCCTTATGTAATCAAGTATGGACAAAGAAAAATTAGAAAACAATTAAAATTTAACTGTTAAATTTCTTAAGCTATGTTAGGCTGCTCCTAAGTCACTGGATTGTCACTAAGAAGTGAGAAATAACTCACCCTAGCCTAAGACAGAAGAAAAACATAAATCCATAAACTTCATTTTGTCAGTTTTTTGGAACTAAACAATTCATTACATGTTACAGCTACCAAAAAAGGAATTAGATGATTTCTAATGCTACAAACTTAAAACACTTTATCTCACCATACCTTAAATAGTGAGCCCCTACAGTGCATGTGAGGATATTTTTTGAAGATTAATAACTAGAGAATAGGCAAATGTTAAATTATTAGAAGCCAAAATCAATTAACAGCAATCAGAAAGAAAACCAAATTCCTAAATTTTAATTCAAATTCTATACTATGATAGTGTTATACGTCACTATACATTATCTGCTTGTATCCAGCTCTAATATATTGTAATGCCCACTGAGTGGATACAAAAAATTTAATAAGACTCACTGATTTCCTATGCTGAAATGAAATAACTGAAAAAGTTATTATTACTCAAGCACAAAGGTCCCATCCTGGAAGGAATGACTCTACAATAGGCAATTGTGTTGATTTTATGACCCCGCTCTCTGAAGTCAACTACACAGAGATCACAAGGCAAAATAAATCTTTAATCTGGGCATTAGTGACTGGCAGTACACAACTGCACATTTTGAACCACTAAGAATAATTACTCCTACATGAATCTAAGTCAGCAGTCATTATTGTCACACTGCTCATAATTTAACTACTTACACAGATGATTCAATATTTGATGTTACCTTCTTTATCATGTAAAAATTACAAAAATGCAAGCAAACAATATTCATGAATTTTTTTTGTCTCAATTCCAAGGATAAAGTTTAGCTGTAAGTTACTACAAATTCTAACAATATTTTAAGCTTTGTAACTTGTAAAATTTTAGAAAAACTATTAAATTATAATCTGTTGACTTCAATATGTCCGTTCAAAAGATAATTTCGTTTGAGCTAGGTTACATTATTAAAGCAGGGAAAACCATATAAAATCAGAAATCTAAATTTTTACATACCTGCAGGTGGTTATTTTCCCTTTCACCCTGTCTTTCTTGCTCTTCTTCTGATGTCATTTCTAAGTTTCGTTCTGCTGACAAGTCTATATATTTAGTAAAAATGGACTACTTTTAGCATGGTTAGATAAAAGTTATAACCTCCATAAAAATAGAAAATAACATTTTATCGATTACGAGTTTAAATTACACTCTTTAGCTGAATATTTACTTGAAGAAATACTTTTCATTATCGAAAACTTCAACAAACCATTTGGGAAATCCTAAATGTCACCAGGTTAAAGGCATACAAACATCTCAAAGATTCATTCACAAATTCATCCACCTAACATCCATGAACAAAACAACCAGAAACAAAATTTGAAAAGACAGCAGAAACATATAAAATCTCAACAGACTATTCTTCACCTTATAACAGTACCTCTGAAACAACACCCTAAGCTTCAACTACATTATTCGTGGTTGCCAAAATTACTAGTACTTTTGATGCCACTATCAGTGTACAACCTTCCCACGGGTGTATGTGCCTGATGAGTGTAAACATTCCTGAAATGTTTTCCTCTACTACTTGACAAATTTCTTTACACCTTTTAGGACACAGACTGCTATATGTAAGTCATCCTTGATTATGGCTATCCTTCCCCAGATAAACAGGTGTCTCTTTCTTTGGGGCTACCTTAGTACTTTACAGATTTTTCTAGCGTATCTTCACCACCTGAACTGCTAATTACTTCTTTATATATCTATTTCTTTTGCTCCTACACTGTGTGGAACAATCTCTCTCTCCCTCTCTTTTCAGAGAGGGAGAGGGGGAGGAGCAGAGGGGGAGAGAGAATCTTGACCAGGCTCCATGCCCAGCACTGAGCCCCAAACAGGGCTCGATCTCACAACTCTGAGGTCATGACCTGAGCTGAAATCAAGAGTTGGACACTCAACCTACTGAACCACCAAGGCACCCCTGTATGGGACAATCTCTCAAATCATCTCTGTGTAAACAGTCTTTATTTTACTCACTCATTTTTTACCGAATTCCCACTGAGTGCTAGGCACCCAGGTTTAAAGAAGCATGTAGATAAAAGGTGTCAGATAAAAGGTGGCACCCAGGTTTAAAGAAGCATGCAGATAAAAAGAAAAACAATGGTTTTTCTAGAGATAATGCCTGAACTGAGACTACAACAGTGAGGTCAGCCAGATTCAAAGGGGTTAGAAGGTAGAAAATGGGGACAGTAGGCAAGGCTGTAGTAAGACAAGGGAGAGAAGCCCACAACAGGGTAAATACTTGTCTAAACTACAGGGATCCAAGAGGAAGACATCACCAGCAGTTCAGAATGCCAGAGAAAAGGGCAGACAGCAGAAAGCATCAGACAGCGTTTGGAAGAATTCAAGATTGTGAAAGCTTTATATGTAATTTTAAGATACCCGGACACAAATGTTTTTCCAACAGTAGTTCATAATCATATTTGCGTTTGAGACAGATCACTCTAAATGCCGCGGAGAGCAATGAATTTGAGGGGCATTGTAATAAAAGATGGGAGATGAATTAGAAGACAGTAACACAAAATAAAGATGAAGCAAGCACACCTGAACTGACAGAATGGTTCCAGAAATAATCAGGATATAAAATTATCAGGGCCCAGGACAGAATAAATCTGTACTAATTGAATAAACACACTATCTTGGATTCCTAGAGAACTAACTTTGCTCATTACCTTATAAAAGGCATCAAGTGAGAAGAGAAATAATCTACATGAACTGTTTTAAGTTGCTTGTATTTATTTTTTAATTTTTCTCTTTCGTATCTTCCTGTGTTACAGGAGCCTGTAGGTGTTTTGTCTTAAAAGTCCTGCTTCTTGGATCCACCAAGCTCAGGAAGAAGTAACAGCAAACAAGTCAATTGTATAGGTAAACAACTTTGAATTCATTGCCTGTACTCACTACTCTAGGAGCTAACTGAAAATCTTTTGAAAATACAGTGTTAATTCTACAAGTAAAGAAAGAACATAAAACTACAGGGGTGAAAAAAATACTGTACTCTTTATTAGTACAGACCTGATCATATGAGAGAAAAGGCACTGAATTAACTGGTACATTAAGTAGAGCACACATTAGATGTGGTTCATCAATAGATGTGGTTCATCTTAGAATTAAAACTGATTTTCCATAGATCATTTTTAAATGATATAGTACTATTTAAAACCAATATTCCATTTATTCATTAAAAATAATAAAGGAGGGCGCCTGGGTGGCTCAGCTGGCAAAACAGCTGCCTTCGGCTCAGGTCATGATCTGGGATTCCTGGGATCGAGTCCTCCATCAGGCTCCCTGCTCAGCTGGGAGAGTCTCCTTCTCCCTCTGCCCCTCCTCCCACTCGTTCTCTCAATCTGTCTCTCTCAAATACATAAAATCTTTAGATAATAATCATAATAATAAAGGGACACCTGGGCGGCTCAGTGAGTTAAGCGTCCGTCCGACTCTTGATTTCAGCTCAGGTCATGATCTCAAGGTCCTAAGATCAAGCCCCCCATCAGGCCCGGTGCTGAGCATGGAGCCTGCTTGGGATTCTCTCCCTCCCTCTCCCTCTGCCTCTCCCTCCCTCCCCACTTTCTCTCTCTAAAAAAAATAAAAATAAGAAAGCAAGGAGATGGACTATGCATACAGAGCTGAGAAGGTGATAACTACATAGTAAATCCTCAACGATTCCCATTACTGCTGGGAAAACCAACTCTAAAATAAAGTCATAGAGAATACAGGAAATAGTCTAATATTTCGTTTGGGAAGGTGCTTTTATTAGGTACAGTGAATATAGTTTAACCAATACTTGTGAATTTAGAGCTATAAAAATAAAGCTAAGAAATTATGTTTTGAGTAAGCAATCTTTAGATTGCTACCTAGTATTCTCAACTGGCTCCAAAGTTCTAAATATAATCTTGCTACCCGCTCTCAAGCGAATGCAAAAAACTAGCCTAAAGGAAATTACTTTCTCCTCATTCTTATTCATATGTTGTTTTGCTTAGAGCAAGAATGCAAATGTCTTGCTAAAAGATATTCTGTTTGGTTGTAGGTTGCAGAAAAGGAGTAAACACAAAGTAATTTTTGCCACAAAATTAGTTTTGAAAAATCAGAACTATGGTGAAGTCATGGAGAGGTTGAATTCTCTATGATTCTTTATTACCTTCTTTGCGCTCTCTGGTTTCTGGTGGCTGTGATTCACACAGGTCGTGGAGTTTATAATTCTCTAACAGAAACACAGCTCCAATATTATTCATCTTTTCTTTATCTACTAAGGTCGTCTGTCCAAATTCTGTGGGTGCTGACTGAATTTTGGTCATCGATTGTGATATAGATGGGCACCTATCATCAACCTTCAAATCCCTGTATCTTTGACAAGTCTCATTATTCTGGGTCAAACCAGTGGACTCCCAATTGGACAAATCGGAAAACAAAGTTTCATTTATTAGAATGTAAATAATAAGACAAACTTGACTAATCCGTATAAACTCTTTTGTCAAAGAAGCAGTCCCATGTCCTGTTCTTCTCCCACACATACTACTGCTCATTCATAACTTACTGTATTTTACATGTCCTCTACTTGCCATTCACACAGATGAATTTAACTGTCTCTCATGTTTTTTATTCTCTAGTATTACATATTTTAACTCACTCACCAAGCTCTATTACATATTCTGTATTCCCTAAGGACTTTTGTTCATTAGTAATTAAGATTTTCCAAGGTATGAATTATTTTAGTAACAACATTTATGTCTAACCATTTATTTTATGTTTAAATACGCACCCTGTGTTCTACAGACATGGGTTTTAAAACATTTTCAACGAATGGTACTACCTTAATTACAATGACATGGTCTTTCCTCAATGCACCAATATCTTCAGAAATTTTTAAGCCTTGGATAAACATCATAAACTTACATGAGAAAAGCAAGCCTCGGGTGATCTAATCATTTCCAAGTAAAAACAGAATGAGTCTCAGTCCACAGCAGATCCAAAAACTACAGTGCCATGAAACAGGAAATGTATAACAAAACTATTTTCCTTTTTTTTTAAACAAGATTGTCTGATTTAAGCCTCTTAAGGCTAGTGAAAGAAAAAAGCAAGAAATGCAGAAACGAAACCTTAATGCCCATTTCATCACAAGGGTCCCTTTATCATTTTGCATCCATGACCCCTGTGTATGGTTTAAAACAGTCCTCCCGTGTCTTCTGAGAATCCGGAGTTCCAAAGTCCATCCATTCACAGGGTCCAAGAGGTCAAAACTGTTTTCACAATAATGCTAAATGTTATTTGACATTTTCACTCTCATTCTCTTATTACGTGTACGGTCAAGTTTTCTAAAGATATGATACGTGATAGTATCACAAGTCACATGATTAGTGGGTCATAGCTCGAATGGCTAACAATGTATGATTGTGTATGCTTGTATTTTAAATGTTTGTTTTAATTTCTAATATTGTAAATATCAACAGATGCAACCCACTAAAGCAGAAATTCTTTGGAATTCCTAATAATTTTTAGATAGTATAAAAGGACCCTAAGGCCAATAAGTTTCAGAATTACTGTTTTCAAAGATTGTGTCTGACAAATATTAAGATCTACCTAACTACTTCCCACATTTTTAATAATCAAAGATACCATACACACACACACACACACACACACACACACACACACACACACACACACACACCGTGTCTGCTAATAACATCTATTTGGCTTCAGATGACCAACAAAACAACACTAAGATGAAATAAAATTAAAACACAATTGACATGACAGCTAGTGAAGCTTTACTCCAGATAAAGATCAGAATTCATATAAACATTGAACACTGGCAAAACCTTAGAGTCTACTAATAATTTCTAGGAATCCTTAGGAAGTAAAGGGATTCGAAACTAGAACTTTAGGATTTCAAAACATAAAAGTACAAACTTGAGCTAAAACTTCATTTTTAAAATCTCTTTTTCTAATGCTTGTAAATATCTTTTGTTCAAACATGGATATCAACAATGATATCTACCTTATTTATGTCAAATCCGTCAGTTAAATTTGCCATTAACCCCCCAAAAAATCAGAATAAGAAGAGGGTAAGCATTGAATATTTTACTGTACTTCTTTCCACCATTAAATTTGTATTGTACAATTTACCTGACTTTGATGTGTCTTTTTTCTTAATCTCTATTGTTTTATTACGAACAGAAGCCTTCACCTCAATGATCGGCTGAATGGGTATTGAAACAATATGATTAAGACATAATGTACATTTCATTCAATTTCTAATTAAAAATACAAATAATGCTGAACTTACCAATAACGTAAAGGCAATTAACACATTTTGTATATTACATGTCTTATATACTGTGTTCTTACAATAGAAACTAAAGAAAAGCCTATTAAGAAAATCATAAGGAAGAGAAAATACATTAACAGTACAGTACTGTATGGAAAAAAAATCTGTAAGTGGACAAACAATTCAAACCCATCTTGTTCAAGGGTCAACTGTATACCTATACGGTGTCACTGAAACTTAACATACCCCAAATTAGAAATCCACTTTCCCATTCTAACTTTCCCATTCTTCTCCTGACACTAATGTCATTTATTTTTTGTCCTTCAGAAATCTTCACATTTAAAAAAGTGTCATCAATATACACCAAATCACTAAAGACTGCTGTGATCATTTTTGTCTTATATTTCTATAGCACCCTTTACAGTTTACAAAGTGTTTTCACATTTGTTACCACATTTGTTCATTACACATACCAGAGAAGTAGGTATGAGTACCATTTCTATGAATGAGGTCACTGACATTCAAACAGGTTAAACAAGTTTCTCTGGGATCCCACAACTACCAAGTGACAGAACCAGGATGCTAGCATATCTCTTGACTTCAAATATGGTGCTCACACCATGTGTAGCACCTGCCTGTGCTAAGAGATCAGGCCCTTTAATCCCCTTCTATAGTCAATCACCTTAGAATAGGCCATCATTAATTTATACTTGTTTCTACAAGTATGGCTGCCACAAAGATACTCAATGCATACTATTTTAACTATCTGAAATGGTTTTTAGCTATTAAAACATCAGTAAAGCAGGGGAGCCTGCGTGGCTCAGTGGGTTCTGGGATCTAGCTCCATGTGCTCAGCGGGAAGCCTGCTTCTCCCTCTCCCTCTGCCCCCCTCCCCGCCACCTGCTCATGCTCTCTTCCTCTCTCTCTCTCCCTATCTCTCTGAAATAAATAAAATCTGTTTAAAAATAAATAAATACAACACCACTAAACCAAATTGTTATTACAATTCCAATGCTCCTTGTAAATTTACTTGACAATCCAAATATAATACTTTCAGGGGCCCTGGATAGCTCAGCCGGTTGAGTGTCGAACTCTTCGAGTCAGTTGGGCTCTGCACTCAAGCGTGGATTCAGATTCAGATTCTCTCTCCCTCTCGCTCCCGCCCACTCACTCACTCTCTCAAATAAATAAATAAATAAATAAATAAATAAATAAATAAATAAATAAATAAAATCTTTTAGAAATGTGTATATATATAATACTTTCATATCCCAGGCATTATCGTTTCAAGTTCCGGCTATAAAAAACTATAATCCAAACTCTTTCTAGATCTCATTAGCAGCTTTGCACATCCATATACACCACAGAATCATACATTTGGCCCTAGGTTGGCCTGGACCAATTCTTTAGTTTTTTAGATATCTTAATTTCAAAACCCAAACTAATTCCTTTTCAGTTCTAAGCCTCAGTTTTCTCCAATAATACTACACAGCTTTTGTTAAGCTTGCAAATTAGCAGAACTGTATTATGCTATATCATTATATTTACACATAATGATTTTGTCAATTACAGGTAAAAGGATAAGGAAATACTTTTTATGGGCAAACACACAGACAAGAGAGTAAAGCCTAAGCATTCCTTTCATGTTTTCACATCACTCAACGCTTATATTGTAAAACAAGAAGAAGAAAACAGTACCTCAGAATGCCAAGGTGATTCTCTATCTTCCTCTTCTCCCAATCCTATTACCATAACTACAAAATATAGTCACAGATACATTAATAAGAACATGTATCATTATGAATTTCAAACATATATACAAGCCTATCCGTATTTAAGAATATTCCAATAATATAAAAGGGATAGGAGTAAGATTTTCAGAGCTGAAGTATTTTCAAGAAGAAAAAGTTGGTAGTCATCGGGATACTTATAAAGAAAGACAGCAAAAGAAAAATACCTTAATGAAATGGAAAACATATCTGGATCTACAGACTTACAGATTGTGATATACCAGCACTTAAGCATAGAAAAAGATTCATAGATGTTCACTCACTTACCATCTCCATTATTTTTGGATGCTCTATCAGCAGAAGTCAAGTTGTCATTAACTGTTTGCTCTCGTGGAGCACTTTCCATATCAATCCCATTGTCCTTTTCCCCAATTGCTGATAGCACCTCTCCGTCCTATAAAAACAACACAAAACAAAACCCACCTTCAGAAAACATCACATTAATTCAATTGCTCGCTCACTCACTTACTCAAGAAAGACAAATACATACCGTCTCCGTCAAGTCATAGGCACTATCCTGGGACAAGTTGGAAATAGAAAGAAAAGACAGAGACTACCCTATATGCTAGTAGGACCAGAGATGGACGAAAACAGGTAAGAACACAGAGTATCATTTACTAGTTCTACAGGTGAGGTGAATGAAGCACAGCGAAGGCACAAAAGAGAAAACAGTTGTATGTGGGAAGCTCAGGAAGTGCTGCAAAGATAGGGCTGTATCTTGAAAGACAGACAAAGTGCACAAGGAGGGTGTGAAGGGCCTTCTAGAAAAGGTAGGAGGAGCAAAAGGATGAACTATGAAATAACACAGGAAGTGACGATAGCTAGAGAATGTGGCAAAACTGGAACACACTTTTTGGGAATGGGATACAGACATGTAATTGGAAAATCAGGACTGAACCAAAAAGGTGTCATGCTAGAATATGAACTTTCTCCTTCATGTCATGGGTATCCACCAAATAAGCGGAGAAGTTACATCATCACAAACATATTTAAAAAGGTCACTCTGACAGCAATGTCAAGATGAGCATAAAGGAACCAAAACCAGAAGAGCATTTCAAAATTATAGGTGAGGGGGTGAATTATGGTAATAAGATATGAAAAATGGTAAGCAGGGACAAAATACTGAATGTGGTGAATGACTGAATGTGCTAAATTTTTTTTTGTTTTTTAACTTATTTCTTTTTTAAATTTTTGTTGATTGATTGATTGATTGATTGGTCAGGGAAAGAGAGAGAGAGCACAAGCAGGAGGAGTGGCAGGCAGAGAGAGAAGCCGGCTCCACGCTGAGCAAGGAGCCCAACCCGGGACTGGATCCCAGGATCCTGGGATCATGACCTGAGCTGAAGGCAGACACTTACTTAACCCACTGAGCCAGCCAGGTGTCGCTTTTCTAATTTAAATTCAATTAATTAACATATAATGTATTACTGGTTTCAGAGGTAGAGATGTGGTGATTGTTTTTTAAAAATTTATTTATTTATTTTTAGAGAGAGAAGTGTGCGCATGCAGGGGAAGGGGCAGAGGGAGAGGAAGAGAGAGAATCCTCAAGCAGACTCCCTACTGAGTATGGAGCCAGACATGGGGCTTGATATACCAGGACCCCGAGAACACGACCTGAGCCAGTCATGAGTCAGATGCTTAACCGAGTGAGCCACCCAGGTGCCCCTGGATATAGCAATTTCGGGGAAGTTTGGAGTCCAGGATTTTTCCTGCTTCAGTGTTTCGGTGGTGCCATACACTAGCATGGGGAAAACAAATGACAGAGCAGATTACAAAAAGTCAGGGAAGTGGGAAAGGTCATAAACGATGTTTTCAATCCGGGACATACCAAATTTGAAGCACCCAGGAGACTTAAGAAGAAAGTTATAGACAAATACATTTGAAGTAGGAAAAAAATGACATTGCTCAGGAAAATATAATTAATATAATTACACATATTTAAATATAAATATAACAAAATATAATTGATATAAGTAAATAATGTAAACCTACACAGAACTCTGAAATTTTCAGAACAAAAATAAAGGTAGGGGGAAAAAGCCATGGGATTCAATATTTCAATTATATACTTCACATTAGTTTCAAGGATAGAAAATACACTTTTATTAACATAGGCAAGTTAATGGGCACCTGGGTGGCTCAGTTGGTTAAGCAGCTGACTCTGGATTTTGGCTCAGGTCATGATCTCGGGTTTGTGAGACTGAGCCCCACATCAGGCTCCATGCTCAGTGGGAAGTCGGCTTCTCTCCCTCTCTCTTCCTCTCCCTCTTACCCTCTCCCCCCACCACACACTCCCTCTCTCTCTCGCTCTGAAATAAATAAAACTTTAGGAAAAAAACATACGCAGGCAAGTATTCATCTCTGTAATGAACAGCATTTTAAAGATTAATAAAAAGATTTAATCGCAAAACACCGATTTAAGATTTTATAAGAATACTCCTTTTTAAAAAACAATCTTAAAAAGATTTAAATTGTGGAAGAGAAATACTTATGGGATCACAGCATTTTGAGGCATTTTTAAGTACTACTATGATTTATGAAAAAAGATAAATCCCATTTTAAAATTCACATAGTTTTCTTCTGTGAACTGTGACTAGCAAACTAATAGCTCTAATTTCCTATCTACGAATACAAGACAGTAGTTAAGGACTGGAGAAAGAACCTAGTACTAACAAATTAATAATCATGACCATCCAAGCTGAATGTTTTAAAGACTCCAAATACATGTATGATTATCAAGCAGGGCCCAATATTCACATGAGGAAAGAAGAAAGGGACCAAAAAAATCCAATCACCAGTATTTCTGAGTTTCAGATTCGAAAGAATTCGCACGTTAAATTTAACAACTACGTGCGTGCCTGGCTGGCTCAATCGGAAGGGTGTGTGACTCTTGATCTCAGGGTTGTGAGTTCAAGCCCCGTGTTGGGTATAGAGATTACTCAAAATTTTTAAAACCTAAAAAAACCCCCAAGAATTAACAACTAGGAATACTAAAGTTTCCTGGGAATAATATAAAATGTATCCACTATTGGAGATACTTGAAAAAGTAAAAATCATCTTCCAGAAATAATTCTGTACACTCTGTTGGCAACCTTTCCTTCCTTATGACTCTACGATGACAAATAGTTCATATTAGAAAAAAACTTATAAATTGTGAGTTCATTCATTTGATGTCTTTGTATGTATCTATTATATGCAGATATAATTAAAAATAAATAAATCAGAATCCAGAAACAATTTTCTCCTTTAAGAGTGTTGCAGCTTAAAATTTATTTCATTTGCTGGATAAAGATTAAGAACCTCACTTACATAATCAGAAATTTCCGTTTTAATTAATGAAAAGACTACATAAAATGTTTACTTATTTCCTCTCTTTATTCTCAAAAAGATCTAAAACCTGCCAAGATTATACCACACAGTACGTTAAATTAGAAACCACAAGGAAGGGCACCTGGGTGGCTCAGTTGGTTAAGCGTCTGCCTTCAGCTCAGGTCATGATCCCAGGGTCCTGGGATCGAGTCCTGAATCAGGCTCCCTGCTCAGTGGGGTGTCTGCTTCTCCCTCTGCCCCTCCCCCTGCTTCTGTGTGCTCCAGCTCTCAATATCTCTCTCTCACTCTCTCGCACAAAATAAATAAATAAAATCTTCAAAAAAAAGAAAGAAAGGAAGGCAGAAAGGAACCAGAAGGAAGACAATGGCCAAAAATTCAAAATTCATAATAAATCTGATTAAGGTCTAACACAGATTTCACTTTGCATTATCACAGATTTTGCTAAATTAAATATGAGATATCACACTTTATTAAAGTTAAAGGGATAAAATTTTCTTCCAGGCTTCATGAAAATCAGCTGTAAGTCATTCAGAAGAGTCTAAGCATTTGTATTACCTGACTTTGTTTTCTTAGTTTGCACTCAAAATAATCTCTACCCTATTTTATAATACAGACTATCTGCTCTCCCTTAGCCCCACTACTGCAATTGTGTTTTTGTAATACTCTCTCTCAACTCTTCAATCTTTACATTCATCTTGCCCTTCTTAAATGAATTCTTCCCCCCACCCCCTCCCTCATCTTCACCTCCATCTAGCTGTTCTTGCCAGTTGCTTTCTAATTCTTTACTTCCATACTGGCATACCTAAGAATTGTTCACTCCCACCAACCTTTATAAATCTCAATCCGGTACTTATCTCCCTGTTGTTATTACACTGTGTTCTCTTATGATCTTGAGGACTTCTAGCATATCTCTTGACTTCAAATATGGTGCGCACACCATTGTGTAGCACCTGCCTGTGCTAAGAGATCAGGCCCTTTTTATCCCCTTCTATAGTCTATCACCTTAGAATAGGCCATCATTAATTTATACTTGTTTCTACAAGTATGGCTGCCACAAAGATACTCAATGCATACTATTTGAACTATCTGAAATGGTTTTTAGCTATTAAAACATCAGTAAAGCAGGGGCGCCTGCATGGCTCAGTGGGTTCTGGGATCTAGCTCCATGTGCTCAGTGGGAAGCCTGCTTCTCCCTCTCCCACTGCCCCCCTCCCCACCCCCTGCTCATGCTCTCTTTCTCTCTCTCTCCCTCTCTCTCTGAAATAAATAAAATCTGTTTAAAAATAAATAAATACAACACCACTAAACCAAATTGTTATTACAATCCCAATGCTCCTTGTGAATCTACTTGACAGTCCAAATATAATACTTTCAGGGGCCCTGGATGGCTCAGCCGGTTGAGTGTCGAACTCTTCGAGTCAGTTGGGCTCTGCACTCAAGCATGGATTAGATTCAGATTCTCTCTCCCTCTCGCTCCCGCCCACTCACTCTCTCAAATAAATAAATAAATAAATAAATAAATAAATAAATAAATAATCTTTTAGAAATATGTGTATATATATAATACTTTCATGTCCCAGGCATTATCGTTTCAAGTTCCAAGCTATAAAAAACTATAATCCAAACTCTTTCTAGATCTCATTAGCAGCTTTGCACATCCATATACACCACAGAATCATACATTTGGCCCTAGGCTGGCCTGGACCAATTCTTTAGTTTTTTAGATATCTTAATTTCAAAACCCAAACTAATTCCTTTTCAGTTCTAAGCCTCAGTTTTCTCCAATAATACTACACAGCTTTTGTTAAGTTAAGCTTGCAAATTAGCAGAACTGTATTATGCTATATCATTATATTTACACATAATGATTTTGTCAATTACAGGTAAAAGGATAAGGAAATACTTTTTATGGGCAAACACACAGACAAGAGAGTAAAGCCTAAGCATTCCTTTCATGTTTTCACATCGCTCAATGCTTATATTGTAAAACAAGAAGAAGAAAACAGTACCTCAGAATGCCAAGGTGATTCTCTATCTTCCTCTTCTCCCAATCCTATTACCATAACTACAAAATATAGTCACAGGTACATTAATGAGAACATGTATCATTATGAATTTCAAACATATATACAAGCCTATCCGTATTTAAGAATATTCCAATAATATAAAAGGGATAGGAGTAAGATTTTCAGAGCTGAAGTATTTTCAAGAAGAAAAAGTTGGTAGTCATCGGGATACTTATAAAGAAAGACAGCAAAAGAAAAATACCTTAATGAAATGGAAAACATATCTGGATCTACAGACTTACAGATTGTGATGTACCAGCACTTAAGCATAGAAAAAGATTCATAGATGTTCACTCACTCACCATCTCCATTATTTTTGGATGCTCTAGCAGCAGAAGTCAAGTTGTCATTAACTGTTTGCCCTTGTGGAGCACTTTCCATATCAATCCCATTGTCCTTTTCCCCAATTGCTGATAGCACCTCTCCGTCCTATAAAAACAACACAAAACAAAACCCACCTTCAGAAAACATCACATTAATTCAATTGCTCGCTCACTCACTTACTCAAGAAAGACAAATACATACCGTCTCCGTCAAGTCATAGGCACTATCCTGGGACAAGTTGGAAATAGAAAGAAAAGACAGAGACTACCCTATATGCTAGTAGGACCAGAGATGGACGAAAACAGGTAAGAACACAGAGTATCATTTACTAGTTCTACAGGTGAGGTGAATGAAGCACAGCGAAGGCACAAAAGAGAAAACAGTTGTATGTGGGAAGCTCAGGAAGTGCTGCAAAGATAGGGCTGTATCTTGAAAGACAGACAAAGTGCACAAGGAGGGTGTGAAGGGCCTTCTAGAAAAGGTAGGAGGAGCAAAAGGATGAACTATGAAATAACACAGGAAGTGACGATAGCTAGAGAATGTGGCAAAACTGGAACACACTTTTTGGGAATGGGATACAGACATGTAATTGGAAAATCAGGACTGAACCAAAAAGGTGTCATGCTAGAATATGAACTTTCTCCTTCATGTCATGGGTATCCACCAAATAAGCGGAGAAGTTACATCATCACAAACATATTTAAAAAGGTCACTCTGACAGCAATGTCAAGATGAGCATAAAGGAACCAAAACCAGAAGAGCATTTCAAAATTATAGGTGAGGGGGTGAATTATGGTAATAAGATATGAAAAATGGTAAGCAGGGACAAAATACTGAATGTGGTGAATGACTGAATGTGCTAAATTTTTTTTTGTTTTTTAACTTATTTCTTTTTTAAATTTTTGTTGATTGATTGATTGATTGATTGGTCAGGGAAAGAGAGAGAGAGCACAAGCAGGAGGAGTGGCAGGCAGAGAGAGAAGCCGGCTCCACGCTGAGCAAGGAGCCCAACCCGGGACTGGATCCCAGGATCCTGGGATCATGACCTGAGCTGAAGGCAGACACTTACTTAACCCACTGAGCCAGCCAGGTGTCGCTTTTCTAATTTAAATTCAATTAATTAACATATAATGTATTACTGGTTTCAGAGGTAGAGATGTGGTGATTGTTTTTTAAAAATTTATTTATTTATTTTTAGAGAGAGACAGTGTGCGCATGCAGGGGAAGGGGCAGAGGGAGAGGGAGAGAGAGAATCCTCAAGCAGACTCCCTACTGAGTATGGAGCCAGACATGGGGCTTGATATACCAGGACCCCGAGAACACGACCTGAGCCAGTCATGAGTCAGATGCTTAACCGAGTGAGCCACCCAGGTGCCCCTGGATATAGCAATTTCGGGGAAGTTTGGAGTCCAGGATTTTTCCTGCTTCAGTGTTTCGGTGGTGCCATACACTAGCATGGGGAAAACAAATGACAGAGCAGATTACAAAAAGTCAGGGAAGTGGGAAAGGTCATAAACGATGTTTTCAATCCGGGACATACCAAATTTGAAGCACCCAGGAGACTTAAGAAGAAAGTTATAGACAAATACATTTGAAGTAGGAAAAAAATGACATTGCTCAGGAAAATATAATTAATATAATTACACATATTTAAATATAAATATAACAAAATATAATTGATATAAGTAAATAATGTAAACCTACACAGAACTCTGAAATTTTCAGAACAAAAATAAAGGTAGGGGGAAAAAGCCATGGGATTCAATATTTCAATTATATACTTCACATTAGTTTCAAGGATAGAAAATACACTTTTATTAACATAGGCAAGTTAATGGGCACCTGGGTGGCTCAGTTGGTTAAGCATCTGACTCTGGATTTTGGCTCAGGTCATGATCTCGGGTTTGTGAGACTGAGCCCCACATCAGGCTCCATGCTCAGTGGGAAGTCGGCTTCTCTCCCTCTCTCTTCCTCTCCCTCTTACCCTCTCCCCCCACCACACACTCCCTCTCTCTCTCGCTCTGAAATAAATAAAACTTTAGGAAAAAAACATACGCAGGCAAGTATTCATCTCTGTAATGAACAGCATTTTAAAGATTAATAAAAAGATTTAATCGCAAAACACCGATTTAAGATTTTATAAGAATACTCCTTTTTAAAAATCAATCTTAAAAAGATTTAAATTGTGGAAGAGAAATACTTATGGGATCACAGCATTTTGAGGCATTTTTAAGTACTACTATGATTTATGAAAAAAGATAAATCCCATTTTAAAATTCACATAGTTTTCTTCTGTGAACTGTGACTAGCAAACTAATAGCTCTAATTTCCTATCTACGAATACAAGACAGTAGTTAAGGACTGGAGAAAGAACCTAGTACTAACAAATTAATAATCATGACCATCCAAGCTGAATGTTTTAAAGACTCCAAATACATGTATGATTATCAAGCAGGGCCCAATATTCACATGAGGAAAGAAGAAAGGGACCAAAAAAATCCAATCACCAGTATTTCTGAGTTTCAGATTCGAAAGAATTCGCACGTTAAATTTAACAACTACGTGCGTGCCTGGCTGGCTCAATCGGAAGGGTGTGTGACTCTTGATCTCAGGGTTGTGAGTTCAAGCCCCGTGTTGGGTATAGAGATTACTCAAAATTTTTAAAACCTAAAAAAACCCCCAAGAATTAACAACTAGGAATACTAAAGTTTCCTGGGAATAATATAAAATGTATCCACTATTGGAGATACTTGAAAAAGTAAAAATCATCTTCCAGAAATAATTCTGTACACTCTGTTGGCAACCTTTCCTTCCTTATGACTCTACGATGACAAATAGTTCATATTAGAAAAAAACTTATAAATTGTGAGTTCATTCATTTGATGTCTTTGTATGTATCTATTATATGCAGATATAATTAAAAATAAATAAATCAGAATCCAGAAACAATTTTCTCCTTTAAGAGTGTTGCAGCTTAAAATTTATTTCATTTGCTGGATAAAGATTAAGAACCTCACTTACATAATCAGAAATTTCCGTTTTAATTAATGAAAAGACTACATAAAATGTTTACTTATTTCCTCTCTTTATTCTCAAAAAGATCTAAAACCTGCCAAGATTATACCACACAGTACGTTAAATTAGAAACCACAAGGAAGGGCACCTGGGTGGCTCAGTTGGTTAAGCGTCTGCCTTCAGCTCAGGTCATGATCCCAGGGTCCTGGGATCGAGTCCTGAATCAGGCTCCCTGCTCAGTGGGGTGTCTGCTTCTCCCTCTGCCCCTCCCCCTGCTTCTGTGTGCTCCAGCTCTCAATATCTCTCTCTCACTCTCTCGCACAAAATAAATAAATAAAATCTTCAAAAAAAAGAAAGAAAGGAAGGCAGAAAGGAACCAGAAGGAAGACAATGGCCAAAAATTCAAAATTCATAATAAATCTGATTAAGGTCTAACACAGATTTCACTTTGCATTATCACAGATTTTGCTAAATTAAATATGAGATATCACACTTTATTAAAGTTAAAGGGATAAAATTTTCTTCCAGGCTTCATGAAAATCAGCTGTAAGTCATTCAGAAGAGTCTAAGCATTTGTATTACCTGACTTTGTTTTCTTAGTTTGCACTCAAAATAATCTCTACCCTATTTTATAATACAGACTATCTGCTCTCCCTTAGCCCCACTACTGCAATTGTGTTTTTGTAATACTCTCTCTCAACTCTTCAATCTTTACATTCATCTTGCCCTTCTTAAATGAATTCTTCCCCCCACCCCCTCCCTCATCTTCACCTCCATCTAGCTGTTCTTGCCAGTTGCTTTCTAATTCTTTACTTCCATACTGGCATACCTAAGAATTGTTCACTCCCACCAACCTTTATAAATCTCAATCCGGTACTTATCTCCCTGTTGTTATTACACTGTGTTCTCTTATGATCTTGAGGACTTCTAGCATATCTCTCGACTTCAAATATGGTGCGCACACCATTGTGTAGCACCTGCCTGTGCTAAGAGATCAGGCCCTTTTTATCCCCTTCTATAGTCTATCACCTTAGAATAGGCCATCATTAATTTATACTTGTTTCTACAAGTATGGCTGCCACAAAGATACTCAATGCATACTATTTGAACTATCTGAAATGGTTTTTAGCTATTAAAACATCAGTAAAGCAGGGGCGCCTGCATGGCTCAGTGGGTTCTGGGATCTAGCTCCATGTGCTCAGTGGGAAGCCTGCTTCTCCCTCTCCCACTGCCCCCCTCCCCACCCCCTGCTCATGCTCTCTTTCTCTCTCTCTCCCTCTCTCTCTGAAATAAATAAAATCTGTTTAAAAATAAATAAATACAACACCACTAAACCAAATTGTTATTACAATCCCAATGCTCCTTGTGAATCTACTTGACAGTCCAAATATAATACTTTCAGGGGCCCTGGATGGCTCAGCCGGTTGAGTGTCGAACTCTTCGAGTCAGTTGGGCTCTGCACTCAAGCATGGATTAGATTCAGATTCTCTCTCCCTCTCGCTCCCGCCCACTCACTCTCTCAAATAAATAAATAAATAAATAAATAAATAAATAAATAAATAATCTTTTAGAAATATGTGTATATATATAATACTTTCATGTCCCAGGCATTATCGTTTCAAGTTCCAAGCTATAAAAAACTATAATCCAAACTCTTTCTAGATCTCATTAGCAGCTTTGCACATCCATATACACCACAGAATCATACATTTGGCCCTAGGCTGGCCTGGACCAATTCTTTAGTTTTTTAGATATCTTAATTTCAAAACCCAAACTAATTCCTTTTCAGTTCTAAGCCTCAGTTTTCTCCAATAATACTACACAGCTTTTGTTAAGTTAAGCTTGCAAATTAGCAGAACTGTATTATGCTATATCATTATATTTACACATAATGATTTTGTCAATTACAGGTAAAAGGATAAGGAAATACTTTTTATGGGCAAACACACAGACAAGAGAGTAAAGCCTAAGCATTCCTTTCATGTTTTCACATCGCTCAATGCTTATATTGTAAAACAAGAAGAAGAAAACAGTACCTCAGAATGCCAAGGTGATTCTCTATCTTCCTCTTCTCCCAATCCTATTACCATAACTACAAAATATAGTCACAGGTACATTAATGAGAACATGTATCATTATGAATTTCAAACATATATACAAGCCTATCCGTATTTAAGAATATTCCAATAATATAAAAGGGATAGGAGTAAGATTTTCAGAGCTGAAGTATTTTCAAGAAGAAAAAGTTGGTAGTCATCGGGATACTTATAAAGAAAGACAGCAAAAGAAAAATACCTTAATGAAATGGAAAACATATCTGGATCTACAGACTTACAGATTGTGATGTACCAGCACTTAAGCATAGAAAAAGATTCATAGATGTTCACTCACTCACCATCTCCATTATTTTTGGATGCTCTAGCAGCAGAAGTCAAGTTGTCATTAACTGTTTGCCCTTGTGGAGCACTTTCCATATCAATCCCATTGTCCTTTTCCCCAATTGCTGATAGCACCTCTCCGTCCTATAAAAACAACACAAAACAAAACCCACCTTCAGAAAACATCACATTAATTCAATTGCTCGCTCACTCACTTACTCAAGAAAGACAAATACATACCGTCTCCGTCAAGTCATAGGCACTATCCTGGGACAAGTTGGAAATAGAAAGAAAAGACAGAGACTACCCTATATGCTAGTAGGACCAGAGATGGACGAAAACAGGTAAGAACACAGAGTATCATTTACTAGTTCTACAGGTGAGGTGAATGAAGCACAGCGAAGGCACAAAAGAGAAAACAGTTGTATGTGGGAAGCTCAGGAAGTGCTGCAAAGATAGGGCTGTATCTTGAAAGACAGACAAAGTGCACAAGGAGGGTGTGAAGGGCCTTCTAGAAAAGGTAGGAGGAGCAAAAGGATGAACTATGAAATAACACAGGAAGTGACGATAGCTAGAGAATGTGGCAAAACTGGAACACACTTTTTGGGAATGGGATACAGACATGTAATTGGAAAATCAGGACTGAACCAAAAAGGTGTCATGCTAGAATATGAACTTTCTCCTTCATGTCATGGGTATCCACCAAATAAGCGGAGAAGTTACATCATCACAAACATATTTAAAAAGGTCACTCTGACAGCAATGTCAAGATGAGCATAAAGGAACCAAAACCAGAAGAGCATTTCAAAATTATAGGTGAGGGGGTGAATTATGGTAATAAGATATGAAAAATGGTAAGCAGGGACAAAATACTGAATGTGGTGAATGACTGAATGTGCTAAATTTTTTTTTGTTTTTTAACTTATTTCTTTTTTAAATTTTTGTTGATTGATTGATTGATTGATTGGTCAGGGAAAGAGAGAGAGAGCACAAGCAGGAGGAGTGGCAGGCAGAGAGAGAAGCCGGCTCCACGCTGAGCAAGGAGCCCAACCCGGGACTGGATCCCAGGATCCTGGGATCATGACCTGAGCTGAAGGCAGACACTTACTTAACCCACTGAGCCAGCCAGGTGTCGCTTTTCTAATTTAAATTCAATTAATTAACATATAATGTATTACTGGTTTCAGAGGTAGAGATGTGGTGATTGTTTTTTAAAAATTTATTTATTTATTTTTAGAGAGAGACAGTGTGCGCATGCAGGGGAAGGGGCAGAGGGAGAGGGAGAGAGAGAATCCTCAAGCAGACTCCCTACTGAGTATGGAGCCAGACATGGGGCTTGATATACCAGGACCCCGAGAACACGACCTGAGCCAGTCATGAGTCAGATGCTTAACCGAGTGAGCCACCCAGGTGCCCCTGGATATAGCAATTTCGGGGAAGTTTGGAGTCCAGGATTTTTCCTGCTTCAGTGTTTCGGTGGTGCCATACACTAGCATGGGGAAAACAAATGACAGAGCAGATTACAAAAAGTCAGGGAAGTGGGAAAGGTCATAAACGATGTTTTCAATCCGGGACATACCAAATTTGAAGCACCCAGGAGACTTAAGAAGAAAGTTATAGACAAATACATTTGAAGTAGGAAAAAAATGACATTGCTCAGGAAAATATAATTAATATAATTACACATATTTAAATATAAATATAACAAAATATAATTGATATAAGTAAATAATGTAAACCTACACAGAACTCTGAAATTTTCAGAACAAAAATAAAGGTAGGGGGAAAAAGCCATGGGATTCAATATTTCAATTATATACTTCACATTAGTTTCAAGGATAGAAAATACACTTTTATTAACATAGGCAAGTTAATGGGCACCTGGGTGGCTCAGTTGGTTAAGCATCTGACTCTGGATTTTGGCTCAGGTCATGATCTCGGGTTTGTGAGACTGAGCCCCACATCAGGCTCCATGCTCAGTGGGAAGTCGGCTTCTCTCCCTCTCTCTTCCTCTCCCTCTTACCCTCTCCCCCCACCACACACTCCCTCTCTCTCTCGCTCTGAAATAAATAAAACTTTAGGAAAAAAACATACGCAGGCAAGTATTCATCTCTGTAATGAACAGCATTTTAAAGATTAATAAAAAGATTTAATCGCAAAACACCGATTTAAGATTTTATAAGAATACTCCTTTTTAAAAATCAATCTTAAAAGATTTAAATTGTGGAAGAGAAATACTTATGGGATCACAGCATTTTGAGGCATTTTTAAGTACTACTATGATTTATGAAAAAAGATAAATCCCATTTTAAAATTCACATAGTTTTCTTCTGTGAACTGTGACTAGCAAACTAATAGCTCTAATTTCCTATCTACGAATACAAGACGGTAGTTAAGGACTGGAGAAAGAACCTAGTACTAAAAAATTAATAATCATGACCATCCAAGCTGAATGTTTTAAAGACTCCAAATACGTGTATGATTATCAAGCAGGGCCCAATATTCACATGAGGAAAGAAGAAAGGGACCAAAAAAATCCAATCACCAGTATTTCTGAGTTTCAGATTCGAAAGAATTCGCACGTTAAATTTAACAACTACGTGCGTGCCTGGCTGGCTCAGTCGGAAGAGTGTGTGACTCTTGATCTCAGGGTTGTGAGTTCAAGCCCCGTGTTGGGTATAGAGATTACTCAAAATTTTTAAAACCTAAAAAAAACCCCTAGAATTAACAACTAGGAATACTAAAGTTTCCTGGGAATAATATAAAATGTATCCACTATTGGAGATACTTGAAAAAGTAAAAATCATCTTCCAGAAATAATTCTGTACACTCTGTTGGCAACCTTTCCTTCCTTATGACTCTACGATGACAAATAGTTCATATTAGAAAAAAACTTATAAATTGTGAGTTCATTCATTTGATGTCTTTGTATGTATCTATTATATGCAGATATAATTAAAAATAAATAAATCAGAATCCGGAAACAATTTTCTCCTTTAAGAGTGTTGCAGCTTAAAATTTATTTCATTTGCTGGATAAAGATTAAGAACCTCACTTGCATAATCAGAAATTTCCGTTTTAATTAATGAAAAGACTACATAAAATGTTTACTTATTTCCTCTCTTTATTCTCAAAAAGATCTAAAACCTGCCAAGATTATACCACACAGTACGTTAAATTAGAAACCACAAGGAAGGGCACCTGGGTGGCTCAGTTGGTTAAGCGTCTGCCTTCAGCTCAGGTCATGATCCCAGGGTCCTGGGATCGAGTCCTGAATCAGGCTCCCTGCTCAGTGGGGTGTCTGCTTCTCCCTCTGCCCCTCCCCCTGCTTCTGTGTGCTCCAGCTCTCAATATCTCTCTCTCACTCTCTCGCACAAAATA
The DNA here is from genome assembly GCF_024610735.1 of Ursus americanus. Taxonomy (NCBI): domain Eukaryota; kingdom Metazoa; phylum Chordata; class Mammalia; order Carnivora; family Ursidae; genus Ursus; species Ursus americanus. Next base: position 14,075,214 of record NC_142157.1, on the reverse strand, counting down.
AATAAATAAAATCTTCAAAAAAAAGAAAGAAAGGAAGGCAGAAAGGAACCAGAAGGAAGACAATGGCCAAAAATTCAAAATTCATAATAAATCTGATTAAGGTCTAACACAGATTTCACTTTGCATTATCACAGATTTTGCTAAATTAAATATGAGATATCACACTTTATTAAAGTTAAAGGGATAAAATTTTCTTCCAGGCTTCATGAAAATCAGCTGTAAGTCATTCAGAAGAGTCTAAGCATTTGTATTACCTGACTTTGTTTTCTTAGTTTGCACTCAAAATAATCTCTACCCTATTTTATAATACAGACTATCTGCTCTCCCTTAGCCCCACTACTGCAATTGTGTTTTTGTAATACTCTCTCTCAACTCTTCAATCTTTACATTCATCTTGCCCTTCTTAAATGAATTCTTCCCCCCACCCCCTCCCTCATCTTCACCTCCATCTAGCTGTTCTTGCCAGTTGCTTTCTAATTCTTTACTTCCATACTGGCATACCTAAGAATTGTTCACTCCCACCAACCTTTATAAATCTCAATCCGGTACTTATCTCCCTGTTGTTATTACACTGTGTTCTCTTATGATCTTGAGGACTTCTAGCATATCTCTTGACTTCAAATATGGTGCGCACACCATTGTGTAGCACCTGCCTGTGCTAAGAGATCAGGCCCTTTTTATCCCCTTCTATAGTCTATCACCTTAGAATAGGCCATCATTAATTTATACTTGTTTCTACAAGTATGGCTGCCACAAAGATACTCAATGCATACTATTTGAACTATCTGAAATGGTTTTTAGCTATTAAAACATCAGTAAAGCAGGGGCGCCTGCATGGCTCAGTGGGTTCTGGGATCTAGCTCCATGTGCTCAGTGGGAAGCCTGCTTCTCCCTCTCCCTCTGGCCCCCTCCCCGCCCCCTGCTCATGCTCTCTTTCTCTCTCTCTCTCTCCCTCTCTCTCTGAAATAAATAAAATCTGTTTAAAAATAAATAAATACAACACCACTAAACCAAATTGTTATTACAATTCCAATGCTCCTTGTGAATCTACTTGACAGTCCAAATATAATACTTTCAGGGGCCCTGGATGGCTCAGCCGGTTGAGTGTCGAACTCTTCGAGTCAGTTGGGCTCTGCACTCAAGCGTGGATTCAGATTCAGATTCTCTCTCCCTCTCGCTCCCGCCCACTCACTCACTCTCTCAAATAAATAAATAAATAAATAAATAAATAAATAAATAAATAAATAAATAATCTTTTAGAAATATGTGTATATATATAATACTTTCATGTCCCAGGCATTATCGTTTCAAGTTCCAAGCTATAAAAAACTATAATCCAAACTCTTTCTAGATCTCATTACCAGCTTTGCACATCCATATACACCACAGAATCATACATTTGGCCCTAGGCTGGCCTGGACCAATTCTTTAGTTTTTTAGATATCTTAATTTCAAAACCCAAACTAATTCCTTTTCAGTTCTAAGCCTCAGTTTTCTCCAATAATACTACACAGCTTTTGTTAAGTTAAGCTTGCAAATTAGCAGAACTGTATTATGCTATATCATTATATTTACACATAACGATTTTGTCAATTACAGGTAAAAGGATAAGGAAATACTTTTTATGGGCAAACACACAGACAAGAGAGTAAAGCCTAAGCATTCCTTTCATGTTTTCACATCACTCAATGCTTATATTGTAAAACAAGAAGAAGAAAACAGTACCTCAGAATCCCAAGGTGATTCTCCATCTTCCTCTTCTCCCAATCCTATTACCATAACTACAAAATATAGTCACAGGTACATTAATGAGAACATGTATCATTATGAATTTCAAACATATATACAAGCCTATCCGTATTTAAGAATATTCCAATAATATAAAAGGGATAGGAGTAAGATTTTCAGAGCTGAAGTATTTTCAAGAAGAAAAAGTTGGTAGTCATCGGGATACTTATAAAGAAAGACAGCAAAAGAAAAATACCTTAATGAAATGGAAAACATATCTGGATCTACAGACTTACAGATTGTGATGTACCAGCACTTAAGCATAGAAAAAGATTCATAGATGTTCACTCACTCACCATCTCCATTATTTTTGGATGCTCTAGCAGCAGAAGTCAAGTTGTCATTAACTGTTTGCCCTTGTGGAGCACTTTCCATATCAATCCCATTGTCCTTTTCCCCAATTGCTGATAGCACCTCTCCGTCCTATAAAAACAACACAAAACAAAACCCACCTTCAGAAAACATCACATTAATTCAATTGCTCGCTCACTCACTTACTCAAGAAAGACAAATACATACCGTCTCCGTCAAGTCATAGGCACTATCCTGGGACAAGTTGGAAATAGAAAGAAAAGACAGAGACTACCCTATATGCTAGTAGGACCAGAGATGGACGAAAACAGGTAAGAACACAGAGTATCATTTACTAGTTCTACAGGTGAGGTGAATGAAGCACAGCGAAGGCACAAAAGAGAAAACAGTTGTATGTGGGAAGCTCAGGAAGTGCTGCAAAGATAGGGCTGTATCTTGAAAGACAGACAAAGTGCACAAGGAGGGTGTGAAGGGCCTTCTAGAAAAGGTAGGAGGAGCAAAAGGATGAACTTTGAAATAACACAGGAAGTGACGATAGCTAGAGAATGTGGCAAAACTGGAACACACTTTTTGGGAATGGGATACAGACATGTAATTGGAAAATCAGGACTGAACCAAAAATGCTAGAATATGAACTTTCTCCTTCATGTCATGGGTATCCACCAAATAAGCGGAGAAGTTACATCATCACAAACATATTTAAAAAGGTCACTCTGACAGCAATGTCAAGATGAGCATAAAGGAACCAAAACCAGAAGAGCATTTCAAAATTATAGGTGAGGGGGTGAATTATGGTAATAAGATATGAAAAATGGTAAGCAGGGACAAAATACTGAATGTGGTGAATGACTGAATGTGCTAAATTTTTTTTTGTTTTTTAACTTATTTCTTTTTTAAATTTTTGTTGATTGATTGATTGATTGATTGGTCAGGGAAAGAGAGAGAGAGCACAAGCAGGAGGAGTGGCAGGCAGAGAGAGAAGCCGGCTCCACGCTGAGCAAGGAGCCCAACCCGGGACTGGATCCCAGGATCCTGGGATCATGACCTGAGCTGAAGGCAGACACTTACTTAACCCACTGAGCCAGCCAGGTGTCGCTTTTCTAATTTAAATTCAATTAATTAACATATAATGTATTACTGGTTTCAGAGGTAGAGATGTGGTGATTGTTTTTTAAAAATTTATTTATTTATTTTTAGAGAGAGACAGTGTGCGCATGCAGGGGAAGGGGCAGAGGGAGAGGAAGAGAGAGAATCCTCAAGCAGACTCCCTACTGAGTATGGAGCCAGACATGGGGCTTGATATACCAGGACCCCGAGAACACGACCTGAGCCAGTCATGAGTCAGATGCTTAACCGAGTGAGCCACCCAGGTGCCCCTGGATATAGCAATTTCGGGGAAGTTTGGAGTCCAGGATTTTTCCTGCTTCAGTGTTTCGGTGGTGCCATACACTAGCATGGGGAAAACAAATGACAGAGCAGATTACAAAAAGTCAGGGAAGTGGGAAAGGTCATAAACGATGTTTTCAATCCGGGACATACCAAATTTGAAGCACCCAGGAGACTTAAGAAGAAAGTTATAGACAAATACATTTGAAGTAGGAAAAAAATGACATTGCTCAGGAAAATATAATTAATATAATTACACATATTTAAATATAAATATAACAAAATATAATTGATATAAGTAAATAATGTAAACCTACACAGAACTCTGAAATTTTCAGAACAAAAATAAAGGTAGGGGGAAAAAGCCATGGGATTCAATATTTCAATTATATACTTCACATTAGTTTCAAGGATAGAAAATACACTTTTATTAACATAGGCAAGTTAATGGGCACCTGGGTGGCTCAGTTGGTTAAGCATCTGACTCTGGATTTTGGCTCAGGTCATGATCTCGGGTTTGTGAGACTGAGCCCCACATCAGGCTCCATGTTCAGTGGGAAGTCGGCTTCTCTCCCTCTCTCTTCCTCTCCCTCTTACCCTCTCCCCCCACCACACACTCCCTCTCTCTCTCGCTCTGAAATAAATAAAACTTTAGGAAAAAAACATACGCAGGCAAGTATTCATCTCTGTAATGAACAGCATTTTAAAGATTAATAAAAAGATTTAATCGCAAAACACCGATTTAAGATTTTATAAGAATACTCCTTTTTAAAAATCAATCTTAAAAGATTTAAATTGTGGAAGAGAAATACTTATGGGATCACAGCATTTTGAGGCATTTTTAAGTACTACTATGATTTATGAAAAAAGATAAATCCCATTTTAAAATTCACATAGTTTTCTTCTGTGAACTGTGACTAGCAAACTAATAGCTCTAATTTCCTATCTACGAATACAAGACGGTAGTTAAGGACTGGAGAAAGAACCTAGTACTAAAAAATTAATAATCATGACCATCCAAGCTGAATGTTTTAAAGACTCCAAATACATGTATGATTATCAAGCAGGGCCCAATATTCACATGAGGAAAGAAGAAAGGGACCAAAAAAATCCAATCACCAGTATTTCTGAGTTTCAGATTCGAAAGAATTCGCACGTTAAATTTAACAACTATGTGCGTGCCTGGCTGGCTCAGTCGGAAGAGTGTGTGACTCTTGATCTCAGGGTTGTGAGTTCAAGCCCCGTGTTGGGTATAGAGATTACTCAAAATTTTTAAAACCTAAAAAAAACCCCTAGAATTAACAACTAGGAATACTAAAGTTTCCTGGGAATAATATAAAATGTATCCACTATTGGAGATACTTGAAAAAGTAAAAATCATCTTCCAGAAATAATTCTGTACACTCTGTTGGCAACCTTTCCTTCCTTATGACTCTACGATGACAAATAGTTCATATTAGAAAAAAACTTATAAATTGTGAGTTCATTCATTTGATGTCTTTGTATGTATCTATTATATGCAGATATAATTAAAAATAAATAAATCAGAATCCGGAAACAATTTTCTCCTTTAAGAGTGTTGCAGCTTAAAATTTATTTCATTTGCTGGATAAAGATTAAGAACCTCACTTACATAATCAGAAATTTCCGTTTTAATTAATGAAAAGACTACATAAAATGTTTACTTATTTCCTCTCTTTATTCTCAAAAAGATCTAAAACCTGCCAAGATTATACCACACAGTACGTTAAATTAGAAACCACAAGGAAGGGCACCTGGGTGGCTCAGTTGGTTAAGCGTCTGCCTTCAGCTCAGGTCATGATCCCAGGGTCCTGGGATCGAGTCCTGAATCAGGCTCCCTGCTCAGTGGGGTGTCTGCTTCTCCCTCTGCCCCTCCCCCTGCTTCTGTGTGCTCCAGCTCTCAATATCTCTCTCTCACTCTCTCGCACAAAATAAATAAATAAAATCTTCAAAAAAAAGAAAGAAAGGAAGGCAGAAAGGAACCAGAAGGAAGACAATGGCCAAAAATTCAAAATTCATAATAAATCTGATTAAGGTCTAACACAGATTTCACTTTGCATTATCACAGATTTTGCTAAATTAAATATGAGATATCACACTTTATTAAAGTTAAAGGGATAAAATTTTCTTCCAGGCTTCATGAAAATCAGCTGTAAGTCATTCAGAAGAGTCTAAGCATTTGTATTACCTGACTTTGTTTTCTTAGTTTGCACTCAAAATAATCTCTACCCTATTTTATAATACAGACTATCTGCTCTCCCTTAGCCCCACTACTGCAATTGTGTTTTTGTAATACTCTCTCTCAACTCTTCAATCTTTACATTCATCTTGCCCTTCTTAAATGAATTCTTCCCCCCACCCCCTCCCTCATCTTCACCTCCATCTAGCTGTTCTTGCCAGTTGCTTTCTAATTCTTTACTTCCATACTGGCATACCTAAGAATTGTTCACTCCCACCAACCTTTATAAATCTCAATCCGGTACTTATCTCCCTGTTGTTATTACACTGTGTTCTCTTATGATCTTGAGGACTTCTAGCATATCTCTTGACTTCAAATATGGTGCGCACACCATTGTGTAGCACCTGCCTGTGCTAAGAGATCAGGCCCTTTTTATCCCCTTCTATAGTCTATCACCTTAGAATAGGCCATCATTAATTTATACTTGTTTCTACAAGTATGGCTGCCACAAAGATACTCAATGCATACTATTTGAACTATCTGAAATGGTTTTTAGCTATTAAAACATCAGTAAAGCAGGGGCGCCTGCATGGCTCAGTGGGTTCTGGGATCTAGCTCCATGTGCTCAGTGGGAAGCCTGCTTCTCCCTCTCCCTCTGGCCCCCTCCCCGCCCCCTGCTCATGCTCTCTTTCTCTCTCTCTCTCTCCCTCTCTCTCTGAAATAAATAAAATCTGTTTAAAAATAAATAAATACAACACCACTAAACCAAATTGTTATTACAATTCCAATGCTCCTTGTGAATCTACTTGACAGTCCAAATATAATACTTTCAGGGGCCCTGGATGGCTCAGCCGGTTGAGTGTCGAACTCTTCGAGTCAGTTGGGCTCTGCACTCAAGCGTGGATTCAGATTCAGACTCTCTCTCCCTCTCGCTCCCGCCCACTCACTCACTCTCTCAAATAAATAAATAAATAAATAAATAAATAAATAAATAAATAAATAAATAATCTTTTAGAAATATGTGTATATATATAATACTTTCATGTCCCAGGCATTATCGTTTCAAGTTCCAAGCTATAAAAAACTATAATCCAAACTCTTTCTAGATCTCATTACCAGCTTTGCACATCCATATACACCACAGAATCATACATTTGGCCCTAGGCTGGCCTGGACCAATTCTTTAGTTTTTTAGATATCTTAATTTCAAAACCCAAACTAATTCCTTTTCAGTTCTAAGCCTCAGTTTTCTCCAATAATACTACACAGCTTTTGTTAAGTTAAGCTTGCAAATTAGCAGAACTGTATTATGCTATATCATTATATTTACACATAACGATTTTGTCAATTACAGGTAAAAGGATAAGGAAATACTTTTTATGGGCAAACACACAGACAAGAGAGTAAAGCCTAAGCATTCCTTTCATGTTTTCACATCACTCAATGCTTATATTGTAAAACAAGAAGAAGAAAACAGTACCTCAGAATCCCAAGGTGATTCTCCATCTTCCTCTTCTCCCAATCCTATTACCATAACTACAAAATATAGTCACAGGTACATTAATGAGAACATGTATCATTATGAATTTCAAACATATATACAAGCCTATCCGTATTTAAGAATATTCCAATAATATAAAAGGGATAGGAGTAAGATTTTCAGAGCTGAAGTATTTTCAAGAAGAAAAAGTTGGTAGTCATCGGGATACTTATAAAGAAAGACAGCAAAAGAAAAATACCTTAATGAAATGGAAAACATATCTGGATCTACAGACTTACAGATTGTGATGTACCAGCACTTAAGCATAGAAAAAGATTCATAGATGTTCACTCACTCACCATCTCCATTATTTTTGGATGCTCTAGCAGCAGAAGTCAAGTTGTCATTAACTGTTTGCCCTTGTGGAGCACTTTCCATATCAATCCCATTGTCCTTTTCCCCAATTGCTGATAGCACCTCTCCGTCCTATAAAAACAACACAAAACAAAACCCACCTTCAGAAAACATCACATTAATTCAATTGCTCG